>NC_080574.1:123046885-123663022 GCF_029962835.1 Magnolia sinica | reverse complement strand
ACACACATATGTGGGAAAAGGTACCGTGCGTTCGAGCTGATGGGACCATCCCATGAGGTTGAGCTGTGTGGGCCCCATCATGATGCTTTTCGAACATCTACCCCATCAGTCAGATGCACCATTCCATCATGGGCCTAGGTCTCAAAAATCAAGTCAATCCGTGACTTGTGTGGGCCACACCACATACAGAAGTGGGGAGGGGCCGTGCACCATTAAAACATTCATAATCATTTTTTGGGCCCACCGAGATGTGGTTTGCAAATCCAGCCCATCCATTATGTGTGTCCCACTTGGATGAGGGTTCAGACCAAGTTTCAGCGGCATTCAAAACTCAGGTGGGCCCCACAAAGTGCTTTTATATGTTTTAACAGTGTCTTCACATGATTTTAGGTGGTATGGCCAACCTGAGTTCCGTATACGGCTGAGCGCATAGTACCTTTTTCCTATATATATATATATATATCAATCATGGTAGGGCGCTTGTAGTAAGCTCCTTAGCTGGCATGCTAGGTGGGGCCACTGTCATCCTTTATATGCCTCATTTTTGGTCTGATGGATTAAAATCAAAAGATAGAGGGGCGGAGTAGATTTCTCACCAACATTACGGTGGGCCCATCTAGTAGCAAATCGGCCATTGGGCCAATTGGTAGATTTGTCATGGAAAAAAATCAAGCTGGCAGAGTAATAATGTAGACACAAGTAAACGTCAATCACCCTCCCCATGGCCCAATTTCGCCTGCACAGCACGAGTGGCAAGCTGGAAAGTGTATGAATATCTCAGCCGTATACAAGGTGGTCCCCACCATGAAGATGATCGTGCAGATAAAATCAATCTTGTCATTGTCCGCGTTCAACTTATACAAAGACGCCCCATCAGTGGATGAGCCTGATTTTTGTATATGTTTTGGGCGGGGCCACCATTTCCTCCCAGTTTCAAGCATGGGCACCAATTTGAAACAAAAGTTGTATTGGCCCACCGTAATATCCTTGTAACATCTACTCAGTTGTTTTCTCAGGTTCATATGAGGAGGTGATTCCAAAAATAAGCAAATCCATAACCCAAGTAAGCCACACCACAGGGAACAGTGTGAATGTAACACCTAACACTAAGACCTCCCTGAGGCCCACCGTGATGTTCATATGCCATCCAATCCATTCATTAGGTGAGTCCCACAAAGATGATGAAGAAACCAAATATCAGACTGATCCAATACTTTAGTGGACCGCGAGAGCATTTCAATGGTAGCCTTACCCGATCCCCACTTTTAGTTGTGGTATGACCCACTTGAAATTTAGATGGACGGCGTCGATGCCATACCCAAATCACGGTGGCTCCCACAGCTTTTTTGTTTCACGGGCATCCCGTCGTGGGGTAGCTTCGGTGGATCCTTGACTATGGGGCCCACCTTGATGCATGCTTCTTATATCCACACCGTCCATCCGTTTTGACATCTTATTCTAGGGCATGATTCAAAGATGAAGGAGATCCAAATCCCAGGTAGACCACACCACAGGATACAATGATGATTGAATACCCACCATTAAAAACTTATTGGGGCCACCGGAATGCCTATTTGCCATCGAAGCTGTTGATAAGGTACCTGGATGAAAGGAACACAGAAATATCAACTTGATTCAAAACTTTTGTGGCCCCAAGAAGATTTAATGGTCAATTATCACTATTTCCTGTGGTGTGGTCCACCTGAGATTTGGATCTCTTCTTTTGTAGAATCACATACTTAAAAATGACCTGTAAAAAACTCAAGTGGGCCACACCACAAGGATCCACCGAATCCGCGCCCCCATCCTGAGAAGCAGGCTCCCCGGTGCTTGTAAAGACGCGCTTTGTGGAGGTTCCGTTTCACTCCATGTGTGACAGTTGGTTATCGTTGTCTTTTTCCTAACCGTTCAATTTCATTTGAGTAGTGTGGCCCACCTCATGTAAGGGTATGGACCTTGTGGCAATGTATATAGCTGATTCTTAGGATGAGATTTTGTATGGGCCTTTCCCTAGGTGTTGGAATTTGGAGACCCCTTTATAACTTCTTTCTAGTTTACTATTGTGAATGATTCGCAGGAAATCGGATTGCGTACTGAGTAACTCAGTACGCTCTTATCGTACTGAGTAAACTCAGTTGGCCCCACGGTGAATGTACGTAGTCTATCCACGCCGTCCATCCGTTTTTCCATATAATTTAAGGCGTTGAGCCCAAAATTGAAGAATATCCAAAGATCAAGCATATCATACTACAGGAAACAGTGGGAATAATGATTTCCACCGTTGAAACCTTGTTACGCCCCATGGTGCTGTTTATTTGTCATCCAAACTGTTCAAACAATCTTAAAGACATGGATGAAGGAAAAACATAAAAATAAACTTGATCCAAAACTTCTGTGGCCCTCAAGAATTTTTCAATGATAGATCTTCAATTCACATTGTTTCCTGTGGGGTGGCCCATTTGAGGGTTGGATATATTTAATTTTTTATCTAGATTTCTAAAATTATCCCATAAAATGGATGAACCGAGTGGATAAAATACATAAATCATGATAGACCTCGCAAAGTTTACTCAGTACGCTAATTGTACTGAGTTACTCAGTACACAATCCGCTTCCGATTCGCAGAAGCAACCGTACAACGTGCTCCGTGATCCAACCATTATGATTTGTAGGGCCCAACGTGCGAGCCTCTATTTAGCTTTCTTACGCAAGAGGGGACGCGAATTCTTTTTACGGAGCCCGTACAACAAAAATCTGTGGGGCCCACCGATATGGGTGTGTGAAAGCCAATCCGTCGGTCATCAGTGCCAGCTCGTTTTAGCACGTGACTCCAAAAGTAAGGCCGATTCAAAGCTCGAGTGGGCCGCACCACAGGAAAAAAATTCGATTGGGATGCATACGGTTGAAACGTTCATCAGGCCGACTATAGTTTTGTAGCAGGCTGATATTTGGCTTTGATCTTCGTGTTGTTAGGATTCATCTTACGAACGGTTAGATGGCAAACAAGCCTGACGGTAGGTCCCAGAAATGTTTTAATGGTACGTCACCTTCCATAGTAAGTGTGCTTTATCATAACTAGTAAACTCAGTTGGGCCCAGCTTGAATGTATATGGTTTATCCACACCATCCATCCATTTTTCTGCTCATTTTAGGGGCTAAGCCCAAAATTGAAGTATATCTAAAGCTCAAGTGTACCACACCACAAGAAGAATATCTACCCTTGAAAATTTTAAGGGGCCACCGAAGTTTTGGATCAAGCTGATTTTTGTGTTTTCCCTTCACCGATGTCTGTGTTATCTTGTGAACAGGTTGGATGACAACAAATATCAATGGGCCCTAGGAAGATTTCAGCTGTAGAAATCATTATTCTCCTACTTTCTCTGGTGTTGTCCACTTGAGCTTTGTGTATGTTTCGATTTTAGGCTTAATCCCTAAAATGAGCTGTAAAAATGGATAAACCACGTACATTTACAGTGGGCCCGACAGAGTTTACTCAGTACGATAAAGCACTCTGAGTTACTCAGCCAGCAATCAGCTCCAGCCACACACGCATCACAGTGGCCCCACAGAGTGACACGTGTTAAAGATAGAGACGTTCATCATGGGCCCGTTGAATGTGTCCTAGCCTGAAAACGAGGGCACCCAACCTGTCAGCTGGACCTCACGTATACTTTGCGTGTGGACCATTGCTTATCCTTTTCTTAGTCTCCACTTTTTCCTAGCATGCGGCCCACCTGATGTTAGGGTGTAGCCATGTAGCTGGCACTTTGGATGAGATTCCGTAGGGTCCTTTCCTGCCTCTTATCTCTAGTCTCTTGCCAGTGGACGGGGATTGCCGTGATGGACCCGAGGTGATGGGATTTGATTATACGGGAATTGCCTCAGGAAGCTAGGATGGGCCACTGTAATGTTTGTGAGAAATCTAATTCCGCTCCATCGACATGCTTTAAAAAAATAGACAGATTTAAAATTCAGGTCGCATGACAGGAAATAGTGAATATTGAACATCCACCGTTGCAACATTTGTAGGGCGTAGAAGTTTTGTTTCAGGCTAATATTTCTATATTTTCAATTTATCCCAATAAACAGTTTAGATGGCATATAAACATCTCAGTGGACTCCAAGGAGGTTTCAACCCTAAGTACCCATTTCTTACGGTTGTGAGGCCCACTCAGGTGTCCGCTTTGCCATATTTTTTAAAAATATATGTGCTAACATAATCTGACAAAATAGACAGCTGGTGTGACATTCTCACAAACATCACAGCAGGCCTCAACCAGCTTCTGTTGCTAAAAGTTTCATAACATATGTTGTTGCATGCAGTTCTAGCCAGATTTGCTTAATGGGAGCGTCCATTTGAAACCCCACGATTTGAAATCCTCTTGTTGTGTTTGGCACCTGGATTCAAAATCAACTTTAATTCAAAAGTAAATAAGCAAGAGTATATTTACAGTGGTTTGAATTTTATTACTACATCAGCTTTAATATCTCTAATAGTGAACGCATGTAATGTTTGACACACTGGTTGCAATAAGCCCGCTGAAATATATACTTTGCCTAAAAATGATGAAATGCCAAGTCTCGGATGGCCCACAAGCACAAGATCACGTCCAGGTGACTAACCAATGATTTTTAACCGTCGATTTATATGGATAATTTTTTGACAGTGTTGATCATCATTTTAAAGTAATTATAGTGATGCAATTGATAATCCAATTATTTTGGGATATCATTAGTGAGCTATGTGTCCAATAGATTAATAGTCTAGTGACACACATGTTACACATGCAACTCTTGAAAAGATTTTAGACAGATTTCTAACCTCATGTTTGAGGGGGATTTGAAACCGCCGATTAACTTATGATGCCAAACAACCAGGGGATTTGAAACCTCCTCAAATCCTCCAAAATCCATGGTGCCAAACGACCCCTTAGGCCACCCGCCGCAGTTAGAGAGGAGCCCTTACTTTGCCTAGGCTCTAGGGCTCATAGCCCAATCTAATTCTGAGGCGTTGGACCAAACAAGCCATGTTTCAAGGGGATATCCCTGATGAACCAACATGGTTGGATTTAATTGAACCACTTTTGTGAGCCTGAATTTAATGAAAATGCATGTGACTTCTACCTACAAAGTTCATGCTGTATAAAGCTAAGTGAGGCCACCCTAATGTTTTCGAGAAATCTATCCCATCCATCCATTTTGCCAGCATGAGGGAGATCCGAAACTCAACTGAGCCACACGGCATAAAATAATGGAGAATGAATGTCCACAGTTGAAACATTCGGGGGCCACTGAAATTTCGGATCATTTGTTGAGATCATCCCACTGATAGCGACCTTATAAAAAGTTCAGAGGGCATTACATAAACATCAAGGCAGTCTGCCGGCATTTTCCCTCTTCACTCTTCTGTCATGTGGCCACTTGAGCTTTGGATCCCCCTTTTTTGGGTTCTTATCCTAGCATGAGCTGGCAAAATGGACCAACAGGATTAATTTTTTACAAAGTTCACTGTGGGCCCACCTAACTTACGTATCCCGCAGGGACACACAGATGGAACACAAGTGCCCCCTAGGTGGTGACGTGCAACACATGTGGGAGATTTAATCACAAGGGTCCCTCAGTTCGTCCCAGCCCAAAACTGAGGCTGGCCCACTAATTGCCTGGACTGCAAGCATACGCAATTAGACCATTTCTATTCCCTTCTGTTGCTTCCCATTGATTTCGTGGTATGGTCCACCCAATTTTAGGGGTTTGCTTAGGGTGAGGTCTTGCCTTCTAGATCTCTTTCATCCTCTATTAAAAACTTTCTAGAGCATACTGTAATGTTTAGTTTCCACCCAACCTCTTGATAAGGTTACACATACCTTGATAAGGGAAACAAAAAAATGAGCTTGATCCAAAACTTTTATAGTCCATGAGAAGTATTTAATGGTCAATTTAATCACCATGTTCCATATGGTGTGATCCATCTGATATTTGAATCTGCTTTATATTTGAGCTAGGGGTGTACATCGAGTCGAACCGAGTCGAGCTGGCCTCAGCTCGAACTCGGTCCTCGAGCCTGACTGGCCAGCTTGGCTCGGTTTGGTCGGCAGCTTGGGCCAATTCGAGCCAAGATCGAGCCGAGTTCACCATTGCAGTATTTTCACAAACACCTTGACTGCACCTTCAAAATCTCGCTATATTTGAGACAACAGCAATGGTTTTATAGGCATATTATCAAACACCTTCTACGCAACATAAAAATCAAGAAAAAAAGTGTGTTGGTTTCATATACATACCTTCCGTGCCACCAACCACACTTCTTTAAGTCATTTCATCAAACACTTGGTGACCAACATCAATATCAAAGTGACCGAGTCACCGAACTAGTTTGATTTGAGCTAGGTTCGATCTGAGTCCAGTTGAGCTGGGGCTAGCTCGAACTCATTTTCGAGCTCAAAAAATCAGCCCGACTTGTCTCAAACTCAGCTTTGAACCGAGTTGAATCTAGCTTTTTCGAGTCGAGTCGAGTTGAGCGTGCTAACCAAGCTAGCTTGGTTCGTGTACACCCCTAATTTGAGCCCGTACTCAAAAATGGGAAAAGGTACTATGCGCTCGACCTCAGGATAAGCTACCGTGAGGTCGAGCTGTGTGGGCCCACCGTGATGCGTGTCGACCATCAACACCGTGCATTTGATGGGTCCCCTCTAAATTATGGGATACCCCAAAAATCAGCCCTATATGGAACTCAGGTGGGCCATACCATCTAAATTCATGTGAAGACACCGTTAAAACATATAAAAGCACTTGGTGGGGCCCACCTGAGTGCTGAATGCTGCTGAAACTTGGTCTGAACCCTCATGCAAGTGGGACACACATAATGGATGGGCTGGATTTGCAAACCACATCTCAGTGGGCCCAAAAAATGATTATGAATGTTTTAATGGTGCACGGCCCCTTCCCACTTCTGTATGTGGTGTGGCTCACAAAAGTCACGGATTGACTTGATTTTTGAGATCTAGGCCCACGATGGAATGGTGCATCTGACTGATGGGGTAGATGTTCGAAACGCATCACGGTGGGGCCCACACAGCTTGACCTCATGGGATGGACTCGTGAGGTCGAGCACATAGTACCTTTTCCCCTCTAAAATAAGCTTTATATATATATATATAAAACAACGGATGGTATGAATATTCAAAGCATACATCAAAGGGGGGGCCATAGTTATGGTTAACCAACTCCACAATGGTTGGGAAAGTTTTTAGTGGCATGCCTCTGACGGCGGCCTGCTGCTCAATGAATTCAGCCATGTGGGGGTGGGGCCGGGGCCGGGGCCGAGGGACCTCCATCGAGCGGCTCCACATCTGGTTTTAAAGATGTAGTGGGGCCCACGTGATGTATTCTTGACATCACACCGTCCATCCAATAGGTCGTATTACATAACCGGCAGGGCTCAAAAATTACTCAAACAGAATCTTAGACGGGCCAAAGCACATGGGACAATTTGAGAGGAGATGCCCATCCTTGATTTGCATATTGTGGTGTGAGTGCGTGGGTGTGTGTGGGGTGTGACCGTGTGTTAAAAAAAGTTGATTTGCGTAGGGGTTCTGCAGTGTTGTTTATATAGAATTCAAGCCATCCAAACCCTTCATCTGCTCTAGATGAAGGGTTGGGACAGAAATTTTGTTGTTCTATAACTTAGATGGGCATCCCTTCTCACTCTTTTTTTCTTTTCCATTTATGCGGCCCACAAGAGTTTTGGATTGCTCTGATTTTCCGTCCGTAAAGTAATTACTTGAAGTGATGCATCCAATGAATGGGTTGGATGTGATACACAGACCATGTGAACCCCACATCTACCCACTACCATGGTGCGCTTATGGTGCTCCCGGTACCACTGGTGCAACTGGGCCGGTGGACCACTGGAAACTCAGGTCAGTCGTGGTAAATGAATATACTATTTGAGAGCATACATGTGTTAATCATTCAAATCATCCAATTTAAATGCATTGGCGTGACCATGACTCTACTGGAATTTTATGTCCATCTGACATTCAGTTGGGCCACAACAGTGCACAGAATCTGAAGCGTCAATGAAAATTACAACAAAACTCTGATGGACTTTTTTCTGTCTGGCCAAAATGAAAGTAATCGGATTTTCAGTTGCACTCAAACAAGCCTTAAAATATTATACAGAACACTTATTAATGAACTTTTAAATTTAGAGATTTTCTCGTATAACTGCGTATCTTCTTGGTTATTTCTAAGTACACATTTGCTCTCAAAATATTTAAAGTAAAATGCCTAACTTTTCACTTGAGTAATAGAACTGTACTGTTAACTCATCTAGATAAAAAAAAAAAAATTAAAATAAATAAATAAATAAACTTATCAAGATAATAAGGTTGTCCTCGTAATTTTTTTTTAACTATTATATCTATTATAATGGGTAGGCGTGCGAAGGATTCTACAGGCTCATCTGTATGATTGTGTGTGATTGGCTCTGTCCACTCATTTTATTATCTCATTTTAGGCCATAAGCCTAAAAATAAGCCAAATCTGAAGCGCAGGTAAACCCCATCACACAAACACTATTGATGAAATGCCTACCATTAAAAACATGTTGGGTCGTGAAAGTTTGGATCAAGCTGATTTTTCTGTCTTCCCTTCATCCATGTCTTTGTGGCCTTATTAACAGGTTGAATGGCCCTGATGTACATCAGGGTGGGCCCTAGGAAGGTTGTAACGGTGGGTGAAAAAATATGGGAGGCTGATTGTGTATCACCTAGGATGGTGCGATCCTTGCCCCTGGGCCCACCTTGATGTATGTATTCTATATCCACACCATCCATCCGTTTTTTCAGATTATTTTTAAGAATTATTTTTAAAAAGAAACAAATTCAATTATCAGGTGGTCCATATCATAGGAATTAGTGGTTATTGACCATTAATGGGCCACAAAAGTTTTGGATCAAGTTGATATTTGTTTTTTTTCCCTTATTCAGGTTTATGTGAATGTGTGTGAAATATTGCATGTCCCCCTATTTATACCTTGGTTTTATGAACACGATAGCGTTTAATCGATCTATTTATGCATATTTTGTCTTACGAGGTGATTTCGGGAGCTTAAGGTGAAAATGATGCTGAAAATATGAAAATTGATGCTCAAGAGTTACCAAGGAAATGATGGATCTTTGGAGGTCAAGATTGAAGATTTTAAGAGTCCAAGATCCAAGAAAACCAAGTGAAGAATGAAGAAAATAGAGTTTGTAAAAGTGTAAAATTCAGGAGTTGCTGAACTTGATTGTTCGATGACATCAATCAAACTTCGATTCCATCGAAGTAAGTGTTCGATGTCATTGAAGGAAGCTCGATTACATCAAAATTATCGGAGAAATTGTAGTTTGGTTGCTAGACAAAATAGTACAATTCTCGATTTCATCGAAGACCCTTCGATCACATCAAAGATCAGTTCGATGGCATCAGTAATTTCAGAAATTTTGGATTGAACACGCTGAACACTTTTGGATGATTTTTTGATTCCATCGAGGAGGTGTTCGATGACATCAAAGACCCTTTTCGATGTCATTGAAGGTTCAACGATTCCATCGAAGATTTATAACACAGTTTCTGAATTCGAATCCAACTGGTCTTTGATCCTTTAATGGCATCGAAGTATCATCAAAGGTGCCATTGAAGCTGCGCATAGTGCGTATATTTGAGGTAGTTTTAAAGTCGGTCGGAAAAACTTTATATAATGGAGTTCTCTGAGGCCTTTTAAGCACGAATTAGGGTTTTAGGAGTAGAGTAAAGAGGTATAGTAACTTCCAGGGATCTCTTTCTTCTTCTCTAGTTATTTTTTCATGTTTTTCTTTAAGAGTTTTAGCTTAATCATTCTTTGATTGGCTAATCTCTTAACTATAGCTAAGAGGTGAAGCTTGTAGTTTATTTTAATTTTAATTTTTTCACTTTGATTCAAGTTGTTTGATTTTCATGTTAGATATTTCATAGTTTATGGTTTAATTAAAGAGGTATTTTTGAATTTACTTTCATCTATTGTCGACTACAGGCACGGTAGATGCTTGGGAACTTCATGAATACTTTTTCTTCTATTATATGATTGTTTAGTCTGTAGAATTTTCTGATCTACCATATTGACTACGGTCATGGTAGATGTTTTAAACTCTATGCAGTAAATTCAATAAGACTGTTATACATGGATCATTACTATGAATGTTGAGACTTGTAAGGCCCGTATCCTAGATCGTACCGTTCTGTAGGCTTCCGAGGTCCTCCCGGTCGAATTTCGGTAACCCGCGACCTTTAATCGGCATTTGCGTGCAACCCTAAGTCGCATCCTGTATATCTATGTCGACTCGACTCGAAACTTGTACCTTAGCGACCCCGCCGTCGCCGCGGTTCCAATGCCACGTGTGATGACCCGAAAAATTTCGTGCCAAGACCCGAGTACTACCTCTATTTTCCTTAGAAGTTATTTGTGGGGTAATTAGCGTTAAACTCGATTACTTATGAAATTAGCATCAATCACTTTAAATTTGATCGGCATGACTCAAAACCTGTAGAATCGTTAGCGTTATGTTACTCTGAAATCTGGGATTCAACGCTAAATCCAGTTGCTCTTGGAAATTTTTGGAAGTTCTGGATCGGACCTGGACCGCGCGTCGAAAGTCCGATAGCGATGATCTTAGACAATATTGGTCACCATGTTGGACTTGGGCATCACCTCAAGAATCAAGTCCAGATGATGTTTTGAGTCGATTTGATTGAGTCCAGAGTGAAGAGTGTGAGAACGGTGAGAAATTAAATGTGATTTTATGAAATCTGAGTCGTGTCGCTTGCGCGACGATTTTAAGCAATCTGACTATTGGATTCTGACCCAATTTCACCCTCGGATTAGGGAAGATGGCCCAAGCATGTCATAGTGCTTGTGGACCTGATCGAGTTTCGGTAGCCGTTGAATTGAGAGTGGTCCACCACTGTTGATCTAAAAAGCCGATCGATACGAAAACTCAACCTGACCTAGATCCATAGTCAATGAGCTTAAGTCCGACCGCACGTGGAAAAAGGACCTCCGGAAGTGTTCCGTTGGATCGAGAGAGGCCTAATTTGGTTATAACCAAGTATACCTTGGCCCTGGGGTTATTTTCATAAATGTTAGGCCTATATAAAGACCTTAAAACCCTCACTCTCTTTTCCATACGAATTTCCTAACCCTAGCTAAGAAAGAGAGGGGAAAAGAGAGAAGTTGGTGAATCATTGGAGATTATTTCCTGTTACTCTACATCCTTAAACCATCACTTTTGAATCGTTATTCCGGTGATTTTAAGTTCATCCTTGGGTAAGTTAACCTAACCCTAATCTGTTTTAGAGCTTAGAATAGTTTATGTATTGTTGTAGCTCATTTCTATTCTTTCTTTAGGTTATCTAGTCGCCGTTGACAAAGACATATCGTCTGAATCAGTTCGGTGCACTATTTCTGGTTTAAGGTGCGGACTATATTTGTATAGGTTATGGTTTTCAAGGCTTTTAATGTCAGAAAATGGTTTATTCTTGTTATGGATGCAATTTCACATGCCAAATGCTATGTTTATTTTGCGTTCCTGACATGCATGTGTTATATTGAGATTTATGTATTCTATGTATATGTAGAAAGTACCGTATACATATAAAAAATGAACATGTGTTTGCCATGATTATTTGTCGTGTACTTGTGCTAAATGTATGTGTGTCAACTCCTTAGCAAAAGGAATTGTCCAAATGCGTGTTTTCCAACATACGTCATGTATGTTGCACTATGTAGTCTAGGTGTTTGTAGAAATGTCTGAATGGTCTAAAGTGTAATTTATTATCCTAATTGCGGCGTTGAGAAGCGATTCTCAACTCTCCTATTGGTGTGTATGATTTCTTACATGCAAGTCGCATTCTTCGTTGTTTAAATTCAAGTATCACTTATGCTTAAAGCCATGTTAAGTTGATATTCTGCAAATGTTCATATACTACATGATTTGAGTTGTTGTTCCATTACTATTCTAAATTGTTGATATGAATATCTGTCATAATGGAATGTGTTTGGGACTATGGAATAGTCCAGGAAATCGGTAATCGGCCTTGAGTTCGTGGCTGAGGTTGCTTTCGCCACGAAGGACGTGATTTGACGAACCAGAGTCGTATTAGAGTTGTCGGCAGTGGTTTGGCCACACGGAGTGTTTGCGCACTCTATGTCGTTCAACCCAACGTGCGCTCGTGCTAGTCGAGTTCGTCAAGTAACCCGATTGTTCGATGTATGTTTACTATGTATGGGCGCTATTGTTTGAATCTAGGGTAACAAACTTACCGATGAAATCCCGTTAACCATTGTACCTTAATCCGCTAAGACTCATGAGCCGAACATGGTGGTATGAGACATCGTGGTCGAGCTGTCGGCCTACGCTGGGGTGACGAGCCTCCCCGTAGTGACCAGTGAGCAACCAGACTCGTGAGCCGATTATGGTGGTATGGGATACTATATTCGTGCTGTCGGCCTACATTGATTGGTGACGAGCCCTTTGTAGTGACCTCGAGCATACCTGGATACCGCATTGAGGTAACGAGTCTTATTGTAGTAACGAAGGTATGATAGGCATGC
Source organism: Magnolia sinica (assembly GCF_029962835.1). NCBI lineage: Eukaryota > Viridiplantae > Streptophyta > Magnoliopsida > Magnoliales > Magnoliaceae > Magnolia > Magnolia sinica. The sequence goes on along the minus strand of NC_080574.1, from coordinate 123,650,391 downwards.
ATTGATTGGTGATGAGCCCTTTGCAGCGACCTGAAACTATATGATCGTATGAGATGCCTAGGACTGACAACCTTAGAATGGATCACTGTGTAGAAATTGATATGAGGAAGGTACCTTAGCTTCCCAATCCTACTGTATGAAAAGGACTAATAACAACTTGAAATCATGTTCATGCACTGCATTGCATGTGCCTGGAAGAGGTGGAGCACTTGAGGACGGTTGTCATGCGTAACGTAAGATGAAGACGCCGAGGGTGTACAGGCGAGGGCATGCATCATTTTACATACATCCTTGCACTAACAAGAGTAATTAGGACATGTTTGATTGTTCTGCTTTATCATTACTGCTTGATTGAATTGATAACATGTTAACCTTTGCTTTATTGTTCTACTGAGTTGATCACTCACTCCCACGTTCTGGGACAGTGTTTAAACACCAACCAGACTCTGTCTTAAATGCAGATATTGATGCGACCCCTGAGGTAGAGTAGGAGTTCGAGGATGATAAGGCTGCATTTTCTTTCATGCAGTTTTCAGGCGAGTTCTTGTGAGCCATGTCCTGATGCGTGGGATTTTAGAACTTCTTTTTGGGAATAGATGAATTTCATTTTGATGCTTGTAATTTGAATATAAACACTTGTAAGTATGACCTGGCATGTATAAGTATTTCAGGGACTTGCACATGTACACATATGTTTCCTTAAGTCTTCCGCTTGCGTTCTTCACTTATCCTTGAATTATGTTTGCAGTTTGGCGTAATCTATTCTATGTTTTATGTACTCTTACAGACAACATACATCCATCATTAAATATGTTGCATAAGTGATGTTCTGAAACTCGGGAGCTGAGTTATGCTTGACCCTCGAATTTCAGGGCGTTACACCACATCTTGCACACTGATGCGATATCCAGGCTAGGAGTTGTGAGCCAGCATATTTTTCAAAGAAAAGCCGCGCGTTGCAAATTTCGATAGAATCTCTACAATCTATTACATTAATCAATCAATCACCTCAAGTCAAGCACACATCCCACCACTCCCCTTACAATACCCATACCCTACCCACCTCTCCCATTCCCAAAGTCAACTCTCTCTCTCTCTCTCTCTTTCTCTCTCCACCCATCTCTTTCTTACAACACCATCCCTCTCTCCCATACATCACTCCATCCCATCCCATTCTCCACCAAATCCCAAGCCTCCACGAGAGAAAAATCCTAAGGAGAGAAAAGAAACCAAGAGAGGACCCATCATCCCACCACCAAATCTTTCCATCCAACCATCAAAACTTTATCATCTTCCATTAAAGGGAAAGATTAGGAGCTTAGCATTCCAAGGAGCCAAGAAGGAGCAAAATCGGTGGGTGTTCATAACCTTAGATCGTGATTTTTGATTTAAGGTCCATTTGTGACGAGTCCCATTTTCCATGTATGTGTTGTAAGCAAGAGAGGCCCGTAGTAACGGGGTCCCTCTCCCTCCCTCTCTCTCTCTCTCTCTCTCTCTCTCTCTCTCTCTATCCCTCTTTCCCATCTTATGGCCCATCATGATGTATTTTTTTTTTAAAATTCATGTCATCCACCATGTGGACCACACCGCTATCTAAATGGGCCCACCTTGCTGACCTCCTTGCCGTCTGTTTGGACAGGCCAAGGTGAAGGGAATAATAAATATCAATTTGATCTAAAATAGGTGGGCCTTACCATGTGGACCGCACCTGATGTTTACATTTCATCCATGCTGTCCACCATCCAGTAAGGGAAGGTGGAGCCCACGTGAAGTATGTGCTGTATACTCACCGTCTAACAGCAGCATTGTCGGAGGGAAAATTCAAAAAAATCAGCTTGATTTAAAGTCTGGTGGGCCACCACGTGGACCCACCTTATTGCACGTGTGATACACACACCGTCCATACCTCTTGAGGGAGTGACGTTAGCCAGCTACGTGGGTCCCATCCTCATCGTCCGTCTGTTTTCTGGATGGGTGGGGCCCACCTTGCTGACCTGTTATATATGGCCCACCAGATGTATGCATTGTATATTTACATCGTCCATATCTGGATAGTGATGGTGGGACGCGCCGTGATGTATCAATCCATCCATGATCGTCCGTCCGTCCAGATTGGGAAGGCCACAGGCCTGCCTGGACGCTGGCTTGTAAAAAAATAAAAAAAATAATAATAAAATATAATATAATATTATATATATCTAATAATATTATATTATATAATATATATATATATATGGTGGGCCCCACCTTCTTGGAATTGGATTGGCTGGTGGGCTTCACACCAGCTATGTAGCTGTGTATTGACGTCAGCAGGTCCGTGGGACCCCTGACCATATTGTATGTGTTATATCTGAGCCATCCATCCGTTCTGGATGGCGGGGCCCACTTTGGCGTGCAGTATATGCACACCGTCCATCTGACATGCTGCATGGGCCACCGCTCATATAAGCATTGATCCACACCATCTACCAGGTGGACCACACTGCAGAAAATAGTGGAGCATTGAACGGCTACCATTGAAACCCTTTTGGGGAGTGCAGAAGTTTTGAATTAATGCAAAGTTTGTTCTTCCTCTTAATTCAGGTCTTTGTGACCTTATGAATAGATCGGATGGAAAATAAACATTATGGTAGGCCCTGGGAATTTTTAACGGTGGAAATCATTATCTCCACTGTTATTTGTGGTATGGTCCAAATAATCCTCCGATGTGATCCATTTTTTAGGTAATGCTCTAAAATGATCTTTAAAATAGATTAATCACTACGCCAAAATCGTGATTTTGCAACATATTTTTGCAATGGGCAAAAATCTCTTGGTTTAACGACGGATTTAATCCGTCGCTAATGGAAAAGGTCCGTCGCTAAGCCCATCTTGAAAATCCAGTCTGAATGTCGCGGAATTTCGCGACGGACCAAAATCCGTTGCTAAAATCTGATTTGCGACGTATTTACGATGGATTTTTGCCCGTCGTAAATAGACGAAGGACAATCCGTTGCAAATTTTGATTTTGCGACGAAATATCAGTTGCAAATTCCCGCCGAAAATACCAAATGGCGACGCTTTTCAGTTGCTTTTGCGACGGATCATGGTCCATCATAAAAGGACTTTTGCCTTAATTTTTTCTTTTTTTAAAAGAATATGGTGGAAAATTAAGTTTTTTTTTTAGTCTAGTAATTGTTTTTTAATAGAATTTTAGTAGTTTAATTGTACATATTTGTATCTAATATTATTTTTTAACAATTGATTGAATGCAAAAAGAAAATTTATTTTGTTTTTATATCAAATGAGTAGAATTTTTATTTTTATTTTTTAATTTAAAACTAATATTTAAATGATTTGTAATATCACATGAAAAAGAATATTGAGAAGTTCAAAAAAATTTAACAATGTTTGAGAAAAAAATTAGATTTTGAAAAAATAAAAATCGTGATTTAATAAAAATCTATTTTGTGGGAACAAAAAAGAATTAATATTGAATAAAGTTGATAAATTTGAAAAATAAAAAAAGTGTTGAAAATTAAAAATAATATCCTGAAAAAAATATTAAAAATATTTTAAAAAATGTGAAAATTTTCACAATGTTGAAAAATGAAAATATTTTAAAAAAGAAAATGAGAGTTTGAAATTTGAAAAATAAAATAAAATTGAGAAGTTCAAAATAAATTGACAAGTTCGAATAAAATGCTTTAAAAAAAATGGAGAAGTGAAAAAGAATTGAAAATTTTAAAATAAAACAATATTAAAAAATCAATACTTTATCAAAAAACAAACATTTTGAAACGAAAAATAAATAAGTTGAAAATTTTTGTGATTTTGAAAATTAATTGAAAATGTTCAAAATTCGAAATTAAAAGAAAAAGTTATTTATAAAAACACTAAGATTTTGAATATATATATATATATATATATATATATATATATATATATATATATATATATATATATATATATATATATATAATTTTAAAAATATATTTGAAGAGTTGAAAACAACAAGATGCTTTTGAAGAAAAAAAATCGGCATTTTGGAATTTTTAGGAAAAAAAAAATTAATATTTTAGAAAATTTTAGATATTTTGAAAATAAAATTTCAGAATTTGTATTTTAATTTTTTTAAAAAAAAATATTTTATAATAAAAATGATATTTTGTTAAAAGTTTTCAAAGAAAAATTAAGAGTAAAAAAATATACATTTTGAAAAAAATTATTATTTTTAAATGGAAATTGAAATTTATCTGTGAAAAAAAAATAATAATAAATTATTAGGCACATCCACTAATTGAACATTTTACTGTTTTTGGACAATCGAATTAGTCCAGATTGAAGAGTAAATAACTGCATATGTTTAAATCAAATTTCACTCAAATTGTTGATCAATCTTGTATGCCCAGTATCTTTCTCATATGTAGCTAGCCTGATTGGGGTGAGTAACTAGTCAAATTGAGGGTATTGATTAGTAAAATAGAGTGAATGGACTAGACATATAAAATGGGATAAATATTATTGTCAAAATTGTGACCCAACTTATTGACCTTGCGAGAACCTAAGAATTGATGTTAATAAGTTTTGTGGGCCCCATCATGATGTGTGTCGAACATCAACACCGTGCATTTAATGTGTCCCTTTTAGGTTATGAGATATCTCAAAAATCATCCGTAAACGAAACTCAGGTGGGCCATACCATCTAAAACCATGTTAGGACATCTTAAAAAACATAAAAGCATTTGGTGGGGCCCACATGAGTTTTAGATGCGGCTAAAACTTAGTCTGACCCCTCATCCAAGTGAGACACACATAATGAGTGGGTTGGATATATGAATCACATTAAGGGAAGCCCAATATATGATTATGAATGTTTTAAGGAATCCCCTCTACATTTAGGTTAGTCATTACCCTTACCAGAGTAAACTTTATGGGGTCCACCGTTATTTATTTATTTTATCCACTCCATTTATCCATGTTAACAAATAATTTGAGGTATAAAGAACAAAAAGGAAGCATATTCAAAGCTCAAGTGGACCACATCGCAGGAAATAGTGTGATTGAACCTTTACCATTGAAAATTTCTTGGAGGCCATAGAAGTTTTGGATCAAGCTGATGTTTGTGTTTTCTCTTCATTCATATATATTTGATATTATGAATAGGTTGGATGTCAAATAAACATTACTGTGGGCTCAAGGAAGGTATCAATGGTGGAAATCATTATTCCACGTTGTTTCGCGTGGCATGGTCCACATGAGTTTTGGATTTACCGAAAATTTGGGATCAACCCACACCGTGCATCCATTTTTCGAGATCATTTCAAAAATTTATTCAAAAAATAAATCATATCCAAAGATTAAATGGACCGCACCACAAATACCAGCATGGATGGGAACGAATTGGCTACTCCCCCGCCACCTGCCTGTTGGCTAGTATTCGATGCTATATAAGCCCCACCATGATATATGTATTTCATTCATTTTTACCGATCATTTTAGGGCTTGATCAAAAAAATGATAGGGATATAAACCTAAGGTGGACCACATCATAGGAAAACAATATTGATTGGATATCCACCATTAAAATCCTCTTAAGGCCTACCGTACTGTTTATTTGACATCCAATCTGTTGATTAGATCATACAGGCCCTGATGAAGGGAAAAAACAAAGATCAGCTTGATCCAAAACTTTTATGGGCCCCAAAATGTTTTTAATGGTCGATGCTCATTTGACACTGTTTCCTGTAATGTGGTCCACTTGATGGATATACCTTATTTTTGGTATCATACCATAAAATGATCTGGAAAAATAGATGGACAGAATGGATGAAATACATACATCATGGTGGGCCCACAGAGCACCGACCATCATCTAGCCAATCCGTTACGAAATCGGATTGCGTACCGGGTTACTCAGCAAGCTCTTATCGTACTGAGTAAACTCAGTTGGGCCCACCTTGAATGTATGTAGTCTATCCAAGACGTCCATCAGTTTTTCCATCTAATTTAAGGGGTTAATCCCAAAATTGAAGCATATCCAATGATCAAGTGGATCATACCACTGGAAACAGTGGAGATAATGATTTTCACCGTTGAAACCTTTCTAGGCCCACCATAACGTTTATTTTCCATCCAATCTATTCATAAGGTCACAAGGACCTGGATGAAGAGGAAAAAAAATTTCATATTGATCCAGAGCTCCTGTGACCCCCAAAAGGGTTTCAATGGTAGACGTTCAATTCCCCACTGCTTTTTTCAGTGTGGTCCACTTGATAGTTAGATCTATCTTGTTTTTTATCTCAATCCTTATGACGATCTCGCCAGTGGGATGGACGGTTTGGATATAACACATACCTCATGATGGGACCCACAGAACTTGCTGACGTCAGCCACCCCATTCCCTTCATTTCATTTCGCCAACCCTAAACCCTCTCTGTTTCTCTCTCCCTCACATACACTCGCCTCTTCGTCTGTGCCTCTCCCAGCGCCGGCCCTACAGTTCTCTCCCGCCTCTCTCTCTTCCCGTCGATCTCTCCACGAACATTGAGGTAACTCTCTCTCTCTCTCTCTCTCAATCGATTGATAGTGGTGGTTCTCATTCCTACTGTTCCCCTGTGGCGTGGCCCACTTTGGAGTTTTGTTTTGACCTGATGGATTTGGAACCCCCGTGATTGGAAACCCCCTGGATTCGGAACCCTCATGATTGCAATCCACGGTGCCAAAAGACCCCTTTTTGGGAGCGTGGATTTGGAACTGTTACGAGCCTTGGATCGTGTAGCCTGTTAACTTGAGGGAGTTCACATTTCGTCACACGCTGTTCACAGTGAATACCTGCAGCACGATCTGGGCGTCATTTACAGGTCCATTAAGAAATTAGGTGTCAAGTTCGGGTCTTGCCTTTATAAGCCTGTGAAAAATCAGGACTAGTCAGGTACAGCTAGTTTTAATAGAGGGAGCTTCCTTAGTAGTAAATATTTTAGATATGCTTGAGAAGATCTCTCAGATATCTCTCAGATCTCTCAAATACCACCTTTCCAATTTTCGTGTAGCACACAGGATGATTAAAATCTGTTTTTCAACATTCAGTTGAACACAACAGCAAAAATTCATAGAAATGAGTGAAAGTTCCATTCATAATCAGAGAATAACCCTCAATACAACAAAGACTGTTTCAGGTCCAACCTCACCAAATTGCAACTAGGGTTTTTGTTTACAAGGTCAATGGTCACAACACCACAATTAACCTGCACACTGGGTGGAAGTTATATTTTCCCCTAAAAGTTCTTTTAAATCCATACCTGTAGGGCATAATACATAAGCTTAAATACATGTTAAAAAAAGAAATACGTATATCATGTCTGCATCCACAAGATTTCAATAAATAGAAGCATTAACCAATTACTCGATCTTCCACAACTAAGACCGCAGATAAATAGAAACACTTGATTTAAAAAAAAAAAAGTTGCCATAATGCTTGCATCATGAATATCTTAAAGAAAATCAACCTCATTTCAAAATATTCATGACAATATAAGTGCCCAAGCTTCTACAACAGCAAAACAGTAGTACATACCCTATTGAAGTGATATCTCTGATGCTCCACCCATTCGAAATGATAGAGGTATTTCCATTCAGAGACATGTTGCCGAGATCCTGGGCATGCTCCAAGAGGAGATGAATGGTAAGAGCTGAAAAGTTGTATGGAGGAAGAGAAGGCTACCAAAACCATTCATGCTTTGCGTGTGCTGCTTTCACATTTGTCGATACAAGAGGCATAGCTCCATAGAGGGAAATAAAGTCATTAAGGCATTTGTTTCTCCTTTTGCTATGGCCCTTCAAGCTGCTGATGTCAGAGGCTCCAATCTCATATATCTTCCCTGTATAGAACAAGTGCAGTTTGACACCATTCAAAAGTATGCATCTTTTATGAGAATTTAAAAAACTCGAAGATACCGCAACAACTTCTTGCAAGTCAACAGATATAGCTTTAAATATAAAAAGGTACAAGCAATGAAATGGATCTCTGAGTCCATGGCTAAGGAGATTATATCCAAGGGTTGTTTATTTATTGACGGTAGGGCTTAGCTCGGGTGTGATTTTGTGTTGTAGGATGTTCCAGGTGTACTGAAACTTCTTCATTTTTTTGCACAGTTGTGATGGTGTTTCTTTTTTCTCATTTTCTTTATCCATCATACTAGTGTGAGTTTTTTGTTTTGCTCTTTTCACTGATGTTCTTGATTGTTTTATTCTCCTAGGTCGCTGAATGGTAATCTTTTAAGTGGAGAATTGCCGGATGTCTTTCAGGGCCTCACTGGATTAATTAATTTGTAAGAATGTCTTTCTAAAGTTGGAACCTTTTGTTTTCCAATATTTATATGCTGATACTAACATATTTCTTGGTGTAGTGATTTGTCTTTTAATAACTTAAGTGGACAATTGCTGCCCTTTTTGGGGAACTTATCATCTTTAACTACCTTGTGAGTTTCTTCTTGAGGATTTTCCTTTTTTTTTTTTTTTTTTTGTAAATGTTGTTAATAGTTGGATGGATGATGAATGTATTTGCGAATGTAAATGAAAATAAAGAACTTATATATATATATATATATATATATATATATATATATATATATATTATCAATGGAGGATACATTGTTTAGATGGTAATATAAATTTGCCACTAGAGATCATATTTCTTTTTGGTATGGATTACCAATTATCATGATAGCCAACACTAATGCAAAATTACAATCAACTAGAATGTAATGAACTAATGATTTTTGGTGTCTACCAAAATGGCCACTAGAAAATGAATAAAGAATTTGGAAAATACCATTGAACTCTCATGGGCTGGCTCCTCTGCAAGTCCTTGTAGAAAAAGCTTATTCTACAAGGGCTGGCATGGGGTCCACTGTGATGTTTGTCTGCCACAAAAAAGAGTTACCCCACCATGAAATTTGGATGCCCCAAAAATAAAAATTAATTCAGCCCACGTGAATTTAGAGGTCCCAGTGGATTTTCATTGTTTGCTATGGGCCTGAGTTTTGGAGAATCCAATTAAAATGACAACATGTAGATCATCTGACCCAAAACTATCTATAATTTAAGATGAAAGCCAGATATGGAAGGAAGAAACCTTCTGTTGTTGATGATCGTGGACAACATTTGAACGACTTGGACAATGCATGGTTGATCTGAACTTTAGATGATTAATTGTGCAGTCCTATTTAAATCATTAAAAATCTGTTAGTCAGTTCAGAGATCAATAAGCATGTAAAAAATGAGTTTTAACAAATGAAAGATTAAGAAAAAATGGGATACATATGCAGCAAATGTCCTTACTCTTGCCTCTCAGGAGTTTCAACACTGGGTCAAGGGTTCGAGTACCCATAGGTGGTGAAATTCCACTAAGGCGTGAGTGTGTGGGGTGTGTGTGCGTGCGTGCGTGTGTTAAAAAAAAATTGTTGTTGATCCAATAACATATCAGGTGTTTTAACCGAAATGAGCTGTGATCGACCATTGAAATGAGCTGCAATCGGCCATGGGAATGAGCTTGTTTGTGGACACTTGTTTATGGCAATAGGACTGTTGGGCATGAAAACAATTAATATTTAACATAGCCTATTAAACGTGTAGAAATGACTTTCATGTGTGCTCATAATGCTCAAAGAATCATTAGGTGAATATATGATTTCAGTTTGCTTCTCTATTACCTTGGATCTACTTTACTTTGCCATGATTTGAATTAGTAGAGATTATTTTGTGTAGAGGTATTTTACAGTTACAGATTAAGACTGTTTGGTACTGCTCAGGTTTTCAGTTTTGTACAAGTGGGGCCTATTTCTCAATGATCCAAATTGTTGATATTATAGATGTCAGTATGAAGTATGAACACTCCATGCACCAAAAATCTCCCAGATGGGAAAAATCGTACATCTTTCAATTGGGGGCCAACAAAGAAATATTTAGGAAAGTAATCATAGATAAGGTTCCTATCAACCAATCAAAGTTGAAATATTCTATAACCTATGCCTTGTTGAAGTTCGACTATTGTCTACATGCATGTATGTATTTTTTTGGTTAGATATTTGGTTATCATACTTGGTGGAAAGGTAGATTTTTGGTTATCATGCTTGGTTATCCAAGCACATGGCTGAAATGGGGACAAATTCTTTAACTCAAATGAGAAGCATGCACCCGGTTCTAAGTGAGTACCTCACCCATTATGGCGAAAGCTCAGGTCAAATTCTTTAACTCAAATGGGAGCCGGAGCCTTGTTGTACATTACTGTAAGATTAAAATCACGGAATATAGGTTTTTTATCAGATTATTTCCAACATTTGTTCTACACTTGCATGTATGATTGCTGCACAATTGTGACTTGTGAAAGGAGAAAAAAGAATGTGTGAATGTTTTTTTGCTGCAGGTATTTTGAAGATAGCGTTTTGATTAATTCAGTTTTGTTTTTCATTGCGGCTTGTTCCTTTACAACTATTGTAGAATAAGCTTATTTTACATCTACATGTGGGACCCATATGCACTCCCTCTTTTTTTTTCATCTGTTGTTAGTTGGAGGGAGTAGGAAAGAAGAATCAGAATTTCTTCATTTTTTTGGTTAGTCTTTTTCCTTTCAAAATCTTTATCATCAAGAAACTTCATGATAGTTAACGATTAAGCAGTATAATTTTGAGAAGAAATATTATGAATTGGTATGTTTGAGTGTTTTGGCTTTGTGGTGGATGGACGAGTTCTATCCTAATGTGCATCAGATTGCGGGACACTTGAGTTCTATCCCAATGTGCATCAGGTGGTAGGGCACTTTATGTTTCTTTGCATGTCCAATACCGAGTTTTGGGTCAGCCTGATTTTTGTCCTCCAAAAGGAAATTTGGGGGGGGGGTAGGCGACGCACACGTGATGGACAGTGGAACCTTGCACAGATCATGATGGGCTCCACACATATTGTAGAATATGCTTATTCTACAAATGTCACTGAGGAATCTGCCTAGTTGTAGAATAAGCTTATTCTACTAATGTTGCAGAGAAGCATTATCATGCATGAAAATATCTTTCAAAATTTCTTTTGTAGGATGCTTCTATTGATCAGTCGGAGGTCTTCAACAGGGTTGTTTCTTCTGTTTGCATTTTGCTAACCAAAGATGACGTAAGGATTTATTTCATTTTATCTTATTTTATTTTATTCTTGTTTCCGTTGATTTGCATGAAGTTCAGTTTGAGTAGCTCTCTCTCTCTTATCGATTTTGTGCAGCTTGTAATCACCATGCATGGATGCACTGCTGCTATATGTGATAAAGTGAAGCAGTTAGCAGAAGGTGCAATTCAGGCTGTCATTGAGTTCATTACAAGAAGATGCAATGAGTTGAATGAAACTGATGTTTCAAGGTTCTGGCTGAGCATTGGCACATTATGTATTTAAGTTTGCAAAATAATTAATGTCTTGGCAAATATCTTCTGCCGACCATTTCCATGTCTGCAGGACGACCCAATCTTTGCTTTCTGCTACAATGTTTGTAACCGAGAAACAGCTACATCAGGAAGTTCTTGGTGTTGTATCTTTGGTTGATCTTTTTTTAATTTTTAATTTTTTTTATACATAATTTCATTTCACTTTAGGCATAGCTTGAAAATATTTTCTAATATGATAAGTGTTACCCAATGTGTATTGGAGCATTGGAGGAGCAACATAACTTTATCTCACTTGTAATCTGTACTCATAATTAGTTACAGATATTGACTGTTCTGCTGATTGTAGGTAGGACTTGAGGGGAGTGCTAATGGACAATGGTGGTTGGATGCTATCAGGAAGGCTCTTGAATAAGGAACGACATTTGAACGTGTAGGATCTAGGTAGTTGGCTGGTTTGCTTATATCCACAGGGTAAGTAATTATTCATTGATTGGGACATCAGAACATGATAATTTCCTTTTCAGCATCTACATTTGACGAACGCCTCATATAGAATCTTTGACCATTTATTGGGGATGTTGATGCTGCTGCATAACCATAGCCTCATGCATAAACAAGTCAGGTTAACTTATGCATGTTGGCCTAGTTGCATAGGGCTAATGATGATGCTTTTTGTCAAACTTTAAAAACTTTAAAATTCACATAGAACTGATATAAACTCATTTCCTTTTCAATTTCTTTATCAACACTGCTCATTATCAATAAATAACAAAATATATGGGCTGATTTACTTGATCTATCGACAGCCTCAGAGCTGGTTCCTATGGGTTTTACCAGTGCTAGCCAACTCCATGCATAGAGGCTTGAAACCATTCAGATAACTTTAGGGTCAAGAGAACTTGACAAGATCTTAGAGGGTAAGTTCTGAATGGATGTTTAGGTGCCACTTAAAAATGAATTTATCTCATTTTAGTTAATTGTAATTATGGATTAGAGATCATACTAAAATGAGATGAACTCTATTTTGAGTGGCACCCAAATAGGCCCTTGGTTCTTATCTTGAATCTAAAATTGGTTAACTTTTGGGCAGGAGGAATTGAAACTCGGTCTATTATTTGAGTGGCACCCAAATAGGCCCTTGGTTCATAGATAAAATAAATAAATATACAAATAAATGAAGTCTCTATTTACTTTCCCCTTTCCATCTTTTGATTATTCTTTCATTTCTCATGCATTCAGGTTTGCCAACCTTGCAAATTGAAAAGCTTGTGCAAATTTGCGAACCAGAGAGTAAATAAAAGGTGGAACTTGGATTTAAAAGATGCATTGAGGGTCCTTACTGTATATGGCTTGGACTCATTGCCCCAGCAGCTGATAGTATCTGATGCATAAAGGTTTACATCAGTAAATTGCTGAAGGTGGTAGTTCAACTCGGCAAATAACCATGCAGTCTTGACAGTTTTCAGGTATGCTCTTCCAAATGCATCCATTTTCATTTACTGCACCCTTTAGGTAGATGTGCTTTTGTTTGGTAAAACTAAACGATTGCTAGATATATTTGTTTAGCTGCATTTTTCTAGTGTGGTTTACATGCTCTATGCACTTATGGGTTGAATGGGTCTCATTTTATTGATGGTCCATGTGGTGATATCATTTTTTTCCTGATGTGTCATTATCTTATGGATAGTTTCTATTCGAGTTTGAAAGTTGATGTACACGTTCATAGATGCATGTGCATGCTTTCCAACTCTTATATGGTTTCAAACATCTGGTAAAAGCTGGCGCAAGTTTTTGAGTAAAATCCGGGGAATGGAATTCTTGGGAAATGTAAAAAACCAACAAAAAAGTGTAAACCCAACATGTTTTCTTTGTAATAACCAGGAAATTACTGAAGCCGAGAAATATAGAAACCAACAACCTAACACTCACTAAAACTCTCAACTTAGCCTTACCATTTCTTATATAGTGGTTAGTTGCCATTTAATTTTTTGTTGTTATTTGACTTGTCATCCTCTAATTTATTGTATACTGTACAAATGTTGCTGGAAATGAAAGCCCTTCGACTCTTATTTGCTTTGCATCAAAGACTACCAATGCAAGACAGATTACATCGAAGTTACATGTGATCGAACTTGGTGCCTAACCAAGTTTGCTCCTAGCATTTACCTGAATTTCAGCTTCATGTTATTCCATTGTTTCACTCCACAATGTTCTTGCCCCTCTAGAAATAGAGATGACATTGGTAGTTCTCTATTGTAGCAGATCAGTGTTGGTTGTCTTTACCTTTGGCAGAAAGAATTCCATGGTTATATCGGCTCTTGTACCTAACGCAAGCATTTTTTCCTAGTAATGGGTGAGTTGCTTGTTGACTCAGATGGTGTTTTGGATTGGTAGTCCATTATAGTTTTGGCCTTGTCATTGGTGGAAGACATGGGATCCACCTAATAAGTGATAGGACCCTCTATTTTTCCTGTACACGCTCTATTTCAGCCTCGAATAAGAAGCTAAAAAAGGTGAAATCTATGGTTTTGTTGGAGTGCTAAAATGATTTTTGTTCTTTGTTAATCTTTTAATTTTATTCATTTATAATTTTATTTCATGTGTACTTGTGAGAAACCCACTGTGCATACTCATGTAATTGTATTCATGAATAGGATGGCCTAGCTTTTAGTTGTTTGGGTTAGCTTCACTTGGGCCATTTCCTCTTTATTGAATTGAGTTGTTACCAATTTTGTGAATAGGATTCTTATTAAATAATCATGTGAATTATTTTTTGAATGACTATCAGTTGTAATATTCAAAACAAATAAATAAATAATTTATGATATATTTTTTAATTTACAGATATTTTAGCGATGGACCAAATCCGTCGCTAATTTCTCAACAAGTTGCCAGTGACGACGGATTTCAAGCCGTCGCTAATTTCTCAACAAGACCGGATTGTAGGTCCGTCGCTCCTCATTTTGACGGATTTTTTATTTTTTGCGACGGATCTTATCCGTCGGTAATATGCGACGGACCTTATCCGTAGCAGATTAAACTATGGATTCTGTCACAAAAGACAACCCAGTAAACAGCGACGGACGAAATCTGTCGTTTATTTGGTTTTACGACGGATTTGGTCTGTCGCAAATCCGCAATTTTGGTGTAGTGAATGGTATAGTTGATATGGCCCACGTGATATATATGAGGCCCATATGGTAATGTCCGATGTGTTTTCTATGAGGCCATTATGATGTATATTCGACCTAAGTAATGAGGCCCATTATGATGTATGTTTGGCCCATGTGATGAGACCCATTATGATGTATATTTGGCCCAAGTAATGAGGCCCATTATGATGTATGTTTGGCCCATGTGATGAGGCCCATTATGATGTATATTGGCCCATGTGATGAGGCCCAATGTATTGTATATGAGGCCCGTATGATGAGGCCCATTGAAAGTATATTAGACCCTTGTGTAAGGCCCATTGTGATCTATTTGGGGCCCATGGGTTGAGGCCCAGTGTGATGTATATAAAGACCATGAGTAAGGCCCAATGAGACGTATGTGAGGCCCTTGAGTGGGGCCGAATGTGATGTATATGAGGTCCATTATGATGTGTGATTCCACCATGATGTATGTAATGATGTTTATAGCGGGTCATGCCTTGGGAACAATAATGGTTTGACGTCCATATTGTAAGAGCAATGATGGTTAAATTTTCGCATTGTAACTCTCCCTAGGGCCCATTGTTAGGCCCAAACTTGTGTGTAGGCTGTCTAGGCCCCTCTTCGTTATGAAGAAAGTTCATTACTATATAACATGCTTAGTATAACTCCATGATTCATGCCCATACACATCATACGTATGCTTGATATGAGTGACTGATCATAGCATATGCCATTGGGCAGATTGTTTATGGGACTTACTGATAGGAGTTGCCTACATGAGCACGCGGTACACGCAGGATTGTTGCATGACTGGACAGGGTGATTCATGCATCTCGCATCTGTGTGACACGATTACTGTACTCCCTAGCGACATCAGGGCTGTGGCCTCCACAAGCATATCGTGAATGACATGTTCAGACACCAGAAATACTATTACTGGCATCAGGGCACCATAGATATCCCTGGGTGAAAATTCTTAAACCCGATGGTACCAGAGGATGACTCTAACATCGAGACCGAGTGGATACATGAGCGCATGAGGGCCGAATACCAGGAGGCCGCGTCTCCCACTATGTCGTGGTCGGTTGGAAGGGGGTGTGGCCTTACCCGCCTGAGGGTAGGGGGTATTGCTAGGCTGAGTATGCTCGTAAATGGGTCCATTATCGACGTGCCGGATAAGTATTGGCAGACTATTGGTTAGGCGGATAGTGAGGTTTCTTACTCTCACTTGGACTGCATGCCTAAGAAAGAAGTAGTGTCATTTGGAGTGTACTAAACCCCGGTAATTGTCCAGTGTGAGAACTCTACTGATATGTGATGTTCTAGTAATGAGTTGCATTGATATGTGGATTCGGATGAGGACTGGTATGCTTGAGTTGCATCTTGCATCGCATGGCCTTGGTTTGGCTAATAGCATTCATATCTTGCATCACAGTCTTGATACGGCTGATTGCATTCATGGTCTCATCAGCATGATTTCACTTTACTCTGATATTGTATTCTGAGTACACTCATATTGCACACACACTTACACCACCTTCTAAGTTTTTTTTATAAGTTTATGCACGATTGATGCGTGCAGGTGACACCAGGATGCAACTGTAGCTTAGTAGGAGCAGGAGCATACATTCGAGCTTCAGGAGTTTCCGTTATTATTATCATTGTATTTCCCTTTATGCGCATTGTACCTTAAAGTTTTTTATCATAGTGGATTTTGTGATGGTGTCTTAGTTGTTGTTCGTGGGTTATACTTATAGTTATGCTTATTGCGAATCAAATTCATGCTGAGAAATCCTCCTTGTAGATTCCAGAATCGGAACCTGGTATATGGGTGCTGGGAGCCGAGAATGGGGTATTACGGAGGCTGCCGACGTTGGATTCGGTGATCGAAAATTTTGTGAGCTCGGTTTTCGAGTTTGGGGCGTGGCGAAATTTATGTTGGAATTGTTTATGATGGTTTAACTACTCTATTATCCAACTGGATAGATTAAGATTTTGATTTTAGTCGAAGTATTGATTGAATCAAAAAAGATGACATTAAGATGACTGTAGGAGGATCCTTGGTGCTCTAATGTTTCTTTTATTGATAATTTTACTTCATAACAATCACTTTCAATTTTCAGAGTTAGTTTAGCCTCTGGTTCTAATTCTTAATTAGTTCAGAAGATTACATATATTTTGTACTTACGGGTATGACTTCGGTCTCACCGAGATTATTTTTACATTATAGCCCTGCACTTGGGGTACAAGTGAACATTAATATTATTAACATATTATATGACAAATAAATACTAAAGAAACAATAAAGTGCATGTAAGAAGTAAGAAGTTTTTAATGATAAGGCGTTCAATCACCAATATTTTCTATTGCAATACCACCTGATAATTGGATTCGGATAATATCTTAAAATTATATGGAAAAATGGATGGATAACATTCATACAAAATAATACATCACGGTAGGCCCCACGGTAAGTCCTCACTGTCTAGGGTGAGGCCGGGATCTCACTTAATCCCCTCCTCGTAAAAACAGACGCTGCCAGTAGCGAGATGAATACTGGACGGTATTTCATACCGACCAAGCATCATATAAATGTTTTATTCCCACTGTTTATCTTTTTTTTTTTTTTTTTTTCCTGATTATTTTAAGGCTTGATCTAACAAATGAGGCGGATCCAAATCTCAACTAGACCACATTAAACAAACAAACAAAAAAAAAAAAAAAAAACAATGGTGATTGAATCCCCACCGTACAAATTTTATTAAAACCCACTTTAATATTTATTTTCCATCTAACCTGCTTATAAGTTCGCATAGACCTGAATGAAGGGAAAGTACAAATATCAGCTTCCTCCAAAACTTCCGTGGCCCCCAAGAAGTTTTTAATGGTAGGTGTTCAATTAAGATTGATTTAGATCTACTTCATTTTTGGGTTTACGCCCTAAAATGATCCGTAGAAATAGATGGACCGAATAGATAAAACACATCATGATGGGCCCACAGAGTACCTTCCGCTTAATGACGGCGTGAGTGGGCAATCCGCGTCCGTAGGCTTTGGTGGTGGATCTCGGATCGTTGCAGGTGGGTGAGATCCTTGATTGTGAGCCGGGGTCACCATGATGTATATTCCTCTTATCTCCTTTTTATCTGCGCAGTCAAGACGCCTTGTTAACTCATTTTAGGGCATGATCCCAAAAATGAAGTAGATCCAAATTTCAGGTGGACCCTTATCACAGGAAACATTGTAATCAACCATTACAAACTTCTTGTGGGCCACAAAAGTTTTGGATCAAGCTGATATTTGTGCGGTCTCTTCATTCAGGTCTTTGTGACCTAATCAATAGGTTGGATGGAACATAAACAATCTGGTGGTCGCATGACATTTTTAACGGTGAGGATTCAATAACAATTGTTTCCAGTGGTGTGGTCCCATAAGATTTGGATATGCTTTATTTTTGGATTCATGCCCTAAATTAATCTTTTAAAATGGATGGACGGTGTGGATGTAAGGTACATACATGGTCTCATAGTTAGAGTTGGCCTGAAACCGCCCATGGATTGTGTACTGAATCTGCCAGTAGCTACGTCTCTGTGCCCCTCCAAGATGTATATTTTTATACACGCCGTTCATCTATTCATCAAGATCATTTTAGGACGTGAGCCCAAAAATGAGGGAGATCAAAGCTTCTGGTGAACCAGACCACACGAAAACAGTAGTAGTTGCACTAGGGTAGCTTTGTAGTTTTTAAAATTATAGTTCGTAAACCGCATATAACCCTGACCGCTGACTGTATATGATGGCAAGCGGCTGGATGTTTAGCTGTGAAAATCTTTAAGTGTTTTATTTTAAATATTTTGAAAGTATGTGTTTACCACTAATAGCTTAAATGGTAGGTGGTTATAGGAGAAATTTTCTTAAATTTATGGACTGACTAATTTGACACCTCCAAACACCTTATGAATTAATATTAATTGAGGAAATGGGTTTTCAAGAGTTTATAATGGATTTAAAATGACCATTTTGCTGCATAGTCAAGATTAAATTTAGAAAAGAATATATATATATATATAACACATATAGCTTAAATGGTAGGTGGTTATAGGAGAAATTTTCTTAAATTTATGGACTGACTAATTTGACACCTCCAAACACCTTATGAATTAATATTAATTGAGGAAATGGGTTTTCAAGAGTTTATAATGGATTTAAAATGACCATTTTGCTGCATAGTCAAGATTAAATTTAGAAAAGAATATATATATATATATATATATATATATATATTTTAAAGGAAAAACAAACAGTAGAAAATGGATGGTTGATATTTATAATAATAGAGAAGGTTAATCGATCATCTCCCACCATCATCTTAGGCCACACCTTTAATTGTGACGTAGGGAAGGGTGTGATGAGGTTGATCACAGATTCACTATCTTCTTTAGGGAGTAACTACTCCAGATCAATGAACCTCTCGGGATTCCTAACAAAGTTTTCTCAAAATCATGAGGGATAAAAATAGAAATAATTTACAATAAATTTGAAATATATTGATAAATGATTAAAAAAATAATAACTACAATCCTTTAAATAATGAGCTCAAACCTAAGATAGAGTTTTACACTCAAACTCTAATTCAAACACATTAAAAAAAAATGTGATTTACAGACATTCTTCGTTCTTATTAGGCTTCATGGTTTTCAGACAAAAATAATAAGTATCCAACTTATCTTAACCGTTGTTCTCCTAAATTTTATAAGCCAATTTCATGTTGGACAAGGTCCCACAACTATACTCAAATAAAACTTATTAATTATAATAAAAACAAAAATAAAGGAACTTTTAACCGTCAATTTGATGGAATCTTGCAAATCCAGTGTGGGCAACCTAGCGTAACGGGGTTGGTTGGCTAAAGTAGTTTCTCCTATCCAAAATCATATATGATATGTCCAAAAACTAATCTCAATTTGTGAGATACGGCTAATTTAAGGTTCTAATGGTTTGGATCATTTCCGCTTTTGATCGGGCCTTCTTTAGGCCATCTTTGCCATGAAAGTATTTGCAACCCACTTCACATCAGATTGCTTGCACATCTTATTAGCTACTTTGCTGGGATTTTGAACAACCATTCAATGGCTCGGAGAATAGAGGGTGCATATTTATTACAAAAGAGAAAGTCCAATCTCAGCTAAAACGTATGTCATGTGGGGTCTAATTTTGATTTCCAATCCCTCCTAAAATCACCTAGATCAAGTGATCCTAACCATCAGATCAATTGCTAAAGTTTAAGGGCCACATTGATTCTAATTGGAATGGCCTGATCACTGATTTAGACCATCCATTAGGTAGGGCCAACTTTAATTGCCAACTTTAAAATTAGGTGAGTGAAAAAGAGGGAAAGGGGTCTGGTCATGGAAAACTGTCTTTCACCGTCAATCAAATCTCGCCGGTGCTGGTACTGATATTGGTACAGGCAGGGCAGCAATCTGTTTGCCTGCTAATGTGGGTCTCTGTTCACGTCCTTCCTCTACACCTCGAGCGGTCTTTGAATGAGACCCTATTTAAGCTGTCCTACCTTTTATTTTTCTTGAAGCACTATCCTCAGCTTGAAGTTCGCGGATTAGCTACTGACAGGTTTGAGTACTGAGACTAGCTAATGAAGTGACATCAGCAAGTCCATGACCCCACCATGATGTATGTTTTGTATCCACACCTTCCATCCATTCGGAGACATCATTTTAGGGCAATATCCAAAGAATGAGTTAAATCTAAAGCTCCAGTGGACCCAGCACAAAAAACAGTGGGACAGTGACGCCTACCATTAAAAACTTCTAAAGGCCACAAAAGCTTTAGATCAAGCTGATATTTGTGTTTTCCCTTATTTCATGTCTTATTTTTTTTAAAAAAAAACTCTTGAACAGGGTGAATTTCAAATAAACGTTATAATGGGCCTCAGGTCCACTAAATTTTTTATTTGTTTCATTTCGTGGTTCATACCTTAAAATGATATCTAAAAATGGATGGACAATAGATATAACACATGCATCATATAGGAGCCCACAGAACTTGGTGGCGTCACTTCATTAGCCGACTACTACTCAACCTGTCAGTATCTAATCCGCCACCAGGAAAATCATGTTTATTGTAATTTGTTTGCCACATCATCACCAACTGCATTTAATGCAGCAATGCAGACAACATCAGTAATGACGTGGACCAATCATGCCACAGGAAAAAACAGAGGATCCATATCTATTTTTCTTAGGACTGGTATGACTAATTATACAGGCTGGTTTGCATCAGGTGATGTAGAGGCCCCGGACACTTATCATATTCAAGATGGATGGACAAGGCTTGATAGAGGCACAAGTTATCAAGACTGTTGTAATCTTAAAATAGACATATCTCACAAATTGAAAAGAGTTACTCGACATATCATAAATGATTTTGGGTAGGACGAGCTACTTTAGCCAATTTGCAAGATTCCAACGTATCGATCGTCAAATTTCATGTTTATTTCCGTTTTTAATATTTATATTAAGTTTTAGTTTAATTATAACTCTTCACCCGCTGGGCTTTAGGAGTTGTGTCCAACATGAAAAGTTCTTAGAAAAATTAGGAGAATAACGTGGTTAAGCCACATAGGACCTTTACCATAAATAGTAAATTTACTATTTATGGTAAGTTAAGGGTTTTAAATTTGTTTTTATTATTGATCAATCAAATTATAAATTTTATAGAATTTATTTCTATTTTGCTTCTTTTTTTTTTTTTTCTCGTGGATTCGAGAAGTCTCTGTAAGGAGTCTAGAGAAGCTCCGCGGATTCGGAGTAGCTATCCTTGAGGAAGACAGTAATCGACCTCATCACGTTCATCCCTGCGTCACCAGGGGCCAGTGAAAATTTTTTATGTACATTGTGTACGACATGGGACTACAGTAAAAAAAAAAGAAAAAGAAGAAGACAAAATCTTCGTAGAAGATAGTATTTAGCTTGGGAACCCAGCCACCATGATGTTTGAAAGAAATTCACCTGTTCATTCCTTTTCTAACTCATGTTAGAACAAGGATAAAAATAAATAAAATAGATCCAAAACTCGAGGTGGGAAGGAGATGCCTACTTTTGAAACCTTGTTTGGGCCTATTATGATGTTTATATGCCATCCAAAAACCTTCATAAGGTCATTCCCACTGAAATTAGATCTATAACTTTTGTGGCTCCATGAATAATGTTCCAATGGTGGAGGTTCAATTCCCATTGTTTAATGTCGTGGCCACTGAAGTTTTGACTCTGCCTCATTTTCAAGCTCATGCCCTAACATGAGCTAGCAAAAGGAATGGACAGGGTAGATTTCTCACAAATGGAAGGGTGGGCCCCAACTAGCTTTTGATGGTAGAATATCCTTAACCAACTTGTATGAGCTAAGAATGTCTTGCTTAGCCAACTCCTTTTAGTGACAAAATGCTATGTGCAATTTATTTTTTGAGTAATCTACTCCCTACGTTGGTTGCATCAGATCATTTTAGAAACTTACCATACAAAATTCAAGTGGGCCACACCATAGGGAACGGTGGGAATGAGGACGTTGACAAAACAATTCTAAGGCATGATGTTTATATACCATCTACCTTGTTGGTAAAGTTATTATAACCAGCATTAAGGAAAAATCAAATATCTGCCTAACCCAAAACTTTCATGAGCTCCAATAGGTTTTCAATGGTGTGTTCCTATCCTTTTTACTATTTCCCATTGCGTCTCCTACTTGAGTCAGTGCTAAGTCTACTCAGTTCAAGTCAGATCGAGTCAAGGTTGAGGCAGACTAAATTCGGGCCTACCTTGGTCCAACATAATAAAGGAGAAACAATCAATGGGACGCATCATCCATTGGGGACGTAGCTCGTCTTTATCTTTCCACGTAGCTCATCCTTATCTCTCCACATAGCTTATTCTTATCTCCTTATCTCTCCACGTAGCTCGTCCTTATCTCTCCACATAGCTCATCTTTATCTCCTTATCTCTCATTTATTTTCTTATCTTAGTTTATTTCCTTCTTAGATAAGGGTCGTATTTTAGTATAAATAATATAGAGATTGAGGGCATTACTCAATTCTCTTTTTTCTCTCCTCATTCGAAGTTTTAACATAGTATCAGAGCAATTTCAATCCCTCGCTTCCTAAACCCTAATCTCTCAACCTTTCATCACCACCACCACTGCCTACCTTCACAACCCCTCTTTTTTTTTCTTTTTTTTTTTTCTTTTTTTTTTTTGTGCTTTTTATAGTTTGGCTGGCCGTCCCTTATACGACCAGCATGGTGGTTCTTAAAAAAAAAAAAAAAAGTTAATTTTTTTCTTTAACTTCTTCTCCCTAAACTCTTTGTCCTTTTTTTTCTCCGCATGGCTCCATCAGAGGACTCTAACGATTCTACTTCATCTCCTCTTGATGTTGATCTCAGATACTCTGAGAATCTAGGTCTGAAGATCACATCATCTCTTCTCACTAGTCCCAACTTTCTATAATGGCAACAGGCTGTCTGTATCTTTATTGGCGGCAAGCGTAAACTCGGCCACATCACTGGGACCCTTCCTCGTCCTAATGATGGAGATTCAAAACAGGTGGATTGGGAATCAGATGACATGATTAGCTATGGAACTCTATGGACGATAATGTTCGGAGTGGCCTTCTCTTCTTAAAGACGACAAAAGAAATTTGGGACATTGTTCGTGAACTCTATAGTGATGCACACAACATGGCTCGCATCTTCTAGTTGGATAAGGAGATTTCATCTCTCCAACTAAATGATAAGAGCCTCACGGAGTATTATGCCAGACTTCACAGTTTATGGGAGGAACTCACCTACCATGACAAGGAGGATACTTATTGTATTCACGATGTGGTTCTTATCAAGAAACGGCAAGAGCGACGACGGATTTTCAAGTTTTTAGACGGTCTGAATGATGAATATGACACACTCAGGCAACAAATTATCCACAATGCTGAGTCCATGACATTGAATCAAGCGTATGCTATTATATATAGAGAAGAGAAGAGGAAGCAGGTTATGACTCCATCCATCTCGATCACTCAGTCTGCCTTATAGGCTGATGTTCGTACTTCTGCTGATCGAGGACGTGGTTCTGGAGTCCGTGGTCATGGCCGCAATTCTCTTTTTTGCACTAATTACAAACACACCAATCATATGGTTGATACCTGCTGGATCCTTCATGGCAGACCTCCAATGTGTGGAGGTTTTTCTCGTGGACGAGGTCGCTCATTTGGTTGCTGTGGTGCATATTTTTCTACTACTGAATCTGAGGAGGCTCCATCTGATTCCTCTCCTAGTATGGTTCAAATT
Organism: Magnolia sinica; assembly: GCF_029962835.1. Taxonomy (NCBI): domain Eukaryota; kingdom Viridiplantae; phylum Streptophyta; class Magnoliopsida; order Magnoliales; family Magnoliaceae; genus Magnolia; species Magnolia sinica. The sequence goes on along the minus strand of NC_080574.1, from coordinate 123,626,481 downwards.
TCTCAAGAAAAATATGACAGTCTTGTCGCTCAGAAGGCTGGTCTATCTGTCTCAAAATCTTCCGCTACTTTCAGTTATGCTATGCAAGGTACATCCACCATTACTCCCTCTTCCCAGCTTGGGTCATTGACTTGGGGAACACTGACTATATGACTGGTATATCTCACATTTTCTCCTCATTTACTCCTAGTTAGTAGATGGAAACCTTACCCCTATTACTAGGTCAGGTACCATTCCTCTAACTTCTACTATGACTCTTGACAAGACCATTCTTGTCCCAGGTATTGCTTCTAGTTTACTTTCTGTGGGCACCCTTACTAAATAACTTAACTATGATGCCATATTTCTTCCTTCTCATTGTATGTTTCAGGATCTCATAATGCAGAAGATGATTGGTGGTGGACGTGAAAGTACTAGCCTATACCAGTTTGATGGGGGTTTTCAACCCTATGCTGCCGCTCATCTCATTTCTGTCAATCATGAGGATATTTATTGATGGCATTGTCGTTATGGCCATCCTTTTTTTTTTTTTTTTCAGTTTTACGTAGTTTATTTCCCTCTTTATTTTCTCAGCATAACATTAAGAAATTTCAATGTAGTACTTGTGCTTTGTCAAAATAAAGACGGGTTTCTTTTCCTTTTATTTTAAATAAACATTCTATCCCTATGTTTTCTTTCATTCAATTCGATGTGTGGGGACCCTCTCCTGTTACCTCTTCCATGGGGTTTCGTTACTTCGTCTCTTTTATGGATGCCACCACAAAAATGACATGAATCTATCTCCTCAAAAATAAAAGCGAAGTTTTTGAAAATTTTAAGTCCTTCTATGTTTGGTTGATAAATCAATTTAGTGTCACTGTTAAGATGCTCCATTGTGACAATGGCGGAGAATATCTTTCTATTAATTTTCTTACTTATCTTCGCCAACATGGTATTCAGTCAAACACTACTTGCGCTTCCACTTCTCAGCAGAATGGAGTAGCCGAGAGGAAAAATCAACAATTGCTAAATATTACTCGGTGTCTCCTTACTGAGATGCATGTTCTCAAACGATATTGGGGAGATGTCGTTCTCACTGCATGCTACCTGACCAATCAACAACCTCACTCTGCTCTCAATTTTCAAACTCCTATTTCTTTATTTAGGAAAGTGCATCATGTCACTGATATTCCTCTTAGGGTATTTGGGTGCACCGCTTATGTGCATGACTTTTCTTCCCGTACAAAGTTGTCTCATCGCTCCATTCCATGCATGTTTGTTGGGTATTCTCTCACCCAAAAAGGTTACAAATTTGTTAATCTTGATACTGGCCGACGTTATGTTACCCTTGATGCTTCTTTTTTTGAGTCTCTGAATTTCTTCTCTCCAAAGTCTTCAATCCTTTCCTCACCCCCTCATGTCACTCCTATACCCCTTTTATATCCTTCATCCTCTACCTCGTTACCGGTAGATCCCTCATCGCCTTCATCTCCTTCTTCTCCTTTCTTACCACCCCCACCACCTCGCCATTCTACCCGTCCTAATATCAGACCAACTCACCTACAGGATTACATTTGTTCTTAAACATTGTTACAAGCACCACCACAATCTTCTCATCACTAGCAGAAGTGGAGTAGCACCGATGCACCATTACTTCCATCACCATCATCCACGGCTCTGGGATCCATTTTTGCATCGGACCTTCCTACTTCTTTATGGAAATGTACTCATCCTATCCACCACTTTGTTTCATATCACTCAATTTATCCTTTCTACAAGTCATTTATTGCCAATGTGGATTCCATATCTCTCCCTACCCGGGTGGATGTTGCCTTATCATACCAAACTGGAAGCATGCCATGATGGATGAGATGACAGCCTTGGAGAAAAATCAGACATGGGAACTTGTTGATTTACCTGTGGGAAAATAGTCGGTGGGTTGTAAATGAGTGTACACTGTCATGCCCCAAATTCGAAAACCAGGCTCACAAAATCTTGATCGCCGAATCCGGTGCCGACAGCCTTCGTAGTGCCCCATTCTCGGCTTCCAGCGCCCATACGCCAGATTCTGATCCTGAGATCCTACAAGGAGAATTTTCCAACGTACATTTATCTCGTAAGAAGCATAACCACAAGTTTACCCAAATCACGAAGGCAACATCATCATCACATATCCACTAATATAAACATTTGAATGCAGTGCTGAAAGGGAAATATATATATATCGAAAATCAAAGCTCCAGAAGACCGTTGCACGCTCCAAGCTCAATGCTGCTGCAACCTAACATCACCTGCACGCATCTATCATGCATAAGTTTATAGAAAGCTTAGAGGGTGGTGTAAGTGTGTAAGCAGTATATGCGTGCTCAGAATATAATATCAGAGTAAACGATAATACTAGTAAGTCCACGAACCACAATATCAGAGTAAGCAGAAGTATTGACAAGTACAAAAAAAATATCATTAACCTAATCCAAGATATGTGATGAAAAGACATAGTAAGCCAATGTCATCTACTGAGAAAGTAATGTAGGTCAGTTATGCAATGCGGAGACATAAATTATACAATATCAGAGTAGGCAGAAGTACTGACAAGTCCAAAAAAAATATCATCAATCTAATCCAGGATATGTGATGAAAAGATATAGTAAGCCAATGTCAGAAAGTAATGTAGGTCAATTATGCAATGAGGAGACATAATAAGTCAAATATCAGATACCGATGATATAATGCAATATGTAAATCCTGCTAAGTCTGTCTAAGCTATATAAGTACAGAAACATAGCAAACTAAAATGTCATATGCTTGCGAATGTAATGCAATATGTGATGCGAATGAAATGACTAAGCTGGAGTGTGAGGTCGGGATGATAGTACGTAGTATCGCAGGCTACGAGGTCCACCACAAGGGACTTTTATCCAAACCAGTCCCATACCTAAATTTGGATAGTCAGACTCAATGTGGTAAACTCCTGATCTCAGGTTAGTTGTGCGCCCCAACTGAAATCTTGACCATTGTGAAGGTATACATAACAAATAGTTGCTCACCATCAGGCCGAGTGGATAGTGAATGAATGAGTATGCAACTCTTGCTCAATAAGTCCACATAACAATACCGTACATCTCTGGAATCATCACCGGGGTCTAGTACACTCCAAACTGGCCTACTCAGCTGGGGGCCAATTGTAAAACTTTAAGTTTAATGCATCAACTCCAAATAAACTATCAAAGGAAAACTACTAGTTAAGGCCATAATATGCCGCTGTCTCTTGATACGACTCCTCGTCTTCAGGCTCCTCCTCGACCGCGGCCTCCTCCTGATCTATCGTAAATCCATCTATCCCTGTATCCTCTGTATGGTTGAACATTGATAAATGAGTGGCCAGCTCAATGTGATCTTCGCTTAAGATTATACACCGCCGCACTAGACAAGAAATAACATAAAGTATACAGACAATCCAAAACACAACAGATACAGTCTTATTATGTGCATGAATGTGTGAACGCAACCATCGCCCCGGGGATGCTCATCCGTGCGGCTCGTTACCCATGCAATCATTGTCCCGGGTAAGACATCCAAATGGACATTGGGCTAGCCACCCATGCAATCATTGTCCCGAGTAAGACATCCAGACGAACGGATACGTACATTACATATGATAGCAGTAGATGCTGGTCTGTGCCTTGTATGCATGATTAGTTAATCCATTATTAGTCCAATTACATCCAACCAATTTAATTAAGCTCACGGTCACTACAGGGAGCTTGTCGCATAGCGTAGGCCAACGGCTTGGGCATAGGTCCCATAACCACCATCCCCAACCCATGAGGCTACCGCCTTAGGGTGTGTGTAGTACCTGCCAATGTGTGGTCAATCAACTCAATATGAAGGGACCACCACCAATGTCGATTGGGAATGAAATGTTAAAATTACCAATTATGGCAGTTAATCATGGCGGCATGAATGGTTCAAAAGATGAATAAACAATGGTGTTTAAAAGGGTGTAAAGATCATTCCAATTCAATTAGGTGAAACCATACATGGATGGTAAGCCCCATAGTCATTTCCATAACCAAAACCTCCATGTTAGGGGCCTACTCGTATCGCAACCAGTCTTGTTGCATCCTAAGCACGGACTCTCCTTTATTAGAACTTCCCATGAAGAGATTCCAATAATGTGTGTATCATAACAGCATAATGGCAATATAAATCTCATCATGAATAAGAAATAAGGAATAACATGTATACATACTAACTGAGCTAACATATGACACATGCAATGAGTAACTAATTTAATTATCTAGCTAGTTCAATTCACATGTTCAAAGATCTCAACAAGTAATAAGCTGGGGAGTCATTATTCTAAATAAACATATCAAGGAAATGTGGTCTTCTAACTAACCATCAAACCCTTATGTTAACTATTTCTAGTCTAGTTGGAGATGGAAAGCTCAAGGGGAAAAGAAATCATCACCTGTAGGGTCCTGCTTGTGAACTCAGTCCAAGCCTTCTTGGAGCCCGAGGTCACTCAAGGAATCTCTTAAAATTACAGTTTATATTTGTCAGGTATTCTTACTGTTTTGTCCAACCAACATGAAGGTTCGAAGGAGTACAACAATGAGGCTTTTTAGGCTTGTGTTAGGCCCACCATATACTTGTTCAAGTAGGGTGGCCTAACTGGCTCAAGCTCATCCTTACTATGGGTTGAATTGGACCTCACACATGGACCTCATATGTATCAGGTGGGCCCCGTGGGTGGGCCCTAGTGACAGTTTGGGTTACACACAAATGAAATTACTTCAATAGTTATAAGTGTAACACGTGTGTCATTGTACATTATCATCTTTTGGGCCACATGGCTTACTAGTGGTGATTAGCATTTTCCAACACAACTTATGTAATTTACTGCTGTTCAGGTATAGTTCATGTAAATCGGCACAGTCCAAATGTAGATTAGATAATTCAGTGCTTCTCAAGTGCAGTTCAGCACTGTCCCAAACATTGTCTAGTACCGTCCAGCACAATCTGGACAGTGTGGATGAAATAAATACAACATGGTGGTATCCACGGTCCGTGGACGGAGTGGATATATAACACACCATCAAGGTGGGTCCCATCGTCCCATGGACTGCGAACCCACAGAACTTGCCGACGTCCTACACAGCAGGTGGGCTCCACCTTTTAGACGGTGTAGATGAAACACATACAGCGTGTGGGACCCACAGCTGCTGACATCAGACAGCTGGTGGACCCACAGAACTTGCTGACATCCGTCCAGCAGCTATCTACTGCTGGGTGGACGGCCTGGACATATCCATCAAAGGTGGGTCCCACTGTCCTGTAATCTGGACGGTGCAGACAGGGAATACATATATCAGGTGGGTCCCACGTGGGGGCCACCACATATGATATATTACATATAATAATAATAATAATATTATTATTATAATATTATAACATCACTACTGTTTGCTACTAACGTCCAGGCCCTGGACGGCCTGGATATGAAACACGTACACCACGTGCTGCTGAGGTGCGGTCCATAAAACTGCTGGATCTGGGCCGCACATAGATGGACGGTACAGGTACAAACACCATCAAGGTGGGCCCCACCGTCAGCAAAATGGACGGTTTGAATTTGGTGCGGCCCACCAAGGCTCGATGCTGTGGACCACCAGAGTGCAGCCTGCCAAAATTTCCCTTCTTTTTTGGTGAGGCCCACCTGCAATTTTGTGAGGCCCAACACAGTGCAGCCCACCAGTGTTGTCAACGTGCACAGCCCCTCCCTGCTGCATGCCGTTTTGGAGCCACTTCCGGCCCCGGTTTTCAGTTTAAACACGGCTTATCCCGGGGCCGTTTTTCAACCCATTTCAGAGCTCAACAACGGCTCGATGGCTGCCGGTATTTTCCAGCCAAAAGATGGCCCGAACAGGGGCATTTTTCCCCTGATTTCCGGACTGTTTTCAGTCCAATTTTTGGGGCGTGTTGCAGCTCAAACAGAGCCTGCTTGCAGGCCATTTCTAGACTGCGTTTCAGCCCCTAGCTGGAGCCATTTACATGCCATTGTTTGGCCCCAAGCAGGGCCTGAACTTAGGCCACTTTCGGCCTCAAACAGGGCCCGTAATTAGGCCACATTCAGTCTCGACACAGAGACTGTATTCAGGTCCTTTTCAAGCTCCACCATGGACAAATCTTGGCCCCAAACTCGGCTTATATCAGGGCTGATGTCAACCTGAGAATGAAGGAAAAGAGCAGAAAAGGAATGAGGCTGAGTTCAGTCGAGTTACCTGACTAGATGGCGTGCTCACGCCCGTTCTCTGTCTCCCTCTGATTTTTTATTTATTTTTTCTCTCTTTTCTTTCCCTCAACTTTCTTTCTTGTGTGAACCCTGAGGGCCAGGGTGTTTATTTATAGGCAAAAGGGGGAGGAGGAGCTGACGGTTGGGTTTAATGCGGCCTCAGTGGATGGTGGTTGCGTAGCAGGCCTCCTCAACCCAAAAGAGGAATACCTCTGTTTCTCCTTTCATGGCTTGCTTGGCCATTTGTGGCTGTGAGGGGACTCCTCTCCGCTGGCAAAGGGGAGGGCTGAAACCCTTTGGTCCGTAGGATGTTGGCTTGCCTAACAAGCCTCTTGATGTTCCCTCTCATCGGATCCCAGCCCTTTGTGAAGGAAATGGACGGTTGGGGCTGATCTTTGTTGTCTTAACGCACAGGTCAAAGACCCTATATGATTTTCATCAATGGACCCTTTTGAGTAAAATGGATGGTTTGGATCGTCCATAAAATTCCCCAGATGGCCCACTTTGGGGCTTGAAAACTCCTCAGTTTAAAATTTTAATGGCGGGAGGAATTTTTGAAATTTTCCATCTTTTTCGTTTTTTGCTCGGTCAAAGGTCATTTGACTTAGTCCAGTGCACGTCGTGCATTGATAATCTATGGTGTACATGCACCGTGTATGGGGTCCATCGTGATGTTTCCAACAGATCTACTCCATTCAATTTTCTTTGGGTCCCTATATAGGGGCCTCGGGTCACTTTGGACCAATGATGAAGCCCAAGCGGGCCATATCACACAATTTGGGGCTTTGTTTGGCCCATACATCGTAATCCAAGGGTCGGATGGATCTGAGTTATTGTTTTGATGGTTAGAAAAAAGGTTTTGAGGGGTTTCAAGTGCCTTTTTCCCCTTTATTAATCCTTGAAGGTTGACAGTAGTGTATGGTATCGGTATTGGTGACCTACAGTGTCTTTAACTTGGAGTGATTTGTTGAGCTTACCTTTTAGGCGATGTAGGGTCCCTGTCAGCCTCTAGACATCGTGATGGATGGCCTCGATGCTGCCTTAAAAGTCCCATCCTTCATGTGTTAAGTCAAAGTTGCCTAGTTAGTGGGTTTCGATTTCCATAAACGTGGGCTTAAGAGTTAACACACATGTACCAAGGGTACTGGGTGTTACAAGACATCCCTTCTTGGAAGCTTACAAGATCACGTATGTGTAATCCCAGGCTTGTTCAGACCTTCACCATTTTAACTAAATATGCTCTTTCCCTATTATTAGAAATACTGGTAGGGTTTTGGCATAAATGAGATATTCTGGTTCTCACAATCTAATTCTTGTCAACTTGAAGAGATGGATTTCCTTAGTGTTCTTCAAAAGATTCTTTCATGTTTTCAACTAGCGATGACATGTAGGTATTAGCTTGAGGAAAAGCAGTTTTAAATTATGCTCTTCTATTGACAATGTGATCATTTAATTACTTGTGCAATTCATTACTCATCCATTGCTCTAACAATATCTTGTTCAGTCATTAAGCTATAGCTGCATTCTCCTATGTGTTTGAGAGTGCAAATGTGTCTCTTTTTTTAGTTTAGAAATTCAATTTGCCTTGAGGATCATGCTAATAGTTCTTTTATCCAAAACATTGGTCTATTGGGCTCCACTGTGGATGGACCATTTCATAATATCTCCCAAGGTTAGAGATCCTAGCATTTCCTTGAGACTTTTGTACTTGTGTGCTTCTTTACACATTCTGCGCGTGTTTTGGAGTCTAGAACTCCATAGCAGCCATGAGATGAAACATGAACTTGTACTTTTGTACTTGTATGCTTCTCTACACATGTGTGCTTGTTTTTGAGTGTAGAACTCCGTAGTAGCCATGAGATGAAACATGAACTTCATTCTTAGTTGAGATCCAAGAGGTGAGGACACAAGACATGTCTTGTTTTTGAATAATAATTTCTTGTTTTGTTTCGACTTTGGATGATATTTCCAAGCTCGTGCTTGAATTATTTGAAGTGCCTATGATGACTTTAAACATGCTTTTGAGTTATAACTATGAAAAAAATATGATCAGAGGCACATCTATTTATCTTTATTTTTTTCTTAATTATTCTCTATTCAATTTCATATGATTGCTTTCAACTTAGAGAATAGATGCTTTATTACTAGAACTCTATTTATAACAATTCACATTTATTTTAGAAATATTTGTGCCCGTGATTTGTTTGTTTTTTGTGCAGATTTTTGAATAAAAGGCTTTACCAGCATGCCTTGGCTGTCTTCTTGTGTTAATTACAACAAAAAGTGTGTTCACTTGGTAGTGTTCTTTCATGTCATATTGTAAGATTCAAGTTTTTCCGGTAAGACCACCATCTCAATTTTTTTTTATTTTTTTTTTTAAATTTATACAATCTCATCTTTTATTGAAATATGTTTGTAGAATTATTGATCTATTGTACAACTAAGTAACATGTTTTTTGTATCAAACCCATTTTGAATTTTATTGTCCCTCTAGTGAAGATGGTCTGGATTTTTGGGGCGGCTCATGCAGGTGAAATACCTTTGAATCATGAAAGCAACTCACAAGACTAATGTAGATTTTTTACTTTGGCATGTGAAATCATTTCTTTTATGGACACGGTATGTACTAACTTAAAAACCTTTTTGCAGTCATCAGGATATTTGTGTTGGGACCTGTACCATTTTAGTTTTGTCTTTCTTCAATAAAGCAGTGGTGTGTCTATATTGAACTGAAACTTGAATTTAATGTCTGGAACATGCTAGACTGGGCTCTTAGTCAATTAGTGAGTTTTGGACTCCGTTTAGCATCTTTGTTTTAGCATTTCGCTAAGCATGCACACCATCCTTCTGTATCTTATTCCATGTTGATATTTACATTCAAGTTGACGTTCTTTTCAGAGTGATGCAGAGAAGCTGTATAAACAACTAGCGCATTTAAAATCAAGGCCTAGGCAAAAATTTCAATGTAATGGTTTCCTGGGACTTTTTGGACGAAAGGTTGATGTTGTAGATCACACTGAGAAGAGGTTACAAGATTTGGAAGAGAATGTTAGAATGCAACAATCAGATGTTTCATTGATAGGAGAGGTAATGTTCTGCTTTCCTTATGAGCCCAATTTCATATGTATAGTGGTTCTGTGTTGGATATATTGCTCAAGTTGCAGCTGGTATCCTCATTGTATGAGCTGTCCCTTCTTTATCCTTCTGACCTTGATTCAAGGTGATGACCTGTAACCATTGATTACACTCTAGGCACTAGTGGGCCACACCATAGAAAACAATGCCTGGCCATGATAAATAGCATCATGCAATGTGGTCCAATTGATTAGTGGATATGGCTTCTTCATTATAAGTCCAATGACATGGCAAACATTCTTAATAAAAATAGAGATATTTTGGGAATTGAAAAAAATAATCATAATATATTCTATAATTAAAATTTCATGTACCATTGCATTATCTGGACTTTATAACCTGCAATAACATAATTTTACCCTTGCAATTAATTTTACAGAAATTTAAAACTAGAGAAATGCTCCAATGCTCTCATAGAACTATAAGTTATCGTGATTCTAATGGCATTGGAATGCTTAAACATCCTAATACACTGATCTGATTTGTCCATTGAGTTCAGACCAAATTTCATGGGCTAGCATGCAATAGTCACTCAGGTCAATTGATCCAACCATCCTTAATTTGGCTTTATTTTCAATGGCCATACTTTTTACCACCCATGTATGGGATTGTTACAATTGCCTAACAAAACTGATTCTTTAGAATCTCATATGTAATCCATGATGAGGCCTAATAAGTAGATAGATAAAATTGTTAAATGGATATATTTGTGTGTAAATAATCTTAACTATCCGTATTAAAGTTCAATGATCAAATGGTTGATATTTGTCAAATTGGTGAGATTTTCATGGTAGCCCATGAAATGGGTACTAAGCACTTGCAGTCTAAATCAATGTATTGGAATGTTTAAGTGTCCCAATGAAACTAGAGCAATATAATTTATAATGCTCTGAAAAAACCAGAGCATTTCTCTTAGAATAAAGGACATTAGAAGTGCTTTTGCTATAGGAAGAGTACTTTTTTATAATTTAATAAAATTTCCTTGTTTATATATATAAAAAAGTGCAGGGACTTTCTCCTTGGGACCTCAACTTTCTCTTTCCTTGAGCTCTCTTTTTGGACACGAATTTCTATGCCCTCCACCAGCAAGAAGTTGTTAGTGAAAGTTTTGTGGGTCCACTATGTTGGCAATAAGAAATTTACTCTATCTATCATTCTTTTTCGCTCATATAAGATGTGAGCCCAAAAAATGAAGCAGATCCAAAATTCAAGTGGACTATACTACAGGAAAAGGTACTGCAGAAAAGGTGGGACTAGAAATGCCTGCTAGTGAAACCTTCCCAGGGCTCTTTGTAATGTTTGTATGCTATTGAAATTGTTTGGGCTGATCTCTTGAGAACATTATACACGTCTTGATGCATCAGGGCCGATTATTCCTTGAAAGTAGAACAGGGAATCACTTACTTGTATTAGATATAGTCTTCAAGTCAAACTGGTTGGACCACAAGGAATGGTCCACCCACTGGATAACTTTCAACACTAAGTACATGTGAAATAAATTGTCATCCTTAAATTACAAAAAGAGAGAACAAAAAAGAATGTGAAATCCAACCCGTCACCAGGAGGATCACTTGAAAAATTAGTCCTATCCATCAGATGGGCCACACCATAGAAAACAATGCCTGGCCATGATAAATAGAATCATGCAATGTGGTCCATTTGATTAGTGGATATAGCTTCTTCATTATAGGTCCAACCTATTGAACGGGTTGGATGTCTCACACACATGAAAGGTTTATCCCCACTGGGTGAACCATAATTTATTGTCCAAACTGTTTGGACTTTAGACCATCTCTTAGATACAGTTTTTCTTTTCCTTCACACAAGACAAGGATGTTAATGTTCATTTCATTTTCCATGTTAATAAAGATAATGACAATTATATTTTGAAATCTATGCATCTTCTACTAACAAAACAATTTACAGGTATATTGCTATTGGAGATGAACCATTACTCCAAAACTATGGAGAACAGTTCAAGTCCTTTATCGTTGGCGTAGCAACAACAACAGGCACATTTGAGACTCATAACACGTGATGGTCTTAGAACAGACTGCCCAAGTAAATTTCAACAGAACTTCACTTTAGGTAAAATGAATAATAAAATGAGCAAGTTCTATTTCTTTTCTACTTTGAATCTATCAATGCATTGACTCTATTGAGTTTTCTTGGATATGTAGTTATTTTTAATGAGTATTACATGGAGGACATTTTATATTATTATTTTTAGGAGTATATTGAGACATTGATTGAAATATCCAATCCGAATATTTGGAATTTGGATGATATATTTGATTTTGATTTCTTCCTTTTCTTTTGTGTAGATTAACCTTCTCAAATAGGTTGGTTCGTTTAGGGCTTTGGAGAAATGATTATATTCTAGTTTTGGATGTGTGCAAGAATTATTTTACATCCATTTGTATTTTGTCGCAGGAAAAATTAAATGAGCTTTATTCTAGTAATCCTTCTTCTAAGATTACCGGTGTTCACGATGCCCTTACACAGGTAATAATAAAATTTAAAAACTATAATGAGATTCATGGTAATTATGAATTTTCTAATAACTTGATTTGCAATGTTTTACAGTTGGTTGGTTCTGACAGTAGAGGGCGAATGCGGGGTCTAGGTTGCTCAATAACCAAGACAGGACTGAAGATGTCAGCCCCTGCCCGTTCAAAGGTAGAGAATTTGATAAAAGAAAGAGATAGCCTAGTGCAAGAGATATTTAATATAAATAAATCAGCTAAGATGGAGGCTTGGATGGAGATGCAGCAACACACACAATCTACTCAAAACCTCTCATCACCAACAATTGCTAAATCTGCTTAAGCATCGTCAGTATGTGAAGTGTAAATTTGCTACTGTATTGAACTTACAATTATTTTATAAATGATAACAATACTAATGCCATTTTATATATGTACATGTAGTCGGATGTTATATATATTGGTAAGAGATGCGACTTGCTTGGTTGGGGAAATCATGATGTAGTTGCTCGTGGTCAAGTACACGAAGTTAATCCAAATGCAGTTGTCCATTGCGAACCATTGGAGGAGGGAGCTTTTGTTATTACCTTGTCACGCCCCAAACTCGAAAAACGGGCTCACAAAATTTTCGATCGCCGAATCCGGTGCCGACAGCCTCCGTAGTGCCCCATTCTCGGATTCCGGCACTCTCATGCCAGATTCCGATCCTGGGATCCTACAAGGAGGATTTTCAGTATAATTTTTTTTTGTAATGGAACATAACCATAAGCATAACCAAGTCACAAAACAACATTACCATATATTCACTAAATCAAAATCTTTAAGTACAAAGCGGAAAGGGAAAATACAGGGTGATCAAAAAGCTTCAAAATAAACTGATGCGCACTCCAGCCTCGGCGCTGCTGCTGTCCAACGCTACCTGCATGCAACGGTCGTGCATAAGCTTACAAAAGCTTAGAGGGTGGTGTAATTGTGTGCGCAAGGCCAGCGCTAAGTGTACAGTATCGGAGTAATGCGAAAATATGCGGTAAGTCCATGAATACTATCAGCTGTACCAAAGCTATATGATGCAAGACATGAATGCTATTGGCCATACCAAGGCCATGCGATGCGAGGCCTATGTAGCCAAATATCATATGCAAGATGCAAAGCAAGCATATCAGTCCTCATCAAGTATACATATCAGTACAGTTCCTCTTTGGATATCACCGGGGTCTAATAAACTCCACACAGACTGCCTCCTCCCTAGCTGCACAGTCGAGCAAGTGGAATAGACCTCACTATCCGCCTGACCAGTAGTCTGCCAATACCTATCCGGCTTGTTGGTAGCGGACTCATTTACGAGCTGGTCAAACTCAGCCTAGCTTATAGCCCCCTCACTCGGGCGGATAAGGGCACACCCCCTTCCAACCGACCACGACACAGTGAGAGACGCGGCCTACTGGTATTCGGCACTCGGGCGCTCATGTATCCACTCGGTCTAGACATTGGAGCATCTCTTGGTACCAAAAAGGTTCTGGGACTTTCACCCAAGGACATCCTAAGTGCCCACAATGCTAGAGCCAATATTTCCGGTATCCGATACGACCATCCACGATGTGCCTGTGGAGGCCACAGCCCTGATGTCGCTAGGGCGTGCAGTGATCAAGTTATACATATGCGGAATGCATGAGTCACATCGTCAAATCATGCAGTAATTCGGTGCGTACCACGCACTCATGTGGGGGCACTCCGTCTCATAAGGAGTCCCGTAAATGTCACAGCCCAACGGCTTATGCTATAATCAAACATTCCTCATATCAAGCATACATATGATGCGTATGGGCATGTATCATGGAGCTATACTAAGCATGTTATAAAGTGATGAATTATCCCTACAATGCAGATGGGCCTAGAAGGCCTACACACCACAAGTACAGCCTATCAATGGGCCCTAGGGAGAGTCGTAATGCGGACATTTAACCAACATTATACTTGCAATGTGGACGTCAAACCAACATTGCTCCCAAGGCATAGCTTACCACAAACCATGGAGAAATCACGCATTGCAATGGACCCTAAGGACAACCCATTGGGCCTCGACCCGTGTGCCTTAGGTACATCAAAATGGGCCTAGTCACATGGGCTTTACATTCATCAAATGAGCCGCATTAATGGGCCTCACCAACAGGCCTTATGTACATTGCAATGAGCTATAACCCATGGGCCTTAGAATATATCAGAATGGGCCTAATCACATGGGCTTTATGTATCTCAAATGGACCACACCAATTGGGCCCCATACGTATATTAAATGGGCCTCATAACACGGGCCTTATAAATGCCAAGGTGGGCCTTAAAAATGGCCACAAATACATACATATATATATAAATCATGCCAAAGGATCAACCGATCCTCACTTCAAATAATAGTGGTAGGACCCACTTGAACCACGGATCCCACTCATTCTTTAGCTCATGCCTTAAAATGAGCTTGCAAAATGGATTGACGGTTGGAGTGCAACACAAGCGTCATGGTGGGGTCCATTGTCCAGACAGCGGACAGTTTGTATAAACACATAAATCATGGTGCGCCCCACCCCATCGTTTGCTGGACGGTGCAAATAAAAGACGTACATCACTTTGGGCTCCATCGTCCACTGGACGGTGGGAGTAAACACATCAATTACTGTGGGTCCCACATGGGGCCCACCATAACATTTATTTTCCATCCAGACCATTGATAAGGTCGCATGGACCTGGATGAAGGGTAAAAACAAATTTTAGATTTATCCAAAACTTCCGTGGCCCGGAAGAAGTTTTCAAAGGCAGACGTTCAGTCCCATTGTTTCCTATGATGTGGGCCACCTGAGTCTTGGATGAGGCTGAAATTTGGAGGGTGGCCCGCTGCCCTAAGGGCCCACCATATAAACGGATTGGATGACAAATAAACATCAAGGTGGGGCCCACGGCTGGAGCCGTGGGACCCTGCTGGCCGACCGTCAAACGCAGCAGCGTGCTGCTGCTGTGTCAGTGGCAGCAGACGCTGCCCCTTCTTTGTTGTTGTTTTTTTTTTTTTTTGGAAAAACCTGTATTTTTGTGGTTTTTCACGTGTGGGGCCTGCTTTAAGATAATTCACTCTAACCATTAGATTCCACAGTTCATAACAAGTTTATCAAGTCCAATATTGGGCCTGTTTCAGCGTGTAGAAAAATTCAGTGAACTTTAAACGGTGGAGATCACTGTTTGCTAAGCAATGGCCCGCCAGAATCTCAGATTGACCTCATTTTTCGGCTCAACGCCTAAAATGAGATGGTTAATAGGATGGACGGCGTGGATTGAATCCATTCATCAAGGTGGGGCCTAAACAAGTAGGCCACCAAAAATCCTTGTTAACCAAGCTGATATTTGTGTTTCACGTCCAGCGTCCAGGGGACGCTAGACGTTCTGGCGCATGCAATGTTATAAGGTGGGCCCTACCTCGGTGGGCCACCACATGGCTAGGTGGTGTGGGGCAACACATAAAAAGTGGGCCTCACCTACAAATGATTCGGATCCAATACATGCTTCATGGCGGGGTCCATCCAAGTGGGCCATGCAGCCATATCATCATACACAAAGATAAATAAATAAAGTGAGAGGGAGAGAGAGAAAAAGTGGGACACACGTGAGATGGAGGGACCCCGACACTATGGGCCCTCCTTGCAATCAAACATACATCAAGTGGGTCCCATTGCATATGGGCCCACCAAATTAAAAATCAATGGTGGAGATCCTTTCTCCACCAAAATAGAAGGTCTAGATGACCCTATTCATACAAGAAAATAAACATCATGATGGGGTCCATGGAGAGTGGCCTCATCATGGAATGATCTTAAGCATCAAGGTGGGCCATTGGCCACATCAAGGGTCCAAAGTGAGGTCCATACCATTGATCGGTAGGCCTCACTTGGCCCATCATAAAAAAAATATGAAAACTAGCCTATAGGAGCACCCACCGGTCGATCTTCTCGGTCCATTGAAATGCCGGTCTCCTTAAGCTTCACTTTGATGGTGGAAGATGAGAAGTGAAAGGCTAGGATGGAGGATTTGGGATGGGAAAGTGGGCCACACACATGCACTCTCTCACATGGAAGAGAGCTTGGACGTGAGCTCTCTTGTTGCTTGGGATTGAGTTGACAAATGAGAGAGAGAGAGAGAGATGGGATGTAAAGAGAGAGAGTGATGGATGTGAGTGATGGGTGAGGTGATGTGTACTTGACTAGCATGGGTGTGTAAGAGAGAGGGTGAGAAAGGGTTGACTTTGGAGAGAGAAAGCATGGGTTGCTTTGTACTTGACATGAGGTGATGGATGGGATTGATTGATGGGATTGATTTGACATATTGTAGAGATTCTCTTGGGATTGCAAACGCCCGGCATTTTCTTCGAAATAAACGCCGGCTTACATCTTCCTGCCAGGGTATCGGATCGGTGCGAGAGACGCGGCGTCGGAACCGCGGCGACGGTGCGGTCGCAATGGTACAAGTCTTGATTTAAGCCGACTCAAATCTACAGCATAAGGCTTAGGGTCGATCGCAACGTCGATTATACATCACAGGTTGCCGAAATTCGACAGGAAGGATCGCGGGATTCGACGGAACAGTATGGACTAGGATACGGGTCTTACATACCCTGACTGAGATTATACATCCTGACACTCGTTTGTGGAAAGAAGATGGGTTCTCATCTACGCTTGGAGAGGCCAGTCAGGGATCACTTGTGCAATGGGGGAAGGAATCTTTGAGATTTCAATAATTTGAACAAATTTGGTACTCTATAATTGAACTTGGTGAGGATGCTTTTTTTAGTTACTTTATATGATGTTTCGCTTGTTTTTTTTTTGGTTAATTTTGAACTAATTTGGCACTTTAGTTACTTTATATTGATGAACTCAGAACTTGGTTTGGTTTTTAGTTACTCTATATTAATGTTTCGCTTATTTTTTTGGTTACTCTATATGTTGTTTGGTTTGGTTTTTGTAATTTTGAATGAATTTTATACTCTATATTTAAACATATTAGACTTCATTTGGTCGTCACAAACCAAATGGAGCCTAAGCCCCTTTTTAACTCCGCCAATGCAACTCCTTGCATTGTCGGTCCCAAGCCCGGCTAAAGGAGGAGGGAGAATGGGCATAAAGGTGAGTCGTTTACTTTTCCTTCATTTTCTGAGAGGGATTTTTAAAATGCTTGATGGTTAATTTAAATAGTTTTTTGGCTTCTTCTACTATCATTTGAGGACCTCAAAGGCCTAACTAACTTGAGATTTTTATATGTAGACTGATGTATTTTTAGCCCCACAAATCAATGTTGCCACTACAAGGTTCAATATTGAAATGGTAAAGTTTTTAACTATTTATTTTATCTTTGTTTTTTCTTGTTCTTCATAAATAATTTGATGTCTTAGCCTCCTGTCATTACCGGCTAGTCTTGTCACTATTTGTACATATGTCATCTCACGAGTCTTACTATTTGTAATTTTCTTACCCCTGTAGTGATTATCAGAAGCAGTGGGCCATCATTGAAAGATTACCCTTGTAGTGAGTCCAATTAAGGTATGGATAATATATGGTTTTAGTTCATGGTAAATGGTACCTTTTATTGTGGATCACCCCTGGACCAAAGACCTGGTACCTATTGTTGTAAGTTCGTATTGATTTCGCTAATGGTAATAGAAAACAGACTCAAGCTCAAGCTGGGGGAGATTGCTACCACAATTCCAACTATCGGTAAGTACAATTTAGAAGGTAGATTTAAATTTTATTTATTTGTAAATCTGTGTCCATATGCATTGTCGGAGAAACTAAAAAACTTACTCATTCTTAGATTGCATTGTGGAATATGCATCCATTATTCAAAGAAAGGGCGACATTCCAAGCACTCACACTTTCTCTCATTGCTTGCTAAATTGGTAAGTCTTCTTTCCTTCATACTATATGATTCATTAATGAAGTGGCTTGGCCATTTGGATAGGCCCATGTTTATATATTATCTCGAAATTGATGAAGTAGATCTAGATGTGCGTCGGAGCTATCCGGATGTTGAGTGGGGGTCCTTGGAAGGTGGGAACCGCTGTTATGACCATGATGAAGCTGTTTATTTCCTATGGACAACAATATGGGTGGCCTGACCATTTGAACAGGCCCATGTTAATATATTATCTCGAAATTGATGAAGCAGATTCGGATGTGCGTCGGAGTTATCCGGATGTTGAGCGGGGGTCCCTAGAAGGTGGGAACCGCTATTATGACCATAATGAAGCTGTCCATTTCCTATGGACAACATTGGAGGGGCCTGGCCAATTGGAGCAGGCCGTGTTTATATCTGTATTTGCAGGGACCACACCCTAAACCTATAACCTAAACCTAAACCTTAACCTATAACCTAAACTTTAACCTATAACCTATAACCTATAACTTAAACCTAAACCTATAACCTATAACCTAACCTAAACCTAAACCTAAACCTGTAACCTAAACCAATAACCTATAACCTAATCCTAAACCTATAACCTAAACCCGATCCAAAACTCGATACCGAACCCAAACCCAAATTCCTAAACCTAAACCTTAACCTATTCTCAATTCCCTAAAGCTATAACCTATAACCCAAACCTAAACCTAACCTAAACCTATAACCTAAACCTATAACCTTAACCTAAACCTATAACCTAAACCTAAACCTAAACCAAAACCTATAACCTTAACCTATAACCTAAAACCAAAACCTAAACCAAAAACCTAAATGTATTCTCAAATCCCTAAACCTAAACCTACACCTATTCCTAATCTCAACTACTTAACCTAAACCTAAACTTGAAAACCCAAACCTAAACCCGATCCCGAACTTGAACCCGATTTCCTAAACCTAAACCTTAACTATTCTCAATTCACTAAAGCTATAACCTATAACCTATAACCTATAACCTAAACTTAAACCTAACCTAAACCTATAACCTTAACTTAAACATAAAACCTAAACCTAAACCAAAACCTATAACCTTAACCTAAAACCTAAAACCTAAACCTAAACCTAAAACCTAAATGCAATGTCAAATCCCTAAACCTAAACCTACACCTAATCCTAATCTCAACTACTTAACCTAAACTTAAACGTGAAAACCCAAACCTAAACCCGATCCCAAACCCGAACCCGATTTCCAAAACCTAAACCTTTACCTATTCTCAATTCCCTAAAGCTATAACCTATAACCTATAACCTATAACCTAAACCTAAACCTAACCTAAACCTATTACTTAAACCTATAACCTTAACCTAAACCTAAAACCGAAACCTAAACCTAAACCAAAACCTAAACCTAAACCTATAACTTAAAACCTAAAAGTATTCTCAAATCCCTAAACCTAAACCTAAACTTGAAAACCCAAACCTAAACCCGATCTCGAATCCGAACCTGATTTCCTAAACCTAAACATTAACCTATTCTCAATTCCCTAAAGCTATAACCTATTACCTATAACAAATAACCTATACCTAAACCTAAACCTAAAACCTAAATGTATTCTTAAATCCTTAAACCTAAACCTACACCTAATCCTAATCTCAACTCCTTAACCTAAACCTAAACTTGAAAACCCAAACTAAACCCGATCTCAAACCCGAACCTAGTTTCCTAAACCTAAGCCTTAACCTATTTTCAATTCCCTAAAACTATAACCTATAACCTCTAACCTATAACCTAAACCTAAACCTAAACCTAAACCTATAACCTTAACCTAAACCTAAACCTAAAACTTAAATGTATTGTCAAATCCTTAAACCTAAACCTACACCTAATCCTAATCTCAACTACTTAACCTAAACCTAAACTTGAAAACCCAAACCTAAACCCGATCCCGAACCCGAACCCGATTTCCTAAACCTTAACCTTAACCTATTCTCAATTCCCTAAAGCTATAACCTATAACCTATAACCTATAACCTAAACCTAAACCTAACCTAAACTTATAACTTAAACCTATAACCTTAACCTAAACCTAAAACCTAAACCTAAACCAAAATCAAAACCTATAACCTTAACCTATAACCTAAAACCTAAACCTAAACCTAAAACCTAAATGTATTCTCAAATCCCTAAACCTAAACCTACACCTAATCCTAATCTCAACTA
Source organism: Magnolia sinica (assembly GCF_029962835.1). Classification (NCBI taxonomy): domain Eukaryota; kingdom Viridiplantae; phylum Streptophyta; class Magnoliopsida; order Magnoliales; family Magnoliaceae; genus Magnolia; species Magnolia sinica. Next base: position 123,606,434 of record NC_080574.1, on the reverse strand, counting down.
CTTAACCTAAACCTAAACTTGAAAACCCAAACCTAAACCCGAACCCGATTTCCTAAACCTAAACCTTAACCTATTCTCAATTCCCTAAAGCTATTACCTATAACCTATAACCTATAACCTATAACCTAAACCTAAACTAACTTAAACCTATAACCTAAACCTAACCTAAACCTAACCTAAACCTAAACCTAAACCAAAACCTATAACCTTAACCTACACCAAAACCTATAACCTAAACCTTAACCTATAACCTATAACCTAAACTTATAACCTATAACCTAACCTTAACCTAAACCTAAAACCTAAACCTAAACCTATAAACTAAAACCTAAACCTAAACCTAAAACCTAAATGTATTCTCAAATCCCTAAACCTAAACTTATACCTAAACCTAAACCTGAAAACCCAAACCTAAACCCGATCCCGAACCCGAACTTGATTTCCTAAACCTAAACCTTAACTTATTCTCAATTCCCTAAAGCTATAACTGATAACCTATAACCTATAACCTAAACCTAAACCTAACCTTATCCTATAACCTAAACCTAAAACCTAAACCTAAACCTAAACCAAAACCTATAACCTTAACCTAAACCAAAACCTATAACCTAAACCTTAACCTATAACCTATAACCTAAACTTATAACCAATAACCTAACCTTAACCTAAACCTAAAACCTAAACCTAAACCTACAAACTAAAACCTAAACCTAAACCTAAAACCTAAATGTCTTCTCAAATCCTTAAACCTAAACCTACACCTAAACCTAAACTTGAAAACCCAAACTTAAACCCGATCCCGAACCCGAACCCGATTTCCTAAACCTAAACCTTAACCTATTCTCAATTCCTTAAAGCTATAACCTATAACCTATAACCTATAACATATAACCTAAACCTAAACCTTAACCTAAACCTATAACCTAAACCTAAACCTTAAACTAAACCTAAACCTATAACTTTAACCTAAACCAAAACCTATAAACTAAACCTTAACCTATAACCTAAACTTATAACTGATAACCTAAACCTAAAACCTAAACGTAAACCTAAAACCTAAAACCTAAACCTAAACTTAAAACCTAAATGTATTCTCAAATTCCTAAACCTAAACCTACACCTAATCTTAATCTCAACTCCCTAACCTAAACCTAAACCTAAACTTGAAAACCCAAACCTAAACCCGATCCTGAACCTGAACCTGATTTTCTAAACCTAAACCTTAACCTATTCTCAATTCCCTAAAGCTATAACCTATAACCTAAACCTAACCTAAACCTATAACCTAAACCTATAACCTTAACCTAAACCTAAAACCTAAACTTAAACCTAAACCAAAACCTATAACCTAAAACCTAAACCTAAACCTAAAACCTAAATGTATTCTCAAATCCCTAAACCTAAACCTACACCTAATCCTAATCTCAACTACTTAACCTAAACCTAAACTTGAAAACCCAAACCTAAACCCGATCCCGAACCCGAACCCGATTTCCTAAACCTAAACCTTAACCTATTCTCAATTCCCTAAAGCTATAACCTATAACCTATAACCTATAACCTAAACCTAAACCTAACCTAAACCTAAACCTAAACCTAAACCAAAACCTATAACCTTAACCTAAACCAAAACCTATAACCTAAACCTTAACCTATAACCTATAACCTAAACTAATAACCTATAACCTAACCTTAACCTAAACCTAAAACCTAAACCTAAACCGATAAACTAAAACCTAAACCTAAACCTAAAACCTAAATGTATTCTTAAATCCCTAAACCTAAACCTACACCTAAACCTAAACTTGAAAACCCAAACCTAAACCCGATCTTGATCCTGAACCTGATTTCCTAAACCTAAACCTTAACCTATTCTCAATTCCCTAAAGCTATAACCTATAACCTAAAACCTAAAACCTAAACCTAAACCTTACCTAAACATATAACCTAAACCTAAACCTAAACCAAAACCTATAACCTTAACCTAAACCACAACCTATAACCTATAACCTAAACTTATAACCTATAACCTAACCTTAACCTAAACCTAAAACCTAAACCTAAACCTATAACCTAAACCTATAAACTAAAACTTAAACCTAAACCTAAAACCTAAATGTATTCTCAAATCCCTAAACTTAAACCTACACCTAAACCTAAACTTAAAAACCCAAACCTAAACACGATCCCAAACCCGAACCCGATTTCCTAAACCTAAACCTTAACCTATTCTCAATTCCTTAAAGCTATAACCTATAACCTATAACCTATAACCTATAACCTATAACATATAACCTAAACCTATCACCTAAACCTAAACCTTAACCCAAACCTAAACCTATAACCTTAAGCTAAACCAAAACCTATAAACTAAACCTTAACTTATAATCTATAACCTATAACCTAAACTTATAACCGATAACTTAAACCTAAAACCTAAACCTAAACCTAAAACCTAAAACCTAAACCTAAACCTAAAACCTAAATGTATTCTCAAATCCCTAAACCTAAACCTACACCTAATCCTAATCTCAACTCCCTAACCTAAACCTAAATGTAAACTTGAAAACCCAAACTTAAACACGATCCCGAACCCAAACCTGATTTCCTAAACCTAAACCTTAACCTATTCTCAATTCCCTAAAGCTATAACCTATAACCTATAACCTATAACATATAACCTACACCTAAACCTAACCTAAACGTAAAACCTAAACGTAAAACCTAAACCTAAACCTAAAACCTAAATGTATTCTCAAATCCTTAAACCTAAACCTACACCTAATCCTAATCTCAACTCCTTAACCTAAACCTAAACTTGAAAACCCAAACTAAACCCGATCTCAAACCCGAATCTGGTTTCTAAACCTAAACCTAAACCTTAACCTATTCTCAATTCCTTAAAGCTTTAACCTATAACCTATAACTTATAACCTAAACCTAAACCTAAACCTTAACCTAAACCTATAACCTAAACCTAAACCAAAACCTATAACCTAAACCTTAACTTATAACCTATAACCTATAACCTAAACTTATAACCTTAACCTAAACCTAAACCTAAAACCTAAACCTAAACCTATAACCAAAACCTATGACCTAAAACCTAAACCTAAACCTAAAACCTAAATGTATTCTCAAATCCCTAAACCTAAACCTACACCTAATCCTAATCTCAACTCCCTAACCTAAACCTAAACCTACACCTAATCCTAATCTCAACTCGCTAATCTAAACCTAAACCTAAACTTGAAAACCCAAACCTAAACCCGATCCCGAACCCGAACCCGAACCCGATTTCCTAAACCTAAACCTTAACCTATTCTCAATTCCCTAAAGCTATAACCTATAACCTATAACCTAAACCTATAACCTTAACCTAAACCTAAAACTTAAACCTAAACCTAAACCTAAACCCATAACCTTAACCTAAACCTAGGTTTTGAGTTTAAAAGTCCATCCTAGGTTTGAACACATTACTCATGTTGGATTTTGCCATAGTTTAGAAGATTTGTAGGTACATTTTTGATTTTTTCATATATAAGTGTTTTTTTTTCTTTCTTCCTTTTGAGATGTGTACAAAGGCATGCTTGTTTGATTATGTCTACAAATGTTGTTTTATACAGGCTGACAAGCTAAAGAAGTCAGTGGAGGATGAAATTCATTTTCTCAAGGGAAGGGTTTCAGAACTTGAAAGTGATCTTGTGTCGAAGTCCACAGAAGTTACATCTGCAGTTTCAAGGAAAGAAGAAGCTCTATCTTCTGCATTTGCTAAAATTGACCGTCTGAAGGAAGAAAATTCTGTAAAAATGTAAGCATTATTGAATGCATATGGAGGGTGTTTACTGTGTTGGAGTGTATTTGTTTCTTACACATGAGGGCACGCCTTAGTTGTAATTCTTATGATAGGTTGAGCAAAGTGAAGTATTGTTTATTTAGAAATGTGAATGTAGGATGCATTGTATGATTTGATTGCTATTTGTAATAAATGCATCATTTTTTTTCTAATTACATTTTATGTACTATTTCTATCAGCATTAAGCTTAGATGAGTTATCAATCACAGCAGGTTCTTGCAATGGAAATAGGTTGTATTATTACAATTTTTTTTAAAATAGCTTCGAATATAAGCCGTAGTTATAGTTACGGCTTTTGTCCGTAGCTATTGGTATCTATTGCTATGGATATAGTCCGTAGCTATTGGTATCTATTGCTACGGATATAATCCTTAGCTATTGATAACTATTGCTACGGATATAATCCGTAGCTATACCTTTAACTACCCCACCAATAGCGACGGGCGTGCTACGGATCATATCCGTAGTAAAAGGGCTTTTGTTACGGTTTTTGGCCGTAGCCTTTGCTCGTTTTTTTTGTAGTGATAAATACCACAAACAACTTCCACAGCCTTATTAGATTTATAGGTTCTGCCTTCTTAAGTTCCATGGCATCAATTTTTCTTGTGAGATTGACCACCCATGCACTCATGTCATCTTCCTCTTTTAAGACATAAATTCATCCCATTTCCTTTGATTGAGTAGGCTTAGAAGTGGTTGGTCTTCGTGAGGTGTCTCATGATTACACGTTTTCTGCCAATTAATTAAGGTAATCCCACACATCATTAGCCTCTTTATTTATGAATTCACCATTACACATCATCTCTACAACTAACACAATGGTGAAGTTAATTCGTTATAGAAAAAGCTTATTGTTCGCCATATTTTGTAACCATGATGTGGATAGGAATTCGTGAGATCTTTGAACCTTTCCCAACATAGGAAAAAAGTCTCTTCCTATTTCTGGGCAAAGTTCATGATTGTTTTCCTTAAAGTGTTAGTCTTATAAAATGGAAAAAACTTTTTGAGAAATTCCCGGGTCATCTCGGCCTATGTGCCGATGGATCTTGACTTTAAGGAGTGTATCCACCTCTTAGCCTTCTCTTTCAATGAAAAAGGAAACAATTTAAGTCGCATTGTGTCCTCAGACACGTTTGGGAAGTGTAATTTAGTGATTATCTCATCAAACTCCTTAATGTGCAAGTATGGACTTTTAGAATCTAGTCCATGAAACTTAGGAAGGAGTTGTATCACTCCAGGTTTGATATCCACGTTTTCGGCATTAAGTGGAAAGACCATGCAGGAAGGTGTACTCACCCCCACTGGTTGAAATAATCTCGTAGAGTACGAAGCGGGGTGCATTATGCACCTCGGTTTCATCTTGAACTTCATCGACCGGATGTTGAGGTTGATTTGCAGCCATAACTTTGATTGACTCAGATGATCTCAAGTGATGTCTAATCTGGTGATGGATAAGCAACCCTTCGACTAATCCTCCTTCACTTAAGAGACATTGAGTGTTGTCACGAATTCACTTGGGGATGAAATACTCTCGGCCCTCAAGTAACTAAATAATTAAAGGTAAAAAGAAAACTAGAAAAACTAAAACAAATAAGAGTTCTAGAAAAGATAAGAGAGAGGGTTGGAACAAAATTATTGAATAAGAGTTACAATGTTAGGATCCTACAAAACAGAAAACAATGTTAGTTTTTAAAAAGAATTTCAGAAAAAATCCTAACCTAAAAACATAATAGAAAAATAAACCCTAATCTTAACCTAATTCTAATACTAATTAATCTCAGAAAACGCAGCCATAGTCCCTGATAACACTTGTTCACAACCCCAAGTGTAGGGTCGAGATGAGGTAATAATCTCAGTGAGACCGAGGTCGAATCCACAAGGACTAATCTGGCACGTATTCTGAAAATAACTAGAACTATAACTAGAAGAAGATCTAAATTTAAATTTGGAATATAAGGGATTAATTGTGAATAATGTTGATTTGAAACTATTAATTGAAAGGTGGGAACTAGGGTGCCAAGGATCCACTTGTAGCTATCAAGATGTTGCCTTACTTAATTCAAGAAACACAATTGGAATTGGAGTCCTATCCTATCCAATTGGAAGATGAGATAATCAAATCTTTGAACTTTTCATTGACCTAATTTTCAATGGAGGAGAATTATGATAATTGGAAGGGATTCCATCACCCAACCATGCCCAGGAGATGATGGTGAACAACATGATTTACCAATCTCACAATCTCAAAACAGGAAAAGAAGATATCCAAAGCCATCACAATATCTATTGTAATTTGAGTCACAATAAATCATAGAAAACTAAAAATATTTCTTTAATATCAAACTAGAAATCAATAAGGTTCTTCAAGAACAAGAATCAAAGAAAGAAAATCATCCCAACACGCTACAAGCTTCACCTCTTAGCCCTAGTTAAGAGGATCAACCAACCATAGACATGATTGGATTTAAAACCCTAAAAGAAAACATTAAAAATAGGAAATAAGGGAAGAAAAACTCTAGAGAGGCTTCTCAACTCCTTGGCTCTGCTCCTCAAAACCTAATTGAATTTAGAAGTCCTTGAAAAACCCATATTTATAGCCTTGTCCATTTAAAATCGAAAAACCGCCTCAAATTTACGTAGTCCGTATAACTCTATGTAATGTGTTTGATGTCATCGAATAGCCTTCAATGTCATGTAACTTGAATCCAGAAGTCGAGCCTTTTCATACTGTGTAACGACTTTTGCACTGCGTAACTCTTCATGTCATTATACAGACCTTCGATGTCATCGAACTGCCTTTAAGTAATCGAGAATGTGTCTAGAGTATTCCAGCGAGTTGCTCCAAAAATCCACAAAATTATCGATGTCATCGAACTGCCTTTGATGTCATCGAGTAAGTCTTCGAGGAATCGAATAGGGCTTCGATGTCATCGATAAATACATCCAATTTATCTATTGACCAAGCTCGATTTTCTTGTAATTCTTAGATGTCATCTACCCATGTTCGATGTCATCGAGCATTGGCTTCTATGTCATCGAACAGTGGTCGATGACATAGACAGTGAAGTTCAAATTCTGTGAATTTCTCTACTTTACACTTTTGACTTCCTTCTGTCTCTACTTGGTTTCTTTAAATCTTAGGGTCTTGAAGTCTTCAATCTTAGTCTCTTAAGATCCATCCCTTGCCTTGGTGAGTCTTGAGCATCAAATCCATACTTTTAACATTCTTTTCAATCCAAGCTCTCAGATTCACCTCGCAATACAAACATATATAAAATATACCCATTAAGCATTATCATGTTCACAAAACCAAGATATACATAGGGGGAAATATGCAATATTTGACAATAAACATTTCCACACAATGCAGGAAACGTGAACTTTAAGCCGGGAGCGATCCAACTGCTCCTAAAGTTTCATAGACTTGATTATGAAAGTCCATATTTACATCTTAAAGAGTTTAATGAGATGGTAACAACTTAACACTTCCAAAATGTGTCTGATGACACCTTAAGAATGAAATTATTTCCTTTCTCTTTAAAGGAGAAGGACAAGTATTGGCTTTATGCTTTCAGACCAAGATCAATAGGGACATGGGCTAAGATGAATTATTCTTAGAAAGTGAAGAGACCTTCTTCCAATGCTGGGAAAGATTTAAGGATCTTCTTAACTCTTGCCGACATCATGGCTAGAAATTTTAGCGGGTCATAAGCTTTTTTTTATGATGGATGGACTTCGCCCATGCACCAATTCGTAGAGATGATATTCAATGAGGAGTTCATAAATAAGGAAGTTGATGACACACGAGATTATTTTGATATGCTTGATGAAAACGTGCAGTCATGGGATAACTCCTCAAAAGCCACAACTTATAGGCCAACTCAGTGTAGAGAGAACAGAGGGATTTACGCCTTAAGGGACGAGTATGATATGAGTTCTAAAATGGCTAATCTCACAAGAAAAATCGAGCTCATGGAATTAAATAAAGTAGAGACTATCAAACCCGATGAGGCCATTGAGGTTGTTTGTGGCATTTGTGCTAGTAACATACACCTGACATATGAATATCCAACAATTCTTGCATTCCAAGAGTTGTTACATGAGCAATTAAATGCCATGAATAATTATCAAAGGCCATTCAATAACCCCATCTCAACCACATATAATTCTAGTTAGCGGAACCACCCAAACCTCAGTTGGAGGAATAACTAAACAATTAACCCTTAAGGGGTTCTTCCTCAATTTCTTATTCAAAGAAAACCCAAAGAGGATCCGTTTCATAAACATATGTAACATCAAGAGTTATTCAATCAAAATACATTACAAGTATTCCAGGACCTTAACAAGTCCATTCAAAGATTGGAGTCACATATAGTTAGGGAAAATGGGACTTTTCCAGCTCAACCTCTACCTAACCTGAAACAACAATGTGAGATAAGTGACTCGAACTCTTCAAATCTGTAAGTGCTATTATATTTAAAGCACATGTTACACCTAATTTGTCAAATTTCATCTTGTCAAAACAACTTTGCATAGTCTTCTTCAAGTTAAAGTCAATCTTATGTTCAAGTTGAAGTCTAGCTTATGTTCAAGTTGAAGTCAAGCTAAAGTTCAAGTCACATGGATCAAGATGGAAAGTTCACCTTCAAGTGTAAGTTCAGGTTCTACTAAAAGTGCTAATAGAAGATTAAGCTTCATCGACAAGTTCAACTCCTACTGATGATCAACCAGTAGAAGATCAAGCTCCTTGTGACAGTCTAGTCCTATGAAATTCAGTCCTTGAATGTATAATAAGCCCTAGAAAGATCATAGGTTTAGGTGCTTTCAAAACTGATTTAAAATTGAGTTCTTATACTTATTATAGGTTGAGTTTCGACTAGTCTAAGTTTTGACTCGATCAGTATAAGAAATTTCTCGACTAGTCTAAGAAACAGCCGAAGTGTAATAGAAATTCTATTGCATCTTTGACTAGTAGAGTGGAGTCATCTACCAGTCGAAGGATCCCCTTTGACCAGTCGAAGGTTCCTCGACTCGAAGTTCAGCAACTAAAATCAAGTCAAATTCTACTTACTCAACCAGTCGAACAAACTGTTCGACCAGTCGAAGGTCACCCTCGACCAGTCGAACAGGCTCTTCGACCAGTCGAAAATCTGTTAGATCTTATCCCACTCGAATTTGAAAATTTATTGGAACTGAATCCGATGCTTTGACCAGTTGAAGACTGCCTTAGACCAGTCAAAGGAACAAACTTTCTGACTATAAATAGAGGTTCTTTCTAAATCTGAATATACAATTTAAGCCTATCAAAGCCCTTATTCAAGAGAAAGAGAAGCCTTATTTATTGTCAAGATATCAAGCGGTATTTATAAATTTATTTTATAGCTTTTTCATTAATTCATTTATCTTAAAATTTTATCATTCTAATTTTAAAAAGAGTGTTTACTCTTATTGAGATTTAAGGGAATTAATGCAAGTAGCTTTTAGGTTTAAATCTAATTAAAATCAAATAGAACCCTGAACCTTTTCTATTAGACTGAACAACGAACATTCGTTATTCAAGAAAAGCGATCTATGGCTATAACATATTCTTTGGTGATGATAAATATTAATTTAATTTCTGTATTTGGGTTTTTTTTTTATGAGATAGCCAGAAAATCTCATTAGAAGTTTTGTCTGAGATATCATGAAAATCTCAGAGGGTTTCTTTATTTGTGATAACCCAATAAAATCACAATTATATCAGGTTTTAAGGTGACCCTGTGAAAATCTTGTTTATAGTAAGAGCTGAGATTACAAGGTTAGTAATCTTGGGAGTAGAGTAGGTGTGGCTGTTTGAGAATAATTTTTGTGCACACCGAACCATTATAATTCTTGGTGTGTGTAGTGAATGTTTCCTTTTTGCATTTGTGGAGAATGTTTGTAATTTCATTTATGCAAAAGTGGTGAATGTTTGTAATAGATAGGTTTACTTTCTCTTTCTTGATTTGAGCTCTTGATTCTTAGAAACGTTTGTGAAATAAGGTTGTCTTACCTAAACTTTGTTTTGGGTGTAGGTTGTCCTACGAACTAGTTTGAATCAATTTTTTAATACTAGTGCGATTGAGATTTCAGATTTGCATATTATTTCTGCGCTTTAATTTTTTTTATTCCCCCTTCTAGGACTGTTAAGCTTACCTTTTCAAGTGGTATCAGAGCTAAGTTACTCATTTTTGGATTAATTTCCTGGGTTAAAGATCTAGATCTTTAATTATGTCAAATTTTGATAGTTTATCTATTACCAGGCCACGACCTTTTGATGGCTCCAACTATTCATATTGGAAGGCCAGAATGAGAATTTTTCTAAAATGCATAGATGAAAGTGTATGGTAAGCCAATGTGATCAATTGTAAACCTCCCATGATTGAAGTATTCGGCAGTGATGGAACTAAATCTATGAAAGAAACTGCATTCTATTTATGGACTGCAACTCAGAACAGTGAAAACAATGTTAATGCTAAGGCCTTACATGTCATAACTTGTTCTTTATTGCTTGATGAATTCAAAAGAATTATTTCATGCGATACAGCCATGCAAGCGTGGGATATCCTTGAAATGACACATGAAGGAACTTTTATAGTCAAGAAATCAAAAGTTCAAATCTTCACTACCAGATTTGAGGAAATTTGTATTGAAGGAAATGAAACTTTCATGGACTTCTATGCAAACTAAATGACATTGTAAATTCTATGTGGAGTCTAGGAGATGGAATCCCTAAAAGTAAGGTCTGTCTAAAAATATTGCGATCTCTTCTTAAGAGATTTAATTCTAAAGTTACTACCATTTAAGAATTGGGAGATACTGATCTTATGAGGGTTGAGGAGTTATTTGGCTCTTTACAAACATATGAGTTAAATTTTAAGGCTCCTAAAGCTAAGTTTGTTGCTCTTGAATCTTCTAAATTTATTTAAAAAGAAACTAATTTTAATTCTATTCTGAAGAAAAAGAAGATGATATGTCAATGTTAGATAAAAAGTTTTATAGAATTTTCAAAAACAAGAATAAATCAGATTTTCAAAAATCAACAGATAAAAGAAAAAGAAAATCTAATTCTTGAAAATCTAAAATTAAGGACAGTCAATGTTTCAACTATCACGAATATGGGCATTTAGCTAATAAATGTCCTAAAAATAATAGGTCAAAAAGAAATGGCATGATTGCTACTTGGGATGAATCATTCGACTCTAAAAGCTCTTCTGAGTCTGATGAATCAGAACAAGAGTATACAAATACAAATGATGTAAAAGCTCTTATGACCTTAGGCAGAGTCACTTCCTCAGATAGCTATAATCTATCTGACTATGATCTCAGAAGTGACCTTGAAAATGAAAATGAAGATAATCTTCAAGATGCTTACAACGCTCTATATAGAGAGAGTTGTAAAATTGCTGTCAAATTGAAAATTCAAAAAGAAAAATATGCTAAATTAAAAGAATAATTTGAAAATATAGTTTTAGAAAAATCTTAATTTTCAAATTGTTTTGAAAAAATAAAATTAGATTTAAGTTTTAAATCTTCTGAATTAGAAAAATTCAAAACAAAAAAAATGAGAAACTAAAACTTGAAGTTTCTTCCCTTTTGAGTTTAAAGGACACTTGGAAATATACCCATGGTGAACAAAAGCTTGAAAAATTGTTAACCTCATCTAGAAAATGTGGTGGCAAGTCAGGTCTGAGATATATTAAAGGTAACTCATAAAAATCCAAAGTTTTTATTCTTATTTTTGTAAGAGGAGAATCTTCTAACTCTAAAGGTAAGACTTTAAGAGATTTTAATCATAATGATTTCAAACACCCAAAATCCTTTTAAGTTCCTAAAAATAATAAAACCATCAGCTACAAATATCAAAAGAATAATAGATCTCACTTAGCTAAAAAAATAGTGGACCTACTTAAAGAGCTTTTGAAATCCAACTCAAATGTTTGTGAAGTTTATAGATAAATGAGAAATCCTAACTCGCAAATGCAGCGAAATTCAAAAGTCACCCCTAAATCTAGAACCATTATGAAATGAGTTCCAAAGGTCAAAACCATTAGCCATTCAAAATGGTACCTGGATAATGGATGCTCAAGGCATATGACAAGTGACAAGGCGATATTTTTGAATATCAAAGAAGTTAATGGTACTGGTTCAGTTACTTTTGGTGATGGAAGCAATTACAAAATAACAAGCCAAGGTACTGTACAACTTCCTAACCTTCCTCCCTTTGAAAATATGCTTTATGTTAAAGGTTTAAAACACAACCTCTTAAGCATATCTCAAATCTGTGATAACAAGCATAGTGTGAAATTTTCTGATCACGAATGTGAAATAATTAATGAGAAAGGTAATGTGATATTAAATGGTAGCAAAACCTCTAAAAATTGTTATATTATCGATAACTCTTGCTTATCTAACCATTCATGTTACATGGTCTAAACAGACGAAACTGAACTTTGGCATAAACGTCTTGGACATGTTAACTATAGAGATCTGTATAAGCTAAGTAAAAAAGATCACCTACGAGGCTTATCTAAGCTTAAAAAGATAGAAAAAATATGTGGCGCATGTCAAATTAGTAAGCGAACTAGGAGTAGTCACAAGAAAGTGAATTCCTTAGTCACAACCAAACCACTAGAACTACTTCACATGGATCTAGTAGGACTAACTAAAATTGAAAGTAGAAGTAGAAAGAAGTATTTTCTGGTCATTATTGATGATTGTACCAGATATACTTGGTGTAACCTTCTGAAGAGAGAAATCAGATACTCTCAATGAAGTTAGAAAAATTTTAAACCGAATTCAGACTGAAAAAGAGATGCTGTGATCAAAATTAGAAGTGATCATGGCATAAAGTTCGAAAATAGCAAATTTGAGAAGTACTATTATGATCATGGTATATCACATGAGTTCTTTGCTCCTAAAACACCTCAATAAAATAGAATTGTTGAAAGAAAAAATAGAGTTCAGCAAGAAATGGCTGGTGTAATGTTAAACAGTATGAAACTACCAAAAAATTTATGGGCTAAAGTTGTTAATACTGCATGTTATATTATAAATCGAGTTTATATTAGAAAATCAAAAAATAAAATAGCTTATGAACTATGGTTTAATAAAAAGCCCACTATTAAATATTTTAGGACTTTTGGATGTAAATGCTTCATTTTAAGAGACTAGAAAAATTTAGAAAAATTAGAAGCTAAAAGTGATGAGGGAATTTTTCTAGACTATGCCCTAAATAGCTGTGCTTACCAACTTCTTAATAAAAGAACCAGGGTGATTTAAGAATCCATAAATGTGGTAATTGATGATCAACAAATCACACTCACTGTTGATCTAGATGAAGATGAGGTCAATATAATTGATATACCTGACTCTTCATCAAAATCGGTTGATACTGAACTAAGATTAGTCAAAGACCATCCAATTGATCTAATACTTGGTAACCCTAATACTGGTGTACAGACTAGAAAACAATTAGAAAATATTTGTAATTATGTTTGTTTCACTTTCCAAATTGAATTAGCTAATATAAATGAAGCACTTATTGATGAAAGTTCGATAATTGTCATGTAAGAAGAACTAAATCAATTTATCAGAAATGATGTGTGGTACTTGGTTCCTACACCTTCTGATAAACATATAATTGGAACTAAATAGATTTTTAAGAATAAAACTGATGAATTAGGTAATATTATCAGAAATAAGGCTCGACTGCTTGTACAAGGTTACACATAAATAGGAGGTATTGATTACAATGAAACCTTTGTACCAGTTGCTCACCTTGAATCTATAAGATTATTTATTTCGATTGTATGTTATATGAAATTTAAAATATATCAAATGGATGTCAAAAGTGCATTTCTAAATGGTGACTTACATGAGGAGGTTAATGTTGAACAACCTATGGGTTTTGAGGATCCAAAATCTCAAAATCATGTATACCGTTTTAAAAAAGTACTTTATGGTTTGAAACAAGCTCCCGGATCATGGTATGAAAAATTGATTAAATTTTTCTTAGTCATAACTTCAATATGGGTAGCGTTGATAAAACTTTATTCATCAAGAAATATAACGATCATATACTGATAGTACAAATCTATTTTGACGATATAATTTATGGATCTACATGCACTAACTTATCTATTAAGTTTGCAGATCTGATGAAATCCAAGTTGAAATGAGTATGGTTGGTGAACTAAACTACTTTCTTGGATTACAAGTTAAGCAATACGAAAATGGTATATTCATCTCACAAACCAAATATGCCTTAAATTTAGTAAAAATGTTTGGATTTGATAATGGAAAAAAGTTTGATACTCCAATGAGTGCAACTCTTAAACTCTCAAAGGACGAATCGGGTAAAAGTGTAGACTCTTGTTTTTATTGAAGTATGATTGGTAGTCTCTTATACTAACTACTAGTAGACCTGATATTTCTTTTAATGTTGGAATATGTGCCCGATATCAATCCAATTCTTAAGAATCTTATCTAATTGTTGTTAAGCGGATAATCAGTTATGTTGCAAGTTCAGCTCATTTAGAACTTTGGTATCCACATGATACATTGTACATATTGCTGGATATACTGATGCATATTAGACTGGAAATATTGACGATAGAAAATTTACTAGCGGTGAATGTTTTTATGTAGGGAACTGCTTAGTTTCATGCCATAGTAAGAAACAAAACTCTGTATCATTCTTAATTGTTGAAGTTGAATATGTTGCAGCCGGTAACACCTGCACTCAACTCATGTAGATGAAAAGAATGTTAGCAGATTAAGGCATTGTGTAAGATACAATGACATTGTATTGCAATAATTCAAGTGTAATTAACATTTCAAAAAAATTCAATCCAACATTCTCATACAAAACATATTGATATTAGATACTATTATATTCGAGAACTTGTTGAAGATAAGAATGTTGTGCTAGAATATATTCAAACTGAAAAGCAACTTGCTGACATTTTGACCAAACCACTCAACAGGAATAGATTTTCAAATTTAAAGAATGATATTGGTTTCTTTGTTATTAATTAAGTATTTATGCATTTGTTTGTTTCTTGTTTATAATTAATTAAATGCACATATATAATACTAATAATATAATGACAAAATTAAAAATAAAAAATAAAATAAAAATCATTTTTTGGGTTCTCCGACGGGTCTTGGACGTATTCGACTAGTCGAACCCTCGACAGGTCGAGTACCCTACTCGACCAGTCGAGGACCGCGGGATTTCACCTCTAAAAAGTGAAAAATCACTTTTTTTCCTTTTATTTTTAATTTTTTTTCTTCAACTCGTCGGTGGCCCTATCGACGAACCCATCTCTAAATCTAGCCTGTAAGTGCTTATTTTTCTATTTCTTTCAAGATTTGAATACTTCTTTGCTAACTAATCTATCATTTGGAGTTTATTGTTGTTTCCGAACCCTTTTTGGTGTGAGATTTGTGAAAAATCTAATATATCCACAATCACATTACTTTCTTTAGTTATTTCTTGAGCAATCATTAAATGGAGCATCGTACTTAACATGCGCTTACATGAAAAACTCGTGGTAGCTCATCGTCTACGCCGACTTCATCTAATGTGAGAACCCTAAGGGGTATCGAAGAAAATTCAGACCAAATTAGGGATTTCAGCTCAAGAGACATAATTATTGAGCGTAGTGTAAATGTTGCTCACATTGCTCCATTCGATCTTGTTCCTTTGCTTTCTGTTGTTGGTTGGGATGACATTTTGGGTTGGGGTGGCAAAGCTTACTGTTCCATTGCGTAATACATTTATGCATCAATTAGTGAAGTGTCCCAAGAAAATCTAACATTTATAATTAAATTTGTGGAAGGGATCTTCATTGTAGACTGCAATCTAATCTCAGCCTTAACTGAGATTGCTATTGCAGAGGATGGGATTCCTCTTAAAAATTTAACTGATAGAATGTCCCCATACAGAACGGCTAGCAATTACACATAAAGTGTGTCAGTTTAATGCAGAATGGCAGTCTGGTAATGCGTTGCATGCTAATTAAATGCTAACTTGATACTTTCACTTTGTTTGGATGATCATTTCCTTCCTTTGATAATTTAATATGCCACACTATCTTGACTTAATGCTTTATTTATTCTACATGTTTTACATACTTGTTAACATCCTTCTTTCTTTATCAACTTGTGACAAAAAGGGGGAAAGATTTGAATGAATATAACACTGGAATGCATGCTGAGAATATGGTAGAGATTATATATACATGCTAAGAAAAAATGTTTGAATATAAATGATAGGAATGTTTGGAATATTGTATGTTTTAAAACAGGAAACAGGGAAAGCACAACTTGAGGGGGAATACTATTTTTTTTTCTCTCTTTAACTACACTATGAGTTCATGAATACAGGGCTGCATTCTGATTCATGTATCACTAAGTGTTTTGTCATGAAATTGATAAAGGGGGAGATTGCAAGTGCTATTATGTTTAAAGTACATGTTACACCTGGTTTGTCAAATTTCATCTTGTCAAAACAACTTAGCATAGTATTTTTCAAGTTAAAGTCAAGCTTCTGTTCAAGTTGAAGTCTAGCTTATGTTTAAGTTAAAGTCAATCTAAAGTTCAAGTCACGTGGATCAAGATGGAAAGTTTACATTCAAGTTCTACTACAAGTGCTAATAGAAGATCAAGCTTTATCGACAAGTTTAACTCTTACTGATGATCAACCAGTAGAAGATTAAGCTCCTTGTGATGATCTAGTCCTATGAAATTCAGTCCTTACAGGTATAATAAATCCTAGAAAGGAAAGACCTTAGGTTTAGGTGCTTTCAAAACTGATTTAAAATTGGGTTCTTATACTTATTGTAGGTCAAGTTTTGACTAGTCTAAGTTTTGCCACAACCAATCTAAGAAATTTCTCGACTATTCTAAGAAACTGCCGAAGTGTAACAGAAATTCTGTTGCATCTTCGACCATTCAAGTGGAGTCCTAGACCAATCGAAGGTTCCTCGACTCAAAGTCCAACAACTAAAATTAAGTCAGATTCTGCTTGCTCGACTAGTCGAACAAATTGTTCGACGAGTCGAAGGTCACCCTCGATCAATCGAACAGGCTCTCCGACCAGTCGAAGATCTGTTAGATCTTATCCCGCTCGAATTTAAAATTTTGTTGGAACTAAATCCGGTGCTTTGACCAGTCGAAGACTGCCTTAGACCAGTCGAAGGAACAAACTTTCAGACTATAAATAGAGGTAATTTCTTAATCCGAATATATAACTTAAGCCTATCAAAGCCCTTACTCAAGAGAGAGAGAGAAGCCTCATTTATTGCCAAGCTATCAAGTAGTATTTATAAATTTATTTTATAGCTTTTTCAATAACTCCTTTATCTCAAAACTCTGTCATTCTGATGTTTGAAAGAGTGTCTACTCTTATTGAGATTTCAGGGAATTAATTCAAGTAGCCTTCAGGTTTAAATCTAATTAAAATCAAATAGAACCCTGTACCTTTTCTATTGGATTGAACATCGAACATTCGTCATTCAAGAAAAGCGATCTACGACTATAACATCTTCTTTGGTGAAGATAAGTATCAATTTACTTTCTGTATTTAGTTTTTTTATGAGATAGCCAGAAATATCATTAGAGGTTTTGTCTAAGATAGCCTGAAAATCTCAGAGAGGGATTTCTTTGTTTGTGATAACCCCATAAAATAACAATTGTATCAGGTTTTAAGGTGACCCTGTGAAAACCTTGTTTATAATGAAAGCTGAGATTACGAGGTTAGTAATCTTGTGTAACATCCCAGTTTTCAGAACCCAAGTATATAACTCGTTCCTTGAAAACCCGGGAGTTAAGAATCAATTAAGTGGCAATCAAAAGTAGAATCAAAGTGCAATAACGAAACCAAGCATGGATAAAGCCGAAAGCCAAATAGTAATATCCTGGTCCACTTAGCTGGGAACCTAAATACAAAACTGATAAGTTCATAAGTGCCAAATAAACAAACACAGTCCAACAACTACTGATTCAACCCAAAATACTCCACCGCCTCCTGATGCGTCTCTTCTTCGTAGAACTCTTCATCTGTTCTGGCTGCATTGGCAGAGAGATCTGTGCCATAGTCATCCCTGCTTGCACCTGCATTCTTTGTACAGTTGAACATTGGATGAATGAGTGGTCAGCTCAGTGTGATTTCCCCTCAAGATTACACACCGCCTCCTTAGACAAGTTTAGCACGAAATCATACAAAGCATCCAAAACAAAATAAAATGCAGTCTTATTATATGCATGGATGTATGAGTGCACATCAACTAGGGATGCTCATCCAGTTAGCTTTTGGGCAAAACCCATACATGTGGCTAGTCACCAGCAAAACTACATAGTACATGCGTAGTGCCAAACTCACCAAAGGTGGGCAGATAGTCGATGGTCTAGGAGCTAGCGAAATGATACCACGACTAAGGGTACGTGTTACAACATTCAGAATTAGCCATCCATCATCGCCTGAATGTTATGTGTGCATGATTAGCCCGACCATTATTAATCCATTTACAATCATCCAGTTTAATGATGCTCAAGGTCATTATGGGGGGGCTTATCACCCAGCGTAGGCCGATGACTCGGGCATAATGTCCCATACCACCATCCCTGGCCCATGAGTCTACTGCCTTAGGGTGTTGATAGAACCCTTGAACGTGTGGCCAATCAATTCTCAATGTATGGGATAGCTACCATCATATGTTTAAGTGACGATGAAATATCGAAATTGCAAGGGTAAATCGGATGATTAAAATGAGTCGACATGTATGCTTGAAATATGATAAACAATGGTAATTAAAATGTTAAATGGTTCATCCCAACGTCACCTCATAGATGGTAAGTCCCATGAATAATCTGCCACTAGTATAACCTTCACATTGAGGGTCTACTTTGAGCACAACAAATCTTGTTACACCCTAAGCGCGGACTCCCTTCCATAGGTAGAGATTTTCCCATTTATTTAGAGAGATTTCAATTTCATATGTGTCTTGCAAACGGTCCAACAATATGGAGAAATGGCATAATGACTAAGTATCGAATCATCCTAAGTGATTAGGGTAACATTCTAACAATTAAAGCAAATCTCATGTACAAGTTCGAATATAATTCAAGAGTTACTAAATGAAACAAGGTCTAGCATATGCATTCGATTCTCATAACCATGGATTACCAATTCTTAATCATATATTCGGGTAAACTAATCATACAATTATTCAAGCTCTAAGATATCACTTATAATCAATGTAAAAGCTATGCTTAATCTAACTTAGAGATGGAAAGCCCAAGAGGAGAAGTCATCACCTTTAGGGTCATAGTCCCTTCCTCGATTCAAATTTTTGTGATTAACTTGTGGTCCAATATCACATGGATAGTTACCTAGAGTCATTCCCAATTCAATAGTTTCTATTAAATAAGTGTTCTCCATGACTTTTAACTATCTGAACTATTGCAAATAGGTGGGGTTTGTAAGGACCCATAAGCATGTAAATTGAGACTGAATTAGTCCAACACTCGAGGCCCAAATTAGGCCTGGTTCGGCCCATCCATTTTTGCCCATTAGCAGCCCAAAGGTTAACTAGGCTGGGATGTTCTGGCCCAGCCGCTATTGTATCTACACAGCCCAAGGCTGGCTGGGCTGGGCTCGTCTTGGCCCAGCATTTGCTGACCAAGGGTCGGTTGGGCTGGGCTATCTTGGCCCAATGTTTGTTGACAGCCCACGATTTGGCTGGGTTGGGCCCGTCCTGGCCCAGCATTGCTGCATGTTGGTGACCCACAGGCTGGGCTGGGTTGCTCATTTCTGGGCCAGCCGCAATAGCATCTACACAACCCAAGAGATGGGCTGGGCTATTTGTGTTTGTTGGCAGGCTGAAACCCAAGCCCATATATGGGATGGGTTAGACCCTGCCCAACTTCACGATGGGGCCCAGAATCTGGCTGCACATTGCTCCCCAGATCCATGGTTTAAAAACAGCCCAGAAGTTGTCTGGGCAGGGCTCATCCTGGCCCAGCAGCGACTGCTTGCTGGCAGCACAAGACTGGCGGGCTGGCTGTTTCGGTCGAGCAGCAACCCTTTGATGGCATCCCAAAGGCCATCAGGACTTGGCCCAGGCTCTGTAGTTGGTTCTGGCCCATAGTTGGCTGCTGGTGGCCTAGGAGTCAAGATGGGCTGGACCAGTGTTGGCCCAACCTACTGTCCCAAACCTTCTTGGGCCCACTGGTTGAGATTTGGTGTGGCCCATTGCATGTACATGGTGTGGCCCACCGAGTTTTTTAACTCAGGTGTGGCCCACTGAGTCTTTAACTCAGGTGCGGCCCACTGTGTATATGGTGTGGCCCACTGAGCTTCAACTTAGGTGCGTCTCACTGTGTATATGGTGTGGTCCACTGGGTCTTTAACTCAAGTGCGTCCCACTATGTATATGGTGTGGCCCACTGAGTTTTTAACTCGGTTGTGGCCCAGAAACTGGCTTAACTTCAGTGAGGCCCACTACTGGTATGGCCAGCATCGACCCAACAGCTTTCATTTACAGTCAGGGGCTTGACCCACTGCTATTAGTGTCGGCCCAGCCATGCTGTCACCATAGCAGCTCGGCCCATTGAGTTCAACCAGGTGCTGAGTCACTGGGGTGGGAGAGATGACTCGAATACACGCCTTACCTCACAGATAGCAATGGTTGGGTGCGTCCAACAGCTCTGATCGGATCTGGTTTGCACTGGGCTTAAAGAATTTGTAAGAAGGCCCGCCATCTTCCTCCTTGGCTGTCCCTAGCCCACACTGACCCGACTCAACCCAAGACAGATGGGTTGACTCAGTGCAGCGCGACACCGAGTCACACAGCCACACCCTTCTCTCTCTCTTTCACTCTTTGTCCCTCCATTTTCCCTCTCCCTCTCTCTCTCTTTCTTAGCTCTGGTGTGAATCCCGAGGGCAGATAGTGGCTTTTATAGACATGGGAAGGGCCCATCCAATGGTTGGGAAGAGTGACCCTTCCCTCAACCGACCCGGAGATCTTCACATGCATGGGACCCATCAGACCCTGAGGATGTGATCCAGCTGCTCTGGCCCACTAGAAAAGTAAGTTTTTACTTACTGTGGGGCCCATCTCGTCATGATGGGTGGACGAGCTAATAGAGAAGATCGTATGGCCGTCAATGGCCAATCTCTGCCTATGGTATTTCAGTGAGATCTGGTCCATTTGAACAGACTAGATGGGACTGTTGATCACTACGAGGCCTAATTTTTAAGCCATTCATCTGCATTTCAAAATATCTCATGAGATATTCTTCTTCTTGTCATCTTCTCGTGAGACAAGAAGACTCCCAGGGAGGGCTCAAATCGTGCCAGAGATGCCTTCCCAAAACAGCAATGTTCCCCTTTGCTTTTCTTGGTGCGGGTGGTTGCCTGCCTATTTTTGGCAGCAAGAAAATGGTATGATTTGACATCTAGACAGATGGCTGGGATGGAAAGAATGGGGCAGATGTGGATCGCCTACGTGGCAACAGCACAGTCCTCCATCCTTGGACGAATACAATCATATGGTTCCGATCAGCACCAACCCAAGCCCGCGCATCTTTGCATGGGTCCGGTCAGACCACTGGGGTTTGGTGGGGAGGTGTATGTTCCCCCTAAAGAGGTTGTTGCTGCTGAAAATGGGGGCACTCACGCTTACGATGCCCCATCTCACCACATCTGAAGCAGACGCCCGTAAATGATCTCTTTGGTGATGCTGAAGATGCTACTGGTGCTCGAAAGGATGGACAGTTCCTATGCCTCTACGGCCGTCGACGTTGCTACTGCTGGAAACTACTAGAGGGGATCTTCCTCTTCTGGTCTCCTCTGTGGTCACGAACCCTCTGCGAATCGTTCCATTCTGCCTCGTAAATTTGGGCCCTCTGAACTACCTGCTAAAAGGTCGGGAGCATGTGTTCGACGATACGGCTCCTGAGGCCAAAACGTAAGCCGAGTGGGCCTTTCACTCCTCATCATTAACCAAATATGGTGCGAACCTTGATAGCGCCACCAAACGAGCCACATACTGTGCCACAGACATGTCTCCCCGTACCAAGGTCTCAAACTCTAATGCTTGCTGCCGATGAATGTGGTCGGGGAAGTACTGCTGCTCGAATCGATTAATAAAATCCTCCCATATCTAGACAAAATCAGGCCCTGCAACACGGGTAAAGGAGGTCCACCAGTGCTTGACCTCACTTTGGAGAAGAAATACTGCCAACCGGACTCGCTACTGAGTCGTACATGCCATCGTATAAAAAATCTTCTCCACATCAAAGTGTCATCTCTCAGCTACAGTCGGATCTGGCTCGCCCTGGAAACACAGAGGATCGAGCTGTCTGAACTCTCGAAGAAGGGCGCTCACGCGCTCCTGCTCTGCTTGGGCTGGAGAAACAACTGGGCGTCTGCCCTGCCCTTGAAGGGAGATTGTCACAACCTGTAACATCTGCTGTAATTGGGAGGCATTCATGGGTACGGTTAGATCAGCACCAGCCTTGGGTAGAGTAGCGGTATCCTCAGGCTGGGGAGCAGGGGCTCAGGTGGTGGAGCAGAAGTCGCTTGAATCGCTCTCGTAGGCAGCATGTCCTATAGGCAAGGACAAAGGCGCTTATCAACCTTGAGAACTCTCGAAGGCACGCATGTGAAGAGTCTATAACAGAAGGTCGCTAGGTTATTCGAACTCGGACCTAATCATTCTAAATTCTCGACAATCATAGAGTATATGGTAGCTATCAGCAGATATGTGATGTTATCCTCAGGTATTCCCAAGTTATGATCTGATACTAATTTCTGTCACGCCCCAAACTCAGAAATCAGGCTCACAAAATTTTCGTTCACCGAATCTAGTGCCGACAGCCTCCATAGTACCCATTCTCGGCTCCCAGCACACATACACCAGATTCTGATCCTGGGATCCTATAAGGAGGATTTTCCAATGTACATTTATCTTATAAGAAGCATAACCACAAGTATACCCAAATCACAAGAGCAATATCACCATCACATATCCACTAATATAAAATTTTGAATACAGTATAGGATGGGAAATACATATATCAAAAATCAAAGCTCCAAAAGTCCGCTACATGCTCCAAGCTCTACACTGCTGCATCCTAACATCACCTGCATGCATCTATCGTGCATAAGCTTATAGAAAGCTTAGGGGGTGGTGTAAATGTGTGCACAAGGTAAGTGTCAGGTATTCAATACAGTGCCATAATCAGACAATATTGGAAATACTGGTAAGATCATGAATCATATAATATCAGAGTAAGCGAAAATACTGACAAGTCCATGAGTCATTCAATATCAAAATACGCAATATTGATGTAATGACCCAGAAAATTTCATGCAAAGACCCGAGTACTACCTCTAATTCTTGAGAAGTTAATTATGGGTTAATTAGCGCTAAGCTTAATTGCTTGTGAAATTAGTATCAATCACTTTAAATTTGATCTGCAGGACTCAAAACCTGTAGAATCGTTAGCGCTATGTTACTTTGAAATCTGGGATTCAACGCTAAGTCCAGTTGCTCTCGGGAATATTTGGAATCTTTGGATTGGACCTGGACCGCGCGTCGAAAGTCCAATAGCGATGATCTTAGACAGTTATGGTCACCTTGTTGGGCTTGATCATCACCTCAAAAATCAAGTCTAGATGATGTCCTGGGTCGATTTATTTGAGTCCGGAGTAAAGAGTGTGAGAACGGTGAGAAATTAAATATGATTTTATGAAATCTGAGTCGTGTCGCTTGCGCGACAATTTTAAGCAATCTGACCATTGGATTCTGACCCAATTTCACCCTCGGATCAAGGAAGATGGCCTAGGCATGTCATAGTGCTTGTGGACCTGATCGAGTTTCGGTGACCGTTGAATTGAGATTGGTTCGCCACGGGTGATCTGTATATCCGATCGGTACGAAAACTCAGTCTGACCTAGATCCATGGTCAGTGAGCTTAAGTCCGACCGCACGTGGAAAGAGGACCACCGAAAGTGCTCCGTTAGATCGAGAGAGGTCTGATTTGGTTATAACCTAAGTATACCTTGGCCCTGGGGCTATTTTCATCAATGTTATGCCTATATAAAGACCTTAAAACCCTCACTCTCTATTCCATACGAATTTCCTAAACCCTAGCTAAGAGAGAGAGAGAGAGAGAGAGGAAAAGAGAGAGTAAGTGAGAGAGAAGTTGGTGAATCATTTGGGATTCTTTCTTATTTCCTTGCATCCTTAAACTATCACTTCTGAATCGTTATTCTGGCGATTCTAAGTTCATCCTTGGGTAAGCTAATCTAACCCTAATCTGTTTTAGAGCTTAGAATAGTCTATGTGTTGATGTAGCTCATTTATATTCTTGCCTTAGGTTATCTAGTCGCCGTTGACGAAGACTTATCGTCTGAATGAGTTCTGTGTGTTCTTTCTGGTTTAAGGTGCAGACTATATTCGTATAGGTTATGGTTTTCAAGGCTTTTAATGTCAGATAATGGTTTATTATTGTTGTGGGTGTAATTTCACATGCCAAATGCTAGGTTTATATTGCATTCCTGATATATATGCATTATGTTGAGATTTGTGTATTCCTTGTGTATGTAGAAAGTATCGTATATGTATATAATACGAACCTGTGTTTGCCATGATTATTTGTCGTGCATTTGTGCTAGTTGTATGTGTGTCAACTCCTTGGCAAAAGGAATTGTCCAAATGCGTGTATCACCAACATTCATCATGTATGTTGGAATATGTAGTCTAAGTGTTTGTAGAAATGTCTGAATGATTAAGTGTAATATATTATCCTATTTGCGGGCGTTGAGAAGAGATTCTCAACTCTCCTATTGGTGTGTCAGATTTTCTACATGCAATTTACATTCTTTGTTGTTTAACTTCAAGTACTACTTATGTTGAAATCCATGTTAAGTTGATATTCTTTAAAAGCTCACATACTGTATGAGTTGAATTGTTGTTCCATTACTGTTCTAAATTGTTACTATGAATATCTGTGATAATTGAATGCGTTTGGGACTATGAGATAGTCCAGGAAATCGGTAATAGACTTTGAGCTCGTGGCCGAGGTTGCTTTCGCCACGTGGGACGTATTTGACAAACCCAAGTCGTATTAGGGTTGTCGGCAGTGGTTTGGCCACACGGAGTGTTTGCGCACTCTATGTCGTTCAACTCAACGTGCGCTTGTACTAGTCGAGTTCGTCAAGTAACCCGATTATCCCGATATATGTTGACCATGTATGGACACTTTTGCTTGAATGTAGGGTGCCAAACTTACCGATGAAATCCCATTAACCGTTGTACCTTGATCTACTAAGACTCATGAGCCAGACACGGTGGTATGGGACACCGTGGTCGAGCTGTCGGCCTACGCTGGGGTAACGAGCCTCTCCGTAGTGACCAGTGAGCACACCAGACTCGTGAGCCGATTATGGTGGTATGGGACACTATATTCGCACTGTCGGCCTGCATTGATTGGTGACGAGCCCTTTGTAGTGACCTCGAGCATACCTTGAGACTGCATTAAGGCGATGAGCCTTAGAGTAGTAATTAAGGTATGATAGACGTGCATTGATTGGTGACGAGCCCTTTGCAGCGACCTAGAACCATATGATCGTATGAGATTGTCTATGACTGACGACCCTAGAATGGATCACTGTGTGGAAATTGATATGAGTAAGGTACTTTAGCTTCCCAATCCTGTTGTATGATAATGACTAATAACAACTTGGTAATCATGTTCATGCACCGCATTGCATGTGCGTAGGAGTTGTTGGCACTGCAGGAGGTTGTCATGCGTACTGTAAGATGAAGACGCTGAGGGAGTGCAGGCGAGGGCATGCATCATTTATACATACATTCTTGCATTAACAAGAGTACTTTAGACATGTTTAATTGTATTGCCTTATCATTACTGCTTGATTGATTTGACATCATGTTAACTTTTATTGTATAGTTTCACTGAGTTGATCACTCACTCCCACATTCTGGGACGGTGTTTCAACACCAACCAGACTCTGTCTTAGATGCAGATGATGATGTGACCCCTGAGGCAGAGCAAGAGTTCGAGGATGATGAGGCCGCGTTTTCTATTATGCAGTTCTCAGGCGGGTTCATGTGAGCCGTGTCCTAATCGACGGGAATTCTGGATTTTCTTTTAGAATAGATGAATTTCATTTTGATACTTGTATTTTGTAGCTAAACACTTGTAATTATGACCTGACAGAGCATACATATCGCAGGGACTTACACATGTACACATATTTCTTTAAGTCTTCCGCTTGCGTTTTTCATTTATCCCTGGATTATGTTTGCAGTTTGGCTTAATCTATTCCATGTTTTATACACTCATACAGACAACATACATTCATCATTAATTATGTTGCATAAGTGATGTTTTGAAACTCGGGAGCTGAGTTATGCTCGACCCCCAAATTTCAAGGCATTACAATAGATCAGCTATACAAATGAGAGTCAAATATCATATGCCGATGATGCAATGTAATATACAATTCTTGATGAGTTTACGAATACCGTCAGCTGTATCCAGATCATATAAATGCAAAAACACAGTAACTCAAAATGTCATATGCCTGCGGATGTAATGCAATATGCAATGTGAATGAAATGACTATGCTGGAGAGTGAAGTCGGGATGATAGTAGTAGTATCGCAGGCTATGGGGTCCATCACAAGGGACTTTTATCCAAACTAGTCCCATACCTAATTTGGATAGTTAGACTCAATGTGGTAAACTCTTGATCTTAGGTTAGTCACGCACCCCAACCAAAATGCAGGCCATTGCGAAGGTACACGTAACAAACAGTTACGCACCACCAACCCAAGTCGATAGTGAATGAAGGAATGAATGAGTATGCAACTCCTGCTTAACAAGTCCACATATCAGTACTGTTTATCTCTGGGATCATCACCAGGGTTTAGTACACTCCAAATGACACTGCCTTTCTCCCAGCCGCACAGTCCAAATGAGCATAAGAAACCTCACTATCCGCCTGGCTAATAGTCTGTCAATACCTATCCGACACGTCGATAGCAGACCCATTCACAAGATGGTCAAACTCAGCCTAGCTATGCCCCCTACGCATGGGTGGGTTAGGCCACACCCCCTCCCAACTGACCACGACGCAGTGGGAGACGCGGCCTCCTGGTATTCAGAACTCGGGCGCTCATGTATCCACTCGGTCTTGACGTTGGGGCGTCTCCAGGCCTCAGAGGTTTAGGGACTTTCACCTATGGACATCCAAAGTGCCCAGATGCTTGAACCAAACATTTCTGGTGTCCCATCTAGTCATCCACAACATGCCTGTGGAGGTCATAGCCCTGATGTCGCTAGGGCGTACAGTAATCACAATCACACAATGTAAGATGCATGAGTCATGTAGTCCAATCATGCATCAATCCTCCGCATACAGGGCCCTCATATGGGATAAATCCACCTATTAGGGAGTCCCATAAACCATCTGCCTAATGACACATGCAATGGTCAAACACATCTCATAACAAACATGCAGATGATGCTTATAGGTATGTATTATGATGCTATCCTGTCACATACTCAT
Source organism: Magnolia sinica (assembly GCF_029962835.1). NCBI lineage: Eukaryota > Viridiplantae > Streptophyta > Magnoliopsida > Magnoliales > Magnoliaceae > Magnolia > Magnolia sinica. Next base: position 123,578,950 of record NC_080574.1, on the reverse strand, counting down.
AATCGGCATCGATAATTGGCCTAACGAGGCCTGAGGGAAGGTCATAATGTGGACATTTAACCACCATTGCCCATTAATATAGACATTCCACCAACATTGCTCCTAAGGAGTGGTTAACATAGGGCCGAACATACAGTGAGCCCACGGCCTCATACAAGGGTCTAATATACATCACAATGGGCCGAATACACGGGCTTAACATACATCACCATGGGCCACGACCCATGGTTCTCAAATACATCATAATGGGCTATGACCCATAGGCCTCAATATACATCAAGTGGACTGCATTAATGGGTCTCATATAATCAAATGGGCCACGTACTTGGGCCTCTAATACATCAAGTGGGCCACACATCATGGGCCTAATACATATCACAATGGGCCTTGCCCTAAGGCCACGAATACATCAAAATGGGCCTCTGACACGGGTCTAATATACATCATGAGGGGCCACATCCTATGGGCCTTAATTTATCAAAATGTGTCATGTCTCATGGGCCTCAAATACATCATAATGGGCCGCACCACCTGGGCCTCGAATGTGTCACAATGAGCCATAACCCATGGGCCTTAATACGTCACAATAGGCCACAACCCATGGGCCTTAAATACAAAACAGGTGGGCCCCATATATATTAAGTGGGCTAAATGGGGCAGTCCATGGTTTAGCAAAACAGATGGACAGCGTGGTTGAAACATATTCATCATGGTGTGCCCCACATGCCAATGGGTGGCATGGTGAATACATACATCACAGCAGGTTCCCACACCAGCCTGGACAGATGGACGGCTGGAGAACCACATACATTCAAGTGGGGTCCACGTCCTCAAGGGGAAGGACGGTTGGATATAACAATACATCATGGTGGCCTTACGTCACTCGTCCAGATGGATAGGCTAATATAGAGCATGTACATTAAGGTGGGTCTCACCTGGCATGGACGGAGTGGATATACAACACATCATCAAGGTGGGTCCCAGGAATAGTTTGCCCAATGGCGTATCTTATGATCAGTCACTCCTCACTTCAGACATACATATAATGCGTATGATCATGAATCATGGATCTATACTAAACATATTATGTAGTGATAGGCTCTGTTCATAATGAAGATGGGCCTAGACGGTCTACACACTACAAGTATGAACCTATCATTGGGCCTTAGGAAGAGTCACAATGCGGACATTTGACCAACATTGTACTTACAATGTGGGCGTCAAACCATCATTGCTCCCAAGGCATATCCCGCTATAAAGGTCAACACATAACCATAGTGGAATCACACTACAATGGGCCTTAGTACGTCATATTGGGCCTCGACCCATGGGCCTCCAATACATCAAATGGGCCTCATAACATGGGTCTCATATATGTCAAAGTGGGCTTCAACAACGGGCCACAAATACATCAAGATGGGCCTAGTCATATGGGCCTCATATATATCAAAGTGGGCGTCAACATTGGGCCACAAATACATCAAGATGGGCCTAGTCACATGGGCTGAAACTATGGGCTAAATCAACTGGGCCAGGTCGAATGGGCCGAGTTGAACGGGCCGAGTCAAATGGGTTGACTCGAGTGGGACAAATCAATCATCCATCTATAGAGATCATTATAGAGCATTAAAAAAAATGAATCATATCCAAAGATCATATGGACCATACTACAACTAACATTGGTGACAATAATTTCCCACTATCAAATTCCAGTAGGCCCACCATAACATTTAGTTTTCATCTAGACTATTCCCATGGTCACAAGGACCTGGGGAGAAACAAATAGCATATTAGTCCAAAGCTTTTGTAACCCAAAAGGAGTTTCAATGGTAGGCATTCAATCCACTATTTCCTATAGTGTGGTCCACCGGACAATTGGACCTATCTTATTTTTAGTCTTAAGTCTTAAAATTATCTTCAAAATGGTTGGACAATGGATGCAACACATGCATCATGGTGGGTCCCACCGTCCGGTGATGTGGATGATGTGGATAAAACACATATATCATTCGGTCCCACATGGGGTCCACCGTAATGTTTATTTTCCACCCAGCCTGTTGACAAGGTCACACAGACATGGGGCCCACTGAAATGTTTATTTTTCACCCAACTTGCTGATAAGGTCACATGGACCTGGGGCCCACCATAATGTTTATTTTCCACCCAACCTGCTGATAAGGTCGCGTGGACCTAGAGCCCACCGTAATGTTTACTTTCCACCCAAACTGTTGATAAGGTCACACAGACCTGAAGAAGCGGAAAAATAAATTTCATATGACCGAAAACTTCTGACCCAAAAAGGGTTTTAATGGCAGATGTTCAATCCACTATTTCTTGTGACGTGGGCCACCTGGATCACGTACACGGCTAATTTTTAGGTGGCCCGAAGCTAGGAGGGAGGCCCACCAAATGCACAGTGATGATGTTAAACTCACATCATGGTGGGGCCTGAGGTGGGGCCCACTGACCCTGGCCATTTCACGTCCAGCGCAGCAGGCTTGTTGCACGTTAGTCAGTGGCAGCGCCTACTGCCTCTCATTTTTTGGGGGTTTTTCTAAGGATTTTCATAAGTGGGGCCCACATCAACAAAATCCACTCCGTCCACTCGCTCCTACTGCTCAAGACAAGCTAAACGAGTCTAATATCCGAGGTATTTTGGTGTATAGGATCATCAGGTGGATTTTTAACGGTAAAGACCACCATTTTCCAAGATACGGCCCACCAAATACTCGGATTAACTTCGTTTTTTGGCTTAATGCCTAAAATGATCTAGAGAATGAAATGGATTGCTTGGATTAAATATATAAATCAAGGAGGGGCTGCGTGAATAGTCCACACTTCACTGCTACCCACAACCCACGTCAGTACACACTGCACTGTTAGCCACACCCCACCCACAACATTCACACCTCACTATAAGCCACGTCCAGCGTCCCTGGACACTAGACAGTGGATACAATGCAGGCATCATGGTGGGTCCCACATGTGCGTGGCCCACTTGATCTGGATCAACATGATGTTTGTGTTTTTCCTTCCATTTAGGCCCGCTAATGGGTTGGATTATGTAGATCCATTACTTCCATCAGATGGGTCCCACATGTAGGTGAATGGCATGGGGAAAATATATGTTTCATGGTGGGACATAAACAAACCAGGTGGGCCATTCACCCCTTCATCATCATCACCATACAAGGAAGAGAGAAAGTGAGGGAGAGAGAGAAAGAGAGAGACGATGATAGACGGACCCCGCCACTATGGGCCCCTCATGGTTACATCACATTCATTAAAATGGGTCTAACCAATAAGTAGGCCCTAAAATAAGAGTGAATGGTGAATCACCCACCTTATTTTCCTCCTTCTTGCTCCCTTAGGCTTGTATGCACCTATGCTCAACGTTTAATGGTGGATGATAGAGTTTTTTATGGTGGGGATGAGAGATGAGAGGGTGGGCTACACTTGTTAATTTTGGGAGAGTTGAGAAGGCTTGAACGTTGGGGTGTTGCTTGGGAGTGAAGAGAGGGAATGAGAGAGAGAGAGAGAGAGAGAGAGAGAGAGAGAGAGAGGGAAGTAATGGGTTAAAGGGATGGATGGAGTGGTGGTTGTAATGAAGAGGTATGGGTGAGTTTGAATTTTGTAAAAAGAGGAATGGTGAGGGGAGAGAGAGGGTTGACTTAAGGGAAAAGGAGAGATAAGTTGTTGTACTTGGGGTATGGCTTGTACTTGACATTAAGTAATTGATTGATTGATGGGACATGTTGTAGAGATTCCCTTGAAATTTTCAACGCCCGGCGTTTCTTCGGAATGAACGAGGACCCACATCTCCTAGCCTAGGTATCGTTTCGATGCGCGAGTCACAGCGTTAGAATCACGGTGACAACGCGGTCACTAAGGTACAGATTTCAGTTCGAGCTGACTTTGGTATGAGGGACCCGGCTTGGGATCGTGGGTAAATGTCGAACACGGGTCGAGGATTGTCGAAATTCGACCGGAAGGACCGCAGAAGCCTACGGAACGGTACGGATTAGGATAAGGGTCTTACATATTTAGTCGGATCTCATCAATCCAGCGCCTGAATTGTTTTAAAAATCCGTTTCAACAGTTAACTGGGAGCTTAGGAGGAAGTGGTTGGTTAGTTAGATACTTACTAGCTCCCAAGGGTTGATCATATGTATATTGTCCTATTATTCTACGACCAGATGGATAAAAGTTTGCCCTAAACTTGAGATGATTGGATAGGCTTACCCTTATGCCTGGTGTGGGATCCTTCTTAACTCCTAGGGGTCTCTGATGGATGGCTTCAATGGTGAGTGGAGGCCCCCTTCTTATATAAATTAGGATTATTTGTTAATTGAGTTTGAAGTTCCACTAATACCTGTTTAAAAGGTAACACCCGCGTACCAGAGGTGCGGGGTGTTACATCTTAGGAGTGGAGTAGGTGTGGTTGTTTGAGAACAGTTGTTGTACACATCGAACCACTATAATTATTAGTTTTTGTGGTGAATGTTTTCTTTTTGCATTTGTGGAGAATTTTTGTAATTTCATTTATACAAAAGTGGTAAATGCTTGTAATAGTAGGTTTACTTTATCTTGCTTGGTTTGAGATCTTGATTTTTACAAACGTTCGTGAAATAAGGTTGTCCTACCTAAACTTTGTTTTGGGTGTAGGTTGTCCTACAAACTAGTTTGAATTGATTTTTCAATACTAGTGCGATTGAGATTTCATATTTGTTTATTATTTTCGCGCTTTAATTTTTTTTATTTGGCATAGTCCTATTCAACCCCCCCCCCCCCCCCCCCTCTAGGACTATTAAGCTCGGCTTTTTAGAATCACCATATGGAACAAGTTAAATCCATCACCACTCTTAGAAGTGGAAAATCAATTGATAAAAAAATCCTAACGAGGGTTGAGAAGCCTAAGGACTCAGGAGAATCTAAGAGGAATAATGGGCTTAGTGATGCTTCATATGAGAAAGAAATAGAAACACATTATAATTCAGTCGCTCTATTCCCTCAACGGTTGATTTCACCAAAACCTCAGTTTAACACATGATATCTTAGAGGTGCTTAAATAAGTGAAAATTAATATTCCTCTTTTGGATGCTATTAAACAAATACCCTCGTATGCCAAGTTTCTGAAATATCTCTGCATGGCTAAGAGACGACAAAACAGTTAAAAGAAATTTTTTTGACTAAGAAAGTGAATGCCATCCTCAAGCAAGCTGTGTCACAAAAGTAAAAAGATCCCGATAGCCCAACCATTTCCTGTGTGATTGGTGACCGCTGGATTGAGCACACACTACTTGACTTGGGGGTTAGCGTGAATTTAATTCCTTACTCGGTTTACGAATAGCTCGGCCTTGGTGAATTAAAACCCACAAGGACCATACTTCAACTTGTTGATCATTCGGTTCATATACTGAGAGAAATGATTGAAGACATACTAGCCATGTCGATAAATTTTACTATCGAGTAGATTTTATTATTTTGGACACATAACCTATCATTAATACAAGCACTCAAATTCCCATCATCCTTGGTCAACCATTCCTAGCTACATCAAATGTCATCATCAATTGTAGGAAAGAGATTATGAAATTAACTTTCGGGAACATGACATTAGAGCTGAATATCTTTAACATGTGCAAAAAACCTAAAGATTTTGATGATACCCATGAAGTAAATATGATCAATTCATTCGTGGAAGATAGAATACTTTTGATATATACTTTGACACACTAGAGACGTTCTTGGCCCACTCCCTTGATTTACATGATGACATGATTAGGGAGATAGATGCCTTGCTTGATGCGATGCTGGTGCTTAAAATTAATCGGTAAAGGCCGGACTTGAAATTTTGCCCCAAACCGACATAAAGCCTCTACCGTCAAGTCTCAAGGCACTAAAACTTGACCTAAAACTATTACCCACTGATCTTAGATATGCTTACTTAGGTTAAGATGAGAAATCCTCTGTAACATCCTGAACTTTTCAATACCCAAGTATTGAAAGTTCTCGAGTGTTACCATAAAATTTAACTTATTATGTATATGTGTACGATTCCAATCTAGCTATCCTAACCTTACATCCATTCTCCAACACAAATCTAATTGTTGGGAATAATCTCCATTCATAGATCAAGCCATCTGACTGTTGATTTTGAGATAGGATCATCATATACCCAAGTATTCTCACTTGTCCATCATAACCAACCGTTCACTCAACTATTCACCACTAGGCAAGAATATATGACCGTCCACTTTGAGTTTGGACCACCTGATCATAGTAAACTAGCTACTTAATCTCAGCATCCACTACTACACATATCAAATTGAGATTCTGATTCGTTCATCTTGTTCAACACCTATAAATATGCTTAACCCACCATTAAAACTACAATCTGAGAAACTTACACATGTGAACAAGTCACTTAAATCTAACGGTATACATGTTCTACCTCTTAATTACTCTAAAAACTCACTTGTGATCATCCGTTTAGGAACCCACTAAAAGAGATTTAGGTCAGGGGCGGTTCAATCTTTAGAAATGACAAGTCTTTGGGAAAAGGGAGACAACAGTTTTTTTGAAAGCTTGCTTTATTCTTTGTTCTTCCAAGAAATTGAGAATTTCATTAAAGTTTAGACACTGGAAAACATGTTGTAAAGCAAAGCCACAACGAAATTCAAGAGAGTTTCGTGGGTCCCGAAATTGGTTACAATGGGCCCCTCAATCTTTCCCTTCCTAGGAATTTCTTCTTATTCATTTTCCCTCTTTTGATTTTTTATTTTGATCTACAAGCCTTCTTCCCAGTATACTCTAACCATAGAATGAAAGAGAGTGCTATATAGCAAGCCACCCAATCATTACGGTCTTCAAAGTCAGGAGTCACTTTGGGCGTAGAGGTCAAAGGCGGGACTTTGAACTATGTTGGTTGATATATGTACATTCCCATAATTAGTTTGGTGAATAATTCCTTATTCATATTGATTTAGATATAAGTTCTTTTTTAAGAATTACTTAAAAACGTGCCTATAACCATGTAGAACCATTAGATTTTTCAAAACTCTCATATCAGGAATAATTACAAAAATGTCATTAACCTAGACCCCTGAATTCTAGATCACATGCTTCCCATGATTCGTTTGATGTGAAATTTTATTTCATGCCTATGTATCATAAATTAGCCATACGTGTTAAATTTTGGCCCTTATATCATTGTAAAATTGACCCAATTGATAAATTAGCCCATTAACCGTTGATTTTGGTATCCATCGAGTGAAGAAACCCCGTGGGTAGTCGTAGTAGGATATTTTTCTTCATATGAATGACTTGGATTGCCCATCATATGGACCAAGTGTGAAATATGAAGACCCCACTTTGGTAGGCTTTTCCTTAGGCGCGAAGTTATCCTTTCAAGGCTTACCAATTCCTTATAAATTTGGATATACCGATTTAACCACTTCCTGCTATTCATCGTAACTCAATTTGGATCAAACTTTGGTCTCATATGACTACGAGGTTATACAAAATTTAGACCCGAATCTGTAATCCTACACCGTTGAATGTTGAAGTCAATTCCTTCCATTTGATACAAAATGTGAAATTTTAGATTAGGATTTTTCCACCATCGATCAACCGCCAAATTTTATCCAACTGTTTGCCTATCCTGATTACACATTTCTCTAAAAAATGGGCCCTAATCATTAAGTATGGACCGTTAATTGAGATCAAGTTTGTTTTGGCACCCATTAGGAGAATTTTCAAGATAGGAAAATCTAAATTTTAGATCATCAAGAAAATTATATACCCCGGTTCTATTCGATGACCCTGACACATTGGACAAATTACATTTAAGGAAAGATTACCAAAAAAAGGAAAAATTGGAGAAACCCAATCCAAGTAGGATGTGAAACACACCCCTCTCACATGCCCACTCCTTTTCAAAAGGGGTGTGCATTCCTTCTCCACTCACACGCCCAATCTTCCCAATGCCCAAGGAAGAGAGAGAAAGATAGAGAGAAAGATAGAGAGAAAGAGAAAGAGAAAGAGAAAGACATAAAGAGAGAGAGAGAAAGCCTATATACCATCATCTTATTCCTTCTCTACATGTGTGATGTCTCCTTCTTACTTAAGCGATGTAGTGATTCATGTAAAAGCTTCCCTACATGGATATCTACCTAGGGTTTAGATCTAAAGCTAAGGTGAGGGATTCCTTTAAGCTTACACTAATTTGAGTTGATATGATTTATCTTGTTTTTACATACTTTCATATTACTGTGATTTTTCATGCAATTGATTGATTTATCATTATCAATTATTTATCTTTTTAGGAATTATGATTAAGGTATAATTTTAATTATGCATGATTTTTATTAATTTATGTGGGGTGATGGATACAAGCCTTGCGCCTTGCCAATTTTGAGAGCGACGCATGCATCCACTCTATATTGAGATGGTTTTTTACTCCGCCCCTTATTTTTGTTGAGTTAGCCTATTTGCTACTTTTCTCCTTTATTAGGTCAGCCTTGTGCTACCTCCCTTTATGGCTTTAGCATGTGTCTTAAAATTCAAAAGCCTCATGGTTTGACTTATTACTCTATTGATGCAAGTGATGTGTTATAGGCCTCATATATAGTGGTTCATATATATTATCGTGGACGTATTACATTTCGAGTAGTTGTTCACAACCCAAGTGTAGGGTCACGATGTAGTAACAATATAAGTGAGACCGAGGTCGAATCGACAGGGACTGAACTTGTATGTCTTCTGAAAGTAACTAGAACTATAACTAGAAGAAGATGAAAATCTAAATCTGGGATATTCGAGAGTATTTGTAAGAGATTTAATGAAAAACTTAAGAAATTTAAAGGTGGGAAATTAGGGTTTCCATGGATCCACTTGTAGAGATTAGGAAGATCTATGCTTGATTCAAGTCACATGATTGGAATCGGAGTCCAATCCTATCCAATTAGAAGATATCTCAGTAAAATCAAATTTGAACTTTCTTTGACCTAATTCTCAATAGATAAGAGGTGTGAGAACTGGAAGTGATTCTGTCACAAAACCATGCCCAAGAGACAAGGCAAACAACAGGATTTACCAATCCCACAATCAATCTGAGAGATTTGTGAAAGTTAGGGAGGATTTCATCATTTGACCATGCCCAAGAGACGATGGTGAACAACAAGATTTCCTAAATTCACAATCTCAATACATGAAAAGAACATACTCAAAGTTATCGCAGATCTATTGTAATTTGAGTCACAACAAATTATTAAAAACTGAAAATATTTCTTATAATCAAACTAGAATCAAAGAGAGTTCAATATAAACATGAATCAAAGCAATAGAAACATCTCATCATGCTATAAGCTTCACCTCTTAACCCTAGCTAAGAGGTTTATCCAACCAAAGACATGATTGAACTAGAATATCTTAAAAAAGCATAAAAATAACTATGGAAAATGGAAGAAAAAAACTCTTGGTGACATCTTCTCCACACTTTTGCTCCACTCCTCAAACCCTAAATGATGCCTAGGAGTGCCCTAGGAACCTCTATTTATAGTTTTAGGTATTACACTTTCGCACCGAGTGGAAATTTCTAAAAACCGTCTCAAATATATGTAGTTCGTGCAAAAATTGCATAACGCTCGACTGGTCGTGGGTCATCCTCGACCGGTCGTGGGACACCCTCGACTGGTCGAGCAGGATGAAAATTTAGTTATTTTACTCACTGGAGTTCGAGTCGAGGAACCTCGACTGGTCGAGCTTCTGCTGGTCAAGCGGTGTCCAGGACTGGTCGTGCATAGCCTGAACTGGTCGAGCAGAGGCCAAGATTGGTTGAGGATTACACAATTTCACTTCAAAACTTTGATTTTCTTGGATCTTCAGTGTGTGTATTCTTTATTCTTGATTTTATCATATCAAATCTTGGCTTTGGTGATTCTTAAGTGTTAAATTTTTGCTTTTAATGTCTTTTTCAATCCAAGCTCTTGAATTCACCTTGCAGCACAATCATGATTAAAATAGAACATTAAGCATTATCATGTTCATAAAACCAAGTAAAAGATGGGGTCTAATATGCAATATTTAACCCTCAACAGTAGTGGCCCTCTTGGTTGGCACATAATCCCGTGGGTTGGTAAGTGGTGCACAATCTAAATCATCATGTGTGTTACATCACTTCTCAAGATTCGATATCGCAAATAGTCATTCTATGAACACATCATGTTACATAAATCCCTCAATTACGTTGTTATGTTGCCTTGAGATGTTTGCATAGATCCACGTTAACGTTTGACATGTCGATAAATTTTCTTAGTGTGAGAATGCAGGGCGAGCCAGATTTTCTATGAATTATATTCCACATTGTGGTGATCACTACGTATGATGGACCACACACACTTTGCTAGGTATGCATTCATATATATATATATATATATATTAGTTGTGCATACTAATACTACTCGTAGTGGTGGAGTAAGTGACATATCAGAACCCTCACATTATTCCTATGAATCTCCTGAATTGTTGTTAATCTTAAAGGATAAGCATCTCTATGAGTAGGGCATTGACCTTCTTCAACCTTACAGATATTGTAGGCGAATTACAGGTTAATGATATGGCTGATAATCATTATATGGAAGATTCTTTCAAAAAGAAAAGAAGAAGGATAACACCACGAATTGTTTTATTATTTTTTGCCACAAACTTTCATAATGTAATAAGCTCCCATTGAGAGGGCATTAAAGAATTATTTGTACGCTTTTTATTCTAATGAAATAATAAATATAATCAATTTTATTCTCATGAATGGTTACCGTTCACAACCCCAAGTGTAGGGTCGCGATGTAGTAATAATCTCGGTAAGACCGAGGTCGAATCCACAGGGACTGAAACTTGGTTCTGAAATTAACTAGAAGTACAACTAGAAGAAGAAGTGAAATTAATTCTGAAGTATTTGAGAGAGTAATTGTGAATTAAGTAATTAAAACTAAGAATTTAAAGGTGAGAACTAGGGTGCCAAGGATACACTTATAGTGATCAGGGAGCCCTCTTGCTTTATTCAAGTAACATAATTAGAATTGGAGTCATATCCTATCTAATTGGAAAATATATCAATAAAACTAAATCTGAACTTTCATTGACCTATTTCTCAATGAAGGAGAACTATGATAATTGGCAGGTATTCCATCACCAAACCATGCCCAGGAGATAATGGCAAGCAACAGGATTTACTAATCTTATAACCTCAAAGTAGGAGAATTATGAAGATTAGGAAGGATTCCATCACCCTCATGGACGATGGTGAACAATAAGACTTACTAATTTCACAATCTCAAATCAGGAAAAGAAGATACTCAAAGCTATTGCAGATTTACTATAATTTGAGTCACAATAAACCATTAAAAACTGAAAGTATTCCTTATATATCAAATTAGAATCTACGGAGTTCAACATAAACATGAATCAAAGCAATAGAAACATCCCATTATACTACAAGCTTCACCTCTTAGCTCTAACTAAGAGATTTAGCCAACCATAGACATGATTGGATCTAAAACCTAAAAGAAAGCATGAAAACAACTAAGGAAGAAAGAAAAAAAACTCTTAGCAACGGCTTCTCCACCCTTTTTCTCCACTCCTTAGACCCTAGAAGATGCTTAAGAACATCCTAGAGAGTCCTATTTATAGTAGTGGAACTCCAACTTTCTCTCCTAGTTGGAAAACTCTAGAAACTACCTCAAACTTACGTAGTTTGCTAAAATAGACTCCACTCTGCGCAATTTCACAAAATGACCCAAAGTTTCAGAATATGCTTTTTCAGGACGATTTCAGGATTCCTTTTCTTCAATTCAAATCTTTGATTCTCTTCATTTCTTGCTTGGTTTTCTTGGATCTTTGGTATGTGAAATCTTCAATCTTGGTCTCCTAAGATCCATCCCTTGCCTTGGTGATTCTTGATTATCAAATCTATGTTTTTAGCACCCTTTTCAATCTAAGATCTTAAATTCACCTTGTAACACAAACATGAGTAAAATAGAACATTAAGCATTATCATATTCATAAAACCAAGACATAAATAGGGGATAATATGCAATATTTGACCCTCAACTATTACCTTCGTGAATGTAACTGGATGTGATTTATTTAATAAAAAAGGTGTGATTTTGAAGCATCCAATTTTTACATTATTAACACCTAGAATTCTCGGGCATGGGTATGTACTCGGGCTGCGAAAGTTCGGGATGTTACATCCTCGTTGGTGATTTCTTCCTACATGAATGAGGAACAAGAATGTATGCTTATGCTTATTTATACTCTCAAATAATAGAAAGGAGCCCTTGGGTGGACATTCGCGGTCCTCAAAGGAATTGATCCATTGATTTATACTCATCGCATTCATCAAAAGGATAATGCAAAAATCTCCAGACAACCACAACATCGGTTAAATCCAAACATGAAAGAAGTGGTTAAAACCGATGTGTTAAAACTATTGGATGTGATGTGGGTATTATATACCCCATATCTGATAGGCAATGGGTGAGTCCAACTCAGGTGGTTCCCAAGAAGTCTGGGATCACCATCGTAGCCAATACAGATAATCAATTCGTGCCAATCAGTGTAACACCCCGAAATCTTTCCAATTAGTACTCGAACATCACCACAAAGAACTGTCAAAATATACGCTAAAAATAAATTACAAACCACTATTAAAGCCACCAAAGCAATAAAACATAACTACCCGGGGCTCATATCTAACCCATCCTTAAAGAAAAGGACCTTACGCTTCGAATGGACGGAGTGGATCCATCAAGACCATCACCGAAATACCCGCAGCAAGGTGTGTGTGCACCTGTCTGTTTGCAGCTACAGACGACATAAAACTAAGTCTGGTCAAAACGTGCTTTGACCGGACTACTCATGACTTCATCTTCCTTCCATGCTCCTGTGTTCCGGAGACTGCAACAGAAACTTACAGTGGGACCCACCATCATGAAATGATGAACGGATCTAAACTGTTCATCATCATTCATCGTCCACCATCCATGTCCACAGCGGAATGATTGCTCTACATAGGAAGAATCGTGGCCACAACTGATCCAGGCAACCATGTGGACCGCACCGACACTCCAACAAGGTGTGTAAATCTTCCCTCCTTGTATTACGACTCTCGCAAACATATGGAAAGTCGTCGGATCTTTCCAAACAAAGAAGGGGAAAGAATCATCCCGATCTTTACCAGATTTCATGGCTACCAGCCACTGTCACGGTTACTTTTGCCAGTTTTCACACAGAGGTGCGAAAAGAACACCTTCGCAGCATCTTGAAGATCTCACGCCGATCGAAGGTCTAATGGACTAAGGGGCATCAGATGGCCAATCTGACCCACCTGTAGATGTCCAAAAGGAAGAAAGATGGAATAGAACGATTCCACCATGAAAATAGCGGACGACTTCTCAACATGAGACCCATCGGGACTCTCTGATCAGGTCTCAAGATAACCTGCTGATAGGACATCAAACACCTAATGGCCCAGATGAATCGGATGGGAGGTTAAAATCCTAAGAAGACTGGAGCTAAAGGCAGTGCACTCCAGGCTCCTCCAATTTTGCTGCTGTTATGCAGCCCTTTATGCAGTCAGGTTTGTGTAGGAACTCTCCAGAAGTTCCCGACAGGCTATAAAAAGCCTACCACCTATTCTGTTGCAAACAAAACATAGAGAGAAGTAGTTGCGAAAGAAGGAAGAAGGAAGATCGGTTCGAATTCAACTAGCCTCCAAGAAGGAGAAGGAAGAAACTCCAGCTATCACAATCACAAACCACCGTCAGGAGTACGGTTCAGACCCAAAACTCACCTAACTCCTTTCTTTTCTTTATTTTTTCCTTCTTATTCCTAAATTTCCCCATGCAATAGGAACCCATCACACCTGACCGAGTTGACTCGGTGGTAAGATGAACCTATACATGGTAAATTGAAACCATTGATATACAACTTGTCTAAAATCATAATCTAAACCAAGCATTCTCAGATCTACTAAACCTAGCTGAAATTTAACTTAAACCAGGTGAACTAAGATAGAACCTGATCATAAAGAACATCCCAGAGTATCGACCAACTAAGGTAAGGATCTTTCCTTTAAACTTTGTAACTTAGTTGGTATACCCCTTTTTCCTTATTTCAATGTTTATATGATTGTTTTTCATTTCCTTATGATTCAACAATATAGAAATTCACATCATTTTGTTAACTTGCACACAAGTATCATATCAGGCATCACACCTCAAGTAATCAATATAATGTCGTGGACGTAATGTGCTACGGGTAACGACCCTCTTGGTCGGCACGTAATTCTGTGGGTTGGTTGGCATGGTACACAATTGATGTAAGTAAAACGTCATGCATATTATACTTCTCTAAATTAGATGTCACAAATAGTCACGTCATGAACACATTGTGTTACGTAAATCCCTTAACTGTGTTGTTATGTCACCTTGAGATGTTCACGTAAATCCATGCTAATGTGGGACACGCCAGCAAATCTTCGTAGTGTGAGAATGCGGGGGGAGTCAGATGTATTAAACTACTTTCCACATTGTGATTATGATTGCTGAGTGTGATGGATCACACATATTTTATTAGGCATGCATACAATATAGAATGTTGCACATATCGATACCCTTGTATATGTGGAATATGAGAAGTATCGGTGCCCTTTTTCATTATCCTTGTGAATTATGTTAATTATTATAAACTTTAAAGGAATGACCATCACTATGAGTAGGGCATTAACACTCTCCAACTGTATAGATGATGCAGGTGATGAATAGATTGAAGACCCAGAGAATCACCTCCCTAAGGAAGACTATACTGAATAAACAAGAAAATAGTTTCATGATTTAGTTTTTATTTATGTTTCCACTGCGACTTGATTTTGTAATAAGCTCCCATTTGAGTGAGCATTTGATGATTCATTGAACTTTTCTTCCTTTTCAAATGGAATAATAAATACAGAGAATTTATTTTTCATGAATTGGTACTTAAGTACTCATAATGTATAAATTTAATCACACTATTTGAATGACGTGTGAATGGGATTAACGCCAGAATTTCCAGGGCGAGCAAAGACTCAAACCTTGGAAATTTGGGGTGTTACAATCATAGTTACTACTGGGTGGAGAATGTGCATTAATTACAAAAAGTTGAATACCGTCACTAGGAAAGACCACTTCCCTATGCCCTTTGTTGACCAGATTTTAGGAAGGTTAGCTAGGCATTCCTACTACTGTTTTCTAGAGGAGTATTCGGGCTATAATCAGATAGAGATAGCGTTAGAAGATCAAGAGAAGGCAACATTTACATGTCCCTTTGGCACTTTCGCTTACTGAAGGATGTCATTCGAACTATGTAATACTCTTACCATGTTTCAGCGAAGTATGTGGAACATTTTTTCTGACATAGTGGAACAATTTCTAAAGGTCTTATAGACAACTTCTCTATCTTTGGTTCTTCTTTCAGCGAGTGCCTTGAACATCTTAAGTTGGTGCTGAGGATATGAGAACAAAAGAACCTTGTGCTAAATTGGGAGAAGTGTCATTTTATAGTTCATAAGGGAATATTCCTTAGACACATCATATCGTCCAATAGAGTCGAGGTAGACAATGCAAAAATTGATTTAATTTCTAACCTACCTCCACCCAAAAGTATACGTGAGGTGCAATCCTTTCTAAGACACGCCGGCTTTCATAGAAGATTCATTAAGGAATTTAGTCACCTCTCTCGTCCTTTATGTAATCTTCTTCAAAAGGACATCACATTCGAGTGGAGTGAAGAATGCCAAAAAGCTTTCACCAAGCTTAAGGGCATGTTGACTAGCTTTCCCATCATGTAACCACCCGATTGGAACATTCCTATTGAAATTTTGTGCGGCGCGAGCAATTATGCTCTTGAGGTGGTATTAGGCCAGAGAAATGAGAAGAAGCCTTACATCATCTACTATACAAGTAGAACTCTAAATTCTACCCAAGTAAACTACTTTACTATGGAGAAGTTAGCTGTAGTATTTTCTTTGAACAAGTTTAAATCCTATTTGATAGGATCTAAGATCATCATTTATACCAACCATACGGTGCTAAAGTACCTTCTTTCTAATAATGATGTTAAGCCTCACTTGTTAAGATGGATCCTTATACTCCAAGAATTTGATATTGAAATACGCGACAAGAAAGGAGTAGAGAACATAGTGATTGAAATGTCTAAAAATAGCTTCATGGACTGATGCTAAGCCTGGCTTGTTAAGATAGATCCTTCCAGTCAATAACTTCCTGGGCGCTACCAGTCTATTGCCTAAAACACAGTGGTCATCCCTTCTCCCTACCAGCATTTACCATCATGTGCTCGCTGAAGGGATTACAACAAGGAATGGAGATGTCACCCCATTTGGATCAGGGAACCGTCTGAAAGATTCTTCGTCAAATCTACTGGTAAAATCAATCGCCCCTTGGGGTTAAGGAGGTCTTGGGAGAAATGGTATGGTTCAAAAAAATCCCCCAAAACTAGATATGTTGGCGTGGAGAGTGCTGATTGGCGCAATCCCAATGGAGATGTGTGTTAAGAGGAAAGGCATGAATTTGACGTCTTGCTGTCTCTACTTCCACGAGGACACTTCCCACCAGGAAGAATCCCTAGACCACCTGTTCTTAGCAGGAGATCTGGCCAAAGCCTTATGGTCCCATTTCTCCACCCTCCTTTCTATTACATTCCTTCCTGGGAAAACAACCACAGCCCATGCATCGCAATGGTGGGCATCAGCAGTTGAAAACTCTAGCATTTGAATTCTCTGGGGTCTAACCCCCTCCCTAATCTTTTAGGAAATCTAGGCCTTAAGAAACAGTAAAAGATTTGAGAACTCCCCTATCTCGGTGACTCAGTCCATACACAGGGTGAAAGGTTGGTTCACTCGCATCTCAGCTTCCTTCTCGTTGCCCCTTTCCATCAACTGATCCAGCAGAGAGGTGATCAGGGACCTTCATCTCTAGGCAGTTTTAGAAAGAGCTCTTACAGCTTCCATTGTGAAATAGAAGAGGCCCATGGATGGATGGTTTAAGCTAAATATCGATGGTTCATCCCGCAGGAATCCAGGGCTATCCGGTAGTGGCAGAGTTTGTAGAGATGATAAAGGTAATCTCATCTTTGCATTCACCAGAGGCTATAGAGTCGGTTTAAATTTCCAAGTGGAGGCTAAAGCAGTGGTGGACGGCTTTGGCCTATGCTTGGCTCAAGGTTGTGCTATAGTGGTGGTGGAGAGTGATTCAACAGTGATGGTGGACATGTTCTCGAAGTCAGACCAAGTCCCATGGAAGACGTTTTATTGGAAAAAGCACTACGACGACTTCGAGAACGTAGCCATTATCTCGATCGTCCATACCCTTAGAGAGGCAGACAGAGTAGCGGATACCTTAGCCTTCCTTGGCAGCGCTGAACAGCAAAACAAGGTCATTACGAACCCTTCTCTTCTCTCCCCCTCACTAGAGGAGACCTAGTCCTTGATAGAACAGGCCTAGGAGCGGTTAAAATCAACCCAAATCCGGATACCCTTTCTTAGTCTTAGCTTATGAGGGTCATGATAGGCTGCCCCCTTCCCCTTTTTGTTACGGAGAGCGGCCCGAATAGACATTATGTAATGATGTTGTATAATTCCCTCATCTTATATACACATTTTGAAGAAAAAAAAACGTAGTGACTAACCGTCTCTTTAGGTTTGTTTTATCGGATTCCATTGAGACAACACCGATAAATAATTATATGAATCATTTTACATGAGTTGTTAATTATGGAATTCAATTTGTTGATTTTAACCATTGATAGTCTGATGTTGTTATGACACTTATTTCTAAGCATTTTCTGCCAAATGGTCATAAATAATTATGGGTGAAAAAAATCCCAAAGGGGTGGACTTAGTTGAGTTTCAATTAGATGATGTGATTTGGAGAATGTGATGATCGTAGTTAATGGAAATGTATGGAATTGTATGTTATGTGTGGATGTATGATGGTCAGAATCTAAAATGAACTTAGAATGCATTTAAGTTATGCATCCAAGCAATCATATGAATTTCTAGTTTAAGTACACTTGGGGCACGAATCATGGACTGTAAGTTGGGCTTGAATTAATGGCTGACACCTGAGTAGCTATCTCGCTATTGAAGTGACATCACTAAGTTTTGTGGGGCCCACCAGGATGTATGTGTTAATTTGGAGATATCATTTTAGGAATGTAGAGCAGGTCATGGACAATTTCATGGCCAAGATGGAACAGAAAAGGCCTAGTCGACAACAAAAGTGATCCAGACTGTCAAACCTTGATCGGGCGTAGCTCGCAATCCGGAATGAGTCATTGGGTGTAAAATATATGATTTTGGGTAGAACGAGCTACTTTAGAAACCTAAATGCCAAGTTGTGCAAGCTGAATTTGCAAAATACCCTGGATCGACGGTCATTTCCCTATTTTAATTTCATTTTTACTATAAATAGTAAGTTTTAGTTTGATTATAATTCTTCATTCGTTGGGTTTTAGGAGTTGCACCCAACGTGAATAGAGTTTAGAATAATTCAGAGAATAGTTTGGTGAAGCCAAATAGGGTACTTACTATTTTTGGCCGAAAACCTTGTGCACTAGTAGACATCATGACCATCTATAAATAGTAAGTTTACTATTTATAGTAAGTTGTGAATTCTACAAGTTTTAGTTGTAGTTTGCTTCTGATTTCTCTCCCATTGTTCGGTATCCCTATTTAAAGGGTTGTGAACTCATTTATTTAATTCATCAATTAAATTTTGAATTTATTAGAATTTATTTCTATTTTCTTACTTTCTTTCCTCGTGGATTTGAGAAGTCTCTGTGAGGAATCGAGAGAAGCTCTATGGATTCGCAGTAGTTATCCTTGAGGAAGAAGGGGATCGACCACATCACATTTATCCCTACTTTAATTGGTATCAGAATGAGGATTTCCCTCATGCCGATGGCAAACAATGAAGGTATGAGCCAAAATCCTATGGACGGTGATCCAGGGATTCGTTATCTTGTAGGAAGAATGGAAGCTTTCTACCAGGAGAGTCAGTTGACCATGCAAAGGCTGTAGGCAACCCTCAACCGTCTTGCGGATGCGCTACTTTTGTCCTGAGCCCTAAGCAATGCTCCACCGCCTATGGTTGCTCCAATGCTCGTGATTGCGGTACAACATAATCCTGATTTTTGTAGAGCATTACCAACGGCAAACTGTAGGGCCACACCAGATGATTCAAGTTCTAGAGATGAGGACCTTAATGAAGGTTTTGCTCAACGACCAATCCATGGAGGCCATCATATAGATCGTGTTGAAAGAGATTATCGAGGTAAAGCTGAACTTCCTAACTTTAATAGTTTATTACGCATAGAAGATTTCCTCGATTGGCTAGCAAAAGTAGAGATACTTTTATTACATGGATGTGCCAGATCTTAAAAAGGTAAAATTGGTAGTGTTTAAATTAAAATATGGTACTTCTGCATGGTGGAAGCAATTACAATTCTCACGTGCCCACAAGAATAAGGTGCTCATCTCATCATGGCCACGGATGAGATGCCTTCTTCGATCACAATTCCTCCCCAGTGATTACGAGTAGATATTATTCCAACAATATCGAAATTGCCGAGAAGGAAATTGAACCACCATAGATTACACTAAAGAATTTCAATGGTTGGCAATACGAAACGATTTGTGGGAATATGAGCCACAGAAGGTGGCACGATTTATAGGAGAGTTACTATTAAAAATTTAGGATCGAGTTCAGATGCACCCATTCGGGACCATAGATGAAGTGGTTTAGTTGGCAAGTAGGGCAGAAACGCAGCTTATAAGAGTCTCTCATAGGCCTTATCTTTTAACTCGACCCCCCATAACGGGTCCCGCGCAGGGTTCAATGCTGACATGAGGAAAAGAACAAGTAGGAGAATGTCCTCAACCTCCCGCGACCATAAACCATGATACGAGAAGCGGCTCACCTAGGCCTCAACGTGTAACACCCACAACATCAGGCCCAATTAGGATTTCAAATTTTTATGTTTGGCCAAGGTCAAACAATTGTTACCGCTGTGGCCAACCAGGCCACTTATCAAACACCTGTCCTCGACGTCTCACTGCACACTTGGCAATAAACGAAGGGGGCACTGAAGGTGAGGCCGTAGAAGAAGACCCTGGCTTTGATGAACATGAGCAAGCCACTGAGGAAGGAGCATATGACGATGAGTTGATGGTCTAAGATCGTGGCAAATCTCTAGTTGTGAGGCGATTATTGCATACCCCAAGGAAGGAATTACATTCACAGCGACACAATATATTCCGTACACGGTGCACTATCAATGGAAAGGTCTGTGATATGATTATAGACAATGTTAATGGCAAAAACATCATCTCAATAGTAATAGTGGACAAGTTGCAGCTACCAACGACAAAACATCATTCACCGTACTCAATTGGCTGGATAAAAAAGGTAAACGAGATCAAGGTAACTGAATAATGTACTGTCTCATTTTCAATTGGTAAAAAATTAAAATGATCAAATACTTTGTGATGTGCTTAACATGGAAGCATGCCATATGTTACTCGATCGACCCTGGCAGTCGGACCATGATATAACCCACCAAGGAGGAGACAATGTCTACGTATTCATCAAGGATAGTTGAAAAATAATCATTGCCCCTATGGCACCAGAGAATCACCCTGACGCCTCTCAAATGGAGGGGAGTTCCCTCCTAACCATTCGAGATTTCATGGAGGAATTTAAGAAAACCGGTGAGGTATATGCCGTAGCGGTGAAGAGAGAGGAATCGAAACCCTTGAACATTTCTCCAAGTTTAAGACTATTGCTAAACGAATTCAAAAAAGTCTGGCCTGAAGATTTACCCAATGTATTACCACCCATGAGGGACATCCAACATCACATAGACCTCATCCTTGGGGCTAGCCTGCCCAACCGCGCTCATTATCAAATGAGTTCGAATGAGTGTGAGATACTTCAGGGGTAAGTGGAGGAATTGATCCGTAAGGGTCTCTTGAGAGAGAGCATAAGCCCATGTGTCGTAACAGCATTATTAACACAAAAAAAGGGGATTTGACACATGTGTGTCGACAGCTGGGCAATCAACAAAATTACCATCAAAATCAGTTAATAATACCGTAGTTGGACGACATGCTCGATATGTTAGAAGGGGTTAAAGTGTTCTCTAAACCAGACCTAAGGAGCGGGTACCATCAGATTAGTATTCGATCCGGTGATGAGTGGAAAATGGCATTTAAGACCAAGGAAGGGTTGTATGAGTGGCTGGTCATGCCGTTCAGTCTGTTGAACGCACCAAGTACTTTTATATGTTTGATGAATTAAGTTCTAAAATCATTCACTAACCGATTTGTGCTAGTATATTTTGATGACATATTGATATATAACTAGGATGAAACGGAGCACAAGGAACATCTCAGGTAGGTGCTAAGGTCCTACAAATTAACAAGTTGTACCTTAAGTTGAAAAAGTGTAGCTTTTTAATAGACAGCCTGTTGTTCTTTGGATTTATTGTAACGTCCACGGGCATCTGTGTGGATGATGAAAAGGTGCAAGCCATTAGGGAATGACCGATCCTAACAAACATGCATGAGGTGAGGAGTTTTCATGGGTTGGCGACCTTCTATCATCGATTTGTGTGAAATTTTAGCACAATAGTCACGCCTATTACAGATTGCATGAAAAAAGGACCACTTCAGTAGACCAATGAAGTTGACAAGAGCTTTCATGAGATCAAACATCATTTGTCCACAACACCGATCTTAACTCTTCCTAATTTCGACAAGTTGTTTGAGGTTGAGTGTAACACTTTATATGTCAGAATTGGAGTATTATCATAGGAAGGCAGGCTGGTAGCCTTATACAGTGAGAAGCTCAATAATGCTTGAAAGAAGTGGTCAACGTATGAGCTTGAGTTGTACGGAGTTGTTCAGGCGTTGCGACATTGACGACATTATCTGATTTGAAGAGAGTTTGTTCTATACACTGACCATCAAGTATTAAAATTTATTAATAGTCAAACTAACGTGAATTGTGTGCATGCTAGATGGATTATTTTTTTACCGGAATTCATGTTCGTTCTGAAGTACAAGTCAGGGCAGCAGAACAAGGTGGCTGATGCACTTAGCTATCGTGCATCACTACTTGTTACAATGAATAATAAGGTGGTCGCCTTCGACTATCTCAAGGAGCTGTATGTCGAGGAGAAAGACTTCAAAGATTCTTGGATGAAGTGCCAAGAAGGTCATCCCAATGAACTTCATATACAAGATGATTTCCTCTTCAAAGGAAATCAATTTTGCATCCTCAAAAAGTTCTCTGAGGGAACAAATTATTCAGGAGCTATATGAAGGTGGCCTCGGTGGACACTTTAGGCGAGACAAGATGGGAGCTCTTGTGGAAGGGCGGTATTACTGGCTGCAATTGGTATGTGATGTGGAAAAAGCCATACAACGTTGTCATGTTTGTCAGACCTCCAAAAGGCAATCTCAAAATATGGGCCTCTACACGCCATTACCTATGCCTGATGATCTTTGGGAGGATTTATCTATGGACTTTCTGCTTGGTCTCCCATGAACACAACGCGACATAGATTCAGTGTTTGTGGTGGTAAATCATTTTTCCAAGATGACGCACTTTATCCCATACAAGAAAACCCTCGATGCAACACACTTAGCGAATCTATTCTTCAGGGAGGTCGATGGCTACACGGGGTTCCCAAGACCCTTACTTCTGATCGTGACATGAAATTTATTAGCCACTTTTAACAGAATTTGTGGACTTGATTCGATACACGACTTCAATTCAGCAGCGCCTACCACCCACAGAGTGATGGCCAGACTGAGGTTGTGAATTACATGTTGGGAAACCTCATTCGCTCTATTTTAGGAGAAAAACCGAAGTAGTGCGATTTGACCTTGTCTTAAGCAGAATTTGTAATTAACAACATGGTGAACTGCTCGACAAAGAAATCACCATTCCAAATCATTTATGGACGAGTGCCTTACCGCACACTTGACTTGGTTCCTCTGCCCAAGATCTCAGGCATAAGCATTACAATAGAACATATGACAGAAAGGATCATGGGCATCCATGCGGAGGTGCAAACCAAGCAATATGCCTCGAATGAGAAGTACAAGAACAAACGGACAAGCATCGGCGACAAAAAGTGTTCGAGGTGGGCGACTGTCACGCCCGAAACCTGAAAATCGGATTCACAAGATTCTCGATCACCGAATTCGGTGCGGACAGCCTCCGTAGTATCCCATTCTTGGCTCCCAGCGCCCATATGCCAGGTTCCGATCCTGAGTTCCTATAAGGAGGATTTTCTAATGTACATTTTACTCATAAGAAGTATAACCACAAGTATACCCAAATCACAAAGGCAACATCATCATCACATATCCACTAATATAAACATTTGAATACAATACTGAAAGGGAAATACATATGTCAAAAATCAAGCTCTAGAAGTCCGCTGCATACTCCAAGCTCAACACTGCTGTGACCTAACGTCACCTGCATGCATCTATCATGCATAAGCTTATAAAAAGCTTAGAGGGTGAAAGTGTGTGCACAAAGTAAGTACCAAGTAAGCAATATCAGAGTAATCAGAGTAAGCAGAAATACTAACAAGCCCATAAATCATACAATATCAAAAATACTGGCAAGTTCATAAATCATACGATATTAGAGTAATACGAAGACATGCTGATAGGTTCAGGAGTCATACAATATCAGAGAACGCAATACAGATCAGTTATGCAAATGAGGAGTCATAAAGAACCAAATATCAGATGCCATATCTAGACCATATAAATGCAGAAACACAGTAACCCAAAATGTCATATACTGCGGATGTAATACAATATGCGATGCGAATGGAATGACCTTGCTGGAGTGTGAAGTTGAGATGATAGTACGTGGTATCATAGGCTATGGGGTCTATCACAAAGGACTTCTATCCAAACTAGTCTCATACCTAAATTTGGATAGTCAGACTCAATGTGGTAAACTCCTGATCTCAGGTTAGTCACGTACCCCAACCGAAATCCTGGCCATCGCGAAGGTACACGTAACAAATAGTTGTGCACCACCAGCCTGAGTGGATAGTGAATGAATGAATGAATGAGTATGAAACTCCTGCTTAATAAGTCAACATATCAGTATGGTTCATCTTTAGGATCATCACCAGGGTCTAGTACACTCTACATGCAACAGTTGCCACTGACGCGCGACCATGCAAGTGGAAGAGACCTCACCATCTGCCTGGCTAGTAGTCAGCCAATATTTACCCAGCACATCGATAGTGGACCCATTTACAAGCTGATCAAACTCATCCTAGCTATGCCCCCTACCCTCGGGCGGATAAGGTCACACTCGCTCCCAACCGACCACGACACAGTGGGAGACGTGACCTCCTGGTATTCAGCACTCGGGCGCTCATGTATCGACTCGGTATCAACGTTGGGGCGTTCTCTAGTACCAAAAGGGTTTAGAAACTTTCACCCAAGGCCATCTATGACAGCCCGATGCTAGTAACAGATTTTCGGTGTCCCATATGGCCATCCACGATATGCCTGTGAAGGATATGGCCCTATGTCGCTAGGGCGTATATTAATCACAATGCAAGATGCATGAGTCATACAATCCAGTCATGCATCAATCCTGCGCATACCGTGAGCTCATGTGAGATAACCTCCACCTATCTGGGAGTCTCATAACAACCTGCCCAATGTCATATGCAATGGTTAACCACATCTCATAGCCAACATGCAGATGATGCATATGGGCATGTATCATGATGCTATGCTGTCACATACTCATAATCGGTATTAGTAACTGGTATCAATAATCGACCTCGACAATATGGACATTTAAACAACATTGCCCGCAAGGAATGGCCCACATAGAGCCTAACATATTGTGGACCCATGGCCTCACAAGAGAGCCAAAAAATACAACACCATGGGCCTCACTCAAGAGCTTAATACACATCACGATGGGCCTTTCACATGAGCTTAACATACATCACAATGGGCTCCATAGCCTGGCCCTCAAATACACCACATTGGGCCTCATACAATCATAATGGGCCGCATCACATGGGCCTAATACGTATCACATGGGCTGCATCACATGGGCCTATATACATCGAATGGGCCATGTCCCATGGGCCCCGAATACATCACAATGGGCCACAACCCATGAGCCCCAAGTACATCGCAATGGGCCTCTCACATGGGTCAATTATGCATCACATCAAGGTGGCCTTCAATGGATGGCCATAAATACGTCACATTGGGCCTCATATACATCAAGTGGGTCGCATCACATGAGCCACATATACATCACAATGGGCCTCTAACACGGGCCTAATATACATCACAAAGGGCTCCATAGCCTTATATACATTACATTAGGCCTCGACAATCGGAATCGACCTCGGTAATCAGAATCGACCTCGATGATCGGCCTCAACAATTGGAACCGGCCTCAAGAATCGGAATCGGCCTCGACAAACGGAATCGGCCTCATCAAACGGAATCGGCCTTGACCATCAAAAATTGGCCTCAACAATGGAATCGACCTCGACAATTTGACTCGGCCAAGATACTTGGCCTTGACAATCGGAATCGGCCTATACAATCGACCTCGACAAATTGAAATCGGCCACGATACTTGGCCTTGACAATCGGGATCGGCCTATACAATCGGCCTTGACAAATCAAAATCAGCCTTGATTCTCGGCCTTGACAATCGGGATCGGCCTATACAGTCGGCCTCGACAGATCGGAATCGGCCTCGATACTCGGCCCCGACAATCGGAATTGGCTTATACAATCGGCCTTGATAAATTGGAATCGGCCATCGGTCACGATAATCAGCCTCGATCGCTAATCGGCAATCGGCCATGACAATTGAAATCAATCAATAATTAGCCTTGATGATTGGAATCGGCAATCAACCACAACAATCGGAATCGATCGATAATCGACCTCGATAATTGGACAAACAAGGCCTAAGGGAAGGTCACAATGTGGACATTAAACCATAATTACCCATCAATGTGGCCATTTAACCCACATTACTCCCAAGGAGTGGCCCACATAGAGCCAAACGTATAGTGGGCCCATGGCCTCACACAAAGGCCTAATATACATCGCAATGGGCCTTATCACATGGGCTTTAAATACATAACAGGTGGGCCCTACATATGGGCCCTTAATACATTTCAATGGACCATGACCCATGGGCCTTAGTACATCACAATGGGCCTAATCATATGGGCCGGAAACATATCACAATGGGACACGACATATGGGCCAGAATTACATTACAATGGGCCTCGCTAATGGGCCATAAATACACAATAGGTGGGCCCCATCACATGGGCCAAAAATACAAACAGGTGGGCCCCGCACATGGGCCAAAAATACATCATAATGGGCCGCATCAATGGGCCACACCTATGGGCCATCATATACATCAAGTGGGTCGCATCAATGGGCCACACTAATAGGCCTTAACCCATTTAGAGGTCAATCTAGAGTATTTCCAAAGGAATGAATCGTATCAAAAGATCATCTGTACCAAAACACAAATAGCAGTGGAGATAATGATTTTTTTCACAGTTAAATAATTCACATGGCCCACTATAAAGTTTATTTTCTAACCAATCTAATCATAAGGTCATAAAGACCTGGATTAAGAGGGAGAACAATTCCCCATTGATCCAGAACTTCCGTGACCCAAATGGTTTCAATGATAGACATTCAATCCTCCACTATTTCTATGGTGTGGTCCACCTGATTAATGGAGGATCACGTCACGATGTGGGCCGTCGTAATGTATTTGAGATCCAAATAATTTATAAGTAACATAGTAATAGATGAAGTGAAAAAAAATATCGACTTTATCGGAAATTACTATGGCCCTTAGAAGTTTGAACAATGGATGTCACTGTCCACATTGATGGTGGGTCTACCTGATCCTAGATCTGTCTTATTTTTAGCCTCAAGCCTTAAGACAAGCTTTCAAAATGGTTGGACGGCTTGGATGCAACACAGGCATCATGGTGGGCCCCACCGTCTAAACAGTGGATGGTGTGGATAAAACAAATTCATCAAATAGGTGGGTCTCACCGTCCAGTGCTGTGGACAGTGTGGATAAAACACATACATCATTAGGTGGGTCCCACCGTCTAGTGTTAAGAACGGTGTGGAGAAAACACATATACCATGGTGGGTTCCACTGTCCAATGCCGTGGACGGTGTGAATAAACACATACATCACTGGTGGGTCCCATGTAGGGCCCACCATAATGTTTATTTGTCATCCAATCTGTTGACGAGGTCACACAGACCCAGATGAAGAGGAAAAACAAATTACATAATGATCCAAAACTTCTGTTACCCAAAAAGGGTTTCAATGGCAGACGTTCAATCACATTGTTCCCTGTGATGTGGGCCACCTGAGCACCACATACGACTAATTTTTGGGGGTGGCCCACCGTCCTAAAGGGGACCACCAAATGCACGGTGCTGATGTCCAAACACATCACAGTGGGGCCTATGTTTGGGGACCCATGTCCCTGCCCGTCCATCCACAACGCAGCAGGACGCTGCTGCGCATCTTCTGGACGTCAGCAGTAACACCTATTGCTTTCATTTTATTTTTTAATTTTTGGTTTTCTTGAGGATTTTTGTAGGTAGGGCCCCCATCAGGAGAATCCACCCCTCCCACTGGCTTCTACAGCTCATAACAGGTCCAACAAGACCAATATTGAGCATGTTTCGGTGTATAGAAATATCTGGGTGTATTTCAATAGTAAAGCCACTATTTTCTGTGAAATGGCCCACCAGATAATCGCATTAACCTCATTTTTTAGCTCAATGCATAAATTGATCTGGGGAATGGGATGGATGGCATGGATTAGCTCCATACGTCAAGGTGGGGCCTGCATGAGTGGCCCACCCAAAAGCCTAAAAAAATTAAACTGCTGTGAGTACACCTCACTGTCTGTTCACACTTCACAAAACACGTCCAGCGTCCCTGGACGCTGGACAGTTTGAATGTTCTTCAAGGTGGCTCCCACATGGATGTGGCCCACCTGATTTGAATCAATCTGATACTTGTGTTTTCCACCACGATAAGGTAGGGTCCACATGACTTGGACGGTTTGGATAAGACATACATCAAGGTGGGGTCCATCCGAGTGGGCCACACATCACATAAAAATGAAAGAGAGAGAGAGAGAAGCGCCCACTTCAAGATCTTCCCCTTCAACTTCTACCCTTATGTTCTAATGCCCTTACGAAGCTTCCTCAACGGTGGAGATGATGATATAAAGGTTGGATTAGTGAGGATCTAAGGTGGAAGATGGTTAGAATTTTGGGATGGGTTGAACGTCCATGGCTCTTGCAATGGGGAATGAGGAAGAAAGAGGGTGGGAGAGAGAGATAAGAGAGATAGAGAGAGAGAGAAGTTATGGCTTGTCATAATGATGTAAGGCCATCATAAATGCCTAGGTAAGGGGAGGTGTTGACTTAAGAAGAGGAGCCATTATTACTTGTGTAAGGACATGACATCACCCACCTAGTGAATGGTGTCATAGGGTCAGGTAGGTCTCACAATGTGCGGTCCACAACTATTATAATGCGCGAGCCACAACTTATGATCTAAACATCGTATTGCCGCACGAGACGCGGCATTGGAACCGCAGCGACAATGCGGTCATGACGGTA
Source organism: Magnolia sinica (assembly GCF_029962835.1). Lineage (NCBI taxonomy): Eukaryota > Viridiplantae > Streptophyta > Magnoliopsida > Magnoliales > Magnoliaceae > Magnolia > Magnolia sinica. The sequence goes on along the minus strand of NC_080574.1, from coordinate 123,550,113 downwards.
CAAGTTTCGAGTCGAACCAACTCAAACATACTGGACATGACTCAAGATCGCTCGCAAATGCCAATAACAGATCGCGGGTCGCCGGAATTCGACCGGGAGGACCGCGGAAGCTTACAGAACGATACAATATAGGATACAAGTCTTACAGCAACCACGTTATGGTCCATCTATGAAAAGAGATATTTATGACTGAAATGTATAATAAATAGAAGAATAAGAAGATTGGACTGGTACCAATCATCAGAAAGATCAATGACAATGCTTACGTTGTTGGTCTTTTAGATGACATGGTGATCTCACGGACTTTAAACGTCGCGGACTTGACCGAGTATCATGAACCAGATCAGGATGAGAACTCGAGGACGACCTCTTTTGAAGTGCAGGGGGCTGATGTAGAGCGGGTCGTAGAAAGTTTCATGGCCAAGATGGATCAGAAAAGGCCCGGTCGACGATAAAAGTGATACAGACAGTCAAACCTTAGATCAGGCGTATCTCACAATCCGGAATGAGTCATCGGGTGTAAAATATATGATTTTGGGGTAGAACGGGCTACTTTATCCACCCAACCCCGCTATGTCAGGTTACACAAGCTGGATTTACAAAATACCCCTGGATCGACTGTCATTTCCATATTTTAATTCTATTTTTACTATAAATAGTAAGTTTCAGTTTGATTATAATTCTTCATCCATTGGGCTTTAAGAGTTACGCCCAACATGAAAAGAGCTTAGAATAATTAGGAGAATGGTTTAGTGAAGCCAAATAGGACACTTATTATTTTTGGCTGAAAACCTTGCGCACTAGTAGACATCACGACCATCTATAAATAGTAAGTTGCGAACTCTAGGAGTTTTAGTTGTAGTTAGCTTCTGATTTCTCTCCCATTGCTTGGTATCCCTATTTAAAGGGTTGTGAACTCATTTATTTAATTCATCAATCAAAATTTAAATTTATTAGAATTTATTTCTATTTTCTTGCTTTCTTTCCTCGTGGATTCGAGGAGTCTCTATGAGGAGTCAAGAAAAGTTACGTGGATTCGGAGTAGTTATCCTTGAGGAAGAAAGTAAGAAGAATCCCTATGGTGGGCAAGGCGTGAATCTGGCATCTTGCTGTCTCTACTTCCACGAGGACACTTCCAACCAAGAAGAATCCCTAGACCACCTGTTCTCAGCAGGAGATCTGGCCAAAGCCTTGTGGTCCCATTTCTCCACCCTCCTTTCTATTACATTCCTTCCTGGGCAAATAACCACAGCCCATGCATCGCAATGGTGGGCATCGGCAGCTGAAAACTCTAGCATTGGAATTCACTGGCGTCTAATCCCCTCCCTAATCTTTTGGGAAATCTTGGCCTCAAGAAACAACAAAAGATTTGAGAACTTGAAAAGGCCAAGCCATGTGTCCTAGAGGGGGGGTGAATAGGACAATGCCAAATAAAAACTTATAACAGCGGAAATAAACAGAAAATGATAGCCAAGGAAAATAACAATGCAGTAAATTAAAATAACCTCAAAATTCAGATCTTGAGTGGTTGATACAAACGTTGTTCTAAGGACAACCTTACACCAAAAACAGAGTTTATGGTAGGACAACCTTATTTCTAGAAAGGTCTTTGTATCAAGTCTCAAACCGAAGAGGAATACAATAATAAATATAAACTGAATTGACATAACTTGTAATTAAAAATGTATTGTTCTAGGGACAACCATACACCATAAAAATGGCAGGGAAACCTTGCTGGAACAACTTTCAAATGAAATTGAAAATCAAGCTGATAAAGGAATAGCTGAAAATAAATTCTAAGCTATTACAACATTCTCACAAAGCTTGAATTAAATAATTACAACATTCACCACCATACATACATCCCACAAAAATAATTAAAGATTAGAAAAGTAAATCAATCAACCACAACACAAAGGTTTATAGTGGTTCGCCTGTGTGTTCACCAACTGTTATACAACAGCCACACAAAATGCTATTCCACTCCTAATATCCTCACACAGGGGATATTAGCGTTCACTAAAAATAGGTTTTCCCAGGTTCACCCAAAACCTTTACAATTGTGTCTTTGTATGTGGGCTTACACAATTAAAAAAACCCCACTTCTGAGTTTTCCTGGCTCTCCTTAGAAAACCAATACAACAAGATTTTTCAGGCAAATCTTGAAAGAAACCAAAATAGAAAGGGATTTACAATAAGATGTAAAATACCTGAATATCTCCTTCGTTGTAGCAACCCGGTAGAACCAAATCAGAGTAGATGATTGAATGTCCAAGTTCAATGTCCAGTACTCGATTACAATGGTTCTAATTCTAATAGATTTTAATTAAACCAAATAGGGCTTGCCTTAATTGATTTTGATTCCAAAGAAAGGGAATAATAATTCCTCTTATCAAATCAGATTGGAATATAAGAAACAAAATCAATTAAAATAAAGCTAAGGAAAGAGAATATTAAATAAGCACACTTAGCTTAGATGGAGCACAGAATTATCTCTCAGAAGTTCGACGAAGATTGGCTTGAATGAATTAATTAAATCGATGATTTCTTTTGAGATTCGTGCACTATTTATAGGTGAGAAGATCGGGTCTTCGACTGGTCTAGAGTGCTCTTCGACTAGTCGAAGCAACAACAGATATTTGAAAAATCCGGCGGGATATGCTTTGACCGTTCTACGACTGGTCGAAGCTCTCCTACGACTAGTCGTAGGTCACCTACGACTGGTCGTAGGTCTCCTTCGACTGGTCGTAGGTCCTGAAAATCTTCGCTGGACTTCGAGTCGAAGATTGTACGACTGGTCGAAGATCAGTCGACACTGTTCCTATGACTGGTCGAACAGATTCCTGGACTAGTCGAAGGCTAACAGATTTTATCCGAAATTTGTAACAAACTCACGATTGGTTGAGGAATTTCTTAGACTGGTCGAAGCAAGTTTAGGACTAGTCGAAGAAGGCCCAGGACTAGTCGAAGAACAGACCAATCACATGTAAAATAAACATTCGGTTTATGTATCCGAAATGACCTACTTCTAAGGTCAACCTATGGTCAATCAAACCTCAACCATAAAGTATGGACATTGAAACATTAGGAACAAGAGACCTTGAAGTATGAGCCTTGAATTCTTGATGTAGATCAAACCTTGATGTAGCTCAATCTTGAAAGTGTACAAACTGCCTTGAACTCTTCTTGAAGTCTTGCAGCTTGAGTCTTGTCTTGTGAGCAGTTCTTTCATTCAAGATTGATCCTAGTACTTGTGAGCTTTGCTTGTTGTGAGCTTAGCTTGTTCATGAATGTTGATCCTTGAGAGAGCTTCACTTAAGCAAGTTATATATAACATAACAGTGATTTTGTCACCACAAATTTGACAACAGACAGGGATATAAACTATAGAACTTACAATCTCCCCCTTTGTCAAATTAGTGACAAAACACATAACCAAGATAAACAAAAGTAAAATAACTGGTTAATACCTGCAAATCAATATTCAATATTCAACATTCAATCAGTTTCAACCAGTTTCATTCAACAAGATCAAACATATACTCAAGATCAAACATATACTCCCCTTGACTCCCCACTCCCCCTGAGTAACATAACCAATGCTACTCCTCTCATAATCACATTAAGAACAAACCATTCTCCCCCTTTTTATCACAATATGACAAAGGAGAACTAAATAAAGGAAAGCATGAGAGTAAACATGAGGAGGTAAGAGAGTATAGCAAAAGAGTCATAGAGATACTCAAGATAGTATCACATATATCCAGCATAAATATTACATCAAGAACAAATATTCAGCATAAAATCCAACTCAAACTCAAGCAAACAAGTGCTACGTAATAAAGTTATTACAGACCAGAAGTCTCATAAAAACTAGTCAGAACTAGAACTTGAAGATGGAGCAGGAATAGAGGGATCAAGTTGGTGCATGCCTTTGTTCAAGCGCCTAAGGTATTTGCGCATGTACTTGAATTGCAAATCATGAGCAATAGACATGTTTTCCAACTTTACATTTATATTCTCAACTTTACCCTCTAATGCACTCAGACGTGCATCAAATGAAGAAGGCTCAAAATTAGACTTCATTGTAATCCAATTCCTCAAAAATGTCATCCATATTAATGTCAACACCACCTTGATCAGACCACCACCACCACCACCTTGTTCAGGAAGCAGATCCAACTTCATCTTATTGATATTTGTATTGTTGAAGATCAGATGATGGATAGGTGCCTCATCAACAGGCATATCAATTAACATATGAGTAGCCAATACAGTCATAAAATATACAAAAGAAATGTCACTATGACCAGGATGGTCGTGAGTATCTACGACCGGTCGTAGGACGACTGGTCGTGTATACTCACGACTGGTCGAATAAAACCCAAAAATTTAAAATTTCTGGCAATTTAAACAAAAAAATAGAATTTAATCTAGCAAATATATACAATATAATACAAGAAGGCATAAATTATCAATTTAAAATGCACATGCCAAGATCAAATTTCATCTTTTTGAACCTGCTTTTATCAAGAGGTTTTGTGAAAATATCAGCACGTTGATCTTCAGTAGGAATATATTCTAGAGATATAACTTTTTCTTCTACTAATTTTCTTATATAATGAAATCTAATGTCAATATGCTTAGTACGAGAATGCTGAATAGGATTTTTTAAAATATTTATCGCACTGGAATTATCACAATGTAATAACATAGAATCCTGTTTAATTCCATAATCACTTAGCATTCGTTGCATACAAACAAGCTGTGTACATGCATTACCAGCTGCGATATACTCAGCTTCAGCTGTTGAAAGTGATATAGAATTTTTTTTCTTACTAAACCAGGAAACTAGACAATTTCCAATGTAAAAACAACCACCACTGGTTGATTTTCTATCATCTAGATTACCAGACCAGTTCGTATAACCCACTAATTGAACATTAGTTTCATGAGGATACCAGAGACCAAGATTTACAGTACTTGCGACATATCTAATAATTCGCTTGACAGCAATCAAGTGAGATTCTTTTGGATCAGATTGATATCTTGCGCAAATACCAACATTTAGAGAAATATCAGGTCTACTAGCGGTTAAATATAACAAACTGCCAATCATACTCCGATAAAGTTTTGAGTCAACAATTTTACCATTAGAGTCTTTTGATAGTTTCAGGGTAGTACTCATAGGAGTATCGAAATTCTTGCCATTCTCAAATCCAAATCTTTTGATTAGATTCAAGGCATGCTTAGATTGAGAAATGAATATTCCTTCAGGTTGTTACTTTACTTGCAATCCAAGGAAATAAGTCAATTCCCCAACCATGCTCATTTCGAACTGTGATTTCATCAAATCTGTAAACTCAGTAGTCAAGTTAGTACAAGTTGATCCATAAATGATATCATCAACATAAATCTGTACCATTAGGATATGATCATTATGTTTTTTAACAAACAGAGTTTTATCGACAGATCCCATTTGAAAATTATGACTTAAAAGAAATTTTGTTAGTTTCTCATACCATGCCCTAGGTGCTTGTTTTAATCCATAAAGTGCCTTTTTAAGCCGATATACATTATCAGTATTTTTGGAATCTTCAAATCCCATTGGCTGTTCAACATAGACTTCTTCATGTAAATCGCCATTTAGAAAAGCACTTTTCACATCCATCTGATAGATCTTTATCTTTCTAAAACATGCAATGGATATAAATAGTCTGATAGATTCAAGACGTGCTACTGGTGCAAAGGTTTCATCGAAATCAATCCCTTCAATTTGAGTATAACCTTGTACCACCAGTCTAGCCTTGTTTCTAATTATATTTCCACATTCGTCAGACTTATTTTTGAAAATCCATTTTGTTCCAATGATGTGTTTATCTTTAGGTCTTGGTACGAGATACCAAACATCATTTCTTACGAATTGGTTGAGTTCATCTTGCATCGCAACAATCCAGTTTTCATCAGCAAGAGCTTTTTTATGTTAGATGGTTCAATTTGGGATGTAAAACATACATAATTACATATATCCTCAAGTTGTCTATGGGTGCGAACACCGGTGAGAGGGTTTCCAAGAATTTGAGTGGTTGGATGATCTTTAACAGTCCTCAACTTAGAATCAGTCTGATTCGATAAAGTATCGGGTTTATCAATGATTAATACTTCATCATTATCTGAATTAGAAATTGGTGTATTTAAGTGATCATTAATGACAACATTAATGGATTCTTGAATCACACCAGTCCTTTTGTTCAGAACTCTATAAGCTCGACTATTTAAAGAATATAATAGAAAGATCCTTCATCACTCTTTGTATCGAATTTTCCTAAATTTTCACGATCACGTAAAATATAGCACTTGCTGCCAAAAACTCGAAAGTATTTAACAGTAGGCTTTTTATTGAACCATAATTCGTAAGCCGTTTTATTATTATCTTTGCTAGTGTATACTCGGTTAATAATATAGCAAGCTGTGTTGACTGCTTCAGCCCAAAGATTTTTAGAGAGCTTCATGCTATTTAACATGACATTAGCCATTTCTTGAAGCACCCTATTCTTTCTTTCTACAATTCCATTTTGTTGTGGAGTTTTGGGAGCAGAGAATTCATGTAATATTCCTTGGTTGGTACAGAACTTCTCAAAATTGCTATTCTCAAATTCAGATCCATGATCACTACGAATTTTACTGATTTGAGAAGATTTTTCAGTTTGAATCCTTTTGAGAACTTTTCTTACTTCTTCAAGGGTTTCAGATTTATCCCTTAAGAAGACTACCCAAGTAAATCTGGTAAAGTCATCAACTATTACCAAGATATACTTTTTACCACCACGACTTTCCGTTCTGGTAGGTCCTATCAAATCCATGTGGAGAAGTTCGAGTGGTCTTGATGTGGTATTTGAATTCACCTTTTTGTGTGAGTTCTTTGTTTGTTTGCCTATCTGGCACTCACCACATATTTTATCTAATATCTGAAGTTTGGGTAAACCTCTTACAAGTTCTCGTTTGCTCAATCGATATAAATTTTGATAATGTACATGTCCAAGACGTTTGTGCCATAAGTCAGTCTCGTCTGTATGGACCATGTAACATGTTTGATTAGATGAGCTGGATTCACTAATAATATAGCAATTTTCAGACGTTCTACGTCCAGTTAATATTACAGAACCCTTATTGTTTAGTATTTCACAGCTTTGATTAGAAAGCCGAACATTATGATTATTATCACATATTTGTGATATACTAAGCAAGTTGTGCTTTAGGCCTTCAACGTATAAAACATTTTTAAACACAGGAAGATTAAAAAGTTGAACCGTACCTTGGCCTATAATCTTGCAGTTGATACCATCACCAAATGTGACTGAACCATCAGTCATATCTTTCAGATCGGTGAATAAAGCTTTGTCACCTGTCATATGCCTGGAGCATCCACTGTCTAGGTACCACTTTGAATGACTTGTTGCTTTGAAAGCAGTGTGAGCAACTACGCAGGTAACTTTAGGAACCCATTTCATAACTGTTTTGGGTTTAGGAAAATAGTTGGTCTTCTTTTGTGTACATTTGTAGGAATGACCTATAGAGTTAGATTTTAATAGCTCCTTGAGTAAATCAACTATCTTTTCAGCTAGTGGATTTCGTTTCTGATTAAAGTTGACATGGCTACTTCTAGGCTTTTGAAAAGTTTTTGAATTTTTAGAAAAATCTTGATAAGTATTTTTCCCTTTTGAGTTTGAGGACTCTCCTTTAACAAACATAGGAGGTGTATACATTTGTTTATGAGATAAATTTTTATCATAGCCCAACCCGGATCGATCGCCACATTTTCTAGATTCGGATAACAGTTTTTCTAACTTTGGATCACCTTGGGCATATTTCCATGTGTCCTTTAGACTCAGAAGAGAAGATACTTCAATTTTAAGTTTGTCAATTTCAGATTTTAAATCAACAATTAGTGAGTTTTTGAATTCCAAATCACATTTTGATTTTTGAAAACAATCTGAAATTTGTGATTTTTCTAAGACAAGTGAATCAAAACAATTTTTGAGTTTAGAAAACTTTTCTTTTTGAAGTTTAAGTTTGACAGCAATTTTACAACTTTCCTTATATAGGGCATTGTAAGCGTCTTGAAGATCATCTTCATTTTCACATTCACTATTCAGATTTTCTTCACTTGTAGAGTCATTATCTGAAAATGTGAATTTGGCTAGAGTCATAAGAGCTTTGACCTCATTGCCCGACTCAGTTTCAGAATCTTCTGATTCAGAAGAACCTTCAGAATCAGATGATTCATCCCATGTAGCCAACATACCCTTCTTCTTGGGTTTGTCCCTTTTGGGACATCTATTTGCTAAGTACCCATAATCTTGACAGTTGTAACATTGACTATCTTTCAAAGATTTTCGAGTTTTGGGTCTAAACTTCTTTTTGTCATTTGATTTTTGAAAATCAACCCTTTTCCTGCTTTTGAAAATTTTGTAAAATTTTTTAGCTAAAAGAGCCATATCATTTTCTGAATCAGAATTTTCTTCTGAATTACATTTAGAAGATTTTAGCGCGATAGATTTACCTTTAGGAGCTTTAAAGTTTAACTCGTAGGTTTGTAGAGAACCAACTAGTTCTTCAACCCTCATATTATCCGTATCATGAAGTTCCTGGATTGCGGTTACTTTAGAATTAAACCGTTCAGGAAGTGAGCGTAGTATTTTTGCACACACTTTACTTTCTGGAATTTTATCGCCAAGACCCCACATTGAGTTTACAATGTCATTCAATCTAGTGTAGAAGTCCATAAACATTTCATTTTCCTCCATATGAATTTCTTCAAATCTGGTTATGAGGAGTTGGACTTTAGATTTTTTGACAATTGTAGTACCCTCGTGTGTCATTTCTAATATATCCCAAGCTTGCTTTGCAGTATCACAAGAAATGATTCTTTTGAACTCATCCGGTGATAGTGCGTAAGTAATTGCATTTAGTGCTTTAGCATTTGCACTACTCTCACTTTTCTGAAGGGTGGTCCATTGGTAATATGGTGTGGCTTTCATTGATTTTGAACCATCAACCCCAGTAACTTCCATGATAGGAGGATTCCATTCAGTCACTGTGGCTTGCCACACATTTTCATCCATTGATTTGAGGAAGATCCTCATTCTGGCTTTCCAATAAGCATAGTTGGAGCCATCAAAGGGTGGAGGCCTAGTGACTGAAAGGCTATCAAAATTTGACATCTTAAATAGCTTAAATCGTTAGCTCAGGAATTAAATCCAAGAATAAAAAGAGATATTAGCGTTCACTAAAAATAGGTTTTCCCAGGTTCACCCAAAACCTTTACAATTGTGTCTTTGTATGTGGGCTTACACAATTAAAAAAACCCCACTTCTGAGTTTTCCTGGCTCTCCTCAGAAAACCAATAGAACAAGATTTTTCTGGCAAATCTTGAAAGAAAACAAAATAGAAAGGGATTTACAATAAGATGTAAAATACCTGAATATCTCCTTCGTTGTAGCAGCCCGGTAGAACCAAATCAGAGTAGATGATTAAATGTCCAAGTTCAATGTCCAGTACTTGATTACAATGGTTCTAATTCTAATAGATTTTAAATTAAACCAAATAGGGCTTGCCTTAATTGATTTTGATTCCAAAGAAAGGGAATAATAATTCCTCTTATCAAATCAGATTGGAATATAAGAAACAAAATCAATTAAAATAAAGCTAAGGACAGAGAATATTAAATAAGCACACTTAGCTTAGATGGAGCACAGAATTATCTCTCAGAAGTTTGACGAAGATTGGCTTGAATGAATTAATTAAATCGATAATTTCTTTTGAGATTCGTGCACTATTTATAGGTGAGAAGATCGGGTCTTCGACTGGTCTAGAGTGCTCTTCGACTAGTCGAAGCAACAACAGATATTTGAAAAATCCGGCGGGATATGCTCGACGTTCTACGATCGTCGAAGCTCTCCTACGATCGGTCGTAGGTCTCCTTCGATGTCGTAGGTCCTCGAAAATCTTCGCCGACTTCGAGTCGAAGATTGTCACGACCGGTCGAAGATCGGGCCGACATCGTCTACGATCGGGTCGAATGCATTCTCGACTAGTCGAAGGCTAATGATTTTATCCAATTTGTAACAAACTCACGATTGGTCGAGGAATTTCTTAGATCGGTCGAAGCAAGTCTAGGACTAGTCGAAGGACTAGTCGAAGAACAGACCAATCACATGTAAAATAAACATTCGGTTTATGTATCCGAAATGACCTACTTCTAAGGTCAACCTATGGTCAATCAAACCTCAACCATGAAGTATGGACATTGAAACATTAGGAACAAGAGACCTTGAAGTATGAGCCTTGAAGTCTTGATGTAGATCAAACCTTGATGTAGCTCAATCTTGAAAGTATACAAACTGCCTTGAACTCTTCTTGAAGTCTTGCAGCTTGAGTCTTGTCTTGTGAGCAGTTCTTTCATTCAAGATTGATCCTAGTACTTGTGAGCTTTGCTTGTTGTGAGCTTAGCTTGTTCATGAATGTTGATCCTTGAGAGAGCTTCACTTAAGCAAGTTATATATAACATAACAGTGATTTTGTCACCACAAATTTGACAACAGACAGGGATATAAACTATAGCACTTACAGAACTCCCCTATCTCGGTGACTTAGTCCATACACAGGGTGAAAGGTTGGTTCACTCGCATCTCAGCTTCCTTCCCGTTGCCCCTTTCCATCGACCGATCTAGCAGAGAGGCGATCAGGGACCTTCATCTCCAGGCAGTTTCAGAAAGAGCACCTACAGCTTCCATTGTGAAATGGAAGAGGCCCATGGATGGATGGTTTAAGCTAAATGTTGATGGTTCATCCCGTAGGAATCCAGGGCTATCCGGAAGTGGCAGAGTTTGTAGAGATGATAAAGGTAATCTCATCTTTGCGTTCACCAGAGGCTACAGAGTCGGTTCAAATTCCCAAGTGGAGGCCAAAGTGGTGGTGGACGGCTTTCGCCTATGCTTGGCTCAAGGTTGTGTTATAGTGGTGGTGAAGAGTTATTCAGCAGTGATGGTGGACATGTTCTCGAAGTCAGACCAAGTCCCATGGATGACGTTTTATTGGAAAAGGCATTACGACGACTTCAAGAACATAGCCATTATCTCGATCGTCCATTCCCTTAGAGAGGCAGACAGAGTAGCGGATACCTTAGCCTGCCTTGGCAGCGCTAAACAGCAAAACAAGGTCAATACGAACCCTTCTCTTCTCCCACCCCTCACTAGAGGAGATCTAGTCCTTGACAGAATGGGCCTAGGAGCTGTTAAAATCAGCCCAAATTTGGATACCCTTTCTTAGTCTTAACTTATGAGGGTCATGATAGGCTGCCCCCTTCCCCTTTTTGTTACGGAGAGCGGCCCGAATGACATTATGTAATGATATTGTATAATTCCCTCATCTAATATACACATTTTGAAGGAAAAAAAAACGTAGTGACTAACTGTCTCTTTAGGTTTGTTTTATCGGATTCCATTGAGACGACACTGATAAATAATTAGATGAATCATTTTACATGAGTTGTTAATTATGGAATTCAATTTCTTGATTTTAACCATTGATAGTCTGATGTTGTTATGACACTTGTTTCTAAGCATTTTGTGCCAGATGGTCATAAATAATTATGGGTGAAAAAAATCCCAAAGGGGTGGACTTGGTTAAGTTTCAATTAGATGATGCGATTTGGAGAATGTGATGATCGTGGTTAATGGAAATGTATGGAATTGTATGTTATGTGTGGATGTATGATGGTCAGAATCTAAAATGAACTTAGAATGCATTTAAGTTATGCATCCAAGCAATCATATGAATTGCTAGTTTAAGTACACTTGGGGCACGAATCATGGACTGTAAGTTGGGCTCAAATTAACGACTGACACCTTGAGTAGCTATCTCGTTATTGAAGTGACATCACTAACTTTTGTGGGCCCCACCTGGATGTATGTGTTAATTTAGAGATATCATTTTAGGCATGTAGAGCAGGTCGCAGACAATTTCATGGCCAAGATGGATCAGAAAAGGCCCAGTCGATGACAGAAGTGATCCAGACCATCAGACCTTAGTCGAGCATATCTCGCAATCCGGAATGAGTCATTGGGCGTAAAATATATGATTTTGGGGTAGAACGGGCTACTTTAGCCACCTAACCCGCTATGCCAAGTTGTGCAAGCCGGATTTGCGTAATACCCCGAATCGACGGTCGTTCTCCTATTTTAATTTCATTTTTACTATAAATAGTAAGTTTTAGTTTGATTATAATTCTTCATCCGTTGGGCTTTAGGAGTTGCGCCCAACGTGAAAAGAGTTTAGAATAATTAGGAGAATAGTTTGGTGAATCCAAATAGGGTACTTACTATTTTTGGCCAAAAACCTTGTGCACTAGTGGACATCATGACTCTTTATAAATAGTAAGTTTACTATCTATAGTAAGTTGCGAATTCTACGAGTTTTAATTGTAGTTTGCTTCTGATTTCTCTCCCATTATTTGGTATCCCTATTTAAAGGGTTGTGAACTCATTTATTTAATTCATCAATTAAATTTTGAATTTATTAGAATTTATTTCTATTTTCTTACTTTCTTTCCCCGTGGATTCGAGAAGTCTCTGTGAGGAGTCGAGAGAAGCTCTGTGGATTCGGAGTAGTTATCCTTGGGGAAGAAGGTGATCGACCTCATCACATTTATCCTTGCTTCAATTGGTATCAGAACGAGGATTTCCCTCATGCTGATGGCAAACAACGAATGTATGAGCCCAAATCCTGTAGACGGTGATCCAGGGATTCGTTATCTTACGGGAAGAATGGAAGCTTTCTACCAAGAGAGTCAGTTGACCATGCAAGGGTTGTAGGCAATCCTCGACCGTCTTACAGATGCGCTACTTCCATCCTGAGCCCTATGCAATGCTCCACCGCCTATGGTTGCTCCACTGCCCATGGTTGCTATACGGCACAATTTCGATTTTCATAGAGCATTACTAGCAGCAAACTGTAGGGCCACACTAGGTGATTCAAGCTCTAGAGATGAGGACCTTAATGAAGGTTTTACTCAACGACCAATCTATGGAGGCGATCATATAGATCGTGTTGAAAGAGACTATTGAGGTAAAGCTGAACTTCCTAGCTTTAATGGTTTGTTACGCATAAAAGATTTCCTCGATTGGCTAGCCAAAGTGGAGAGATACTTTGATTATATGGACGTGCCAGATCATAAAAAGGTAAAATTGGTAGTGTTTAAATTAAAATATGGTACTTCTGCATGGTGGGAATAATTATAACACTCACGTGCCCACAAAAATAAGGCGTCCATCTCATCATGGCCATAGATGAGATGCCTTCTTCGATTACGATTCCTCCTCTGTGATTACGAGTAGATATTATTCCAGCAATACTAAAATTGCTAAGAATGAAATCGAACCGTCATAGATTACACTGAAGAATTCTAGCGATTGGCAATACGAAACGATCTGTGGGAATATGAGCTACAGAAGGTGGCACGATTTATAGGAGGGTTACCATCTACAATTCAGGATCGAGTTCAGATGCACCCATTCGGGACCGTCGATGAAGCGGTTCAGTTGGCAGGTAGGGCAGAAACGCAGCTTGCAAGAGTCTCTTATCGGCCTTATCTTTTAACTCGACCCCCTATAACGGGTCCTGAGCAGGATCCAATGCTGACATGAGGAAAAGAACCAGTAGGAGAACGTCCTCAACCTCCCGCGACCGTAAACCGTGATAAGGGAAGCAGCTCACCTAGGCCTCAATATGTAGCACCCACAACAGCGGGCTTGAGTAGGATTCCAAATTTTTTACGTTTGGCCAAGGTCAAACAATTATTACCGCTGTGGCCAACTGGGCCACTTATTGAACACTTGTCCTCAACGTCCCACTGCACACTTAACCATAAACGAAGGGGGCACTGAAGGTGAGGCCGTAGAAGAAGACCCTGGCTTTGATGAACATGAGCAAGCTACTGAGGAAGGATCATATGACGATGAGTTGACGGTCTAAGATCATGGCGAATCTCTAATTGTGAGGCGATTATTGCATACCTCAAGGAATGAATTACATCCAACGACACAATATATTCCGTACGTGGTGCACAGTCAACGGAGAGGTCTGTGATGTAATCATAGACAGTGTTAATGGCGAGAACATCGTCTCAATAATAATAGTAAACAAGTTGCAGCTACCAATGACAAAACATTATTCACCGTATTCAATTGGCTGGATAAAAAAGGTAAACGAGACCAAGGTAACTGAATAATGTACTGTCTCATTTTCAATTGACAAAAATTAAAATGATCAAATACTTCGTGATGTGGTTAACATGGAAGCATGCCATATGTTACTCGGTCGACCCTGGCAGTCGGACTGTGATACAACCTACCGAGGACGAGACAATGTGTACGTATTCGTCAAGGATAGTTAAAAAATAATCATTACCCTTATGGCACCAGAGAATCATCCTGAAGCGTCTAAAATGGAGGGAAGTTCCCTCTTGACCATTCGAGATTTCATGGAGGAATCTTAGGAAACCGGCGAGGTATATGCCGTAGCGGTGAAGAGCGAGGAATTGGAACCCTTGAACATTCCTCCAAGTTTAAGACTATTGCTAAACGAATTCAAAAAATTCTAGCCTAAAGATTTACTTGATGTATTGCCCCCCATGAGGGACATCCAACATCACATAGACCTCGTCCTTGGGGCTAGCCTACCCAACCGCCCTAATTATCGGTTGAGTCCAAATGAGTGTGAGATACTTTAGGGGTAAGTGGGGGAATTGATCTATAAGGGTCTTTTAAGAGAGAGCATAATCCCATATGTCGTAACAACATTATTAACGCCAAAAAAAAGATGAGAGCTGACGCATGTGTGTCGACAGTTGAGCAATCAACAAAATTACCATCAAATATCAGTTAATAATACCGTAGTTGGACGACATGCTCGATATGCTAGAAGGGGCCAAAGTATTCTCTAAACCAGACCTAAGGAGCAGGTACTATCAGATTAGTATTCGACCCAATGATGAGTGGAAAATGACATTCAAGACCAAGGAAGGGTTGTATGAGTGGCTAGTCATACCATTCGGTCTGTCGAACGTACCAAGCACTTTTATGTGTTTGATGAATCAAGTTCTAAAATCGTTCACTAGCCGATTTGTGGTAGTATATTTTGATGACATATTGATATATAACTAGAATGAAACAGAGCATAGGAAACATCTCAGGTAGGTACTGCAGGTCCTACAAATTAATAAGTTGTACCTCAACTTGAAGAAGTGTAGCTTTTTAACAGACAGCCTGTTGTTCCTAGTATTTGTTGTAACGTCCACGGGCATCTGTGTGGATGATGAAAAGGTGCAAGCCATTAGGGAATGGTCGATCCAAACAAACATGCATGAGGTGAGGAGTTTTCATGAGTTGGCAACCTTTTATCATTGATTCTTGCAAAATTTTAGCACAATAGTCGCGTCTATTACAGGTTGCATGAAAAAAAGGACCGCTTCAGTAGACCAATGAAGTTGATAAGAGCTTTCATGAGATCAAACATCATTTGTCCACAACACTGATCTTGACACTTCTTAATTTCGACAAGTTGTTTGAGGTTGAGTGTAACATTTCATATGTCGGAATTGGAGTATTATCACAGGAAGGCAAGCTGGTAGCCTTATACAGCGAGAAGCTTAATGATGCTTGAAAGAAGTGGTCAACGTATGAGCTTGAGTTGTATGCGGTTGTTCAGGCACTGCGACATTGGCGACATTATCTGATTTGAAGAGAGTTTGTTCTATACACTGACCATCAAGCATTAAGGTTTATTAATAGTCAAACTAACGTGAATCATGTGCATGCTAGATGGATTATTTTTTTACCAGAATTCATGTTCGTTCTAAAGCATAAGTCAGGGCAGCAGAACAAGGTAGCTGATGCACTTAGCTATCGTGCATCACTACCTATTACAATGAGCAATGAGGTGGTCGCCTTTGACTATCTCAAGGAGTTGTATATCAAGGAGAAAGACTTCAAAGATTCTTGGATGAAGTGCCAAGAAGGTCATCCTAATGACCTTTATATACAGGACGGTTTCCTCTTTAAAGGGAATCGATTGTGTATCCCCAAAAGTTCTCTGAGGGAGCAAATTATTCAGGAGCTATATGAAAGTGGCCTTGGTAGACACCTTAGGCGAGACAAGACGGGAGATCTTGTGGAAGGGCGGTATTACTGGCCGCCATTGGTACGTGATGTGGAAAAAGCCGTACAACGTTGTCATGTTTGTCAAACCTCCAAAGGGCAATCTCAAAATACGGGCCTCTACACCCCATTACCTATGCCTGACGGTCTTTGGGAAGATTTATCTATGGACTTTCTGCTTGGTCTCCCATGAACACAATGCAGCATAGATTCAGTGTTTGTGGTTGTAGCTCATTTTTTCAAGATGACGCACTTTATCCCATACAAGAAGACCCTCGATGCAACACACGTAAGGAATCTATTCTTCAGGGAGGTCAACGGCTACACAGGGTCCCCAAGACCATTACTTCTGATCGTGACATGAAATTTATTAGCAATTTTTAGCGAACTTTGTGGACTTGATTCGATACACGACTTCAATTCAGCAGCACCTACCACCCACAGAGTAATGGGCAGACTGAGGTTGTGAATTCCACATTGGGAAACATCATTCGCTGTATTTTAGGAGAAAAACCAAAGTAGTTGGATTTGACTTTGTCTCAAGCAGAATTTGCATTCAACAATATGGTGAACCACTCGACAGAGAAATCATTGTTCCAAATCATTTACGGATGAGTTCCTTACCACACACTTGACTTGGTTCCTCTGCCTAAGATCTCAAGCATGAGCATTGCAGTAGAACATATGACAAAAATGATCATGTGCATCCATGCGGAGGTGCAAACCAAGCAACATGCCTCGAACGAGAAGTACAAGGACAAGCGGACAAGTATCAGCGACAAAAAGTGTTCGAGGTGGGCGACCACGTTATGCTCCATCTGCGCAAAGAGAGATTTATGACTGGAATGTACAACAAATAGAAGAAAAAGAAAATTGGACTGGTACCAATCATCAGAAAGATCAATGACAATGCTTACGTTGTTGATCTTCCAGATGACATAGCGATCTCACGGACTTTAAACGTCGTGGACCTGACCGAGTATCATGAACCAGAACAAGATGAGAACTCGAGGACGAGTTCTTTTGAAGTGGATGGGACTGATGTAAAGCGGGTCGTAGAAAGTTTCATGGCCAAGATGGATCATAAAAGGCCCGGTCGACGATAGAAGTGATCCAGACCGTCAAACCTTAGATCAGGTGTATCTCACAATTCGGAATGAGTCATCGGGCGTAAAATATATGATTTTGGGGTAGAACGGGCTATTTTATCCACCCAACCCCTCTATATCAGGTTGCACAAGCCGGATTTACAAAATACCCCTGGATCAACAGTTATTTCCATATTTTAATTCTATTTTTACCATAAATAGTAAGTTTTAGTTTGATTATAATTCTTCATCCGTTGGGCTTTAGGAGTTGCGCCCATCGTGAAAAGAGCTTAGAATAATTAGGAGAATGGTTTAGTGAAGCCAAATAAGACACTATTTTTGGTCGAAAACCTTGCGCACTAGTAGACATCACGACCGTCTATAAATAGTAAGTTGTGAATTTTAGGAGTTTTAGTTGTAGTTTGCTTCTGATTTCTCTCTCATTGCTTGGTATCCCTATTAAAAGGGTTGTGAACTCGTTTATTTAATTCATCAATCAAAAATTAAAATTATTAGAATTTATTTATATTTTCTTGCTTTCTTTCATCGTGGATTTGAGGAGTCTCTATGAGGAGTCAAGAAAAGCTCTGTGGATTTGGAGTAGCTATCCTTGAGGAAGATGTGATCAACCTCATCACGTTCATCCCTGCGTCAAAAGCTCAAGTGGACCCCACCACAGGAAATGGTGGGGACGATGACACCATTGGTGGAACCTTCTTAGGCCCTACCACGATGTTTACTTGAGATCCACCCGGTTCATAAGTTTACACATATATAAATTAAGGGAAAACAAAAATATCAACTTGATGGAAAGCTTCCGTACCATAAGGACTTTTAATGATAAGTTTTTAATCCTCACTTCATCATTATTATTATTATTATTATTATTATTATTATTATTACTATTATTTATTACTTTTAAAGTGGGCTCCACTAGAGCTATGGATCTGCCTCATTTTTTAACTCATGCCCTTCTAATGATCTCTCCAAATAGATACGACGCATACATTACGGCAGGGCCCACAGAATTTGATGACATCAGTTCAGAACTCATGCCCTTCTAATGATCTGTCCAAATAGATTAGCAGGGTCGATACAGCACATACATTTTGGTAGGGCCCACAAAATTTGATGACATCACTTCAGTCGTAATGTAGCTACTGAAGCCATCAGTAACTAGTGGCATCTGTCTTTGTGCTGTCCTTCCTTTAATTTTTCTTAATACCGAGTAATTATATCTGCCCTAATTGTGTCCAGGTGTCAGTGAAAAACTGGAGCGCGGATTAGATACTGACAAGGTCAGTAGCCAAATCGCTATTGAAGTGACGTCACCAAGCTCTGTGGACCCATCATGATTCATGTGTTGTATCCATACCGTCCATCCATCATTTGCAGAGATCGTTTTATGGTATAAGAAAAATAATGAGATAGATCTAAAGTTCGAGTGGACCCCACCATAAAAAGTAGTGGGGACAGTGACATCCACTGTTCAAAACTTCTTAGGGCCACAGAAGTTTCCGATCAAGATTACATTTTTGTTTTCACTTCATATATCTTTATGTTAACTTACGTAGAGGTTGGATCTAAAAATTACATCATGGTGGGCCCTATAAATGTTTCAACGGTGGGTGTGACTTATCCCACAGTTCTCTGTGATGGGTCCACTTGAACTTTAGATCTAGATCTATCTCGTTCTTTTTCTCATACCATGGAAAGATCTCTACAAATGGTTGGACGGTATGGATACAACACATGCATCCGGGTGGGTCCACATAGCTTGGTGACGTCACTTCATTTGGCTACTGACCTTGTCAGCATCTATTCCGCGCCTGAAAAACCGCTAGGCTGTGTACACCGGAAACGGATTGCCTACGTCGGTGCTCCGTGGGCTCCATTATGATGTATGTGTTTCATCTATGCCGTCCATCCTTTTTCCGGATCATTTTAAACTTACGAAACCAAAAATAAGGTGTATCCCAATCTCAAGTGGACCACATTATAAGAAGCAGTGATCAATGAGTGTCGACTCTTAAAAACCTTTTGAGGGCCACAAAAGTTTGGGATCAAGTTGACCTTTGTTTTTTCCCTTCATCTGGGCTTATATGACCTAATCAACAGATTGGATGTCAAATAAACAATATAGTGGGCCTTAGGAGGATTTATTGGTGGATATCCAATCGCTATTGATGAAACATATACATCACCGACCACCAGTCACTGGGCTGGTGGCATGAGAATTGCATCCGTGTACGCCACGGCACCTAAAGGGCAAAATCGTCATTTCATGCAGAAAATCTTCACATTTTCATCATCCATCCGCGCACATATGGGTACGGGAAGATTATTCACCCGGACGGAATCTTTTTAGCTTTAACTAAGAATGTGACCCTTGTCCGACGTAAGTGGGAAAGCTGGCTGGAGCCTATCAGAGAAATTCACCCTGTACGAACCTTTTCAGGTCGCGGATTAGCTACCGACAGGTCTGACGTCACCTAGTTCAGTGGATCACACGATTATGCATGTTTTGCATCCACACCGTGCATCCGCAGTGAGAGATCGTTTTAAGACGAGAGACAAAGAATGAATAAAAATCTCCACTGGACCCACCACATAAAAGAGTGCCGCTCACTGTTAAAAACTACTAAGGATTACAAAACCTTTTTTATTAAGATGATATTTGTGTTTTTCCTTTGTTAATGTTTGTGTTAACTCATGCACAGGTTTGATCTCAAATAAATATCAACGTCGACCTTAGGAAGGTTTCAATGATGAGCCTCACTCTCCTCACTTTTTCTACTTTGAATATGTCTCGTTCCTTTGATCATGCTTTAAAATGATCTCCCCCAAATGGATGGACAATTTGGATACAACAGACACATCATGGTGGCCGCACAGAATTTAGTGACCTAACTTCAATAGGAGGGAGTTTCGCTGCTCAACCTGTTGGTAGTTAATCCGGCCCATTTCAGCTTATGTGAGCAAAAGCTAAAAGAGAGGGGAAGCGGATTGGCTGGTGTACCACACACCAGCTATATTGCTAGTGTATGGACGTCACCACGTACAAGTCATGTGTTATATTCAAACCGTCTGTCCATTTTTCGAGCTTGTCTTAATGCTTGTGCCAAAAAATAAAATTTTAAATATAAATAGGACCACACTGCAAAAACAAGTGAGGGATTGAACGTCTACCAATGAAACCCTGGGATGGAAAATAAAAATGATGGCCGGCCCTATGAAGTTTTTAAAGCTGACAATCATTATCCTCGCTCATATTTTTCGTGTGGTCCATTTGATCTTTGGACATGATTCATTTTTTGTCTAATGCTCTAAAATGATCTTAAAAAATGGATGAACAGTGTAGATATAATAAATACATCATTGTGGGGCCATGTAACTCTGATCTCCTTCGGACTGTTCGTACAACTAGGAGCTCGAGCAGCGTGGGCACTTATCTTAGCAGAAAACGTATCTACACCAGATATATATCTGGTGTGTGGTACACCGGCCAAGGCGGATTCGAAACTAAGTCAATTATTATTACTCTTAGCAAGAAGGAACATTATAATGGGCTATTATTTATTTATTTTTCCATTACATTTTATTGGGCTTGCATAGAAGAGAAGTGGGCCCTCTTGTCACATCCATTCATTCTTTTGGCACAAAGGCTGAAACAATGGGTGTTCTCACCACATGATTTCCCCTATCTTCATACCAACTAAGATACCCATAATTACCTGTATATAAACTTTTTACTGTAACTGCTGCCATGTTAATCTGTACGCTCATAGTAAATCCTTGCTTGCTGTAATCTGTACGCTCATAGTAAATCCTTGCTTGCTGTATTTACCGTTGAATTTCAGTTTCGGTGGGTCCACCACAACTTTCATCCCGTTTGGCACTTTCACGACTGCACGATAGATGGATGGAGAATCTGCGACGTTGGTCAGGACCCGTTTGAACACCACACTGGATGAGTTGGTGTTGTTCAGGATCACCATGAATGATGGGTAATTGAGATCGAGGGTGGCCTTAGAGCAAGTGTAGTTCGATCCGCAGGTGAGGATCTTCATCTGCTTACTCGTGTAGTTTAGCCCACAGAGGAAATTGATATAATCTTGACGGTCGAGATCATACACTAGACCGGGGTCCATTGCCTTGTTCGGATCCACGTGTCCCGCACCATAATCAAGAGGTGTGGCGGCTGTTCCGTTGGTCATATCTAGGATCGGGCCGTGGGTGTTGTCGGTTATGTATGCAGTGGTCATGATTGCAGACCGGATGGCAGCTGGGCTCCAATCGGAGTGGGCTGCACGTAGCAATGTGGCCACACCAACGATGTGGGGCGTTGACATGGACGTACCAGAAAGCAGCCTATATTCCGACATCAAGAAATCATTGCGGATCGGTTGAAATCCACGGTTGGGAGCCCACGCGGCCAGGATATTAACTCCAGGGGCCAGTATGTCTGGCTTTAGGATCGATGGACTAGCCTGATTGGGCCCACGAGAAGAGAAGTCGGCTACTAGAGGCACCGGCTTCGAACCCAACACAGTCATCTGAAACTTAATATCCACTGTTGGTGGCTGGGCTGATTTCGTGATATACCTCTTCATGATCTCTCCGTCCTTGAAGCTGATCATAACGAACGGCATGAAGAAGAATTCGGGATACACGGACTGGACCAAATCAGTGGCAAAGATCGCCCCTTTTGCGTCGGTCCTGTTCAATTCGCATATCTGAGAAGTTAAGTTCCCAGGCGCGCAAAAGACGATCTTGCCTTTTACGTCTTTCTGATCAAGGGTGTTTAAATCACAGATTTCCTTACTAGCATTCCCATGTCCATGGTAAAGTGGGACACGAGAGATGTAGATGTTCTCAGGATAGATTGACTTACCTTGTACGGTTGTGATGCCATCGCCAAGAGTGATTGAAGCCGTATACTCTCTATCAATGGTCCCCGCAGCCACCGTCGTGATCCAAGGGGCGCCGTTGACAATGGTGAAAGAGTCTGGCCCACTATTTCCAGCCGAACAAGACACAAAGATTCCCCTCTCCATGGCTGCAAAGGCTCCTAATGCAATACCATTTTCGTCGTAAGGCAATACTGGCAGTAATCCCAATGACAATGACATCAGATCCACACCATCCGCAATTGCCTGATCCATGCCGGCCAGAAAATCGATCGCAGATGTCTCGAGAGTGGATGTGGAGAATGCGACCTTGTAAATTGCGAGCCGGGCCATGGGCGCCATCCCAACGGCCGTGCCCTTAGCATAGCCGAAGTGGTCCACGTTAGGTGTTCAGCTTCCAGCAGCCGTGGATGCTGTGTGCGTCCCATGCCCATTGTAGTCCCTGGGTGAATCATAGTCATCGATCTTCGATATGTTGAGGCCCCCTTCCTTGATGCCCTTGCTGAAAGAGCGTGCCCCAATGATTTTCCAGTTGCAGTTGGAAGAATTGAACTTATCACCAGTCTCGCAAGCTCCCCTCCATCTCTCCGGCACCGGCGGCATTCCCTCATCACTGAACATCTCGCTTTCCGGCCAGATACCGGTGTCGAAGATGCCGATGATCACATCATCGCCAAAGTTGGCTGTGGGCCACAAGCCCACATGCCTATTCAGGCCTAGAAACTGAGGGGTGTGTGTGGTATGGAGCTGGGCATATGTCTCTGGGTACGTGGCAAGGTGACCAGGCATTCTCTCCAGCTCATTGAGCTGGGCCTCCGACATCACAGCACTGAAGCCGTTCATCACGTGGTTGTACGTGTACAGGTGTACTGCATCCATGCCGTCGGCCACCGAGATGGACGAGATTGTCGACCTGTACCAACTATCATGGTTGGCGAAGGGAGTTGGTATAGATGATTTGTCCATGTGGATGATATAAGGCCGACCGTCAGCCGACGATGATGTGGCCACATGAGTGAGAAGGAAGATTAAGGAGAGGAGCATGGAAGGGGTGATGATGTGGCGGGCCATGGCTACTGACATGGACCATGTGTTGGGGAAAGAGGTTAGTATTTGGGATTTCTATGTATAGGCATCAGATTCGTTCTGCTAATTAGTCACAATGCAAGCAACACTACCGATTGAGAAGAACTTTCAACAAAGCTTCCCCAGTCAAAAATCTGTTTACATGGTATACAATAGTTTTCACTTCTAACGAGTGGAGCTCAATATGGTTTTTGTATTTGACGGTTCCTAAGAAAAGGCAGGCCAGAGAAATTGAAAAGCCAGCATTTTGAAACGGACAGTATGTTTAGTCGCTCGTTGACTAGACTTATTGTCGGCGGCTGGAATGTCTCATCCAAAACCTCGCTTGGGCGTATTAGGTATAGTGGGCCAGGCCTGGACTCAAAATTCAACTTTTAATTGTTTATCGGTTTTCCTTCGAATATGAAATATCTTCTTTAACCATTTTCGTCGGCAATTGAGAGCATTATTTTGGGTACCCCAATCCATGGTGAGGCGCTTACAGCAGCACTAGCAGGGTGTGCACCGACTCAAACCAAGTCGAGCTGGCCTCAGATCGGCCAGTTCGAGCCGAGTTTACCTATGCAACATTTTCACGAGCACATGGACTGCATCTTCAAAATCTCACTGCATGGAAAACAGCAGCAGTGGTTTTATTGGTATTTTATTAAACACCTTCTAAGCAACATAAAAATCAAGAAAAAAAATGGTATTTGTTTCATATACATACCTTACTTGCCACCAGCCACACTTCGTTGAGTCATTTCACAAACACTTGGTGAGTAACATCAATATCAAAGTAATCGAGTCACTGAACTGGTTTGATTCGAGTCGAGTCGAGTTGGGGCCAGCTCGAACTCATTTTCGAGCTCAAAAAATTAGCTCGACTTAGCTCAAACTTAGCTTCGAACCGAGTCGAGTCGAGATTTTTCAAGTCGAGCTGAGCGATCTAATTGAGCTAGCTGGGTTCGTGTACACCCTTAAGCAATAGGCCCACCAAGCCATAGAAAGAGGGCTTGTGCTCATAAATTTGGCTCAAAGGTCAGGCCCTGGCTTAAAATCTAAGCATAGTTTGCTGGCTAAGCCAAACAAGGCCAATGATGAATGCTGTGGTGATAACGGCATAATATTGTATGATTAATCCCTATTTTACAGTATTTGTCATGCAAATTTATCATAACGTGGTCTAATTAAATGTATTTTTTATGTGTTGAAAAGAATGGAAAGTCTAAAATTAATTTGAACTAATAAAGGTTAATTAGAGCTCAAAAAAGATGATGGTCAAGTATATTGAAGTTTTAAAGTAATCAAGTTGAAAGATCAAATGATATTAAAAGTTGAATATGTGCTAAAGAATTGAAGAAAATCAAGTCAGAGGAGTTTGGTCGGCCTTAGAAAGGTTCGGTCGACCGTGACTTGCTGGACAACCAAGCTATGCTGGATAGATATGTATCGTCAACTGAGCACTAGTCCGGTTGACCAAAGATAGTATGGTTGACCAATCAAGTATCAAACTTGTTGCATGTGTATTTTTCAAGGTTGGTGGGAGCAAAACCTATATAAGAAGATCTTTAAACAAGAATTAGATCCATCCTAGGGTTTGAAGAGAGAATGTCAAGCCCCGCACTTCAGATATAAAGTGTACACCCTCATACCCGAGTTACAGTCCATGACTCATATACTAAGTGTACATAAACTTGCCCATTATACAATTATTAAGAGGCACAATTTACATCTATTCTAGATCGTAATTATATTAACATTCATGCATCCAACTATTTTCACTATATTTATAACATTCATGTTCATAAAATAAATTATCAAATCGGTCGAAGTCCACCCATTTGAGACTTTATTAAACTAAAATAATCAATCATTGTCATCTAATAAAGTTATGGCTATAAACATATTTCAAATTTAATCAAATCAGCAATAATTAAAATGAATATAAAAAAAAAATAAAAAATCATATAATCAATCGCATAAATTTAGTCGTCTAATGCAGCGAGCTCATCTTCCACCAAATACGGCCATTGGTTTTAAGTTTCATCCACCAACCCGGCCTCATTTTTAAGTATTCGATTAGATCGTCTTGCATCGTCTGTCTCTGTATAGTTGTTAATCCACAAAGTTAGATGGCTAGGCTAATGAGTGAATCCAGTATGGTTCATACATAACACAATATAACATACCGTAATATAACTGAAATAGTATGCATGTAATATGAGCATGAATGCAAAAATGTCATGAGGTGCATGTCAAGTGGGATGATCGTCTAATTGCTTAAGTTGGATATGTATCAAATAAAAAATTTTACCCTTCAAACATCCATCATAGGTAGGCATGAGTAATCTGTACTCATTAGACATCCACCTAAGTAGAAATGGGTAATCATATATCTACTCTGTGAGTAGGCTTAGATTATCGTGGGCATCTGGTAATGAAGCTAGCAAGTTTAACCTGTAACACCCTGAACTTTTCAATACCCAAGTATTAAAAGTTCTCGAGTGTTACAATAAAATTTAATTTAGTATATAAATATTTATGTCACCAATTTAGCCTATTCTAACCTTACATTTATTATTTAACCTGAATTTTACAGTTGAGAATAATTTTCATCTATAGATCAAGTCATCCGTCCGTTAATTTTTAGGACAAGATTATCATATATACAAGTATTCTCAATTGTTCATAATAACCAACTATTCAATCAATTATTCATCGCTAGGTAAAGATATTTGACCGTCCACTTTGAGTTTGGACCACCCGATTATGGTAAACTAACTACCCGATCTCTACATCCGCTCGTACACGTATCGAATTGATATGTTAATCCATTCATCTTGTTCATCACCTATGAATATGCTTAACTCACTATCAGGACTACAATTTGAGGAACTTACACATGTGAACAAGTCACTTGAATCTAACGGTATACATATTCTACCTCTTGATCACTCCAAAAATCTACTTTTGTTCATCCATTTACAAAACCGACCGTATAACCACCTACATATAGATCAGAGTACTAATCATCAAGTTTTTCTATTTTTAACATGCCATCTGACCGTCTACCATTTTAGATCCGCCAAACGGGCCGCCTAAATATCAGAATGAACTACTCAATTTGAAGATCATAAGGTATATGCCATAACTACCTGCTGACTTCTCTATTAGATATATAAAAGCATTGATTTAAACCTCGGGGCAGTATGACTATTAAAAAGGCATCTTGGTTATCAGTAAGCAATCAAGGCCCAAAATGGGGCATTGAAAAGAGAATGAGAAATAAAGAATGTTTGTGAAATTTCAATTCATTTGGATGGTATAGTCCAGTGTTACGGATGATGGAAGTTGGAGAAATAAAAGATGGCAAAATCGTAAATACTTAATATCATTAACCTATACCCTTGAATTCTAGATCACATGGTTCCCATGATCATTTTCATGTAAAATTTTATACCATGCCTATTTATCATAAATTAATTATACACGTTGAATTTTAGCTCTTAGATCATTGTAAAAGTGTCCCAATTGACAAATCATCCCCTTAACCATTGATTTTGGTGTCCATTGAGTGAAGAAAGCTCATGAGTAGTCGTAGTAGGATATTTCCCTTCATATGAATAACTTAGATTTTCTGTCATATAGACCAAGTGTGAAATATGAGAACCTCACCTTGGTAGGCTTTTTCCTTAGGTGTGATGTAACGCCCTAGAAATTGGGGGTCGTGCATGTACTCGACTCCCAAGTTCCCGGGTATCACTTATATCCAATTTCACTGTTTTATGTTTAATCATGTTTAAATGTGCAGTATGGAATCACTTGAATCATGAATCACCATTCACAACTAGTCTACTGGTATGGGAATGACAAAAATATGCATGTCCAAAAAAAATATAATCATGGGTTGCAGAGGCGTTGCCCAACAAAATCACAAAAATATTCCCAAAAGAATGATGAGCTGGGTCCAGCACCTAGCGATCCAAGATCCATCAACTAGGCCGATGGAGAACCGCCCATCAGCTGGTAGTAGGACAACTCGTCCTCCTCATCAAGACTCGCACCGCCAGGCTCCTCGTACTCTGTGTCACCTACAACTACGGGAGAGTCTGGTTAGTGTTTTAAAACACCGTCCTAAAGTGAGAGTGAATGATCAACTCAGTGGGTGCTATTAGTCTTAAATTACACAAACATCAATTATATTATGAATTTAATGAAAGACAAACATTCATAAATCCTTAGCTAATCTTGTTAATGCATATACATGATAAATGATATGATGCATGACCTCGCCAGAACATTCCCTTGAGCCACTCCGTCTAACGATCGCATATGACCAGCACTCCCTCATTGAGACCTCAACTGTCGAGTCACCAAAACTTGACTAATGCAATGCATGAATAATGTTAACCGAGTATTTAGTTAATTCCGTTCATCCAGTAGATTGGGGAATCTGGTACACCCCACAATATCAATGCCCTTAACTAGTTGCGAGGCCAAGGCCCCTCAACGCTCGAGGTCAAGACCCCGCGATCCTTGATCCCATCGAGTTCCCCATCCCCGATTTCAAGCACATGGGGAGTGCTGGGAAAGGGATCGCTCGCAGTTACTACGGGGAGGCTCGTCACCCTAGCATAGGCCGACAGCTCAGACACAATGTCCCACTCCACCATGCCTGGCTCTCGAGATGGTTGATCAGATTCAAATGGTTATCAATGGGCTTCAGTGGGCAAAGGGTATTCCAGGTTCCATTCAGGCCTGAGCAGACATGGTTAACAATCATAGTTGGTCAGTAATTGGGCTAGACCGTGTGAGTTCAGGCAAGTACGTAACGAATGACATTGGGTACAAGCGACCCACGTAGTCCAACTACTGTCACCTATTCGCATCCGCCCAAACCCGCAAGTTTAACCTCAGGATAGTCCTACCAATGGGACCACCTTCACTCTCCTCAATTTTCTGACCAACTTAGGGATTTAATGGTATTCAGTAACACTTCAACAATCCATGGTTTATCATTGAAACTCGACTATTGCCATGCACTCATACATCGACATAGAATTTTAGATTTTTTTCTATAAATGTAAGTATTAACAATATTATGAAATGAATGTGCATGTGTGTTGTGAGGGGTTAGTGGAGATCAAGGGCTATAAATCATTCATAGCACAAACATGCATCAAAGATTAATGCTAGCATAACATACATCGAGGACTTATGTAAGCACACATATACAACAAGGATTAATGCAACCTACAAGCTATGAGGAATCATCACACAAGAATCAAGCAATAAATGAACATGCATTCACCAATTTCATGCCTAACCATGTTGAGGAACAATAAACATACCATAATCAATCTATGTCGATTGAGAGGATCTGAAATGTAAGGTCTTGCTTAGGCTTTCTCTAAATTCTTCCAATCATCCATGCAATCAAAATCATTAGATTCACACTAAAATTGGTGCTAGGCCACCTAAGAATAATAGTCCGCACTTTGTGACGTTTCGCCTAACTCATGGCGCTCCTTGGGTTAGAAAATTGGGAGAAATGATTCCTATATCAATTTAGAAGCAATTAGGTAAGATTCATGTAATTTATTTTAGAAAAACCTAGGTTGGGGAGTAGGTTTTGTTTCTTACCTTCCAACCGCGAATGAGGCGGATTCGGCGAAGGGAAATGATCGACGCTTGGGCTTGATTGAAGGGGATCGATGAAGGAGAGCACTAAAGCCTCCCCCACCCTACTCCCTCTTCTTCTCTCCCTCTTTCTCTCCCTCTCTCTCTCTCTCTCTCTCTCTTTCTTTTCTCTAGGTCAAAATCGTATGGGGAGAGGGGGTGCTGAAATGAGGCCCTTTTATAATGCCAGATTTGGTGTAAATGGCCCCAAGGGCTAGGTTTTTACTATACTAGACCTATGGGAGGGTCTTTCTAAGCTCTAAGGCTCATTATGAGGTGTACATATTGATATACACCATAGGATAGTTAGCCCTAATGATGATCAACGTATGTATATGATCGGCCCGCCATTTGGATGCGCCGATCGATAGATATGATTAGAAGTCTTGTTCAATGGTCATCGATAGTCGATCGAGGCTGCGGCTATACGGATATGAGTAGGAAAATATCCTTACTCCACGGGTAAAGTTTGGTCATAAACTGACGGTCCAATTCACTCAAGTTTCAGTTCATTCTTTTAGGGTATTTGCACTTCTCATGCACTCATCCTTTAGTTTAAGTTAAGCGGTTCTAGATAGCACCTAGGTCTGACTCCTGCGATGGACGTCAAGCCCAATAAGACAGATATTATTATATAGTTTTGGAACTACTGGCCCACTAACGAGCGGTCTAGAGCTTGTTCGAAAAATTGGGGCATTTTTGGAATAAATCTAGTAGTGAGATTTCTCGTGGGCCATGATTAGGGTTTGGATTAGCTAGTGTGGCCTATTTATAACTAGTGAAAGTGGAGGTTTGGTCATGATTACTCTAAACCATCGGTTTTACGCTAAAAGAGTAACGGGGTTGATTTGGTCTATTAGTCAAGATCCGAGCCTTATTTGATTCAGTTCCGATTAGATCTTTAATTTAGTCATGATTGTCTTGATTAGTTAGCGATGGGTCGGTTAGATTTGGGTCCTATGTGAGTAAATCATGAGGCTACGCCTGATGTTCAAGTGATCGGGTGGATTCGTTGGCTTCCTACAATTGATTAATCGAACTGGTGCGGTTCTTTACTGGTACCACCCCTGTATAAACTAGCATTAAGTGCCAATGGTTAGTAAGTGATAATATAAGTTAATTACTAAAAAAAAATTAAAGATTTTTGGAAATCCAAAACAGTGAAAATTCAGGAAGTTACATGTGAGGTTATATGTTTGAGGCTTATCAAGTCTTTCTAAATCTGGAGCTTATCAGAGAAATTCACCCTGTACGAACCTTTTCAGGTCGCGGATTAGCTACCGACAGGTCTGACGTCACCTAGTTCAGTGGATCACACGATTATGCATGTTTTGCATCCACACCGTGCATCCGCAGTGAGAGATCGTTTTAAGACGAGAGACAAAGAATGAATAAAAATCTCCACTGGACCCACCACATAAAAGAGTGCCGCTCACTGTTAAAAACTACTAAGGATTACAAAACCTTTTTTATTAAGATGATATTTGTGTTTTTCCTTTGTTAATGTTTGTGTTAACTCATGCACAGGTTTGATCTCAAATAAATATCAACGTCGACCTTAGGAAGGTTTCAATGATGAGCCTCACTCTCCTCACTTTTTCTACTTTGAATATGTCTCGTTCCTTTGATCATGCTTTAAAATGATCTCCCCCAAATGGATGGACAATTTGGATACAACAGACACATCATGGTGGCCGCACAGAATTTAGTGACCTAACTTCAATAGGAGGGAGTTTCGCTGCTCAACCTGTTGGTAGTTAATCCGGCCCATTTCAGCTTATGTGAGCAAAAGCTAAAAGAGAGGGGAAGCGGATTGGCTGGTGTACCACACACCAGCTATATTGCTAGTGTATGGACGTCACCACGTACAAGTCATGTGTTATATTCAAACCGTCTGTCCATTTTTCGAGCTTGTCTTAATGCTTGTGCCAAAAAATAAAATTTTAAATATAAATAGGACCACACTGCAAAAACAAGTGAGGGATTGAACGTCTACCAATGAAACCCTGGGATGGAAAATAAAAATGATGGCCGGCCCTATGAAGTTTTTAAAGCTGACAATCATTATCCTCGCTCATATTTTTCGTGTGGTCCATTTGATCTTTGGACATGATTCATTTTTTGTCTAATGCTCTAAAATGATCTTAAAAAATGGATGAACAGTGTAGATATAATAAATACATCATTGTGGGGCCATGTAACTCTGATCTCCTTCGGACTGTTCGTACAACTAGGAGCTCGAGCAGCGTGGGCACTTATCTTAGCAGAAAACGTATCTACACCAGATATATATCTGGTGTGTGGTACACCGGCCAAGGCGGATTCGAAACTAAGTCAATTATTATTACTCTTAGCAAGAAGGAACATTATAATGGGCTATTATTTATTTATTTTTCCATTACATTTTATTGGGCTTGCATAGAAGAGAAGTGGGCCCTCTTGTCACATCCATTCATTCTTTTGGCACAAAGGCTGAAACAATGGGTGTTCTCACCACATGATTTCCCCTATCTTCATACCAACTAAGATACCCATAATTACCTGTATATAAACTTTTTACTGTAACTGCTGCCATGTTAATCTGTACGCTCATAGTAAATCCTTGCTTGCTGTAATCTGTACGCTCATAGTAAATCCTTGCTTGCTGTATTTACCGTTGAATTTCAGTTTCGGTGGGTCCACCACAACTTTCATCCCGTTTGGCACTTTCACGACTGCACGATAGATGGATGGAGAATCTGCGACGTTGGTCAGGACCCGTTTGAACACCACACTGGATGAGTTGGTGTTGTTCAGGATCACCATGAATGATGGGTAATTGAGATCGAGGGTGGCCTTAGAGCAAGTGTAGTTCGATCCGCAGGTGAGGATCTTCATCTGCTTACTCGTGTAGTTTAGCCCACAGAGGAAATTGATATAATCTTGACGGTCGAGATCATACACTAGACCGGGGTCCATTGCCTTGTTCGGATCCACGTGTCCCGCACCATAATCAAGAGGTGTGGCGGCTGTTCCGTTGGTCATATCTAGGATCGGGCCGTGGGTGTTGTCGGTTATGTATGCAGTGGTCATGATTGCAGACCGGATGGCAGCTGGGCTCCAATCGGAGTGGGCTGCACGTAGCAATGTGGCCACACCAACGATGTGGGGCGTTGACATGGACGTACCAGAAAGCAGCCTATATTCCGACATCAAGAAATCATTGCGGATCGGTTGAAATCCACGGTTGGGAGCCCACGCGGCCAGGATATTAACTCCAGGGGCCAGTATGTCTGGCTTTAGGATCGATGGACTAGCCTGATTGGGCCCACGAGAAGAGAAGTCGGCTACTAGAGGCACCGGCTT
Source organism: Magnolia sinica (assembly GCF_029962835.1). Classification (NCBI taxonomy): domain Eukaryota; kingdom Viridiplantae; phylum Streptophyta; class Magnoliopsida; order Magnoliales; family Magnoliaceae; genus Magnolia; species Magnolia sinica. The sequence goes on along the minus strand of NC_080574.1, from coordinate 123,517,806 downwards.
CGAACCCAACACAGTCATCTGAAACTTAATATCCACTGTTGGTGGCTGGGCTGATTTCGTGATATACCTCTTCATGATCTCTCCGTCCTTGAAGCTGATCATAACGAACGGCATGAAGAAGAATTCGGGATACACGGACTGGACCAAATCAGTGGCAAAGATCGCCCCTTTTGCGTCGGTCCTGTTCAATTCGCATATCTGAGAAGTTAAGTTCCCAGGCGCGCAAAAGACGATCTTGCCTTTTACGTCTTTCTGATCAAGGGTGTTTAAATCACAGATTTCCTTACTAGCATTCCCATGTCCATGGTAAAGTGGGACACGAGAGATGTAGATGTTCTCAGGATAGATTGACTTACCTTGTACGGTTGTGATGCCATCGCCAAGAGTGATTGAAGCCGTATACTCTCTATCAATGGTCCCCGCAGCCACCGTCGTGATCCAAGGGGCGCCGTTGACAATGGTGAAAGAGTCTGGCCCACTATTTCCAGCCGAACAAGACACAAAGATTCCCCTCTCCATGGCTGCAAAGGCTCCTAATGCAATACCATTTTCGTCGTAAGGCAATACTGGCAGTAATCCCAATGACAATGACATCAGATCCACACCATCCGCAATTGCCTGATCCATGCCGGCCAGAAAATCGATCGCAGATGTCTCGAGAGTGGATGTGGAGAATGCGACCTTGTAAATTGCGAGCCGGGCCATGGGCGCCATCCCAACGGCCGTGCCCTTAGCATAGCCGAAGTGGTCCACGTTAGGTGTTCAGCTTCCAGCAGCCGTGGATGCTGTGTGCGTCCCATGCCCATTGTAGTCCCTGGGTGAATCATAGTCATCGATCTTCGATATGTTGAGGCCCCCTTCCTTGAGGCCCTTGCTGAAAGAGCGTGCCCCAATGATTTTCCAGTTGCAGTTGGAAGAATTGAACTTATCACCAGTCTCGCAAGCTCCCCATCTCTCCGGCACTGGCGGCATTCCCTCATCACCGAACATCTCACTCTCCGGCCAGATACCGGTGTCGAAGATGCCGATGATCACATCATCGCCAAAGTTGGCTGTGGGCCACAAGCCCACATGCCTATTCTGGCCTAGTAACGGAGGGGTGTGTGTGGTGTGGAGCTGGGCATATGTCTCTGGGTACGTGGCAAGGTGACCAGGCATTCTCTCCAGCTCATTGAGCTGGGCCTCCGACATCACAGCACTGAAGCCGTTCATCACGTGGTTGTACGTGTACAGGTGTACTGCATCCATGCCGTCGGCCACCGAGATGGACGAGATTGTCGACCTGTACCAACTATCATGGTTGGCGAAGGGAGTTGGTATAGATGATTTGTCCATGTGGATGATATAAGGCCGACCGTCAGCCGACGATGATGTGGCCACATGAGTGAGAAGGAAGATTAAGGAGAGGAGCATGGAAGGGGTGATGATGTGGCGGGCCATGGCTACTGACATGGACCATGTGTTGGGGAAAGAGGTTAGTATTTGGGATTTCTATGTATAGGCATCAGATTCGTTCTGCTAATTAGTCACAATGCAAGCAACACTACCGATTGAGAAGAACTTTCAACAAAGCTTCCCCAGTCAAAAATCTGTTTACATGGTATACAATAGTTTTCACTTCTAACGAGTGGAGCTCAATATGGTTTTTGTATTTGACGGTTCCTAAGAAAAGGCAGGCCAGAGAAATTGAAAAGCCAGCATTTTGAAACGGACAGTATGTTTAGTCGCTCGTTGACTAGACTTATTGTCGGCGGCTGGAATGTCTCATCCAAAACCTCGCTTGGGCGTATTAGGTATAGTGGGCCAGGCCTGGACTCAAAATTCAACTTTTAATTGTTTATCGGTTTTCCTTCGAATATGAAATATCTTCTTTAACCATTTTCGTCGGCAATTGAGAGCATTATTTTGGGTACCCCAATCCATGGTGAGGCGCTTACAGCAGCACTAGCAGGGTGTGCACCGACTCAAACCAAGTCGAGCTGGCCTCAGATCGGCCAGTTCGAGCCGAGTTTACCTATGCAACATTTTCACGAGCACATGGACTGCATCTTCAAAATCTCACTGCATGGAAAACAGCAGCAGTGGTTTTATTGGTATTTTATTAAACACCTTCTAAGCAACATAAAAATCAAGAAAAAAAATGGTATTTGTTTCATATACATACCTTACTTGCCACCAGCCACACTTCGTTGAGTCATTTCACAAACACTTGGTGAGTAACATCAATATCAAAGTAATCGAGTCACTGAACTGGTTTGATTCGAGTCGAGTCGAGTTGGGGCCAGCTCGAACTCATTTTCGAGCTCAAAAAATTAGCTCGACTTAGCTCAAACTTAGCTTCGAACCGAGTCGAGTCGAGATTTTTCAAGTCGAGCTGAGCGATCTAATTGAGCTAGCTGGGTTCGTGTACACCCTTAAGCAATAGGCCCACCAAGCCATAGAAAGAGGGCTTGTGCTCATAAATTTGGCTCAAAGGTCAGGCCCTGGCTTAAAATCTAAGCATAGTTTGCTGGCTAAGCCAAACAAGGCCAATGATGAATGCTGTGGTGATAACGGCATAATATTGTATGATTAATCCCTATTTTACAGTATTTGTCATGCAAATTTATCATAACGTGGTCTAATTAAATGTATTTTTTATGTGTTGAAAAGAATGGAAAGTCTAAAATTAATTTGAACTAATAAAGGTTAATTAGAGCTCAAAAAAGATGATGGTCAAGTATATTGAAGTTTTAAAGTAATCAAGTTGAAAGATCAAATGATATTAAAAGTTGAATATGTGCTAAAGAATTGAAGAAAATCAAGTCAGAGGAGTTTGGTCGGCCTTAGAAAGGTTCGGTCGACCGTGACTTGCTGGACAACCAAGCTATGCTGGATAGATATGTATCGTCAACTGAGCACTAGTCCGGTTGACCAAAGATAGTATGGTTGACCAATCAAGTATCAAACTTGTTGCATGTGTATTTTTCAAGGTTGGTGGGAGCAAAACCTATATAAGAAGATCTTTAAACAAGAATTAGATCCATCCTAGGGTTTGAAGAGAGAATGTCAAGCCCCGCACTTCAGATATAAAGTGTACACCCTCATACCCGAGTTACAGTCCATGACTCATATACTAAGTGTACATAAACTTGCCCATTATACAATTATTAAGAGGCACAATTTACATCTATTCTAGATCGTAATTATATTAACATTCATGCATCCAACTATTTTCACTATATTTATAACATTCATGTTCATAAAATAAATTATCAAATCGGTCGAAGTCCACCCATTTGAGACTTTATTAAACTAAAATAATCAATCATTGTCATCTAATAAAGTTATGGCTATAAACATATTTCAAATTTAATCAAATCAGCAATAATTAAAATGAATATAAAAAAAAAATAAAAAATCATATAATCAATCGCATAAATTTAGTCGTCTAATGCAGCGAGCTCATCTTCCACCAAATACGGCCATTGGTTTTAAGTTTCATCCACCAACCCGGCCTCATTTTTAAGTATTCGATTAGATCGTCTTGCATCGTCTGTCTCTGTATAGTTGTTAATCCACAAAGTTAGATGGCTAGGCTAATGAGTGAATCCAGTATGGTTCATACATAACACAATATAACATACCGTAATATAACTGAAATAGTATGCATGTAATATGAGCATGAATGCAAAAATGTCATGAGGTGCATGTCAAGTGGGATGATCGTCTAATTGCTTAAGTTGGATATGTATCAAATAAAAAATTTTACCCTTCAAACATCCATCATAGGTAGGCATGAGTAATCTGTACTCATTAGACATCCACCTAAGTAGAAATGGGTAATCATATATCTACTCTGTGAGAAGAGATGAGAACCATAGTCAATGCAATGAATGAATGTCTAATTGTAACACCCTGAACTTTTCAATACCCAAGTATTAAAAGTTCTCGAGTGTTACCATAAAATTTAATTTAGTATATAAATATTTATGTCACCAATTTAGCCTATTCTAACCTTACATTTATTATTTAACCTGAATTTTACAGTTGAGAATAATTTTCATCTATAGATCAAGTCATCCGTCCGTTAATTTTTAGGACAAGATTATCATATATACAAGTATTCTCAATTGTTCATAATAACCAACTATTCAATCAATTATTCATCGCTAGGTAAAGATATTTGACCGTCCACTTTGAGTTTGGACCACCCGATTATGGTAAACTAACTACCCGATCTCTACATCCGCTCGTACACGTATCGAATTGATATGTTAATCCATTCATCTTGTTCATCACCTATGAATATGCTTAACTCACTATCAGGACTACAATTTGAGGAACTTACACATGTGAACAAGTCACTTGAATCTAACGGTATACATATTCTACCTCTTGATCACTCCAAAAATCTACTTTTGTTCATCCATTTACAAAACCGACCGTATAACCACCTACATATAGATCAGAGTACTAATCATCAAGTTTTTCTATTTTTAACATGCCATCTGACCGTCTACCATTTTAGATCCGCCAAACGGGCCGCCTAAATATCAGAATGAACTACTCAATTTGAAGATCATAAGGTATATGCCATAACTACCTGCTGACTTCTCTATTAGATATATAAAAGCATTGATTTAAACCTCGGGGCAGTATGACTATTAAAAAGGCATCTTGGTTATCAGTAAGCAATCAAGGCCCAAAATGGGGCATTGAAAAGAGAATGAGAAATAAAGAATGTTTGTGAAATTTCAATTCATTTGGATGGTATAGTCCAGTGTTACGGATGATGGAAGTTGGAGAAATAAAAGATGGCAAAATCGTAAATACTTAATATCATTAACCTATACCCTTGAATTCTAGATCACATGGTTCCCATGATCATTTTCATGTAAAATTTTATACCATGCCTATTTATCATAAATTAATTATACACGTTGAATTTTAGCTCTTAGATCATTGTAAAAGTGTCCCAATTGACAAATCATCCCCTTAACCATTGATTTTGGTGTCCATTGAGTGAAGAAAGCTCATGAGTAGTCGTAGTAGGATATTTCCCTTCATATGAATAACTTAGATTTTCTGTCATATAGACCAAGTGTGAAATATGAGAACCTCACCTTGGTAGGCTTTTTCCTTAGGTGTGATGTAACGCCCTGAAAATTAAGGGTCGTACATGTGCTCGGCTCCCAAGTTCCCGGGTATCACTTATATCTAATTTCTCTGTGTTATGTTTAATCATGTTTAAATGCGCAACATGGAATCACTTGATTCATGAATCACCATCCACAACTAGTCTACTGGTATGGGAATGACAAAAATATACAAGTAAAAAAAATATAATCATGGGTTGCAGAGGCGTTGCCCAACAAAATCACAAAAATATGTCTAAAAGAATGATGAGCTGGGTCCAGCACCTAGCGATCCAAGATCCATCAACTAGGCCGATGGAGAACCGCCCATCAGCTGGTAGTAGGACAACTCGTCCTCCTCATCAAGACTCGCACCGCCAGGCTCCTCGTACTCTGTGTCACCTACAACTACGGGAGAGTCTGGTTAGTGTTTTAAAACACCGTCCTAAAGTGAGAGTGAATGATCAACTCAGTGGGTGCTATTAGTCTTAAATTACACAAACATCAATTATATTATGAATTTAATGAAAGACAAACATTCATAAATCCTTAGCTAATCTTGTTAATGCATATACATGATAAATGATATGATGCATGACCTCGCCAGAACATTCCCTTGAGCCACTCCGTCTAACGATCGCATATGACCAGCACTCCCTCATTGAGACCTCAACTGTCGAGTCACCAAAACTTGACTAATGCAATGCATGAATAATGTTAACCGAGTATTTAGTTAATTCCGTTCATCCAACAGATTGAGGAAACTGACACACCTCAGGATATCAATGCCCTTAACTAGTTGTGAGGCCAAGGCCCCTCAACGCGTGAGGCCAAGACTCCGCGATCCTTGATCTCATTAGGTTCCCCATCCCCGATTTCAAGCACATGGGGAGTACTGGGAAAGGGATCGCTCGCAGTCACTATGGGGAGGCTCGTCACCCCAGCGTAGGCCGACAACTCGGACACAGTGTCCCATTCCACTATGCCCAGCTCTCGAGACAGTGGATCAGTTTCAAATGGTTATCAATGGGCTTCAGTGGGTAAAGGGTGTCCCAGGTTCCATCAGGCATGAGCAGACATGGTTAACAATCATAGTTGGTCAGTAATTGGGCTAGACCGTGTGAGTCCAAGCGAGTACGTGACGGACGACATCGAGTACAAGCGACCCACGTAGTCCAACTACTGTCGCTCATTCGCATCCGCCCAAACCCGTGGGTTTAACCTCAGGATAGTCCTACCAATGGGACCACCTTCACTCTCCTCAATTTTCTGACCAACTTAGGGATTTAATGGTATTCAGTAACACTTCAACAATCCATGGTTTATCATTGAAACTCGACTATTGCCATGCACTCATACATCGACATAGAATTTTAGATTTTTTTCTATAAATGTAAGTATTAACAATATTATGAAATGAATGTGCATGTGTGTTGTGAGGGGTTAGTGGAGATCAAGGGCTATAAATCATTCATAGCACAAACATGCATCAAAGATTAATGCTAGCATAACATACATCGAGGACTTATGTAAGCACACATATACAACAAGGATTAATGCAACCTACAAGCTATGAGGAATCATCACACAAGAATCAAGCAATAAATGAACATGCATTCACCAATTTCATGCCTAACCATGTTGAGGAACAATAAACATACCATAATCAATCTATGTCGATTGAGAGGATCTGAAATGTAAGGTCTTGCTTAGGCTTTCTCTAAATTTTCTAAATACATCACCCAATAAGCAAAATCATTAGATTCATATTAAAATTGGTGTTAGGCCACCTAAGAACAATAGTCAGCACCTTGTGACATTTCGCCCAACTCATGGCGCTCCTTAGGTTAGGAAATTGGGGAAAATGATTCCTATATTAATTTAGAAGCAATTAGGTAAGATTTATGCAATTTATTTTAGAAAAACCTAAGTTGAGGAGTAGGTTTTGTTTTTTACCTTCCAACCGCGAATGAGGCGGATTCAGCGAAGGGAAATAATCGACACTAGGGCTTGATTGGAGGGGACCGATGAAGGAGAGCACTAAAGCCTCCCCCACCCTACTCTGTCTTCTTCTCTTCCTCTCTCTCTTCCTCTTCCTCTTTTTCTCTCTTTCCTTTCTCTAGGGTAAAATCGTATGGGGAGAGGAGGTGCCCAAATAAGGCCCTTTTATAATGCCAAATTTGGTGTAAATGGCCTCAAGGACTAGGTTTTTACTATACTAGACCTATAGGAGGGTCTTTCTAAGCTCTAAGGCCCACTATGGGGTGTACATATTGATATACACCGTAGGATAGTTAGCCCTAATGATGATCTACGTATGTATATGATCAGCCCGCCATTTGGATGCACCGATCAATAGATATGATTAAAAGTCTTTTCAACAGTCACCGATAGTCGATTGGGGCCGCGGCTATACGGATATGAGTAGGAAAATATCCTTACTCCACGGGTAAAGTTTGGTCATAAACTGACGGTCCAATTCACTCAAGTTTCAGTTCATTCTTTTAGGGTATTTGCACTTCTCATGCACTCATCCTTTAGTTTAAGTTAAGCGGTTCTAGATAGCACCTAGGTCTGACTCCTGCGATGGACGTCAAGCCCAATAAGACAGATATTATTATATAGTTTTGGAACTACTGGCCCACTAACGAGCGGTCTAGAGCTTGTTCGAAAAATTGGGGCATTTTTGGAATAAATCTAGTAGTGAGATTTCTCGTGGGCCATGATTAGGGTTTGGATTAGCTAGTGTGGCCTATTTATAACTAGTGAAAGTAGAGATTTGGTCATGATTACTCTAAACCATCGGTTTTAGGCTAAAAGAGTAACGGGGTTGATTTAGTCTATTATTAAAGATTCAGGCCTTATCTGACTCGGCCCCAGTTAGATCTTTAATTTAGTCATGATTGTCTTGATTAGTTAGCGATGGGTCGGTTAGATTTGGGTCCTATGTGAGTAAATTATGGGGCTGCACCTGATGTTCAAGTGATCGGACGGATTCGTTGGCTTTCTACAATTGATTAATCGAACTGGTGCGGTTCTTTACTGGTACCACCCCTGTATAAACTAGCATTAAGTGCCAATGGTTAGTAAGTGATAATATAAGTTAATTACTAAAAAAAAATTAAAGATTTTTGGAAATCCAAAACAGTGAAAATTCAGGAAGTTACATGTGAGGTTATATGTTTTAGGCTTATCAAGTCTTTCTAAATCTGGAGCTTCCGATTGACCGACCTTACACGATCAATCATAACTCATATCTGGACCACACTTTAGCCTCATATGATTACGATATTATACAAAATTTAAACCCCGATCATTATCCCACATCGTTGAAAGATGACCGCCTTGACTCCAATTCATTCATTTTGGTGAAAAAAGTGAAATTTTAGATTTAAGCATTTTCCACTATTGATCAACTACTAACTTTTGTCCAACCATTTGGCTATCTTGACTACACATTTCTTCCATTATGTTGGTTGATATATGTATATTTTCTTAATTAATTTGGTGAATAATTCTTTATTGATAATAATTTAGATATAAGTTCCTTTTGTAAGAATTATTTAGAAACGTACTAATAACCATGTAGAACCATTAGATTTCCCAAAACTCTCATACCAGCAATAATTACGAAAATGTCATTAACGTAGATCCTTGAATTCTAAATTAGATGGTTCTCATGATCCGTTTGATGTAAAATCTTATACCATGCTTATGTATCATAAATTAACTATACATGTCAAATTTCGGCCCTTATATCATTGTAAAAGTGATCCAATTAACAAATCAGCCCCTTAACTATTGATTTTAGTATCCATCGAGTGAAGAAACTTCGTGGATAGTTGTATAGTAGGATATTTTTCTTCATATGAACGACTTAGATTTCCTATCATATGGACCAAGTGTGAAATATGAATACCCCACTTTGGTAGGCTTTTCCTTATGCGCGAAGTTATCCTTTCGAGGCTTACCAACTCCTTATAAATTTTGACCTTCCGATTTAACCACTTCCTACCGTCCATCACAACTCAAATTTGGACCACACTTTGGTCTCATATGACTACAAGGTTATATAAAGTTTAGATGCCGATTTATGATCCCACAATGTTGAATGTTGAAGCTAGTTTCTTCCTTTTGGTACAAAAGGTGAAATTTAAAATTTAGGCCTTTTTCACTATTAATCAATCACTAAATTTTGTTCAATCATTTTTTATCCTTATTACACATTTCTTCCAAAATTAGGTCCTGATCATTAAGTGTGGACTGTTAATTGAGATTAAGTTCATTTTAGTATCCATTAGAAGAATTTTCAAGATAGGCTAATCAAATTTCGGATCACCAAGAAAATTATATACCTGGCTCTATTCGATGACCCCAATACACTAGATGAATTATATTTAAAGAAAGATCGTAAGAAAAGGTCAAATTAGAGAAACTCAATCCAAGTGGGATGAGAAACACACCCCTCTCACACGTCCACTCCTTTTATAAAATGGGTGTACGTTTCCTTTTCCATTCAGACACCACCTCCCAAACGTCTAAGGGAGAAAGAGAAAGATAAAGAGAAAGAGAAGCCTAAATACTCATCATCCTCTTCCTTCTCCACATGTGTGGTGTCTTCATTTTGCTTAAGCGATGTTGTGATTCATGTAGAAACTTTCCTACATGGATATCTACCTAAGGTTTAAATCTAAGGCCAAGGTGAGGGATTCCTTTAAAGCTTACACTAATTTTGAGTTTATATGATTTATCTTGTTTTTGCATACTTTCATATTAATGTGATTTTCCATACAATTGATTAATTTACCATTATTAACTATTTATCCTTTTAAAAATTATGGTTAAGGTATGATTGTAATTATGCGTGATTTTTATAAATTTATGCGGGGTGATGGATACAAACCTTACCTTTTGCCAATTTGGAGAGCGACGTGTACTTCCACTCTATATCGAGATGGCCTTTTACTTATCTCTCCTTATTTTTGTTGAATTAGCCTATTTGCTCCTCTTCTCTTTTATTGAGTTACTCTTCTCCTTTATTAGGTCAGCCTTGTAATACCTCCCTTTATGGCTTGGGTATGTGTCTTGAAATTCTAAAACACTCATGGTTTGACATATTTCTCTATTGATGTAAGTGATCTATTATAGGCCTCATATATAGTGGTTCATATATATCATCGTGGACGTAATACGTTTTGGGTAGCGGATCTTTTGGTCAGCACGTAATCCCATGGGTTGGTGAGTGGTGCACAATCGATGTGAGTAAATCGTTATACGTGTTACATCACTTTTCGGGATTAGATGTCACAAATAATTACTCCATGATCACATCGTGTCATGTAAATCTCCCAATTGTGTTGTTGCGTCGCCTTGAGATGTTCACATAAATCCACTTAATGTTGGACATGCTGACAAATCTCTGTACTATTGGATGCGGGGTAAGCCAGGTTTTCTACGAACTATATTCCACATTATGATGACCACTACGTATGATGGACCGCACACACTATGTTAAGCATGTATTCTTGTAGATTGGTTACGCATACTGATACCACTCGTAGTGGTCGAGTGCGAGACGTATCAGAACCCTCAAATTATTCTTATGAATCTCTTGAATTATTATTAATCTTAAAGGATAACCATCACTATGAGTAGGGCATTGACCCTCTCCAACTATACAGATATTGCAAGTGAATTACAGGTTGATGATATGGTCGATAATCATTCTATGGAAGATTCTTTCAGAAAGAAAAGAATAAGGATAACACCACAAATTGTTTTATTTATTTTTCTGCTACAAACTTTGATAATGTAATAAGCTCCCATTGAGAGGGCATTAAATAATTATTTGTACACTTTTTTACTGTAATGGAATAATAAATACAGTCAATTTTATTATCGTGAATGGTTACTTTCATAAATGTAACTGGATGTAATTCATCTTAAAAAGAAAAAAAAAGGTGCGATTTTGAAGCATCCAATTTTTACATTATTAACACCCAAAATTCTCAGGTACGAGTATGTACACAGGCCGTGAAATTTCGGGATGTTACATAACCATTCAGGGAGATTCCTCAGAAACACATGCACAAGATGTACATGCAGTCATAATGGATGCATGTAATGCATGCTCAATGTCAATACATCAACATGTGTAGTTTAATAGATACATCTCTCTCTGAGAGGAAATAACAAATTTTAGAATATCAATTATTTGCATGTTTGCATGTTCAAATTATAAATCGTATTGCAAGAATCATACTAGCATAAGCAATATAACATGTCAATCATATCAATCCAAACAATCACAACACTACTAGAAAATTGGGCAAAGGCTACGGATTTAATTCGTAGCCATAGACCCATGGCTACGGTTTTCATCCGTAGCACGACCGTCATCATAGGTGCTAGCCAATAATTATAAAACCTATGGCTACGGATTTAATCCGTAGTCATAGATTACAATAGCTACAGATATAATCAGTATCAACTATTTCTGTAGCCAAAAGTACCTACAGCTACGGATGGTATTGGTAGCTAAAAGTAGTGTTGGATCCGTAGCAATATGCCAAATTGAATAATAGCTACGGTTGTCAGATTACCAGCTATGGTTAATATCCGTAGCTATTACCTACATTTAAAAAAAAAATTATAATCATTCATTCATTCAACTAAGATCGGCAGTATAGAATCTGCTGGATATCCATATCAACAGTACTAGAGCAGAAATTGTACTATGTTAATTGCTCTCCAATGCAATTGCTCTATTGGTATGTTTTTTTTATAGGTTTTTAACACATGCATTGAGAAATGAAGATGAACGAAAAGTGCACATATAGCTAGGATGTATATTATATGAATGGACTGGATGAGAAGCTCGGCTTGTTCTGTTTGCAGTTGGAATTTTTGTATCCCTTCTTTGTAGTTACTACAGAATGCTACTAGCAAAAAAGATTGAAATGAGATATGTCGAAACTCATCATAGATTGCTTATGATTCGAAAAGGTCACTTTTGTTGGACAATCATAGCTATCCATCCATTGCTCGGGGAAAGGATGGCTACACGAATAGGTTGGATCATCTGATCAATGTGATTTTTGAGCCCATAAAAATGTCATCTGGACTTTATGGGTAGTTCAGATTGATTTTTAAACCTGATTTGTTATATATAGTGTGGCCAACACCCCACTTAGAAGCAATCAGGATGATTAGCTTGTGGGTGCATGCATCTGACTTTTTGACACCCTTAACTAGGTTTTCTGTTGTGATTACATGTAAAATATGCTATACTATGGTGCTTCCCACCATCTTTATAAGATCCAAACAATCATAAGGTAGCCTATAGGTTAAATGGGCCATAACCCAAATATATATATCACACGGATTTAACAATCCTAACCATTCTATTATAGAACTTTTATGGAAATAAATTATATGGTTATAAGAAACGTCAAACAAAGTTAATTTGACCATTTCAATTTTTCCAAGCCAAGGGTTGGAATTGTCCAATCGGTCTGAATTTTGGGATATGAACCATCTAAGGTAGGGCCAGCCTACCTGATGAGAGTTCAGATCTCATAAAGGTTTGCCACGTACTATACAAAACATGCAGATCAATCAGAATGTGAGAGATCAATCAGAAAATTTAAGTTCATTAAAAGGCTGGAGCATGGCACAACATATTCATCATTTCAAAGTCCCATTTTTAATACCTTTGCAACCTCAAGCACATGTTGGCCAAGTATAGGATGCTTCCACTGCTCCTTATGGTGCAACATGACTAACTCTTGGATCTGACTGATTCTTAGGATCCTTGGTGAAAATGTGACTGCACCTAATGGGCAGAGTGAATCTGATGATTTTTTTTCCTACACAGCTCTCCCTCAGCACAAGCAACTTTTTTGGTGTGCCTACACAAGTCAGCTAGCGAATTCCTATAAAATTCCAATATTATCCAAACAAATCATACTCTAATAGGCCACTATCCCTAAAAGGCAAATCCATTAATCAATATAGAAAAACAAAAGATACAAACACATCACCTTTGCAACCTTAAATCCGATCCCGAAAATAAACAAAACCCACATCTGATATCTTCTCAAACCCATATTAAAAGGGCAAACCTAAATCAAATGTATGAATGTTCCCCCCTCAAACCAATCCCAAAAATCATCCAACATGATAAAAAACCGAAAACCCACATAGAATCCGCAGATCAAAACAGAGTAATTCCACACTAAATGTAACAAAATCAACAACACCTGGCTGAGTTTTCCTATAGATCAAATCAATCACCAAATCTCATGAGCTATTTAAATAAACAAGCAAACACCCAATCGAAAATCTCCATCGAAGCATTGAAACCAGACTCGATTGGACTGGTAACATCTTATACTTATCCGACGAATGATCTTCGATATAGCCAGTAGAACTGCCTCTTTGTAGATGAAGATATTCAATGTTCAATCTCACAGAAGAAGAGGTTCTAGGTTTAGATGAATTCTAAATTAAATCTAACCTTATGCTACTTGGATTTAATTTCTTGGATCTCACAAAAGGGTTAAATCAAAATCCCCTTTATATTAAGTAGAATGGAATCAAGAGATCCAGAAATTAAGAAACCACAAAACTATTAAAATGATTTATAAATACCTCACAATAGCGTCACAATAGTGGGGACTAATCTCTCAGAGTGATAGCTTGAATTGGCTTGGAATGAATGATAAATTCTGAGAAATGTCCTCAATTTATAAGTTGCAATTCGGTTCCCTCGGCTGGTCTAAGGTTCGGCTCGACTGGTCTTAGTAGAATCAATTTTTAAATTTTCTAACGCGATCGGATAAAACAGACTCTCGAGTGGTCGAGTGGCCAGCTCGACTGGTCGAGTGATTTAAATTAGCGTTGCTGAAGTTCGAGTCGAGCAGGTATGCACAACCGGTCGAGCAGGGTACTCGACTGGTCGAAGACCAAATAGCCTTATCCGATTTTTTGAGTAAAATTATGGACTGGTTGAGAAAAACCCTTGACTAGTCGAGCCAGTGCGTGGACTAGTCGAACAATGACTAGGACTAGTCGAAGCAAAGCCTAAAATAAGTACTAGACCAAATTAAACATGCAATGTTAATGACCTAATCCTAAGGTCTTTCTAGGGTCATGTATACCTTAAATGTGAGTATTGAAATTGAAACATCAGTCGCTTCAGTAGATAGGTCACTTTAAACTACATGAAGCCTGACCTCATATACTTGAGTTCGTGTCTCCAACTTGTGTCTTGAGCATGTGACTTGAGACTTAAGCTCGATCAAATGTATTTGAGCTTGAACTTTAGCTTGAGCATGTGATGCACTCGAACTTGAGCTTGAGATAGTGCACTTAGACTTGAGTACTTGGACTTGGTGAACTTTAACTTGTTCTCATAGTTGAACATGCATAATTATAGCACACTAAATGTCAATGTAGATAACATGAAGCTCATCTTCAAATGAAGGTAAACTTTCCATCTATTTGAATTTGAAGGTGAACATTCCATCTATTAAAACAAGTCAAACATTACGAAGTGTCCAACAAAATTTGACAATACATGGTGTTAGATTTACAATATAGCACTCTCACAATTTCATGGCCAAGATGGATCAGAAAAGGCTACCCATGTGCACGTTTTTCAAAGTGGGGCCCAACCTATGAGTACTTTCTCCCATAAAGCTACTAGCTTCCTAGGGTCTAGCAAGCCATTATGAGATTTCTTACAAAAATTCATCATCTGGGTTGCCAACACTAGATCGACGATCGTTTCCTTAATTTAATTCCGTTTTTACTATAAATAGTAAGTTTTAGTTTGATTATAATTCTTCATCCATTGGGCTTTAGGAGTTGTCCAACATGAAAAGTGCTTAGAATAATTAGGAGAATAACATGGTTAAGCACATAGGAAACGTACTATAAAAACTAAATTTACTATTTATAGTAAGTTACGAATTTCTAGGAATTTTAGTTATAGTTTGCTTCTGATTTCTCTCTCATTGTTTAATTCCTAAACTTCTTCCAAGTCTTGATATCCATATTTAAAGGGTTGTACACATTTTTTTCATCTATCATTCATAAATCAAATTACGTATTTTATAGAATTTATTTTCTATTTTCCTTGCTTTTTCCTTGTGGGTTTGAGAAGTCTCTTTGACGAGTCCCAAAGATGCTCCGTGTATTCGAAGTAGTTATCCTTGAGGAAGATGGTGATCGACCTCATCATGTTTATCCCTACGTCAATTGGTATCAAAGCAAGGACTCCCCTTGGGCCGTTGGCAAAAAACAATGGTATGAACCAAAATCCTAGAGACGGTGATCCAGGGATTCGATATCTTTCAGAATGAATGGAAGCTTTCCACTGGGAGAGTCAGTTGACTATGCAAGGGCTGCAGGTAACCCTTCATACGGATGCGCTGATGGTGTAAATGTTATAGTGTAAATCTAGCACTCGAAGAGTTGTCAAATTTTGTTGTGTCAAACCATTTAAAATTTGTATCATGCTTTGAGTTGAATTGATTAGGTTCATGCATTTTAAAGTTGTCTGCATCTTCGTTAAACTTGCCTACATTTTCAAGTTGAGGAGAAGATTATTGAAGTTTATGGTTTCAAGCTCCAATTCAACAACTAAGGCTCAAGAACTCAAGTTTAAGTTTGAAGTTTAACTATTGTACTCTAAAGACTCAAGAACTCAAGTGTAACTCAAGCTTAAGTTCAAGAGATCGATCTCAAGCTTCAAGTATCACAAGTAATGAACATTCTGAAGCAAATGATGTTCCAAGTGTTCCAACTCACAAACAGGTTTGGATGACCCTAGATTGACCTTAGGTTGTTTCATATTCATTGCATATTTTACATGAGTCATTTCATATATTTATAGGTCATTTTCCCGACTAGTCTTAGTCCTTGTTCGACTAGTCCAAGTACTAACTCGACCAGTCTAAGAGTTTTCTCGACTAGTTAAAGGTTTATTGTGAATTTTCAGAATTTTCTATTGGACTCTCGACCAGTCCATGAGACTGCTTGACCAGTTAAGTGAACAGTACTCAACCGGTCGTGCAGGCTCGACTCGAAGTCCAACAACATTTCCTGGTCCCACTCGACTAGTCGAGTAACAACCTTATCTTATCGCGCGAGAAATTTTAAAATTTTGTTGGTCCTTCAACTAGTCGAACCGACCATTTAACCAGTCGAGAGAACAATATTTTCACCTATAAATAGAGCACGAATTTCAGAGTTTATTCATTCATTGAAAGCCAAATCGAGACACCACTCTGAGAGATAAGTTTATGAATTTATTAAGCTATATTGTGCTCATTTTAGATTCTCTTTAATTAGATTTTGTAATTTGATTTTGTGATCTTTATTCCAATCTTACATTAAGAAGGGATTTGTATTTTTCCTTTTCTTGAGATCAAAATCAAATCAAGGTAGCCCAGGTTGATTTAATTAAAAATCATTTAGAACTAGAGCCTTTTCATCTGTGAGACTGGGCATTGAACATCTTCGTCTACATCGGATTAGTTCTACCGGGCTTCTTCAAAAGGAGAAATTCCAGATAAGTATCATTTATAATTTTGTATATCCTTTTTAGTTTTTGAGGTTGTGCCAGAAAAATCTCTTTTTAGTTTTGTCTGAGGTAATCCAGAAAATCTCAGAGTGTGGAGTTTTTGTAATTGTGTAAGCTCTTCTAAAGACACAATTGTGAAGGTTTTAAGGTGAACCTTGGAAAACCCTTTTCATAATGAATGTTAATATCCTGAGGGAGTGGATATTAGGAGTAGAGTAGTTGTGTGGCTGTTTGTTAACAGTTGGCGTACACACAAACGAACCACTATAATTCATGGAGTTGTG
This sequence comes from Magnolia sinica, assembly GCF_029962835.1. Classification (NCBI taxonomy): domain Eukaryota; kingdom Viridiplantae; phylum Streptophyta; class Magnoliopsida; order Magnoliales; family Magnoliaceae; genus Magnolia; species Magnolia sinica. The sequence continues at coordinate 123,500,815 of NC_080574.1, read as the reverse complement.
GTGGATGATTGAATGCGTTTATGTGTGTGAATGTTGTAATTTACTTTAAGCATTTGTGGTGCATGGTGTAGTTTATTTTATGCACTTGTGGGAATGTTGTAATAACTAAGTTTATTTCCTTTTCTATTTCCTTTGCCCCTTTATTAGTTTGGGTTTTTGACACTTACAAACGTTCTAGTAAGGTTGTCCTGCCATAAGCTTTTGGTTTTTAGTGTTAGGTTGTCCTTAGAACTAAGTTTGTATCAACCTCTCAAGACTAGTACATTTGAGGTTGCTATTTACTAGTGCTTCTTTATTATTTGATTGTGCTATCTATCTTTATATTCCACATTTATTTTTAATTTGGCATAGTCCTATTCACCCCCCCCCCCTTCTTTTAGGACGTTTAGCTCAGCCTTTTCAAGTGGTATCAGATACTAATAGCTCCTTTTATTATTTGGATTCACTTCTTGAGCTAACCAATCTGAGCTTATAAGATGCTAAATTTTAATAGCCTCTCAATTACTAGGCCTCCACCTTTTGATGGCTCCAATTATGCCTATTAGAAAGGCAGAATGAGAGCATGTGGCAAGCCACAGTGACTAGATGGACCCCTCCTACCACTGAAGTGACTGGCACTGATGGATCCAAAACTATAAAGGTTACACCATATTTTTCATGGACCATACTTCAGAAAAATGAGAGTAGTGCCAATGCAAAGGCTTTAAATGCAATCACTTGTGCATTATTACCGAATAAATTTAAAAGAATTGTATCTTATGATACTGCAAAGCAAGCCTGGGACATTATAGAAATGACACACGAGGGTACAACTACGGTCAAGAAGTCCAAACTTCAAATCCTCACCACTCGGTTTGAGGAGATACATATGGAAGAAAGTGAAACTTTCATGGACTTCTATACTAAGTTAAATGACATAGTCAACTCTATGTGGGGTCTTGGTGATAGTATCCCAGAAAGTAAAGTCTGTGCAAAGATATTGTGCTCATTGCCTGATAGGTTCAATTCTAAGGTCACTGCCATTCAGGAACTTCGTGATACGGATAATATGAGGGTTGAAGAGCTGGTTGGTTCTTTACAAACCTACGAGTTAAACTTTAAGGCTCTTAAAGGTAAGTCCATCACCCTTAAGTCTTCTAAAAATATTTCTCATGAAAATGCTAGTAATTCTGATTATGAAAACTTTGAAGATGATATGACACTATTAGCTAAGAAGTTTTACAAAATTTTCAAAAGTAAAAAGAGGGTAGATTTTCAAAAACCTTCTGAAAAGAAAAGGACTAGATCTAAAAATTAGAAATCTATTAAAGACAGCCAATGTTTCAACTGCCATGAATACGGGCGTCTGTCAAACAAATGTCCAAAGAGGGACAAATCTAAAAAGAAAGGCATGTTGGCCACATGGGATGAATCGTCTTGCTCTGAAGCTTCTTCTGGGTCAGATGATTTTGAACCCGAGTCTACTAATGAGGTCAAGGCCTTAATGACTCTAGCCAGAGTCACTTCCTCAGACAGTTGTAATTCAACTTATGATGAAAATCTGAGAAGCGACCCTGAAAATGATGATGATTTACAAGATGCCTATAATGCCCTATATAAAGAAAGTTGTAAGATAGTCGTAAAACTGAAACTTCAAAAAGTAAAGTTTTTAAAGTTAAAAGAAAATTCTGATAACTTAGTTTTAGAAAAATCTCATTTTTCTGATTGTTTTGAAAAAGCTAAGTGTGATTTAGATTTCAAAATATCCCAATTTGAAAACCTTAAATCAAAAAATGAAAATCTAAAACTAGAAGTTTCTTCACTTTTGAGTTTGAAGGACACATAGAGGTATGCCTAAGGTCACCCTAAATTAGAAAAACTTCTATCTGAATCAAGAAAATGTGGTGATCGATCTAGATTGGGCTACAATAAAAATACTCCTCCTAAATTTGTTAAAGGAGTCTTCTAACTCAAAAGAAAAAAGTCTGAATCAAAATAGTTTTAAAAATCCTAAAAATTTTCAGGCTATAAAACCTAAAAGAAACCATATCAATTATAAAAATCATAATCATAACCCCTTAGCTGAGAAAATTATGGATTTACTCAAGGAGATTCTAAAATCTCACTCGAATGATAGAATATACAACAACTACAAGCATAGAAAAACCAACTATACTCCAAAACCCAAAACTGTGACGAAATAGGTCCCTAAGGTTGCTTGTCTGGTTGCCCACACCGCCTTCAAGGCTTCGAGTCAATCAAAGTGGTACCTAGACAGTGGTTGCTCTAGACACATGACAGGTGACAAAGATTTGTTCACTAATCTTAAATATATGGCTGTTGGCTCAGTCACATTCGGTGATGGTTGTAATTGCAAGATTATTGGCCAAGGTACGATTCAACTATTTAATCTTCCTCCATTTAAGAATGTCTTGTTTGTAGAAGGTCTTAAACATAATCTCTTAAGCATTTCTCGAATTTGTGATAATAAGCATAGCATAAAATTCACCAATTAAGGGTGTGAAATTTCTAATGAGAACGGTTATATGGTATTAACTGGTCACAGAACATCTGAGAACTGCTATATAGTCAGTGATTCAAGCTCGTCTAAGTTATCATGTTACATGATCCAAACCGATGAGACCGAACTATGGCATAAACGCCTAAGACATGTACATTACCGTAATCTTTATAGACTGAGCAAAGGTGAAGTAATAAGAGGTCTACCCAAGCTAAAGAAAATGGATAAAATTTATGGCGAATGTCAGATTGGAAAATAAACTAGGAGTGCTCACAAGAAAGTGAACTCCAATGCCACATCCAAACTCCTTGAACTCTTCCACATGATCTTGTTGGACCAACTAGAACGGAGAGTCGAGGTGGTAAGAAGTATATTCTGGTAATAGTAGATGATTTCACCAAGTATACATGGGTAGTTTTCATGAGAGAGAAATCTGAAACTCTTGATGAAGTGAAAAGGATGCTTAAGCATATCCAAACTGAGAAGGAATCACATGTCTCTAAAATCTGTAATGAACATAGTTCCGAATTTGATAATAGCAGTTTTGAGAAGTTCTGTAGCGATCATGGAATATCGCATGAGTATTCTGCACCCAAGACACCTCAACAGAATGGGGTAGTTAAAAGAAAAAATTAAGTTCTTCAAGAAATGGCTAGTTGAAAGATAAAATAGAGTACTTCAAGAAATGGCCAATGTGATGTTGAATAGTATGAAACTTCCTAAAAATCTTTGGGCTAAAGCAGTGAACTCGGTGTGTTATATCACTAACCGTGTTTATATTCAAGTTTTTGGCAGCAAGTGTTACATTTTTGCGTGACCGAAAAAATCTGAAAAAATTCGACACTAAAAGTGACGAGGGTATTTTCTTAGGATATGCGCTAAATAATCAAGCGTATCATGTTCTCAACAAGAGGACCGGTGTAATTCAAGAATCCATTAATGTGGTTATCGATGATCCCCTGAATATACCTGTCTCAAGTTCAAAAGATGATAAAGTCTCTTTATTTGATAAACCAGACTCTTCATCTAGTCAAAATGACATTGAACAGCGGTTAGTTAAAGACCATCTAATTGATCAAATACTTGGGAACCCTCTCATTGGTGTGTGCACTCGTAGACAATTAGAAAATATTTGTAATTATGTGTGCTTCACATCCCAGATTGAGCCGGCCAACTTAAAAGAAGCGCTTGCTGATGAAAATTGGATAGAAGCAATAAAAGAAGAACTTAATCAATTCATAAGGAATGATGTATAATACTTAGTTCCTAAACCTAATGATAAACACATTATTGGAACTAAATAGATTTTTAAAAATAAGTCTGATGAACTTGGTAATATTATAAGAAACAAGGCTAGACTAGTTATACAAGAGTACACTCAGATAGAAGGCATCGATTATGATGAAACTTTTACCCTAGTAGCTTGTCTTTAATCTATCAGACTGTTTATATCCATTGCTTATTACAAAAAATTCAAAATTTATTAAATGGATGTTAAGAGTGCTTTCTTGAACGGTGATCTGCATGAGGAAGTATATGTTGAATAACCTAAAGGTTTTAAAGACCCTAAGCATACTGATTATGTTTATCGCCTAAAAAAGGCACTCTATAGATTAAAACAAGCTCCCAGGGCATGGTATGAGAAATCAACTAAGTTTTTAGTAAGTCATAACTTTATAATGGGGAGTGTTGATAAAACACTTTTTGTAAAGAAACACAATGATCACATACTGATTGTACAAATATATGTTGATGACATTATCTATGGATCTACCTATTCTAACATGATTGTTGAGTTTGCAGATTTAATGAAGTCCAAATTTGAAATGAGCATGGTTGGAGAGCTGAACTATTTCTTAGGTTTGCAAGTAAAACAGTTTGCTGATGGGTTCTTTATGTCTCAAACCAAATATGCTCTAAACTTAGTGAAAAAGTTTGGTTTTAAGAGCGGTAAAAATTTCGATACTCCTATGAGTACAACACTTAAACTCTCTAAGGATTCGATAGGTAAAAGCGTAGATCCTAAGTTGTTTCATAGCATGATAGGTAGTTAATTATATTTAACTGTGAGCTAACCTAATATTGCAATTAGCGTAGGAATCTATTCTAGATATCAATTGGACCTTAAAAAGTCCCACCTGATTGCTGTAAAGCACATTTTGAAATATATCGCAAGTTTTGCCAAACTCGGCCTATGGTATCCTCATGATACTAATGTTCAATTAACCAGTTATTCGGATGCTGATTGGGCTGGTAATATTGATGATGGCAAGTCTACCAGCGGTGGATGCTTTTATGTCGAGAACTATCTAGTTTCTTAGCATAGTAAGAAACAGAGTTCCATATCACATTCTACAGCTAAGGCTGAGTATATTGCAGCCAGTGATGCATGCACCCAGCTTGTGTGGATGAAGAGGATGTTAAGTGATTACAGTTTCGCACAAGATTCTGTGGTGTTGTATTATGACAATTCTAGTGCAATTAACATTTCTAAAAATCCAATTTAGCATTCATGAACTAAGCATATTGACATTAGATATCATTATATTCGTGAATTAGTAGAAGATAAGATATTTCTTTAGATTATATTCTGACTGAAAATCAACTTGCAGACATTTTTTACAAAATTGCTTGATAGAAATAGGTTTGCTAAATTAAATTTGGATATGAGTATGTGCAATATGATCTGAATTGCCTATGTTTATTTGTACTATATTATATGTTTTTATTTTTTTAATTTTTAAATATAAAAAATATGGAAAAATATAAAATTTATGAGGTGCATGACCAGTTGAGTACACACTCGACTAGCCGTGGCACGACAGGTCGAGTTGCTCAGGTTTGGGGCTTTTTATTGTATAAAATGCACTTTTTCCTCCATTTTTTCATCTTTCCCAACCAGCCCTACCACGACCGGTGGAACCCACCTTTGATTCCTTCATGATTAGTGCATTTTTTTCATTTTTCTTGTGGATTTAGGTTCTTTGCACTTCCATTTCCTTGATTTTGTAGTTTATTTTAAGGTTTTTGGTGGTTTATTGGGATTTCTAGTAAAAAATCTGATTTACTTGAAACTCATCTTATCATTCTTGCATTACTTATTTTTCTTGTATTCCTTATTGCTATGGAAGGTAGAAATAAGAAGAGAGCCTCTCGTGGTCCCTCTTCTTCTCATTCCGCTTCAATCACGGTGCGTCATCTTCGTTCACCCAAAGAAGACCTCGAGTATGTATGGGATATTTATTTACGCAACGTGATTGTTGAGCAGATGATCAACTCAAATCATTTGGAACCGTTCGGTATTATTCCCCTCCTTCAAATTGTAGGTTGGGCTAACATTTTAAAATGGGGCGGTCTGGCATACCGTTCCATTGCGCAGGCCATGTTTGCTTGCATAAGTGACTTTCTACTAAAAATTTAACTTTTACTATTACAACAAGAGAATGTCCTATTGATGTACACCGTCACTTAATATTTGAATTGATGGATCTTCTAGTTAATGATGACAGAATTCCTATTTCTACTTTAGTGGCAAGATCTTCTGAGTCTGAAAAAAAGAATGCTAACTAGAGTGTTATGCAACATGGATGCTGATTGGAACTCTAGTGTTGCGCTCGGTTCCAAATATATGTTATCGAGATACAGGATTCTCCAGTGTATTTTCATCTTTAATGTCTGTCCTAGGTCTGGTAACAAGACTAAGCTCACTTCTTTCGTGGCTCGCATCCTTCACTCTATTGTTACAGGTGTTTCTATATATCTTCCATCTCTTATCTATTACATTATCATTCAGTTGCGTCTCCATTTGAGTCATAGTGATATTCCATTTACCTATCTTATGACTATCTTAGCAACCTATAGTCTTGTTGCTATGTCTATTGGAGAAGCTCCCATTAATCATCTTCCCTTCAACAACTCCAACATTAATAAGATTAATCTGAGGTTGGCTCTTGCCCAAGTTGATGTGGGTACTGGAGGAGCTGCTGAAGTAACTGAAGAGGAGGATGCGTTGCCTCCTGATGATGTTAATATGGATGACTTGTTTAATGAGATTGATGAGTCAGATTCTTTGGCTGATCCAGACTTTCAGCCTTCTGATTTTGATGAGCGATTGCAATCCCTTAAGGAGAAGGTGGAGGGTCTTCATGTGTTCTAGGAAAATTAATTTAAATACATGCGCAAATATCTTAGGTGCATTAACAAGGGATTACATCAGATAAATCCTTCTATTCCTACTCCTTCGTCTGGATCTGATTAGATTTTTATTTTATTCTGGACATGTATTAATACTTTCTACTCTTTGTGTGTTAGGATATTCTTGGTCTTTTACTTCTTGATATGTGGACATGATATTATGCCTTACGTTGATATTATGATTATCATGATGATACTCTTTCCTCTCTTATTTCTTTTACTTCTCTTATCTTTATATGTCTTTCCTTTATCATATTATGACAAAAAGGGGGAGAAATTGTGGAGATGATTGTGTGTGATTGTGGAATATGGAATATATGGATGTATGGATTTTTTTTACAAGTTTTGCAAATCACCTTCTTGGATTGAGGAGGAGTAATGGAATGAGGGAGAGACATGACTATTGGTCAGTCATTGCTCATATACTATATGATTCCTTATTGTGTATATAACTGGTACATGATTCTTTATTTGGTTTTGTCACGAATTTGACAAAGGGGGAGACTGTAAATGCAATTGTGTAAATCTAGCACCCGTTGTATTGCCAAATTTTGTTGTGCCAAACCATTTAGTATTTGTATCATGCTTTGAGTGGAACTGATCAGATTCGTACATTTTTAAGTTCTCTGGATCTTCATCACACTTGCCTACATCTTCAAGTTGAAGTAAAGAGTGTTGAAGTTCATGGTTTCAAGATCATATTCAAGAACTCAAGTTCAAGTTTGAAGTTCAACTACTGTATGGTAAAGACTCAAGAATTCAAGCATAACTCAAGCTCGAGTTTAAGAGATCGAACTCAAGCTTCACATATCACAAGTAATGAAGATTCTAAAGTGAATGATGTGTCAATTGTTACAACTCACAAACAAGGTATGGATGACTAGACTGACCATAGGTTGTATCATATTCATTGCATATTGTTTGTGGGTCATTTCATATGTTTATAGGTCATTTTCTCGACTAGTCTTAGTCCTTGTTCGACCAATCTAACAGTTTTCTCAACCCGTCCAAGGTTTGTTGTGAATTTTTAGAATTTTTGTTGGACTCTCGACCGGTCCTGGAGACTACTCGACCGATCATGTGAACAAACTCGACCGGTCGTGCAGGCTCGATTCAAAGTCTAGCAAGCTTTTCTGGTCCCACTCGACCAGTCGAGCAGGCCACTTGACCAATCACGTAACGGTCTTATCTTATTACGCTAGAAATTTTAAAATTTTGTTGATCCTTTGACCAGTCGAACCGACCCTTAGACTAGTCGAGTGAACTGTATTTTCACCTATAAATAGAGCACGAATTTCAGAGTTGATTCATTCATTGAAAGCTATATCAAGACACTACTCTAAGAGATAAGTTTGTGAATTTATTAAGTTAGATTGTGCTCATTTAGATTCTCTTTAATTAGCTTTTGTAATTTGATTTTGTGATCTTTATTCCAATCTTACATTAAGAAGGGATTTGTTTTTCCCCTTTCTTGAGATCAAAATCAAATCAAGCTAGCTTAGGTTGATTTAATTAAAAATCATTTAGTTCTAGAACCTTTTCATCTATGAGACTGGACATTGAACATCGTCATCTACATCAGATTGGTTCTACCAGGCTTCTTTAAAAGGAGAATTTCCAAATAAGTATCATTTATATTTTGTATATCTTTTGTGGTTTTTGAGGTTGTGCGAGAAAAATCTCTTTTTGGTTTTGTCTGAGGTATTCCAGAAAATCTCAGAGTGTGGTGTTTTTGTAATTGTGTAAGCCTAACTAAAGACACAATTGTGAAGGTTTTAAGGTGAACCTTGGAAAACCTTTTTCATAGTGAACGCTAATATCCTGAGGGAGTGGATATTATGAGTGGAGTAGTTGTGTGGCTTTTTTCTAACAGTTGGTGTACACCCAAATAAACCACTATAATTCCCAGAGTTGTGGTGGATGATTGAATGTGCTTGTGTGTGTGAATGTTGTAATTTACTTTGAGCATTTGTGGTAAATAGTGTAATTTATTTTATGCTCTTGTGGGAATGTTATAATAAATTAGTTTATTTTCTTTACATTTTTATTGGTTTGCGTTTTTGATACTTACAAACATTCTAGTAAGGTTGTCCAGCTATAAGCCTTTGGTTTCTGATGTTAGGTTGTCCTTAGAATTAAGTTTATATCAACCTCTCAAGACTAGTACATTTGAGGTTTCTATTTACTTGTGCTTCTTTATTATCTAATTGTGCTATCTTTCTTTCAATTCCGCATTTATTTTTAAATTTGGTATAGTCCTATTCAACCCCCCTGTTGTAGGACATTTAGTTCAGCCTTTTCAAAACATCATAGTGTCATCTCCTTCTGTCACCCTCTACGACACAACCCCGATTTTCGTAGAGCACTACTAGTAGCAAACTGTAGGGCTACACTAGATGATTCAAGTTCTTGCGACAAGGACCTTAATGAAGGCTTTGCCCGACGACCAATCTATGGAGGCGATCATCTAGATCATGCTAAAAGAGAGATTATCGAGGTAAGGCTGAACTTCCTAGCTTTAATGGTTTATTACGCATAGAAGATTTCCTCGATTGACTAGCTGAAGGAGAGAGATACTTTGATTACATAGATGTGCCAGATCATAAAAAGGTAAAATTCGTAGCATTTAAATTAAAATCTGCTGCTTCTTCATGGTGGGAATAATTACAACTCTCACGTGCTCGCCAGAACAAGACACTCATCTCATCATGGCCATGGATGAGACGCGGTCTTCAATTACGATTCCTCCATAGTGATTATGAGCAAATATTATTCCAACAATACCAGAATTACCGACAAGAAAATCGAACTGTCACAGATTACACTGATGAATTCTAGCGCTTGGCAACACGAAATGATCTGTCAGAATCTAAGTCATGGAAGATAGCATGATTTATAGGAGGGTTACAATTGACAATTCAGGATCGAGTTTAAATTAACCCAATCGAGACCGTGGATAAAGCGGTTCAGTTGGCAGGTAGGGCAGAAATACGACTTGCAAGAGTCTCGAATCGGCCTTATCTTTTAATGTGATCCCCCTCATAATGGGTCCTGCATAGGATCCAGTGTTGGCACAAGGAAGAGAACCAGTAGGAGAACGTCCTCAACCTCTCGCGAACGCAAACCAGAGAGAGAGAGAGAGAGAGAGAGAGAGAGTATTGGGCGCGGCTCCGTTTTTGAGCACGCGCCCAATTTTGGGCGTCCTTTCGTGAGATGGTCCTGGATGGTCCTATACTCGAGTGTTACCATGTAACCTAACTTAGTATAAGTACAAATCTAGCCTAATCGAACATTCACGTGCATTCCAGTCAAAATCCAACCATTGAAAGTAGACTGCACCTATACATCAAGCTATCTATCCGTTATTCTTCAAGACGGACCATCACGTCATTAGAAAAACCTATTCTTAGGATTCTAATTTCATGGGTAGACAAACCTAACCGACCATCGTAGATTTAAATTTATGGGTTGCGAAATCCATCGTTCAATAGGTTACAACATCCCGTTGGATTATCCATCCTTTGAAAACATAAACTGGATCATCTACTCCCATATTTGACTACCAGATCACACCTAAATACTTCTTAGGGTTCCTAGGACTATTAATAACTAAAGATGAGTCAATTCAACCGTTGAATTATTTGAATCATTAGGATGTCGAGAGTTGATAAGTGGACGTTCACTTGGTATGGCTCACTTACAAATTTAAAATAATCTAATCTTTCTTATCAAAGCCCTATACGTGACTGATTGAGTAAATAAATGGCGTTGATCAAGATGCAAACCACGATAAACAACTTAGAAAATAATAATAATAAAAAAAAGAATGATGATTTTAAAAACATTGTAAAAAGGATGTTTAATATAGTAATTTTTTATAAAGACATATGATCCATAAACTAGACACTAAATTATAATTAAGTGGTCACATGGACCTTTTTACTGTAGATGATAAGTTTGAATGTAATCTGACCATTAGATCGAGACAAATTAACAAATATGCAAAACCATAAAATAAGGCCCACCTAAGCTTTAGATTTGCCTAGTCCTTGGTCAGAGACCCTGATGGGGACCTCCAGAGTGAATGGATGGAGTAGATATAGAGATTACATCACAGTGGACCCCTCACAGGTGTTGCATGTGCACCAAGGGTGGTGCACTCGCTGTACACCGAACCGAAGGACTCGGTCAAACTGGGTTTGATCTGCATTAAAGAGGGAAAACTCCCTCTTCCTTTCACGTTTTTCGCCAGCGAGCAGACAGTCGTCCATTGCTCATGATCGTGGCCCATCTCCATAGAGGGTCCCCGTCTGACCAAAACCCTATAGACCTTGCACGGGCATGCTCACATATGAGAACACCGTGCCCAACGCAAGACAGGCTGGTGGATGGAAGTTTCCTAAAACGGAAACTGTTTTCAAACGACCCCTAACCATACTAAAAGGATCATCCCAACCATCAATTTAAGGAGTAGAATCCAAACTCAACTGTAAATATCAATGGTCAGAATCGTCTCTTCAGCTTGAGTTTCTTTACCTTACCACCTGTACTTGGAGAGGTTGCAAACTAGAGCAATCCTGGCCGTTTGATTTTGATCCTAGAGCTCAGGAGAGCTAGGGTTCTCTATAAGGAGAGAAGGATTGAGCAACATCTCTCTCTCTCTCTTCATCTCTTACGACTGCTCGAGAGGAAGCTATCCAAAATCTCCCACCTCAGAACCCACTGAGAAAAACTCATCTGAGCTTCCTTCCTTTCATTCCCTGAACTTCCTGGGATCCAACAAATCATCCCACAACAACCATATTGGAGGGAAACCCAACAACGTGAGAGACGCCATTATCAACATGTCATCTTCCCCAACTTGCTGACACAGTCTAACCTCAACCTAGTTATCGATTCCACATTCAAGGAGTTCGAGTCGAGCAAACTATGTAGGGATGAACAACAGAAAGGGAAAGAAACAGCGAGGAGAGAGGAAGAGAAATGGAGAGAGTGTGGGTGTGTGCGGTATCAACTCAGCACAACCAAGTCGCTGGTACGACCGCCCGAGTCACTGGGTCAGGTTATACAGGTCAGGTCGGGTTTGGTTAGTCCAGCAACTTACTGGTGTAGGGTTCTGATGTTCAGATTTTTTCCATATTAATGACTTAAACATAAGTGAGATTATACCAAAATAGCATATCATACTCCAGATATAATTTAATTAAGCAAGCGAAAAACTAAAACATATATATTTGAACGGTAAGTGTTTGACAACTTCCAGAGTATGATTATGTAATCGGGCTAAATATATACATGTATTGTTTCAAAAAATATAAAATATCAGAATGTAAAATGTACCACTAATCCATATGTCCCTGTAATCCCAACGAATCAACATGAGGTCTACATAGACCCGCCTGAGAGCTGAACGTAAGAGAATTCTTCCTCCTCATCTATGAAGTCCAACTCCGCTGCATAGGCTTCGTCATCACCTGCATCTAAACTAGAGTCTGGTTGGTGTTTTAAAACACCATCCTAGGGTGGGAGTGAGTGATCAACTCAGTGGTACTATAAGGCAAAGGTTAACATGTTATCAAGTCAATCAAGCAGTAATGATAAAGCAATACAACAATCACTTCCTAACTACTCTTGTTAATGCAGGGATGGTATGCAGTAATGATGCATGCCCTCGCACAAAGCTCCCTCACAAGCGACTCCGACAACCAAGTTCGTGCATGACAACCTCCCTAAAGTGCAACTTCCTCGCCAAAGCACATGCAATGCGGTGCATGGTCGTGTTAGCCGAGTACTTAATTAAGCTTATTCATACAGTAGATTCCAGAAGCTAAGGTACCTCCCTTTATATCATTAACCCAAACGAAGGATCCATCTAGGGTCGTCAATCCTAGCTAACCACATACGATAGGCAAGTTGTATGGCATCACCCCTAATGAAAAGCAATCGATAGGTAAATTCAAAGTTTATACGCACGATCACTATGGAAGTCTCGTCACCTTAGTGTAAGCCGACAGCTCGAACACGGTGTCCCATACCACCATGCCCGGCTCACAAGTTTGGGTTACTCACTGGTCACTACGGGGAGGCTCATTACCTCAGTGTAGGCCGACAACTCAACCACAGTGTCCCAAACCACCATGCCCGGCTCATGAGTCTTAGCGAATCATGGTACCATAGTTGAAACGGGCTTTTATATTGGCAAGTAGTACCTTAGATTCAAGCAATGACGTCCATACATGGTAAACACACAATAGGCCAATCGATTTATTTGGCAAGCTAGATTAGTATGAACACATGTAGACTTGATCGACATGGAGCACATAAGCACCCCTTGTGGCCTAACCACTGTCGACAATCGTCGTGCGACACGGATTCGTCGAGTTACCCAATGTGGCCAGACTAATTTAGCCACCTGTACATGGACTGTTACTGATTGCCTGGGCTACGTTGTAGCCTCAATCTTACTCAGATGAAATAGGTAGATACATGTGATAATCATATCAGCATTTAACAAACAATCCAAATCAATTCCTCATTTGAGCATTTCATCAAACACATTGATCATGTTACCAAATACTAGCATTTTATCAATCATTTGCATAAAGGCCAAAATGATTACATGAAAGAAACTATACATATGATTATGGTGATCGAGAATCCTATCTTGATACTCTTGATAAATGCAAATCATTAGCAACTTCTCATTCAGACAATTTATCAAACACTTAGGCTATGCCTCACCAAATATAGAGATTAGGTTAGTTACAACATATATTTTTGCAAATCCTTATACAAAAAAGTCAGCATGCATATGGCAACAATGAATCCTAGATTAGTAGGCATAGCAAACACAAATCATGTTTACATGTTCATTCAAACATTTCAACAAACACATGGGATGCATCTTTTATTCAACATAGTTCATACATGTATAATACATCGAAATTGACGTGTCTAAGATGATATGGTAGCAATCAAGTCAGACATAAATCATTAATTGACATTGAAAACATTGAAAACCATAACCTAAACATTTATAGTCCGCACCTTTCATCGGAAACTCGATTCTGACGCGGTTCGAATCCTACGTTCTCGAAAATGGAACTTTGGGCACCTAAGCAATGAAATAGGTTAAACTATTTCATCGATTACTCGATTTGGATCTCTAAATCAAAATTAAGGTTAGGTTTTCTTACCCAAATCGAAGCCAAAAATGATTGTGTAGCGAAGTGGAATGGTGATTCAGTGCGTGGAGTAGTGGGAGAGAATCCTAGCAACGATCTCCCAAAGTCTCTCTCCTCTCCCTCCTCCTTTCTCTTCTTTTCTCTCTTCTCTTTCCTAGGGTTAGAAAAATTTGTATGGAATAGAAATGGAGTGGTTTAAGGGATATATATATAGGCCCAAAACTGATGCAAATGGCCCTAGGGCCATGGTATACTTAATTTATATCCAAAGGGCGCTTGTTTTTGACAAACAGGGCACATAGGGAGGCCCAATACTCTCCTACATCACAGGATAAGCTCCCTGACGATGGATCCATGCAGGACTGTGTTTGTGGTGCGATCGGATAGGCTGATCAACTGTGGAGGACCTGCGTCAGATCAACAGTCATACTTACTCGATCGGGGCCTTAATAATACGGATATGAGTAGTGAAATTTCCTTTTCTCATGGGTGAAGTTTGGTCAGAAACTGACGGTTCGAAATCCTCAATTTTGAATGTGAGCGAATGGCCCAATTCACTTAAGTTTCAACACATTTTCTAAAGATATTCGCGTTTCTCACGCACTTCACTCAGGGCTCAAGTTGTGTGTTTCTGGACACTATCTGGGCTCGATTCTCGTGTTGGCTGTCAAGCCCAAAAGGACGGGCATAACCTTATAGTTTCACGACCACCGGACTTTTGACGTGCGGTCTGGGTCCGATACGGGGTTTCAATGTACTGCCTAAAGCGACAGGCTCTTGGGATATCTCCTAAGTCTTTATACTTTGTTAATTCAGTGGTATTAATGGTTTTATGCCTTCTCATTCATGATAAACACACAATAGGCTAATTGGTTTGTTTAAAAAGTTCGATTGGTACGAGTACACGTTGAGATGGTTCTGATCCAATTTGAGTATTGCGAGAGTCTGGAGAGAGAGGAGAAGAGATAGGGAAAGAAGAAAAAGAAGAAAGAAAGGAAATTAGAGAGTCCAAGAAGGGGGCTAGTAGCAGCCGTTGTGCAGCACTGTCTTAGCTTAAACTGAGTCACCGACTCGGTTCAAGGATGCTGCCTTCAAGCTGGGTATCTGGTGGTGCTGTGGGACCAGAGGGGGGGGGAGTGAATAGGACTACGCCAAATTAAAATGATAACTGCGAAATTTAAATAATTAAAGGAAAGATAACACTTTAAACAATCCACAATACAGAAATGTAAAGCAACCTCAAAATTCTAGTATTGAGAGGTTGATACAAACGTTGTTCTAAGGACAACCTTACACCATAAAAACCAAGGGTTTATGGCAGGACAACCTTACTAGAACGGTTTGTGTATCAAGAACTCAAACTGAAGAGGAATAATAGAAGGAAATAACTAGAAAGGAAATCTACGTTATTACAACATTCCCCATAAAGCTTGAAATGTAAAAGATTACAACATTCAAATCCACAAATACATCTCACAAACTTGAATGATCAAGGATATGGAAAATAAACCACACATCCACAAAACACAAAGAATTATAGTGGTTTGTTTGTGTGTACACCAACTGTTAAACAACAGCCACACAGCTACTCCACTCCTAATATCCTCACACAGTGGATATTAGTGTTCACTACGAAAATAGGTATTTCCAGGTTCATCTAAAACCATTCAAAAAATCCTACACTCTGAGTTTTCTGGATCTCCTCAGATAACCAAAAGAATGAGATTTTTCTGGCTCAATCTCAAAAGAAACCAAAACAAAGGAAATTACAATAATGTAAAATACCTGGATATTCTCCTTTTGTTGCAGCCCGGAAGAACCAAATCGGAGTAGAAGTTCGAATATAGAAGTTCAATGTCCACACTCACTTATGAAATGGTTCTAGGTTCTAAATTGATTTTAAATTAAATCAAGTTGGGCTAGCTCTATTTGATTTTGATTTCAAGAAGTGGGAATACTTCAATCCCTCTTTCAAATTAGATTGGAATGCAGAATACAAAATCAAATATAAAAGCCTAATAAAAGAGAATATTAAATATGCACAATATAGATTAAGAAGATTACAAACTTATCTCTCAGAGTGATGTATTGATTATACTTGAATTGAATGAAATACTTTGAAAATCGTCGTCTATTTATAGTTGCAGAAGTCACGTTCACGACTGATCCTGTGGACACCACAATTAGTCGTAGGACCAACAGATTTTTGAAATTTTGAGCGCGATCGGATAAAGTTGTTCCACGACTGGTCGTATACCATCCACGACTGGTCGTGGAACCTCCACGACTGGTCGAGTGGAACCAGAAACAGTTGCTGGAGTTTGAGTCGTGGCTGTATGACTGGTCGTGAACAAGTCGTATATTGTTCACACGATCGGTCGAGTCGTCTCCAGGACTGGTTGTGGCTTAACAAAAAATTCTAAAAATTTGCAACAAACTTACGACTGGTCTTGAAATTTCTTGGACTATTCGAGCCAGTGCTAGGACTAGTCGAACAGAGTCCAAGACTAGTCGAAGAACGGACTAGACACTTATAAAATGATTCAATTTGAATTGTGTATACAAAATGATCTACCCTAAGGTCAATCTAAGGTCTTTCATACCTTGGACATGATGTATGAATATTGAACTTTCTTTTCTTCAGATAATAAATGATCTTTGAATTTCATGAAGCTTGAGATCTCGACATATGATGAAGCTTGTACTTGAGATCTTTTGAAGCTTGAATTTGTAGTAAATGAGTTGTACTTCACCTTGAGTTTGATCTTTGAATTTTTTGAAGTAGATCTTTGTTCTTGATTTGAAGCATTGTCCTTGTACATGTGATGCATTGTCTTGAACAGATATATCAATGTGCTACATAAGACACTGATTGTGGTTTTGGCACTACAAGATTTGACAATCAAAGGAGCAAGAAACTATAGAACTTACAATCTCCCCCTTTGTCAAATTTGTGACAAAACACACTCCATTAAAAATAAGAGAAACATTACATGCTCAATAAAGAATCATGCACCGTATATACACAAGAAAGTATAATGCACTAGTTACAATATTAAAAACACCTTGTTACTACTTACTAAACACCTTCTTACTTACTCCCCCTGAGTAGCACACATCAAAAATAAAAGCTACTACCCACAATCCATATCCATATGCATAGGCAAGCATAACAAAATATTCTCCCCCTTTTTGTCACAATATGACAAAGGAAGCATGGAAGATATTGAAGAGGAAAATAAATAAAAGAGGAATAAGGGAGCAAACTAGGCAAGATATAAGTAAATAATGTTCACATATTATTAACCAACATGAACCAAGTTCATCCAAAGTCAGTCTCACAAACTGAAAGAAAGCAAAGATCATAAGAGTTATTACACGCAATATGAGAAAACACTTAATCAGATCCAGAAGAGGGAGCAGGAATAGATGAATCAATTTGGTATAGACCCTTATTAATGCACCTCATATATTTGCGCATATAAGCAAATTGAGAATCTCGGGTTACACAAATCTGAGCCACCTGTTCCTCAAGAGAATGCAATCTCTCAGCAAAATCAGAAGGCTGATAGTTAGGGTCAGCTTCAGAATCCGATTCAATCTCATTAAAGATATCATCCATGTTTATATCATCTGGAGGTAAATCACCTTCTTCTCCATTCACTGCTTTAGCTCCACCACCACCATCCACTTGGCCAGCAGCCAACCTGAAATTCATCTTGTTAGTATTGGAGTTGTTGAAAATAAGGTGATGAATAGGAGCCTCTCCAATAGGCATAGCTACCAACATATGAGTGGCTAACACAGTCATAAGATATGCAAAGGGAATATCACTGTGTCCAGGATGGATACGGAATTGTATGATTGAATGACAGATTAAAGAAGGAAGATAGACATTTGTACCAGAAATGATGGAATGCAAAATCTGAACCATAAAAGAGGTGAGTTCAGTTTTGTTCCCAGAACGAGGATACAGATTTGAAATAAATATCCTATGAAGAACCCTGATTTGGGTAACCAGTACTTTGAAGCGAGCGCATTCCCATTTTGACTCCATTGTGCATCTATGTTACATAATGCTCTAGTAAGTATACATTTTTCTGATTCAGATGGTTTATCAACTAGAGAGCTAATTGGAATACCTTCATCATTGACAGGTATGTCCATTAAGCTAGAAATCAAATGATGATCAACTTTAAATGGACCTTCTCTAGTTGCTATAATAAATATTAAATTCTCAGTTGAAAAATCAGAAATACATGCAAACATAGACTGCGCAATGGACCGGTATGCCGGTCCACCCCAATGTAAAATGTTAGCCCATCCTACAGATTGGAGAAGAGGGAGGAGATCAAAAGGAGCAATATGTTCAAGATAAACAGGTTGTTCAATAATAACATTGTGCAATCGTAAATCTCGTACATAGGAAGGATCATCTTCAGGTGACTGAAGGTGGTGCCTTGTTATAGTTGATGATTTGGATGATGAAGGACCACGAGTGTTTTTCTTTTTGCCTCTAGCATCCAATTGCAACTTGGAATACAAGAAATCAAGAGGTTGCAAAAGATATAGAATGGGTTTTCTCGAAATCAAATTTTGGAGAAGAAGACCCCAAAAACTTTAAGGAAACAAGATATAAATCACTCCAAATAAGAAAATGAAGTGATATGCACTTGAATCTACAAGAAAAACTGAAATAACGCACTAACCTTGAAGAATCAAGAAGTTGGGTATGACCGGTCGAGCTTAGACTCGATGGAGAGGAAGAGCAAATGAGGAAGAAAAAGGTTTTTTCCCAAATTAAAAGCACCAGATGCGCTACACGACTGGTCGAGTACGTCCTCGACCGGTCGTGCACAGTCAAAAATATGCATTTTGCACAAAATTTTAAAATTTAAAAATATAAATTAAAAAATATATACTATAATACATACAAGCATGAATAATCAATTCAAATTGCACATACCAAGATCAAATTTCAATTTATTAAACCTGCTTTTGTTGAGCGGTTTAGTGAAAATATCAGTAAGTTGAGTCTCGGTCGGAATGTATTTCAATGAAATTATCTTTTCTTCCACTAATTCACAATTGTAGTGATATCTAATGTCAATGTGCTTGGTTCGTGAATGCTGGATTGGATTTTTAGATATATTAATTGCACTGGAATTATCACAATATAAAACCATTGAATCCTATGCAATTTCGTAATCACTTAACATTCTATTCATCCATACAAGCTGAGTACATGCATTTCCAGCTGCGATGTATTCAGCCTCAGCAATTGAGAGCGATACGGAACTTTGCTTCTTGCTAAACCAAGAAACTAAACAGTTTCCAATATAGAAACAACCACTACTAGTTGATTTCCTATCATCGATATTACCAGCCCAATCAACATCTGTGTAACCAGCCAATCGAACACTAGTATCATGTGGATACCAGAGACCCAAATTTGTTGTGCTTGCAACATATCGCACAATCCGCTTAACAATAGTTAAATGCGACTCTTTAGGGTCAGATTGATATCTAGCGTAAATTCCAACGCTAAAAGCAATATTAGGTCTACTTGCAGTTAAATAAAGTAGACTGCCAATCATACTACGATATAATTTAGGATCCACACTTTTACCTGTAAAGTCCTTTGAGAGTCTTAATGTTGTACTCATAGGAGTATTAAAATTTTTACTATTCTCAAATCTGAACTTTTTAACTAAGTTCAGAGCATATTTGGTTTGAGAAATAAAGATACCATCAGGTTGCTGTTTAACTTGTAACCCTAAGAAATAATTCAATTCCCCAACCATGCTCATTTCGAACTTAGATTTCATAAGATCTGCAAACTCAACAGTCAAGTTAGTACAGGTAGATCCATAAATAATATCATCAACAAAGATGCACTATTACGATATAATCATTATGTTTCTTAACAAAGATTCTTCCCATTAGAAAATTATGACTTAGTAGAAACTTAATCAATTTTTCGTACCATGCCTTGGGAGCTTGTTTCAAAGTAGAGAGCCTTTTTAAGCGATAAACATGAATCAGTGTTCTTAAGGTCTTCAAAACCCATTGGTTGTTTAACATACACTTTTTCATATGTAGATCACCATTTAAGAAGGCACTCTGTAAGACCCGTATCCTAAACCGTACCGTTCCATGGACTTCTGCGGTCTTTTCGATCAAATTTCGACAACCTTCGACCCTTAACCGGTATTTTCACGCGACCCTGCGTCACACGCTGTCAACTGAATTGACTCAACCCAAGACTTGTACCCTTGCGACCGCACCATCACCGTGGTTCCATGGCGCGTCTCGCGCGCCGATCCGATACTTTGGCCAGGAGATGTGGGCCGGCTTTAATTCGAGGAAAACGCCGCGCGTGTAAATTTCAGAAGAATCTCTACGACTTGTCACATCAATCAATCTCATCATGTCAAGTACATGTCAAGTACACCATCACCTCTCACCCATCCCCAAGCAACCCCAAAGTCAAAAGTTTCTTACACCACCCATACCTTTCTTACACAATCTACCACAAAAGTCAAAAAGGCCCTTACACACCCATTCCTCTCTCTCCCATCCATCACTCTATCACATCTCTCTTTTTACAACCCTCTCTCTCATTTTCTCAACTCATTTTCCCTAACAAGAGAAAGCCTCACATGTCCAAGCTCTTTTCATTCTCCATGAGAACTTTGTGTGTGGCCCACTTCCTCCCCTCTCATCTCCCATCTCAACCATCAAAAATCCATCTCCTCCGTTAGGATTGAAGCTAATTAGCAAAGGAAGCCAAGGGAGCAAGAAGAAAGCAGTAGGTGATTTTAAATTTTGTATTGCATTCGTTTGTTTGATTTAAGGGTCCATATCTATTGGGACCCACCTTGATGTAGGCTTTGTATCAAAGAGGAGCCCATAGTGGCGGGGCCCCTCCATCTTCGCCAATGTCTCTCTCTCTCTATGATTATGGCCCACCTAATGTGTGTACATCATCCATGCCATCTACCGGTGGACCCCATCTATGTGGGACACACCATGATGTTTATATGCCATCCTAACCGTCCATGGGGGGACCCACCTTGAGGTGGCTAACAGTGGGGGTGGCTGCCAGTGAAGTGTGATCTGACATGGGCCCACCCAGCTCCATAGCTTAGGTGGCAGACCGAGTGAAAGATGCCTCATTTCAAAACTAGAGGTCTTGGTATTGATCCCTGTGGAGGTGGCTAAGATGGAGTGTGTACTGACATGGGTGTGGACTGACGGTGGGGTCCATGGGACCCACCCACGTCATCCATCCATTTTGGTGGGCCACACCATACTATATGTGTTTTATCTAAACCGTCCACTCCCTGGACGGTGGGACCCATGTCCATGTGGGGCCCTCCCGACACACCCAAATGCATAGCTCTTGTGGTAGACTAAGTGAAAGATACCACATTTCAACATTGACTTGGGTGCACTGACAGTGAAGTGTGTATAGATGGTGGGGTCCATGGGACTCATCCATGCCGTCCATCCATTTTGGTGGCCACACCATCATGCATGTGGGACCTCCACCGTCCCTGGCGTGTGGGGCCTCCCTTAAATGCATGTGACCGTCCAGGCCGTCCAGGGCGTTGTCAATTTTTTTATATATAATATTAATATATTATACTATATTGATATAATATATAATATAATATATATATATATATATATATATATATATATTATATAGTATATTATAATATAATATATCATTAAATTGCATGTTGTGGTGAGCCCTACATGGGACCCACCTCTCTCTTTTAAATGCAGAAAAGCTGCATGTACAGCAGCTGATTATATATACATATTTTATATATACATTACATATAAGGGTGGGCCCTACGTGGGACCACCTCTGCCCCCCCCTTTAATGCATTTAGTGTATGAAGCTGCATAGCAGCCACTATTGTATGGTGTATATATATATTATATTATATATTGTATATATATAGAATGGTGGGCCCTACATGGGACCCACCTCTGCCTCATTTAGGTAGCAGCCAGCTGCCCTATTGCTGCTGTGCACGGCAGCAAGTGGACCCCACTGCCAGCGGTCGTACATGGCATCAAGTTTTGTGGGTCTCACATGTTCCATCCACGCCGTCTATCTATGGGACCCACCATGAGGCATGTGTTGTATACGAACCATCCCAACCATTTTAAAGGATAATTTTGAGGCTTGAGACTAAAAATAAGATAGATCTAGGATCAGGTGGACCACATTATAGGAAATAGTGGGTTTGAACATCCACCATTAAACCTCTTGGGGCTGCCAAGTTTGGACCAATATGATGTTGTTTTCCTCTTAATCCAGGTCCTTGTAACCTTATAAATAGGCTAGGTAGAAAATGAACCCTATAATGGGGACCCACTAGAATTTAACCGTGGAAATCATTATTACCACAGTCAGATACAATATGGTCCAGTTGATCTTCTAATATGGTTTATTTTCATATAATACTCTATATGTATTTTCTAAAAATAGATGAGTTGGGCCCAGCCCATTTAAATCGGCCCATTGATTTGGCCCATTAGATTAGGCTCATTTGATTCAGCCCATGTGTATGAGGCCCATTAGTGCGGCCCATTGATGCAGCCCACCTATTGTGTATTCAAGGCCCATGGGTTGTGGCCCATTGTGATGTATTTGAGGCTCATGGGCGAGGCCTGATGTGATATATGTGTGGCCGTTGCGATTGCATATGAATCCCTTATGTAGGCCACTCCTTGGGAGTAATGTTGGTTAAATGTCCACATTGATGGGCAATGATGGTTAGATGTCCTCATTATGACCTCCCCTTAGGCCTTGTTAGGCCCATTCTCTATGCAGGTTAACCCAAATAAGTGGGCCCCATTCACCGTATGTGATTGATCGATTCCAATTGTGAGTACATAGTAACATAGCATCATGATACATGACCATACGCATCACCTGCATGCTTATGATGAGATTAGTGATTGATCATAGCACATGCCATTAAGCAGATTGTTTAGGGGCTCCTGAATGGGCAGTGTTGCCCACATGAGCGCCCGATACGCGCATGTTTGTCATATAACTAGATTGCGTGATTTATGCATCTTGCATTATGTGACATGTATACTGAACGCCCTAACAATATCAGGGTCGTAGCCGCCACAGGCGTATCGTGGTTGGCAGGATTAGATACCGAAAATTTTATTTTACATGGGGTGCTATAGATATCCATGGGTGAAAGTCTCTAAACTCTTATGGTACCAGGAGGTTGTTCCAACGTCTAGACCGAGTGGGTACATGAGCGCCGAGTGCCGATTACCAGATGGTCGCGCTTTCCACTGTGTCGTGGTCGGTTGGAAGGGGGTGCGGCCTTACCCGCCCGAGAGGAGGGGGCAAAGCTAGGCTGAGTTTGACCAGCTCGAGGAATGGGTCCGCTATCGACGAGCCGAGCCCGATATCGGCAGGTGGATAGTGAGGTCTCTTTCACTCACCTTATTGAGCACGATGGGGTGGCAATCTGGTTCGGAGTGTACTAGACCGCGGTGATATTCCAGAGTTGAGCTGTATTGATATGTGGACTTAGATGAGGATTCGCACAACATGGCCTTGGTATGGCTGTCATCATTCATGCCTTGAACTGCATGGCCTTGGTACAGTTAATAGCATTCATGGATTCATCAGCATATTCCGCATTACTCTGATACTGTATAATTGTATTACTACCTTGCGCACACACTTTCATCACCCTCTAAGCTTTCTATAAGTTTATGCATGACCGTTGCGTGCAGGTGACGTTGGACCACAGCAGCGCTGAGGTAGGAGCGCATAGCAGATCATCTTGGAGCTTTTTGTCCATTATCATTGTATTTCCCTTTATGCTCATTGTACTTGTAAAGTTTTTGATCATAGCGAAAATGTGATGGAGTTTTTGGTTGTTGTTTGTGGGTTATGCCTTTGGTTATGCTCATTACGAATCAAACGATGTTGAAAATCCTCCTCGTAGCATCCCGGATCGGAACCTGGCGATGGGTTCCGGGAGCCGAGAATGGGGTACTATGGAGGCGGTCGGCCTGGATTCGGCGATCAAAAATTTTGTGAGCCCGGTTTCCGAGTTTGGGGCGTGACATAGTCTTTACATCCATTTGATATATTTTGAACTTTCTAAAGCATACAATGGATATAAATAGTCCTGATTGATTCAAGATGAGCTACTGGGGTAAAGGTTTCATCATAATCATTGCCTTCAATTTGAGTGTACCCTTGTACAACTAGTCTAGCCTTGTTTCGAATTATATTACCAAGTTCATCAGACTTATTTTGAAAATCCACTTAGTTTCGATAATATGTTTATCTTTAGGTCTAGGAACAAGATACCATACATCATTTCTAATAAATTGATTAAGCTCATCTTGCATCGCAACTATCCAGTTTTCATCGGTAAGAGCTTCTTTTATGTTTGCCGGTTCGATCTGGGATGTAAAGCACACGTAATTACATATATCTTCTAGTTGTCTACGAGTGTGCACATAGTGAGAGGGTTTCCAAGAATCTGAGTGGTTGGATGATCTTTGACAGTCCTTAGTTTAGAGTTATTTTGACTTGATGAAGTATTTGGTTTGTCAATTAGAAGAACTTCATCATTATTTGAACTTGAGGCAAGTGTATTCAAGTGATTGTC
The DNA here is from genome assembly GCF_029962835.1 of Magnolia sinica. Lineage (NCBI taxonomy): Eukaryota > Viridiplantae > Streptophyta > Magnoliopsida > Magnoliales > Magnoliaceae > Magnolia > Magnolia sinica. Next base: position 123,476,261 of record NC_080574.1, on the reverse strand, counting down.
AGTGACCACATTGATGGACTCTTGAATTACACCGGTCCTCTTATTCAGTACTCGATACACTCGACTGTTCAATGCATATCCTAAAAAGATCCCTTCATCACTTTTGGTGTCAAACTTACCCAGATTTTTATGGTCACGTAAAATATAGCACTTGCCGCCAAAAAATTGAAAGTATCTGACAGTAGGCTTCTTATCAAACCACATTTCATAAGTTGTTTTATTGTTTGACTTACTTGTATAAACCCGGTTGATTATTAACAGGCAGTATTTACGGCTTCAACCAAAGATTTTTAGGGAGCTTCATACTATTCAACATTACATTTGCCATTTCTTGAAGCACTCTATTTTTTCTTTCAACAATTCCATTTTGTTGTGGTGTTTTGGGCGTGGAGAATTCATGTGATATTCCCTGATCACAACAGAATTTCTCAAAACTGTTATGCTCAAATTCTGATCCATGATCACTGTGGATCTTACAGACTTGAGAACATTTTTCCCTTTGGATCCATTTGAGAACTCTTTTTACTTCATCAAGGGTTTCTGATTTATCCCTTAAGAAGGCTACCTAAGTGAATCTGGTAAAATCATCCACGATTACCAGTATGTATTTTTTACCACCTCAACTCTCCATCCTGGTTGGTCCTATAAGATCCATGTGAAGAAGTTCGAGCGGTTTGGATGTGGCATTGGAGTCCACCTTTTTTTGAGTACTCCTAGTTTGCTTGCCAATCTAGCATTCACCACATATTTTGTCTACTTTCTTTAACTTAGGCAGACCTCTTATCAGTTCTCTTTTGCTCAATCTATACAAATTGCGATAGTGTACATGTCCAAGGCATTTATGCCATAATTCAGTTTCATCGGTATGGACCATGTAACACGATTGATTAGAAGAGCCAGAATCACTTACAATGTAGCAGTTTTCAGAAGTTCTACGACCAGTTAATATTACAGAACCCTTTTTATTTAAAATTTCACAACCTTGATTAGAAAACTTTACGCTATGATTTTTATCATATATTTGAGATATTCTTAACAAGTTGTGTTTTAACCCTTCAACGTATAAAACATTCTCAAATAAAGGAAGGTTATAGAGTTGAACCGTACCTTGGCCAATAATCTTGCAGTTGCTACCATCACCGAATGTGACTGAACCATCAGTGATATTTTTAAGATTGGTGAACAGAACTTTGTTGCCTGTCATATGCCTGGAGCAACCACTGTCTAGGTACCACTTTGAATGGCTTGTAGCTTTGAAAGCCGTGTGGGCAACCAAGCAAGTAACCTTAGAAACCCATTTCATTATAGTTTTGGGTTTAGGAGTATAGTTGGTCTTCTTATGTTTGTAGTTGTTGTAAGAATAACCTACTGAGTTAGATTTTAAGAGCTCCTTAAGTAAATCAACAATTTTCTCAGCTAAAGGATTATGGTTTTAATTTTTATAGTTGATATAGTTGCTTTTAGGTTTTAAAGATTGAAAAGTTTTAGCATTTTTAGAACAATTTTGATTTGAACTTTTCCCTTTTGAGTTTGATGACTCTTCTTTCACAAACTTAGGCGGAGTATTCTTCTGTTTAGAAGGAATATTTCTGTTATAGCCCAAACTGGATCGATCGCCACATTTTCTTAATCCAGACAAAAGCTTTTCTAACTTTGGATCACCTTGGGCATACTTCCATGTATCCTTTAAACTCAAAAGTGAAGAGACTTCAAGTTTTAGTTTTTCATTTTCAGATTTTAGATTTTCAATCAGGAAGGTTTTGAAATCTAAATCATATTTAGTTTTTTCAAAACAATCTAACATGTGGGATTTTTCTAAAATAAGAGAATCAAAATTTTCTTTAAGCTTTAAAAACTTTTTTTTTTAAAGTTTTAGTTTAACAACAATTTTACTACTTTCCTTGTAAAGGGCATTATAAGCATCTTGAAGATCATCTTCATTTTCATGATCACTATTTAGATTTTCTTCACTAGATGAATCATCATGATCTGAAAAAGTGAACTTGGCTAGAGTCATAAGGGCTTTAACTTCATTACCCGACTTGGTTTCAGAATCTTCTGATTCAGAAGAGGCTTCAGAGCCAGAAGATTCATCCCAAGTAGCCAACATACCTTTACTTTTCGATTTGTCTTTTCTAAGACACTTGTTTGCTAAATGCCTATATTCATGGCAGTTGTAACATTGACTATCTTTTAAAGATTTCCAAGTTTTAGATTTGGACCTTTCTTATCATTTGATTTTTGAAAATCAATCCTCTTTTTACTTTTGAAAATCTTATAAAAATTTTTAGCTAAAAGGGCCATATCATCTTCAAAATTTTCTAAATCAGAATTTTCTTGAGAAATACATTTAGAAGATTTAAGGGCAATGGATTTACCTTTAGGAGCTTTAAAGTTTAACGCATAGGTTTGTAAATAACCAACTAACTCTTCTACCCTCATATTGTCTGTATCACGAGGTTCCTGTATCGTAGTCACCTTTGAATTGCACCGTTCAGGTGGTGAGCGTAGTATCTTTGCATAGACTTTACTTTTTGAGATTTTATCACCAAGACCCCACATAGAGTTGACAATGTCATTCAATCTAGTATAAAAGTCCATGAAAGTTTCACTTTCCTCCATACGTATTTCCTCAAATTTAGTTGTGAGGATTTGGACTTTAGATTTCTTGACAATTGTTGTTCCCTCATATGTCATTTCTAAAATATCCTAGGCTTGCTTTGCAGTATCACATGATATAATTCTTTTGAATTCATCCGGTGATAGTGCGTAAGTTATGGCACTTAAAGCCTTTGCATTGGCACTACTTTCATTTTTTTGAAGAGTGGTCCAAGTAAAATAAGGTGTGACTTTCATTGATTTGGATCCATCGATACCAGTTACTTCAGTGGTAGGAGGGGTCCATTCAGTCACTGTGGCTTGCCACATGCTCTCATCCATGGATTTTAAGAAAATCCTCATTCTGGCTTTCCAATAGGCATAATTGGAGCCATCAAATGGTGGAGGCCTAGTGACTGAAAGGCTATCAAAATTTGACATCTTATAAATAGCTCAGATCGATTAGCTCAGTAAATAAATTCAAAAATATAACAATTAAAACAAGCTATTAGGCTTTAATACCACTTGAAAAGGTCAAGTTAGAGTCCTAGAGGAGGGGGGAGGGTGAATAGGACTATGCCAAATTAAAATAAATAAGACTATGCCAAATTAAAATGATAACAGTGGAATTTAAACAATTAAAGCACAATACAGAAATGTAAAGCAACCTTAAAATTCTAGTATTGAGAGGTTGATATAAATGTTGTTCTAAGGACAACCTTACACCCTAAAAACCAAGGGTTTATGGCAGGACAACCTTACTAGAACGGTTTGTGTATTAAGAACTCAAATTGAAAAGAAATAAAAGAAAGAAATAGCTAGAAAGGAAATCTACGCTATTACAACATTCCCCATAATGCTGAAATGTAAAGATTACAACATTCACATGTACAAATACATCCCACAAACTTGAATGATAAAAGATATAGAAGATAAACCACACATCCACAAAACACAAAGAATTATAGTGGTTTGCCTGTGTGTACACCAACTGTTAAACAACAGCCACATAGCTACTCCACTCCTAATATCCTCACACAGTGGATATTAGCGTTCACTATGAAATAGGTTTTTCTTAGGTTCACCTAAAACCCTAAAAATTGTGTCTTTCAAGTGGGCTTACACAATTCAAAAACCCCCAATTTGAGTTTTTTGGCTCTCTTCAGAAAATCAAAACAATAAGATTTTTCTGACTTAATCTTAAAAGAAAACAAAACAAAGGAAATTACAATAATGTAAAATATCTGGATATATATTCTCCTTTTGTTGCAGTTCGGGAGAACCAAATCGGAGTAGAAGTTTGAATATAGAAGTTCAGTGTCCACACTGACTTATGAAATGATTCCAGGTTCTAAATTGATTTTAAATTAAATCAAGTTGGGCTAACTCTATTTGATTTTGATTCCAAGAAGTGGGAATACTTCAATCCCTCTTTCAAATTAGATTGGAATATAGAATACAAAATCAAATATAAAAGGCTAATAAAAGAGAATATTAAATATGCACAATATAGCTTAAGAAGTTTACAAACTTATCTCTCGAGTGATGTCTTGATTATACTTGAATTGAATATCAAACTCTGAAAATCATGCTCTATTTATAGGTGAAGAAATCACATTCACGACTGGTCCTGTGGACACCACAACTAGTCATAGGACCAACGAATTTTTAAAATTTTGAGCGTGATAAGATAAAGTCGTTCTACAACTGGTCGTAGGCCCTTCACGACTAGTCGTGACCTATCCACGACTGGTCGTGTGGAACCAGAAACAGTTGCTGGAGTTTGAGTCGTGGCTACAGGACTGGTCATGAACGAGTCGTGCACTATTCACACAACCGGTCGAGCAGTCTCCAGGACTAGTCGTGGCTTGGTCTTGAAATTTCTTGGACTGGTCGAGCCAGTGCTAGGACTAGTCGAACAGAGTCCAGGACTAGTCGAAGAACAGTCCAAACACTTATAAAATGATTCAATTTGAATTATGTATTCAAAATGACCTACCCTAAGGTCAATCTAAAGTCTTTTATACCTTAACCATGACATATAAACATTGAACCTTCTTTTCTTCAGATGATAGGTGATCTTTGAAGTTCATGAAGCTTGAGATCTCGACACATGATGAAGCTTGCTTTAAAACATTGAACTTTAAAGCTTAAAGTAGTGAACAATGTACTTGATCTTGCATTTCTTGAAGTAGATCTTTGTTCTTGACTTAAAGCATTGTCCTTGTACATGTGATGCATTGCCTTGAACAGATATATCAATGTGCAACACAAGACATAGATTCTGGTTTTGGCACTATGAAATTTGACTATCAAAGGAAGGAAGGAAGGAAGGAAGGAAAAGGGATGGGAGAGAAGGGAAAGGCAGAGAGGAGAGGGGAGGAAAAGAGAAGGAAGGAAGAAAGGAAGGAAGGAAGGAAGGGAGAGCGGGAGGCGGAGATCGGAAGAGCACACGTCTGAACTCCAGTATATACTCCACAACAAAATGGCTTGGTTGAAAGGAAGAATAGAAGCAGGAAAAGAGTGAGAGAAAAGAGAGAAAGGGAGAAGAGAGAAGAAGAGAAATAGTAGATCATAGTATTTATTATCATCATAGTGATTATTATTACTATGTCAGCTAATATTAATTATAACACTAATGTTAATAATTATTTTATAATTATTAAATTAATATTGTAATTTATTGCACACCAACTACTATTCAAATCTTAGAATCTAAGTATAGGACTAAACTCTAGGATGAAACCCTAAGTCTACATCAAAACCCTAAAAATAACTAATCCAAAATCTAGATTATATTAGTCTTGACCATAGATACTTTGTAAAACATTGATCTCACATACAACTTTATAATTCATGGTGGGATTCAATTCTAAGGGTGCATGCGCTTCCTAGAAGCATTAGTTAGCGATTCGACTTGTGAGGTGATGATTTCTTCCCTTTGAGCTTTCCACTTTCCCATTAACTTAAGTGATAGTTTCTGATTTAATTTTTGATTGATAATTGATATCTCTATCTCATAATTATTTATGCTAGTTGTTGGAATTGAATTCTAGATTACGTGCTCAATATTTATCCTGCATGAACATTTATATATTGCGCTTGTATATTTTCTCATGCTTGTGGATTATTTGTGGATTGCTTGTGGAACTTGAATTGGTACATTTATCAATAGAGAACCCCACTTACATATATACATCCAGACTTGGGATGTAACTTGATTTATTGTGATTATAATATACCTTTGACTTGGTGGCTACTTGAATGATAGGTTAAATGGAATATTGATCTGGGCCTACCATCCAGGGGTTGTTGTGTATACGTGACTTTTGAGGATGGTCTTTTTATCGCATCGATTTGGTATTTGCCATATGTGGCATTTATTTGATATTTGCCCTATATGGCTTTGATTTGATATTTGCCCTATGCTGCTTAGTTTTAGTATTTTCCCCATGTGGGTTTGATGTATTATTTTTATGTAACCATGCGATAGTAACTTTGACATGTTGAACTATGATTGACCACTAGTTGATGAGGTTCCATTAAACATCCCAATGTTGGAATCTCATGAGCCAGGGATGGTGGTATGGGACCTATGCCCAAGCTGTCGGCCTATCCTAGGTGATAAGCCACCGTAATGACCTTTGAGCTTCCTTAAATTGGCTGGTTGTAATTGGAATAATAACAGTTGGTCTAATCATGCATTCATTGCATACGGGAGATGACGGGTGGCTAATTCTATATGTTGTAGCACGTGCCCTTAGGCCTTAATTATGGTATCGTTTTGCTAGCTCCCAGACCACTGACTATAAACCCACTTTTAGTAAGTTTAGCACTACGCACGTATGGGATGTACTTTCGCTGGTCACTTGCCACATGCATGGGTTTCGCCCAAAATGCTAATTGGATGAGCATCCCCAGTTGATGTGCATTCATGCATCTATGCATTTAATAAGATTGCATTGGATTATTTTGTATAATTTTTATTTAAGTTATACTTACCTACTGCGGTGGTGTGTAATCTTGAGGGGAATTCATACTGAGCTGGCCACTCATTCATCGAATATATAACCGTATAGGGAGTGCATGTATCTTAAATAATATCCATGTCAAAATTGATGAAGAGCGGGGTACACTTATCAGGGGCACATGGCTGTATCTGCCAAGTGTAGTTGCGCGATCTTGCAACTCAAGTTTATATGCACTTTATTATTTCTCATGTATTAAATTGTGTAATTTTTGTATTTGTTAAGCATAGAGACATTGGTTTGTATAAGTCATTTGGGCAACTGCTCGTATATTCTGAATGTAAATGTAAATTTTCTTTTATGTTTGATTTGTTTCTCTTTCACTGAACTACTAACTCCGAAATAGAAAAGAAAATGAAAAGAAAAAAAATGCACGTGAAATTTGTTCACACCCCAAGTGCAGGGTTGTGATGTAGTAATAAACTTGGTAACAAATAATTGTTACCTTTATGTCTAACCGGGCCACTTATCAAACACCTTTCCTTAACATCTCGCGGCACACTTGAACATAAACGAAGAGGGTACTTAAGGTGAGGCCACAAAAGAAGACCCTAACTTTGATGAACATGAGCAAGCCACTGAGGAAGGAGCATATGGCAATGAGTTGACGGTCCAAGGATCGGGGTGAATATCTAGTTGTGAGGTTATTACTGTACACCTTACGGAAGGAATTACATCCACAGTGACACAATATATTCCATACGTGGTGTGCCGTCAACGACAAAGTCTGTAATGTAATCATAGACAGTTGCAGTAGTGAGAACATCATCTCAAGAGTGATGGTGGACAAGTTGCAACTACCAATGACAAAACATCATTCTCCATACTCAATTGGTTGGATAAAAAAGGTGAACGAGATCAAGGTAACTGAATAATGCACTGTCTCATTTTCAATTGATAAAAATTATATAAATCAAGTATTGTGTGACGTGGTCGACATGAAAGTATGCCATATGTTACTCGGTCGACTATAAAAGTCAAACTGTGATGTGATCCACCGAGAATGAGACAATGTTTACATCTTCGTCAAGGATGGTTGAAAGATGGTCCTTACCCCTATGGCACCAAAGAACCACCTTGAAGCTTACAAAGTGGATGGGAGTTCTCTCTTGACCATTTGGGATTTCGTGGAGAAATCCTTGGAAACCGACGATGTGTACATTGTAGCGGTGAAGGGCAAGGAATCAAAACCCTTAAACATTCCCCAATTTTAAGTTCGTTGCTGAACGAATTCAAGCAAATCTGGCTACTGTTCACAGCCCCAAGTGTAGGGTCATAATGTAGTAATAATCTCGATGAGACCGAAGTCAAATCCACAGGGACTGAACTTGTGTGTCTTCTGAATTTAACTATAACTAGAACTAGATGAAGAACTAAATAGAAATTTGAATTTAAAGGAGTAATTTTGAGTAATGAGTAAAGTATTAATTAAAAGTGAGAACTAGGATGCCAAAGATTCACTTGTAGCAATTGAGATGCTACCTTGCTTAATTCAAGAGATTCAACTAGAATCAGAGTCCTATCCTATCTAGTTGGAAGAAGAGACGGTCAAATCTCTGAACCTCTCATTGATCTAGCCTCAATGAAGGAGAATTGTGGTGAATTGGAAGGGATTCCATCACCCAACCATGCCCATGGGACGATGGTAAACAACAGGATTTACCAAATCCACAATCTCAAATAGAAAAGAAGATATTTAAAGTTATTGTAGATCTATTGTAATTTAAGTCACAACAAACCATTAAAAACTGAAAATATTCCTTATAATCAACTAGAATTCAATGAAGTTCGAAGATAAACATGAATCAAAGCAAAGTAAACATCCCAATCACACTACGAGCTTCACCTCTTAGCCCTAGCTAAGAGGTTTAAGCCAACCATAGACATGATTAAACTAATATCTCTAAAACGAAGCATAAAAACCAACTAAGGAAGAAGAAGAAAGCTCTTGGATGGCAGCTCCACCCTTTTACTCGACTCCTTGAACCCTAGAAGATGCCTATGAACATCTTAGGGACTCCTATTTATAGTTGTGAATCCCCCTCTTACGCATCGACTTCGAATTTCCACAAACCGACCTTGAAACCGCCTCAATTTACGTAACAACTTTACGCTTCGGTGGTACCGATGTCAAGTCTGGTGACACCGAAATTGTATCTACATCTGAAATAGTATGTGCAGAGTACTTAGGTGGCAAAATGTGTCAACGAACTTGCTACCGAAATTGGCTTAGGTGGCACTGAAGCTAGCTTCGGTGGCACCGAATTAAGTTGTTTTCTTGCTGGAATATTTTGTGCACTTTCGATGACACCAAAATTAACTTATGTGGCACCGAACTATCCTATTTTTCTATTGTTTAACTTGTGCTTTTGCCAATCTTTTCTTCATTCTTTGTACTTGGTTTCCTAGGATCTTTGGCATGAGAATTCTCCATTCTTGATCTCCTAAGATCCATCCTTTGCCTTGGTGATTCTTGAGCATTAAATCTATGCTTTTAGTATTCTTTTCAATCTAAGCTCTCAGATTCACCTTGTAACACAAACATGCATAAAATACAACATTAAGCAATATCATGTTTATAAAACCAAGATATAAATGGGGAAAATATGCAATATTTGACCCTCAACACAATCCCCAACCAGCATTTTGCTAGTCCTGAGTAAAGTATGCGTGAAATAAACCTCAATGCTGAATGTCCAAAACCTCTTTAGGAAAACAATCTTTTGTACACTCAAGTATGAATGAGTAGAATTAAGGTGAGAAAATGATATTTTGAAAACCTAGAGCCAAATCATATAGGTGATCTATTAAATAGATTCTTTATTAATCGAATCAAAGTGTATGTTTAGATATCATGTTCTTCAATGTGCTCGATGAAAATCAACTTACTTCCCATAAACATACTATCTTTTTCATCCTGTTAGCCATGCTCATCACTTCAAGATTGATTTGAACTCAAGTACTGATTCCGAACTTATCCCCTTCTCCTTCTTTTTCAATTTTTGATTTTATATCGACGGTCATTTGTATTCATTTAGTCTTTTTAGTCTTTTTACTATACATGGCCTTTTTATTGATCTCCTATTTTTTAACTGGTTCTTTTCTTCTTTTAAGGTGGATAAAATTTTTCAGACTTGATTCTCACCATTTATCAATGATTCACATACTAATAGTAAAAAATTCTAGAATTATTCACAGAAAACAAATTGAACGTGTCTCGTGATTTAGATTAACATGACATTTAAACTTCCTCTTAATCAATTGAGCATAAGAACTGTAATTGATATATTATTTAGATGGTCAAGCTCCAACAATTCAAAATTCAATCTCTACCTTGTTATCATACTCAAAGCATTCTTAAATACACAATTGATCGCTTCCCAAACATATTTCAACTTGAAACATTGAAAATTTTCAAAATTTTTGCTCAAAACTGAGAAAACACTGATTAGTTTACCTAATCCCCCATTCCCAACCAAAAAAATTACATTGTCCTTAATATAAAAGAATTAGGCATGTAATACACAAGAGGTAATGAAAATAAAAGGGAAGTGATAGAAAGGTAGTACCTGAAGAAGGAATTTTGAGGCTTTTCCAATGTTCTTAGTGTGAAGATGGGTTAGCACAAGAGTCAAACCAACAAAAAGAAAACTATCCTAAAACAACGAAAAGCAAACTATCCTAAACATAACATGAAACTAATAAATTTATCTATACCTCCGTCAGACTAGGAGATTAATCCTGGTATACAGGATCAGTCAGAGGTATGGACATTTACTTTGAAGTCATGGCCATTGTCTGGATTACGAATCTCGATAGCCCCATGAGGATAAACATTAATAATGGTGAAAGGGCCGGTCCAATGAGATCGGAGCTTAGACGAAAAGAGATGTAGTCGAGAATTATACAAAAGGACTTTCTGACCTGGCGTGAATAATTTTCGTAGAATGTGTTAGCCATGAAACGCTTTCATCCTGTCCTTGTAAATTCTTGAGTTATCGTACGCATTGTTCCGGATTTCCTCAAGTTCATTCAATTGAAGTTTTCATAGCGAGCCAGCGTTGTACAAGTCAAAGTTCAGATTTTTAATAGCCCAGTAGGCCCTATGTTCCAACTCCACAGGTAAGTGGCAAGCCTTCCCATAGACAAGTTTAAAGGGAGACATTCCAATAGGGGTCTTAAATGCAGTACGGTAAGCCCATAAAGCATCGGTCAATTGGATTGACCAATCCTTACAGTCAGGGTTAACCATTTTTTTCAAAATATGTTTAATCTCCCTGTTGAAAATCTCAGCTTGCCCACTTGTTTGTGGGTGGTATGGAGTGCTCACCTTATGAGAGATGCCATATTTCTTCATTAAGTTTGCAAATGGCCTATTACAAAAATGTGAACCTCCATCACTAATGATGGTTCGAGGTGTTCCGAACCGGGAAATGATATTTTCTTTTAAGAATCGAATGACTGTTTGATGGTCATTATTCTAGTATGGGATCGCTTCAACCCACTTAGTGACATAGTCTACTGCTAGCAAAATGTACGAATTCCTAAAGGATTGGGGGAATGACCCCATGAAATCGATGCCCTAACAATCAAATGCTTTAATGATTAGTATGAGATTCAGAGGCATCATATTTCGATGGGACAATGCTCCCAATTTCTGACAACGCTCATAAGCTTTGCAAAACTCATGAGTGTCCTTGAACATAGTGGGCTAGTAAAAGCTGCACTGTAGAATTTTGGCCGTGGTCTTTTTGGAAGAAAAGTGACCACCATAGACCTGAGAATGACAGAAGGAGATGACACTTTGGTGTTCATTGTTCGGCACACATCTCCTTAATATTTGGTTCGGGCAATATTTAAATAGATATGGATCATCTCAGAAAAATTTGCATACCTCGGTAAAGAATTTTTTCTTATCTTGCATAGTCCAATGTGTCGGCGTGAAACCTGTAGCAAGATAATTAGCAATATTCACAAACCAAGATGAGTGGGAGACTTTGAACAGTTGTTTGTCAGGGAACATGTCATTTATATGTGTCGTCTCAAGGAAATTAGAGAGATCAAGGTGGGAAAGATGGTCAGCCACAATGTTTTCTACTCCCTTTTTATCTTTTATTTCTAGGTCAAATTCTTGGAGTAGAAGGATCCATCTTATCAGGCGGGGCTTAACATCATTCTTAGCAAGAAGATACTTAAGCGCTGCATAATCTGTGTAAATGATGATCTTGGATCCGATCAAGTAAGACCTAAATTTGTCCAAAGCGAACGAGTTCATTTTCCGTAGTCGAGTAGTTCACTTGGGTAGGATTTAGAGTCTTATTTGCGTAATGAATAACGTAAGGCTTCTTTTTTTTCCAGCCTAAAACCACCCCAAGTGCATAATCAAATGCGTCGTACGTAAGTTTAAAAGGAAGACTCCAGTCGAGTGGTTGTATGATAGGTTCAGTAGTTAACATGCCCTTAAGCTTAGTGAAAGCTTCCTGGCATGGCTCAATCCACTCGTATGGTGCATCCTTTTGAAGTGGATTACATAGAGGACGAGAGATGAGACTAAAGTCCTTTATGAATCGTCTATAAAATCATGTGTGTCCTAGGAAAGATTACACATCTTGTATGTTCTAGGGTGGAGGTAAGTTAGAGATAAGATCAATCTTAGCCTTATCTACCTCAATTCCTTTGGACAAGATGATACGTCCAAGGACAATTCCCTTACGAACCATGAAATGACACATCTCCCAATTTAGTACCAAGTTCTTTTCGTCACATCACTTTAGCACATATTTAAGATTCTCCAAACAATCATTGAAGGATGGACCAAAGACAGAAATCTTCCATGAAGCCCTCTAAATATTGCCCCACCATGTAAGGAAAAATACTCATCATGCATCGTTGAAAAGTGGTAGGGGCATTACACTGTCCAAATGACATCCTTTGATAGGCAAAGGTGCTAAGGGGACATGTGAATATGGTCTTTTCCTGATCTTCGGGGGCTATCTTTATCTAGTTGTAGCCTGAATACCCGTCAAGGAAACAGTACTAGGAATGACCAACCAACCTTTTCAAAATTTGATTAATGAAAGATAAAGGAAAGTGGTCCTTCCTCGTGACGGTATTCAATTTTCTATAGTCAATGCACATTCTCCAACCAGTAGTAACTCTAGTTGGTACAAGTTCATTGTTGGCATTGGCTGCTATGGTGATTCCGGACTCACTCATTGGTTATCCAATATAGGGTATATGGTACCCACATCTATTAGCTTAAGAACCTCGGCTGTAACCACTTTCTTCATGTTTGGATTTAATCTACATTGTGGTTGCCAAGAGGTCTTTGCATTATCCTCTAGATAAATGTGGTGAGTACAAATCGAAGGGTTAATTCCCTTAAGGTCAACAATTGACCATCCAGGGGCCCCCTTATGCTCAATGAGAGTAGAAATAACCATACTCTCCGGTTGTTGCTTTAGGTGGAAAGAAATCACCACCGGGTATGTCTCATCTTGACCTAAATAGACATATTTCAAATCAAAGGGTAAAGGTTTTAGATCAAGCTTCAATGCCTTATTATCAACCTCTTTTCAGCTTCTTTTAGATTTCTTTATATATTGGTTGGTGTGGACTATGTTTCCAAGTGGATTGAGGTAGTTCTCATCTCTCTAATCATATCATCTTTTAAATCATGAGAGTGGGCCAGGCACGTATCTAGAGGGTCAGATGATAAGGTCAGAAGTGTTTTATCTTCTAAGAAAAAGTCAATCAGGTTAATATCTTGCGAATTGTCATCATCCTCTAATTATTTGCTTGTATCGAAAAAGATATTTAGCTCTAATGCCATATTTCTTCCAAAAGATAAACTCATGACTCCATTCTTGCAATTAATGATTGCATTTGATGTGGCAAGGAATGGATGATTAAGAATGACTGGAATTTGAATTCTCATGTCCACGATAGGTTGAGTATCCATCATGATAAAATCTAATGGGTAGTAGAATTTATCAACCTGGACTAACACATCCTCAACCCCGGTTCCCGAAACCCGAGTACACTACTCGGGTTCCAAAAACCCGAGCGTTAACCTTTGAAAACACCCAAATTCCACGTATATTTTTTTTCTTTATCAAAGTTAACAATTTAAGTAGAATAAAAACAATTCAAGTACAAGAGGGAGTCCAAATATACAAAGCCAAGGTTTCAAGTGGTTACCCAAAAATAATCTTGTTTAAATGTATGGATGTATGCACATGCTTACAAACTTGGGGATGCAGATCCAGCTGGTAGAAAGTCGGCCAAGAAGAACTAGCCACCCGAAAAAGTACATGAAGGTACGTCCAAAGAGAACTAGCTATCCGGAAAAGACTATGATATATAAATCGCCCAAGGAGGACTAGTCACTTGAAAAAGTATACAGATGTACGCCCAAGGAGAACCAACCACCCGAAAAATGTACGCCCAAGGGGTCATCATAATAATATATATATCGCCCAAGGAGGACTAGTCACCCGAAAAATAACACAAAGGTACGCTTAAGGAGAACTAACCACCCGAAAAAGACCATAATAATATATAGATCGCGCAAGGAGGACTAGCCACCTAGAAAAGTACATAAAGGTACGTCCAAGGAGAACTAACCACCCAGAAAAGACCATAATATATAAATCACCCAAGGAGATCTAGTCACCCGGAAAAGTACTCAAGGTACGCCCAAGGATAACTAGTCACCTGAAAAAGATCACATGCCATGAAAATGCATGATTAGCCCAACCATTATTATTCCAATTTTAAACAATCTATTTAGGAAAGATCAAATGTCACTATGGGGGGTTTGTCACCCAGCATAGGCTGACAGCTCACGCATAGTTTCTCATTCCATCATCCCTGGCTCATGAGGCTAACAAATAGGATGTTTAAAGGTAACCTACCCAACTAGTGGCCAATTATAATTCTACAAGTGGAACTTACCATCACAAGGTTATATGAAGACGGTTCATTAAAGCCACATAAGGCAACTATTACATTAAGTCACATAGGGCAAACAATCCATCCTAATGATATTATAAAAAAGATTATCCCAAAAGTCACTTAGACAACAAATGATCCATAAGATGATAAGTCCACTTCAAATGTTCCATTTAATTTATTAGGCAAAGTGGCCACTAGTTCTAGGACCTCCAATCATTCCATCAAGTGATCATGAATGACAAATCATGTATAATATCGATATAGCACATACATATCTAAAGCATTTATTGCAAATCAGAATAGAGGAAATTAGATTTTACGGCATATTCAAATATTAAATTTAAATCTAATTTATCAATCATCATAAGGAATCAAAATCAATAAGAGCGATGAACCGCATTAAGCAATCAATAAAGTAAATAAACAAAGAGAAGTGAGCAAGGCTAATTATCAAGATGTGGAAAAGCTTGAAGGGTGATCCTCACCTCTCAAATCAGGTCCACCTTTCAGTGTTGGTAGGATTGGATGTTAGCGCTTTAAGATCGACATCTTAGAAGTCCGGATTGACCACTCGAGTAGCTGGGAAGTAAATACGAGCCTTCACCACCCGATCTATTTCGACTTAAGTTCACTTGATTTGATCAGTGCAACGTGACCTAATTTTCGCTTGAACATGACTCGATATGAAATAGGATGCCATGGAAAATTAATTAGAATAAGATCTAAGTCCATATCAAAAGTTGTAAATAAAGGCTCATTTAGTTAACTTACCCACAACGATTTGACTTGGTCGCCTTAAGAGCTTGACTCAATTCTAACCCGAACTCAAGTGTAGTTGTGACTTGGCACTAACTCGAATGTTATGGACCTTAACTACAAGGATGGGCTGATTCGTTTGAACTAGGATCAGCTATGAGCTTGAACTCAATGGACTCGGCTGAGTCAACTCGCCAAAGACCTGACAACACCCCCATTCCCTCTTGTTTGATCTTTCATCCTTCATTCTTTTCCTTTCTTTTCTTCTTCTTTTCCAGTAATTAAACTAGAGCCAGCAAGGCACTGAACTCCACCTAATTGAGTCAACTTAGTTCGAGTCAACTCGGCGTAGCAACGCCGATTTCTTTCTTCCTCTCTCTCTGTCACATTTCTCTTCTTCTTCTTTCTTCTTCGTCCTTCTCTGATATGACTAGGACCGAGCTAGGCTCAGCAGACGTGGACCGGACTCGCCCCACTTCGAATCCATGGCCTGGTAACGACTCGGTGCGGCATGGCGTTGCACCATTCTCTCATTTTCTCCTTCGTCTTCTTTCCTTCTCTTCCCCTTCCTCTCTCTCCATTCTCTATTGCATAGTACAACAACCTTCAGAATGAGACAGATCCGAGATCAGGGCGGTGCAGATTGTATAGTGGTAGCGGCTTCTCCCTTTTCTTCCTCTTTCTTTATTATCTCTTCTATCCTCTCCCCTTCTCTTCTCCTTTTCTTTGCTTCTTGAAAGTCCAGGAGTATCTAGACTCAACCCAGATGCAACCCAAACTCAACAGACTCGGGTCGAGTCTCAGTGCGGCACGATGGCCATGGCCAGCAGGTCATCCCCCACGTCCCTATTCCTTTCTCTCTTCCTTTTCTTCTTCTCCTGCTTCTTCTCTCCTTCCTTTCTTCTTCTGTTCGTCCTTCCTACATCCAGACAGAGTCTGGCTCTACTACGACTCAGCCACAACTCGAACGGGTGGGTGTGGCACAATTCAGAGCTGCTCCATGCTCTCTCTCTCTCTCTCTCCCAATTTTTAGGGCCGGATATTTTATAGCGTTGGGTATCCAAAATAGAAAGAGATCTTTTATAGTTCTCAAAAGCAACTAATCAGATGATTAGTTATGGTATCTTTTTCCTTTAACCGATCCATAATCGAGATGGTGGACCTCAGATCTGTTTGCATGGATGTAATCCGAAGATGCAACGAAACTTCTAACATTGTGGCCCTCAAAATGAACACATCTGATTAGTCAGTGGAGTCCACTTAAGAAAGATGGTTTTTTCAGATTAATGGAGAAGATGATGAGGTTGATAATGGTGGATTATAGTTCAATGGCTATTCCTTCAATCCAATTCGTATGGATGGTGTGAATTTTATCCTAGAACACGGTGGGATCCACCAAATGTAGGAATGACACTAATATCTCAGTGGTGAACGAGCTACTTGGGTGCGGCGCCTCTTATGAGATGATAAAACCCTAAACAAAAGGAAAGAATGGAGGGCTTAGATATTTTCGCACAAAGGGCTAGGATCGAGAGGGAATCCTTCAAGCGGATTGCCAGATTGGCAGCTATAAGTGGTGAGATTTCCGTTTTTGGAACTGAGTTGTATGCACGTTTCGTTCGCAACACAGTTCGTGTGAATGTACCCACACATAAACATGTGAAATTTCTGGGGTTGGATAAAATTTGGGTCCTCTATAAGATGAATGGTTTGGATTTCTTCTATGACCTGAACTAGTGGGCCAAGTCTAGATCAAATGTACATTGTCCACTCGTATGTCGGTCGTTTGCATTCAACCCTGCGCACTCATCAGCAGGTAAAAAACATGCATAAGTACTAGTTTTGATTGAATTTTCCTGGGCTACATGATGGACGGTTTAGATCTGGTGGATGGAGCATGAAGTGGGCCAAAAATCTCGCACAACACCAGCCGGTTTAAACGGCTTTGGCAGGAAAAACGAAGACAGAAAGGAAGTTTTCCTTCTTCGTGAAACTGTCAGGTCAAACACGGTTTGACCCGACTCTACGTATGGTGCACCACGAGTGCATACAATGCTCATGTATACTCAAGTTAAAAGTGGGGTCCACGATGATGTTATGTACAATCTAGACCGTCCATTCACTTCTACATGCCTAGATAGGACACCTAGCTTGCAGTGAGGCAGATCCAATGCTCTAGTGGACCATACAACTTGATTTTTATGGGCTTCACTTATGATTACCAACCATCAATGGTTGGATCATTTCCGGATATGATCACATAAGCTTTTAAAGTCCCCAAGCTAATATGGATAGATTTTTTTATAGCTGCTTTCCAAATCTAGTGGGTAAGTCACATAATCAAGTGTTAAATCATACCACATTAAATCATGGACCCGATGAATGATGAATTTTTTGGTTTGGGCACCGAAACTTACGATGTACGGTTCAATTGTTCATATAGAGAATTACGTGATATTTCGTCGCGGTCAGATTTCCATACGTAGGTCCTTCAAGGTTTGGCATTAATTTCACTAAGGTGTGATGGTAAATCTTTAAAATTAATGGATAGATCACTTGATTTATGGATGGTAATCTCTTCCAACAGTCCTAAGGGTCCTAAAGAGTGTTTAGGTGTGATCCAGGTATTGAATATGAGGCCAAATAATTTGATTCGTGTTTTCAAATGATGGATTATCCAACGGGGCATTGTAAACCCAGTGAATGGTGGATTTTATGATTCGAGCTATTCACAACCCCAAGTGTAGGGTCGCGATGTAGTAATAATCTCGGTAAGATTGAAGTCAAATCCATCGGGACTAATCTCGTGAGTATTCTAAAAGCAACTAGAACAGAATGAATATGAATATCTAAGTATGTTAGGTTACACAATAACACCCGAGTACTAAAAATATGGGGTGCTACAGTCTACCCCCCTTAAAGAGAATTTCGTCCTCGAAATTCAGTTTCTCTAATATCATTAGGGACAATGATTATAAAATTTGTGGTGGTTCTAAGCATTAGTTATTTTCCTATAAAGGTTGTTTGTATGTACAAACGTATACCACTCGTTACTAGAATTGGGGTCGTTACAATTTACCCCCTTTAAAGAAGAATCTCATCCTCGAGATTTTATGACGTATGTCCTAATTATTAGTATTACTAGTAAGGGATTTATTTAAATGTGAAGTCGTGACTTACATCCTTAACAAGCGACATTTAAATCTATCGTAATCATCAACTCTTTAAGCTAACCAATCAGCTAATGTACATGTCATCTTCCAATCTTGGTAAATCTCGATCTTCTGCGTGATCAAGGCATTGAGATCATTGAGGTTTGCTAGGATAAAATTTTGGATCAAACTATATATGCTTTGCTTACATGTTTTTCCATCAGTTCGTGACCCCGATTAATTCAAACTCCAGGGAATCATTAAGTAATTTTCTTCTTCTTATGGAGAGTGCTTGATTTCTTTGAGATACAGACCCAACTAACCTATTACATGTTCATTGCACACTTAAGTACCCTAGCGCACTACTTAACAATTTTAGAACCATAATTTCTATATGGAATTTGAGTTCAAAATTGTTATATTTATCCAGATTCTCAAATCTGGTCTCCATATGCCCAGTCTGGGTTTGAGAACTTACCCAAAATTCTATCGCTTCGCCTTTAATCAATACTAAGCACTTAAATTTATTAGAAGTGTTGCTCTTAACTAAGATAAGTATCTGGGAATTCAAACTACAATTCTTAGTACGATCTTTAAATTTTATGGAGTGTTTGAAGTTGACCTAATATTCAACATGGTGGGTAGGGAATTTCCTACGATGCCTATGTTTGTTTTACTCTCTGAGTGTTGTGACAATGTTATCGCCGCTCTCCCAGCCGCACAGTCCAAGTGAGCATAAGAAACCTCACTATCCGCCTTGCCAATAGTCTCCCAATACCTATCTGGCATGTCGATAGCGGACCCATTCACGAGCTGGTCAAACTCGGCCTAGTATTGCCCCTACCCTCGGGCGAGTAAGGCCACACCCCTCCCAACCGACCACGACACGGTGGGAGACGCGGCCTCCTAGGTATTCGGCACTCGGGCGCTCATGTATCCACTCGGTCTCGACGTTGGGGCGTCTCGGCCACGGAGGTTTAGGAATTTTCACCGGGGACATCTATGGCGCCGTATGCTAGAACCAAATATTTAGGTGTCCTATTTGGCCATCCACGATATGTCCGTGGAGGCTACGGCCCTGATGTCGCTAGGGCATACAAGAATCATAATGCGAGATTCATGAGTCATACAATCCATCATGCATCGATCCCGCACATACCGCGTGCTCATGTGAGATAACCTCCACCTATCGTGAGTCTCATAACAACATGCTCAATGACATATGCAATGATCAACCACCTCTCATAACAAGCATGCAGATGATGCGCATGGGCATGTATCATGATGCTATGCTGACACATACTCATAACCGGTATCCACAACCAGCATCGATAATCGACCTCGACCATGTGGACATTTAACCAACATTGCCCCCAAGGAATGACCTACATAGAGTCAAACTTATAATGGGCCCACGGCCTCACACAAGGGCCTAATATACAACACAATGGGTCTTACTCAAGGGCCACATATACACAACAAGTGGACCCTGCTCATGGGTCTAATACATATCACAATGGGCCTTGCCCATGGGCCATGAATACATCACAATGGGCCTTGCCCATGGGCCTCAAACACAGGACATGTGGGCCCTACACATGGGTCTTGAATACATTAAATGGACCATGCATCATAGGCTTAATACATATCACAATGGCCCTCAACTACGGGTCACATATACATCATGTAGGTCTCGACAATCGGCCTTGGCAATCGAATTCGATACTCAGAATCGGCCTCGACAACCGGAACCGGCCAATACAATCGACCTCGACAAATCGACACCGATAATCTACATCAATAATTAGCATCGACAATCAGCATCGATAATCAATACCGATGACCGGTCACATAGACAAGACTGGGTCCATAGATGAGCATCTGATCAATCATAATATAAATATCAGCCCTCAGCTATGGTTATATCAAATCTGGTAGCATGGAGCCATCCGTCCATAGTAAATGGGGCCCACTTATTTGGGTTGACCCACTAAGAGAATGATGAGAATGGGCCTGATAAGGCCTAAGGAAGGGTCACAATGTGGACATCTAACCATCATTGCCACAGCAATGTGGACATTTAACCAACATTGCTCCCAAGGAGTGGTCCACATAGAGTCAAACATAAGATGGGCCCAAATATCCAACAAGTGGGCCTCAAACAGTCATCACAGGTGGGCCTTACACATATAGCACGTGGGCCTACACATCACGGTGGGTCGATACATTGGGCCTTACCATTGGGCCTAATATACACATCATGGTGGGTCGCATCATTGGGCCGCACCAATGGGCCTCATGCAATTCAAGTCGGGCCTCAATAAATGGATCGGAAATATATCACGATAGGCCACGCCATACGGCCAGAAATACGTCGCAATGGGCCGCACTAATACATCAAGGTGGGCCTCTTTAAATGGGCCGCACCAAAAATCATTTCAATAGTTGTAGGTATAATATGTGTATCACTACACCCATGGCCCACGTATGATGATTAGCACTGGTACAAACATATCCATGTAAATCGGCGCCAACCAAACATTGTCCAGCACTATCCCAACATTATGGACGGGGTGGATACCAAATAGAAACATCTAGGCGGGCCGCACAAGTGGACGGTGTGGGTGAAGTACACACAGCATGGTGGACCTGTACAGTGTAGGCAGGCCCAGCACATGCAGCAAGTGGGCCCTGCGCCATCAAGTCGGGTAGACGGTGCGGGTATACAATGCATTTATCATGGCGGAATCACACATTGAAAAGGTCCTTATATACATCATATTGGGCCTCGACCCATGAGCCCCAAATACATCTAATGGGCCGCATCACAGGGACCTCGTATATAACAAGGTGGGCCTTAACAATGGGCCATAAATATGGTAAGTGGGCCACACCACATGGCCACGTGTATATCAAATGAGCCACACTCAAATATAAATGGTGATAATGATTTCCACTACTAAAATTTCCAAGGCCCGCCATGACATTTATTTCTCATTCAATCTAATCCTAAGATCTCAAAGATTTCAAAGATAGTCGTTCAATCCTCACCGTGCACTATGGTCTACTTGATAAATAAATCTGTCTTATTTTCGTCCCAAACCTAAAAATCATTTTCTAAAAATGGTTGGACGGTTGGATGAAACACATGCATCATGGTGGGTCCCATAGGGATGGAAGGTATAGATAAGTCACATATTCTGTGATGGAGGTCCACAATTGTGGACACAAAACATACATAAATGGGTCTTAAGCAAGACCCACCAAAATGTTTACTTTCCACCCAACCTAGGGCCCAACATACTGTCCATTCAAACTGGGGCCAACATGATGTTTATTATTATTATTTTATCCAAACTGGTCATAGGGTCACATGGGCCTAGGGCCCACTGTAATATTTATTTGCATCCAACTTGTTGATAAGGTCATACAGACATGGGGCCCACTACAGCCTTTTTTATTTTTATTTTTATTTTTATTTTATTTTTCAACCTGATGATAGGGTCACACGATCATGGGACCCACTGGAATGTTTACTTGCATCCAATCTGTTGATAAAGTCGCATGGGCCAGGGGCCCACTGCAATGTTTACTTACCATACAACCAGTTTATAAGGTCACGTGGGCCTTTAGCCCACTGTAATATTTATTTGTCCACCAAATTTTATTTTTTTGGTATGGTTATGTGGTCCTGGGGGTCCACCGTGATGTAGTTCACAAATCCAACCCACTCATTGTGTGTGTCCCACCAATTTAAGGGTCCAAACCGAATTTCAGGTGGATCCAAGCTGCATGTGGACCCCAGCAGTTGATTCCATGTGGCTTGACATACCACCGCATGAAAGGTGATGGTGTGGGTCATACGAGAACTTTTTATGACTGATTTTTAGAACCAACGTATCGAAAAAGGGGACCTATTAAATGAATGGCATGGATGTAGAACATACATCATGGTAGGGTCCACCATTGGGGCCAATGGGACCCTCCCTACTTAACGTTGGACGTCCAGAGAGTCTGGACGTCAATGTACATGCATGCATATTTTTTTTTTATACTATGTGGGACCCACATTAATCAGATCCACTCCGTCCATTATAGGTGTCCCATATAATTAGGGGTCCAAACCAAGTTTCAATCACATCCAAAACTCAAGAAGGCCCCACCAGATGATTTTATATTTTTAGGCATGTTATCACATGATTTTAGATGGTATGGCCCACCTGAGTTCCGTATACGGCTGATTTTTGACAGGGGTGTCACTGCCACAAGGGTCCACCCAATGCACGGTGTTGATGTTCGAAACACGTCACGGTGGGGCCCACAGCTGGGCCGTGAGGCCCAGTCCGTTTTTACGCCCGCCAGCGCAGCATTGTGTCAGCGGCGGCAGCAACAACTGCTGCCTATATTTTTTTAAAAAAAAAGAATTTTAGAGATTTCTGGGGTAGGGCCCACTTTAGATCGATCCGACCCATCCATTGTATTCTACGGCCCATGATCGACCAAATGATACCAATATGCAATGTGTTTTTGGCGAATAGGAGGGTCAAAGTGAGTTTCGATGGTAATACCACTATTCCCTATGATATGGCCCGCATGATTGTCAGATCAGCCTCATATTTTGGCTCAACGCCTAAAATGGGCTGAGAAGTGAAATGGGCGGCATGGATTTATTACATACATCAAGGTGGGGCCTACATGAGTGGCCCACCTTAAAATACTATTCTTCTTCCTCTCTTTGGTTGTTAGTGCACCACCATGTCAGTACACGCACACCACGTTAGCACTCCCTGTCCAGCGTCCCCTAGACGTTGGACTGTCTGAATATAACACAATCATCATGGTGGGTCCCACGTGTAGGTGGCCCACTTGTCACCAAGGTGGGTCCCACATGAACGTGGCCCACCATAATTGAATCAACTTGATATTTATGTGTTTCCACCATTATAAGATAAAGTCCACATGACTTGTACGGTTTGGATAAAACATACCTCAAGGTGGGGTTCATCCAAGTGGGCCACACATCACAAAAAAACGAGAAGGAGAAAGAAATGAGCACCCACCTTTGATCTTCTATTCCTTCTTCTGCCTATGCAATCTAGAACCCCAAGAGAACAATTTCGACGGTTGAGATGATGATCCAAGGGTTGGATTGAGTGGTAGGAAGGGGACCACACTAGTTTCTCTCCCATGGAATGCCATGGACGGTTCCATGCTTGGGAAAAATGAGAGAGAGAATGAGAGAGAGAGAGGAGTGAGAAAGAGATGGGTGATGGGAGAGAGGGATGGTGCATGTTGACTTTTGGGTGAAAAAGAAGTGGGTGCCATGCCTTGTTGGTGAAAAGGGAGTGGCTAAGTAAGGTTGTGTACTTAGACTTGATTAATGATTGATGTGACATTTAGGCTAGAGATTCTCTTGGAAATTGCGACGCGCGGTGTTTTTCTCGAACCGAACGCGGGCCCACATTTGGCTCGAGTATCGCCTCGGCGAGTGAGATGCGGCGTCGGAATCGCAGCGACTGCTGCGGTCGCAAGGGTATAGGTATCGGGTCGAGCCGACTCAGAATACGGGATACCACTCGGGTCGCGCGCAACTACCAATAAAGATCACGGGTCACCGAAATTTACATTTCAAATAACCTAACAATTATAGTTAATCATAAATCAAATGACTCAATTCATCAGAGTCCTTAAATTCAGAGTATAAGTAGCATGTTTTTACCCTTTGTCGATTGGATCGAGTCGAATTGATAGAATGCATGCTCTGTCAAATTTGGTTAGGATCTCTCTATCAATTTGGATTGATAATCCTACATGTCAAACTGACAAACTTTGGAATTCTACTCCGTGTTTTAGAGATGAATAAAAGTTTTGAGATTTTTCTTATTTAAGATCTAGAATACACTTTAAATACATCGGTCAAATCCTAACCGATTAATGGGCTGTTAATGAATGGTTTAAGTAGGGCTAAATAATCAGTTTGATCTGAAACCTTAGTAGCCCACATGACATTTTTAATACTTCTCTATTTAACAAATATAATCTAATTGACACGATCCACCTGATGGTGAGATTGACCTAATATTTGCGGTTCCAACGTGATTCAACCTCAATAATTAGATGAACAGTGTGGATCAGATATCACATGTTAGCGTAGGCTAGGCCCAATTCCTATGTTACAAGCAAAATATAAACTTCTACGTAGAGGTTAGAGGTTTCATAATCAACTGGCTTATTTGGAGATGATCTACTGATCATATGAGACAAATCTAAGTCATCCATTGACATCACAAAATTTCATATTGATAATGGGTCAATAGATCACTTAGATCCAAACCATTTATGTTTCCAAAAAAAAAATAGAATTTGATTCAAAATATCATAAGTACAATCCTAACATTTCATTAGTGTGCCTCATCAAACAGTTATATTTACCCATATTCTCTAGACAACAATTTATATCTATTATAGAATGAACATACGTAGTGGAGATCTGATACGATCTATTTGATCACTATTTTAGGTCTAAGGTGTAAATGATATTTATGGTTAAATATATAAAATGACCCATTCACTAATCAGATTGATTTGAAATTTAAGGCACTAATATCTTTTGGTGCTTATGATCAGATGACCCGTTCAAATTTATCTTAATACAGTCAGATCTCAGCAATTAATTTTATTCCTAAAATATTATCGACTAAACAACCTTCAAGCTAGTTTTGTGTGGACCCTATCTTCGATAAAGGGCTACCTATCTAATAAAATCCGAGTGTGCCATGCTTACACAAATTTTGATAAAGGAAGTGCATGTAACATCCCTTAATTTTGGTCCACAAATTTTTTGGATAAATCTAAATAAAAATTTAATTTTATAATTAATAAATAAACAAATCGTTGCCACTCTGGTAAAGGTACTCAGGATGAAGGAAAGGTTGGAGGATTGACCCTAGGTTGTGGTCACGCCCAAACCGAAAATCGGATTCACGAAAATCCCGATCATCGAATCCGGTGCCGACAACCTCCATAGTACCCCATTCTCGGCTCCTAGCATTCATATGCCAGATTCCGATCCTGGGATCTTACAAGGAGGATTTTTTTTAAAATATACATTTAACTCGTAATAAGCATAACCACAAGATTACCCAATTCCAAAGGTAACATCATCAGCACATATCCACTAATATAATCATTTGAGTACAATGCTGAAAAGGGAAATACATAAATTGAAAATTAAGCTCCGGAAGACCGCTGCATGCTCCAAGCTCAATACTGCTGCAACCTAAACATCACCTGCACGCATCTATCGTGCATAAGCTGATAGAAAGCTAAGAGGGTGATGTAAGTGTGTGCACAAGGTAAGTGCCAGGTATTCAATACAATGTCATCATTATACAAACTGGAAACACTGGTAATTTCATAAATCATACAATATCGGAATAAGCAGAAATGCTGACAAGATCATGAATTATTAGAGTAAGTAGAAACATGGACAAGTCCACGAGTCAATCAATATCAGAATACGCAATATAGAACAGCTATACATATGAGGAGTCATAAAGATCCAAATATCAGATGCCGAGGATGCGATGCAATATGCAATTCCTGATGAGTCATGCTGGAGTGTGAAGTCGGGATGATAGTACATAGTATCGCAGGCTATGGGGTCCATCACATGAGACTTCTATCCAAACCAGTCCCATACCTAAATTTGGATAGTCGGACTCAATGTAGTAGACTCATCTCAGTTTAGTCGCGCACCCCAACCGAAATCCCGACCATTGTGAAGGTACACGTAATGATAATTGCGCACCACCAACCCGAGTGGATAGTGAATGAATGAATAAATAAGTATGCAACTCCTACTCAATACGTCTACATATCCAGTATTGTTCATCTTTAGGATCATCACCGGGGTTTAGTACACTCTAAATGGCACCGCCGCTCTCCCAACCGCATAGTCCAAGTGAGCGTAAGAAACCTCACTATCTGCCTGACCAATAGTCTGCCAATACTTATCCGGCACGTCGATAGTGGACCCAGTCACGAGCTGGTCAAACTCAGCCTAGTATTGCCCCCTACCCTCGGGCGGGTAAGGCCACACCCCCTCCCAACCGATCACGACACAGTGGGAGACGCGGCCTCCTGGTATTCGACACTCAGGCCCTCATGTATCCACTCGGTCTTGACGCTGGGGCGTCTCCTGGCCACGGAGGTTTAGGGATTTTCACCCAAGGACATCTATAACGTCCGTATGTTAGAAACGAACATTTTTGGTGTCCCATTTGGCCATCCACGATATGCCTGTGGAGGCTACGGCCCTGATGTAGCTAGGGCGTACAATAGTCATAATATGAGATGCATGAGTCATGCAATCCAGTCATGCATTAATTCGGCACATACCATGCGCTCATGTGAAATAGCCTCTGCCTATCTGGGAGTCTCATAACAATCTGCCCAATGACATATGCAATAGTCAACCACATCTCATAACAAACATGCAGATGATGCGTATGGGCATGTATCATGATGTTATGCGTCACATACTCACAATCGGTATCAATGGCCGGCCTCGACAATATGGACATTTAACCAACATTGCTCCCAAGGAATGGCCCACATAGAGCCAAACATATAATGGGCCCACGGCCCCGCATAAAGGCCTAATATACAACACAATGGGCCTTACTCAAGGGCCACATATACACAACAGGTGGGCCCTACTCATGGGCCTCAAATACATGACATGTGGGCCCTACACATGGGTCTCGAATACATCAAATGGGCCATGCATCATGGGCCTAATACATATCACAATGGGCCTTGCCCATAGGCCACGAATACATCACAATGGGCCTTAACTATGGGTTGCATATACATCACATGGTCTGCATCAATGGGCCAATATACATCAAGCGGGTTGCATCAATGGGCCGCGCTAATGGGCCAATATACATCAAGTGGGTTGCATCAATGGGCTGCACTAATGGGCCTCATACACATCAAGTGGGATGCATCAATGGGCCGACAGCCTCCGTAGAACCCCATTCTCGGCTCCCGGCACCCATTCACCAGGTTCCGATCCTAGGATACTACAAGGAGGATTTATAATCATCAGTCTGATTCATAATGAGCATAACCAAAAGCATAACCCACGAACAATAACCACAAGAACACCACCACAAAATCCACTATGATCAAAAACTTTTAAGTACAATGCGTCTGAAAGGGAAAATACAAAGATAATGCAAAAGATAGAAACTCCAAAGCTCGACTGCACGCTCCAACTCTGACAAGGCTACGGCTGCATCCTAGCGTCACCTGCACGCATCAATCGTGCATAAGCTTATAGGAAGCTTAGAGGGTGGTGTAAGTGTGTGCGCAATATAAGCGTGCTCAGAACGCAAGGTCAGAGTAATGCGGAATCATGGTGATGAGTACATGAATGCAATCAGCCGTACCAAGGCTATGCGGTGTAAGATATGAATGTCATCGGCCATAACACGGCCATGCGATGCGAGATGCAATTCAAGCATGCCAATCCTCATCATATATCAGTACAGTTCTCATTTTGAATAATCACCGGGGTTTAGTACACTCCAAATGGCACTGCCGCTCTCCCAGCCGCACAGTCCAAGTGAGCGTAAGAAACCTCACTATTCGCCTGGCCAATAGTCTACCAATACCTATCCAGCACATCAATAGCAGACCTATTCACAAGCTGGTCAAACTCAGCCTGGTATACCCCCTACTCTTGGGCGAGTAAGGCCACACCCCTTTCCAACCAACTACGACACAGTGGGAGACACGGCCTCCTGGTATTCGGCCCTCGTGCGCTCATATATCCACTCGGTCTCGACGTTGGAGTCATCTTCTGGTACCATCAGGTTTAGAAATTTTCACTCAGGGACATCTATGGCGCCCGTATGCTAGAACCAAATATTTTTAGTGTCCCATCTGGCCATCTACAATGTGTCTGTGGAGGCTATGGCCCTGATATTGCTAGGGCATACAATGATCATGATCACACAAATGCAAGTACATGAATCACCCTACCAAACATGCAACAATCCTGCGCGTACCGAGTGCTCATCTGGGGCGACTCCGCCTATCCGGGAGCCCATAAACGATCTACCAGAAGGCATATGCTATGATCAATCACTTCTCATATCAGGCATACATATGATGCGTATGATCATGAATCATGAATCTATACTAAGCATGTTATGTGGTGATGGGTTCTGATCAAAACGAATATGGGCCTAGACGGACTATATGCTACAGGTATGGGCCTATTAATGGGCCCTAGGGAGAGAGTGACAATGCGGACATTTAACCAACATCATCCTCACAATGTGGACATCAAACCATCATTGCTCCCAAGGTATAGCCCATTATAAAATCAATATATATATATCATGGTGGAATCACACTACAATGGGCCTTATGTACGTCCTATTGGGCCTTGACCCATGGGCCTCCAGTACATCAAATGGGCCTCATAATATGGGCCTAATACAAATCAAGGTGGGCCTCAACAAGGACCACCAATACATGAAGATGGGCCTCCACAATGGGCCTTAAATTATCTCCAAAACGGTTGGACAGTTGGATGAAACACATGCATCATGATGGAGCCCACACTAATGGAGGGTGTGGTTTACAATACATACATAAGTGGGGCCCACCATAATGCTTATTTTCCACCCAGCCTAGGGCCCAATATAATGTTTATTTTCCACCCAACTTAGGGCCCAACATAATGTTTATTTTCCACCCAACTGTTCATAAAGCCACGTGGACCA
Source organism: Magnolia sinica (assembly GCF_029962835.1). Classification (NCBI taxonomy): domain Eukaryota; kingdom Viridiplantae; phylum Streptophyta; class Magnoliopsida; order Magnoliales; family Magnoliaceae; genus Magnolia; species Magnolia sinica. Next base: position 123,446,969 of record NC_080574.1, on the reverse strand, counting down.
AGGTAGGGCCCACTGTAATATTCATTTGCAATCCAATCTATTCATAAGGTCACGTGGACCTTGGGAAACTGGGGCCCACCTTAACGTTTATTTGCCATGCAACCCATTAACAGGGTCACACGGTCAGGGAGGGGGTCCCACTGTAATGTTTATTTTTCGGTCACGTGGGAGTCGCGTGGACCAGGCCCACGGTAATGTTTATTTGTCATTCAAACGGTTGATGAGGCCACCTGAATCTAGGGCCCACCGTGATGTGGTCCACAGATCTAGCCCACCCATTATGTGTGTCCCACTGGACTAACGGTCCAGACCAAATTTCAGTAACATCCAAAACTCACGTAGGCCCCACCAAGCGATTTTATATGTTTTAGGCATGTCTTCACATGATTTTAGAGGGTATGGCCCGCCTGAGTTCCGTTTACGGCTGATTTTTGGGGTGGACGGCTAGTCCGTGGGGACCCATCAAATGCATGGTGTTGATGGTCGAAACGCCTCACGGTGGGGGCCCACAAGAGTCCCACCACCATGTATAAATATATATATATATATTTATATATATATATAAATATAAAAATAAATATCATATACTATATAACATGTGAAACTTTCCACCATCCCAAAATGGATGATGGATTTCGCCTAAGATGTGGTGGGCCACACCATTGATGAATGGAGTGGGTTTAACATGATTTGGTGGGGCCCACTTCATTCTAAGGAGAGAAAAGAAAGAAAGAGAAAGAGAGATAAACGGTGCTAGAGAAGAGGGACCTCGCCACTATGGGCCCTCCATTGATACAACACATACATCAAAGTGGGTCCCACAACAAGTGGCCCTTAAAATTGAAAACAACGGTAAATCACCCACCTTATCTTCCTTCTTCTTGGTCCCTTAGACTCCAATGCTCCTTAGCTTCCTTTTTAATGGAGGTTGATGGGATATTGATGGTGTGGATGAGAGATGAGAGGGTGGGCCACACTTGTGGTTTGGGAGAGAGGAAGCTGGGACGTGGGATACTTGAGTTGCTTGGGAGATTTTGAGAAATGAGAGAGAAAATGAGAGGATGGGAGTGATATGGATGGGTGAGGTGTGATGGTTGATGGGTGATGTAAGGAAAGGTATGGGTTGGGTTGAAATTTTGAAAAAGAGGAATGGGTGGAGAGAGAGAGAGAGTTGACTTTGAGGAGAAAGAGGGATGGGTTGTTGTACTTGGGTAAGGTGTGACTTGACTTATACTTGACATTGATTGATTGATTGATTGATTGGACGTATCGTAGAGATTCTCTCGATATTTGCAATACGCAGCGTTTCTTCGAAACAAACGCTGGCCTACATCTCCTAGCCTGAGTATCGGTTTGGTGCGCAAGTCACGGCGTTAGAACCGTGGCGACGACGCTGTCGCTATAAGACAAGTTTCGGTTCGAGCCAACATCGGTGTGCGGGACCTGGTTTAGGATCGCGTGCAAACGCTGTCGGATACGGTGTGAAGGTTGCTGAAATTTGATCGAAGGACCGCGGAACCCAACGGAACGGTACGGACTAGACACGAGCCCAATGAGAATCGGCCTATACAATTGACCTCAACAAATTGAAATCTATCGATAATCGGAATCGGTAAATCGGTCACGTCAATCGCAATCAATCACGACAATCGAAATCGATCGATAATCGGAATCGACAAACCGGTCATGTCAATCGGCAATTGGTTACGACAATCGAAATCGATCGATAATCGAATTGGCAAACCGGTCATGACAATCGAGATTGATCAATAATCAAAATCGGCAAATTGGTCACGAAAATCGGGATCGATCGATAATCGAGTCGGCAAATCGGTCACGCCAATCGGAATCGGCAATCGGTCATGGCAATCGAAATCGATAGATAATCGGAATCGGAAACCGGTCATGACAATTGGGATCGATCAATAATCGTAATCGATAAATCGGTCACGATAATCGGGATCGATCAACAATCGGATCGGTAAATTGGTCACGCCAATCGAATCGACAATTGGCCACGACAATCGGGATCGATCGATAATCGAGAGTCGGTAAATCGATCACGTCAATCGAATCGGCAATCGGTCACGACAATCGGGATCGATCGATAATCGAATCAACAAATAGGTCACGACAATCGGGATCGATCGACAATCGGGATTAGATCGATAGTTAGAATCGCAATCGGTCACGACAATCGAAATCGATCGATAATCGAAAACGGTAAATCGATCATGACAATCGGGATCGATCAATAATCGATTGGAAAATCGGTCATGACAATCGGGATCGATCGATAATCGAGTCGACAAATTGGTCATGTCAATCGGAATCGGCAATCGGCCACGCAATCAGGATCGATCGATAATCGAGTCAGTAAATCAGTCACGTCAATCGGAATTGACAATCGGCCACGATAATTAGGATCGATCGATAATCGAATCGGTAAATTGGTCATGACAATCGGGATCGATCGTCAATCGAGTCGACAAATCGGTCACGTAAGCGGAATCGACAATCGGTCACAACAATCGAAATCGATTGATAATCGAAATCGGAAATCGGTCATAACAATCGACAAATCGATCATGTCAATCGACAAACGGTCGCGACAATCGAAATCGATCAATAATTAGAATCAGCAAACCGGTCATGACAATCGAGATCAGCAATCGGCTACGACAATCAGGATCGATCGATAATCAGAGTCAGTAAATCAGTCACGTCAATCGAAAATTTATAATCGGCCACGACAATCGGGATCGATCGATAATCAGAGTCGGCAAATCAGTCATGACAATCGGCCTAACAAAGGGCCTAAGGGAAGGCCACAATGTGGACATTCAACCATCATTGCCCATCAATGTGGACATTTAACCAACATTGCTCCTAAGGAGTGGCCCACATAGAACCAAATGCATAGTGGGCCCATGGTCTCACATAAGGACCTAAAATACATCATCATGGGCCCACGCATCACATTGGGCCTCACTCAAATGGGTCGCAATAGATCACATTGGGCCTCCGCAAATGTAACAAGTTAGGACTCTTGTATATTACATTGGGCCTTATCAAATGAGGCCTAAGTACATCCCATCGGCCGTACCAAATGGGCCCCCAATATGTCAAATGGGCCGAAAATACATCACAATGGGTCGTAGGACATGGGCCTCAAATATATTATATTGGGCCACTAATACATCACAATGGTGGGCCCCACCCACCCAGTAAAAGGATGGACAGTAGGATATAAAACACATATGTCAAGGTGGGCCCACATGATTGGATGGCGTGGTTGAAACAATTACATCATGGTGTGGTCCACTGCACGGACGGTGCAGATGAAACCCATGCATCATGCCTGGCCCATAGCAGATGGATGGTCAGGATATGATACCTATGAACAGAGCCACAGACACGTGTGGAATCCACATGTGAATGAACAGTTTGGATATAACAATACCTCGTGGTGGGACCCACCGTCCATGTGGCTGGACGGTGTGGATCTCACGTCTCTAGCCCACCACGTGGAAATGCATCTCTCTAGTGGGCCCACCTCCACACGTGCAGCACGTGTGGAGTGGTCCCACATGAGCAGTTAGAATATAATACATACCTCATGTCAGGCTTCAAAACAGAGCTTGTATAGCTGGTGGAGGTACTCCAGCGTCAATCCTCCTCTAATGTCCAAGTGAACGGTGTGGATGAACAGGCACCATGGTGGGTCCACACGCTCACACACCAGCGGGCCACATTGATGCACGGTCTGGATTTAACATAGATAGCAGGTGGCTTCCACCATCTAGACAGCTGGACGGTGCGCTCCACCAGAGATTTGGATCTACTACATGCGCCCATGACCTAGGAGTTGGATGGACGGTGTAGGTCCACTCGTGCAGCAAGGTGGGGCCCACGAGAGTGGCCCACCAGCAAATGAATAAGTTGATATTTGTGTTTTCACATCGTCCAGGCCAGCTGGACGGCCTGGATAAAACAGGTGGATGGCACTGATTACAAACATCAAAGGTAGGCCCAACATGTGTAACTGCTGGACGTGTGGAATTACAACACATACATCACATGTGCAGCTGTTGGACGTGTGGAGTTACAATACATACATCATTGTAGGCTCTCGTCCAACCAATGGACGGTGCAGGTGCAACGCACCAAATCAAGGCAGCCCCGCATGAACAGTTGGATGAAAAACTTTCATCAAGTGTGGCCTAGTGGCCCACCGTCTAGATGGACGGTTTGGATGCTAGAGGTGGGTCCCACGCTGCGCGGATACAGCACACGTGCTGGGTGGGTGGTAGGAACACATACATGACGGTGGAATCCCACCAAATGGATGACGGTGTGGTATACATACATACATGTCCCACGTGGGGCCCACCATAACATTTACCTGCCATCCAAAATGTTCATAAGGTCACACAGACCCTGACGGAGAGGTGGAACAAATTTCAAATTGATCCAGAACTTATGTGGAACCCAACGGGTTTCAATGACAGATGTTCAATCCTCACTGCTTCCTGCGATGTGGGCCACCTGAGTTGAGTATACGACTGATTTTTGGGGTGGCTTATTTTCCTAAGGGGGCCCACCAAATGCAAGGTGTTGATTTTCTAAACACATCACCATGGGGCCCACGGCTGGGACCCACGGTCCCTGGCCACCGTCGTGCGCAGCAGCGTCCTGCTAGCGTCCTCTGATAGTCAGCAACACCTGATGCTTATTAAATTTTTTTTTTTTAACGAGACTTTTTCCGTGGTTTTTCACAGGTGGGGCTCGCACCAGAAGAATCCACCCCACTCATTGGATTTTACAGTCCATAACAAATCCATCAAGCCCAATATTGAGTATATTTCGGTGTATAGAAATATTGGAGCGGATTTCAACGGTAAAGCCACAGTCTTCTACGTTATGGCCCGTAAAATGATCAGATTGGCTTTATTTTTTGGTTCAACACCTAAAATGGGCTGAAAAATGGAATGGATGGTGTGGATTTGGTTCATACTTCAAGATGGGGCTTGTGTGGGTGGCCCACCTAAAACTTTGAAGCAAGCTGACATTTTTTTTTTCTTTTCAAGTGCAACGTCCAGAGGCCGTTAGCATGTCCCACGGTCTATTAACACTTCACAGACAACATGAATCAAGGTGGGTCCCACTTAGACGTGGCCCACTTGATCAAAATCAATCTGATATTTGTGTTTTCCCATCACCCAGAAGGTAGGGCTCACATGGCTTTGACAGCTATGGGGTTCATTTGATGGACGGTTGGACATCACATAACTCATTGAATGGGCCACAAAATAAAGGAGGGAGAGAGAGAGAGAGAGAGAGAGAGAGAGAGAAGCACCCACAGTTAGATCTTCCTTTCCTTCTTCCACCAATGCATGCTAGAACCCCAATGAACGAACTTTAATGGTTGAGATGGATCATGGATGGTGGAGATGAGAGTTAGGAAGGTGGGCCACACTAACTTCTCCCCTTAGAAGCCATGGACGTGGGTTGCTTGGAGAGGTGGAGTTTGAAAATGAGAGAGAGATGAGGGAGAGGTGTAAGAGAGAGAGGGAAGTGATGTGAGTGATGGGGAGAGGGATGGTGATGTGTGAAGGGTATGTACTTGTTGTAAGAAAGAGTTGACTTAGAGGAGAGGTAGTTGTACTTGAAATTAATGTGTGATGTGTACCCGATTGATGGGATTGATGTCATGCTCTCTTGGAATTTGCAACGCGCGGTATTTTTTTCTCAAACTGAACGTGGGCCCACATCTCCTGGCCCAGGTGTAGTAAAATTATACGGCAAAACATATGGATAAGGTGGATTTATCACAAATAACTTTTGAGTGGATTAGGATTAATAATTTAATTTTAAAATCAATAACCAAAAAATAATAATCATTTAGCAGGATGGTAGAAGTATATTCAATAAAATGTGAGGTTAGATGATTGATTCCAAACACCACAATATTTTAATATTTGGTAAAAATTCACAAGACTACGGAGGAATCTTTTAAATCCAGGGCTCTTTCATTATAGGTAAGGTTTCCATCTCTCCTTCAATTCCTTCTCTTAAGGTTTCTACAGGGTTGTAACACCTCGTACTTTTCGGTACTCAGGTGTTAGCGTGTAACATAACTTAGTATAAATATAAACCCAATTTAGAATTTTAACCACCCTATTAGGCGATTGAACTTCACAGGGTCTACAATGGGCGTGGTCCACTATTTGTCCAACTTATATCATGGTCATTAACAATCTATTCAAATTCGTACAAATCCCACCATACAATTATAAGACCAATCACTAGTTTAGATTAGGAACTTGTTTAATCACAAGCTTGACTATCAAATCATTCATCTTATAGTTAGGAGACTGAACAAAGAGATCCACAACGTTCCGTCGACCACCCCAACACTCGATTTCCCTACTTCAACCACCAGGTTATTAAAAAAAAATCAACTTTTAGGACGCAACTAGATCCCTAAAATCCATTGAAATCGTTGAATGTGGACTATGGAAGGCCACGACCTTAAATCACGTTAAAATTTGGATCTAATCTCGCCAGATCCACACCGTTAATGGGCCTATAACACTCAAGTTCATAGCCTACTAATTGATCATCCTTATCCTAGCTTCTAGTAACTGAATGTACTGTTGAAACCCACTTAAATAGGCCTTATAACCCTTTTAACCATTGATGTTCAAAGATAGAGTGATCCGACTATCAGATTAACGAAATTCCATAAGTAAAGACTTAAAATATAAGAGAATGGCCCACCTAAGCTTTGGATCTTCCTCATCTCTGGTGGGACGAACTGGTTGGGCCCATGGGGCATCATGGGCAAGGTGGATTCCACAAATCATCTCTGTGGGGCCCACACTTGCAGTGCATGTACACCAATGTGTAGTGCACCTGTTGTGCATCGAACATGCTAGCCCTGGTCAAACCAAGCTAACCCGAAGCTACCCAAGTTTCTGTCCCTCCTTTCCCGCAATTGGATGTTCGAACGAACAACGTCCGTTTGTGACATCTTTGACCACACCCTACCCGGTTTCATTGGCTCCCACATGAGTGCATGCACACGATTTTGTAACACCCTGAAAATCGGGGGTCGAGCAGAAGCTCAACTCCTGAGTTCCAACGCATCACTTATGCAACATAGATAATGATGATTGAATGTTGTTCATATTAGTGCATTAAACATGAGTGGGATTATACCAAAACAACATATCATACTCCAGAGACAGTTAAATTTTGCAAGTGGAAGACTGTGATAGATATATAAAATATATAAACTGTCGCAAGTCTCCAGAGTGTGAACATGTTACCAGGTTAAATATATACATGTATACTCCAAAAATGGACAAAATGAATATACATGGTGTTCCAAAAGTGCAAAATAACAAGTGTAATGGTATCTAATCAGCATCCCTGTAACCCCGTCGATCAGAACATGGTCTACATAGACCCGCCTGATAGCTGCATATAGGAGATACCCTCCTCATCATCATAAAAGTCCGGCTCCGCCTCATACGCATCGCCATCATCTGAAACTAAAACAGGGTCTGGTGGGTGTTTAAAACACCGTCCATCATTATGCACATACATCCCATAGCCACGGTGGCACAAATCATGATTTCATATTTATTCAGTCATTTCAACAAACACTTAAACTACACCCTTCAACATACATGACGTACATCGGTCATAACATGTATTTGGGCGGATCCTTTCACCAAGGAGTTGTTGCAAATGCAACTATTCCCTATCCATGATAGATAATTATGGCAAACACGAATCCCAATTCTACATGCATTCAATCATTTCAACAAATACCTAGAATACACTATAGTCAATATAGTTCATATATATCTGAAACACGAAACAAACGACGCATTTGGCATGTGAAATAGCACCCACATCAGTAATAAATCATTAATCGACATTGAAATTCTAGAAAACCATAACCTAAACATTTATAGTCTGCACCTTTCGCTGGTAGACTCGTAACAAACTCGGTTTTAAAGCTAAGCCTTTGTCTACGGCACCACAATAACCTATATCAGGGAATAGGTCAGCTATTTCATCTATTACAATAGTTGAAAACCCTAAAACAAATTAAGGTTAGGATTTCTTACCCGAAAATGGAATCAGAATCGCCAGTATAGCGATACAGATAGGTCGATTCAGCACGTGGAGCGATGGGCTCGAATACCAGGAACTCTCTCCCACTTTCTCTCTCACTTTCTCTCTCTTTCCTTCTCTCTTTGCTCTCTTCTCTCTCCTAGGGTTGCAAAATCGTATGGAATGAGAGAGATAGAGGGTTTAAGGCCCTTATATAGGCCCAAAACTGATGAGAATGGCCCCAGGGCCAAGGTATACTTAGGTTATATCCAAAGGGCGTCTATTTTAGCCCAACGGAGCACTTCTGGTGGCCTCTCTTTCACGTGCGGTCGGACTGAAGCTCCCTAACCATGGATCTAGATCAGACTGAGTTTTCGCTCCGATCGGGTTTACTGGATCGACCGTGGTGGACCGATTTGATTCAACGGTCACGGGGACTCGATCAGGGCCACAAGTGCATTGCCATGTATGAGACATTTTCCCTGATCCGAGGGTGTATTTGAGTCAGATTCTGACGGTCTGAATTCTTATATTTGGCCCACAAAAGACACGACTCAGATTACTTAAATTCGGATTTTATTTCTAAAGATATCTACATTCCTCACACACTTTGCTCTAGGCTCAAGTTATGCATTTCTAGATACAATTAAGACTTGATTTCTGAGGGGATTGTCAAGTCCAGTAATGCGGTCATAGCTGTATAGTTTTGCGGTTATCGGACTTTCGACGTGCGGTCCAGGTCCGATACGGAGTTTCGGTGTGCTCCCGAGAGCAACCGGGTTTAGGGATGGATTCTAGATTTCAGGGTAATGTAGCGTCAATGATACTACACGATTTGGGTCTTGTAGATCATATTTAAAATGATTAGTGCTAATTTCATAAGTACTCTAGTTTAGCACTTGCTAATATTGACCTAATTCCTAAAGGTTTTGGTCCTGGGTGATTTCTGCCTGAGGTGGTACTTGGGCCTTTGTAGTTTGTATAGAAAGTGATCCAAGCTATTAATACTTAACTAAGTTACGCCCTAATTACAACAGAATAAGGTCCTAGGGCAGTTCTACGTCCAAGGATGTCCATTGCCAAGCTCCCACACATGTGCATGCACACGAATTCCAGCATGATAGAAGCGTGCGTGCAGCCTTCTACGGAGATGAAAATTTGCTGCACTGCTAGCTTGGCAATTCAAGGCAAAGACTTTCCATCGATCTCGGCCGTTCACAAAGGGCGCATCTCAGCGTTCCCTTCAGTGCCAAAAATGGGCAAGCAAATGCCTGCTAGACGAGCCGGCGTGGGAGGCATTTCCACTTTGGGAAGGACCAAGCTGGCACGATCCGGACCTCTCCCTGAGCTCTATAGACCGATCTCAGCCGTTCCCTCTAGGGAAGCAATGGCTCTATCGAAAGAAGTTTCTCATCTCGCGAGAAGATCGTAAACTGCAGAAAATCTCGTGAGTTATTACATTCGGACGAGATGGGGCAGGAAAAGTGGGCCCCACGATGATCAATGGCCCCATCCAGCCTTCCAAATGGACCAAATTACCTTGATGGGCCATAGGTGAAGATCGGCCATTAACGGCCATGTCATCTTCTCTAATAAGTCGGGTAACCCACCATCATGACATGGGCCCCATTTTAAGATCTGTGTTGCTTTTTTGGTGGGCCACGGTGATGGAAATCCATCCCTCGCAACAGATCGCTCCCATGTAAGCAAAGAAATGAAGAAGAGAGCGCAAGAAGGCCCTCATCTTGGCCATTCACTGTAACGGCTAGGGCAGTCGTTGGCAGCCCTACGCCTATAAAAAGATCCCTATTCTCTCGAGATTCCCACCAGCATTCCAAGAGTGGAAATAGAAAAAAAAAAGATAGGAAGGAGGGAGGGAAAATTGGAGATGGTTTCGATGCCGCACTGCACTGAGTTATCCGTTTCTACTCGACTTAGGCCGAGCCAGAGAGAGTGAGGAAGAATAGAGAAGGGAAACAAGCTAGAGAGAAACGAGGAGAGAGAAGAAAAAAATGGAGAAAACCCCATCGAGCTTCAATCTGCCATTACTACCACTTCATCTTCCTTGACGAAACTGAACCCATCTGCTGTCCCTTGTTGGTTTTGGGTATGCCTAGGATGAGAAGAATGGAGGGGAAACATGAGAAAGAAAGGAAGAATAAAGAGGGAATTATAGTTCAGCTATCATACCAAATTAGCTGGACTCGGTTTGAAATAAGTCGAGTCTTGGGTTGGGCTGAGTTATGAAGTGGGCTCACCACACTGAGTTTGATCGAGTCCTACTTACATTTGGATAAGTCCAGACTCGATTTGGGTCAGTTTGGAGAGAAAAGAAACGAATGTGAGATAGGTGCGCAGTACAATGAGGTGCTGCACTGAGTCACGGCCTGACTCGCTGTTGAGTCTAGGTAGCGGGTAGAGGCATGTGTGGCGAGTTAGGACAGGATTGGGGTAGACTTGGTTCGAGTCTAGGCTATGTTAGAAGTTCTCCAGCAGGGGAAGCAAGGGAAGGACAATAAGCAGAGGAAGGGAGGACGTTGCTGAGTCGACTCGGTTGCATTGGGTTGCTAACTTGGCTCGTCCTCCAGAGTTAGGCTGCTGGATGTGTGGTGCTGGAAAAAGAGGGTCAAGGAATGGAAAGGATGAAAGAAAGGAATGAGAAGAAGAAATGAGAGAAGAAGGGAGGGTGCCCATTAGTGAGTCACACCAACTCGACTCGATGTTGAGCCATTGGGATGAGTCGGGTGAGTTTTGTCCAAGTCTAGATGTTGCTGGACTTGCATTGTGAGAAGGAAGAAAAAGAAAATAGTAGGAAGAAAGAAGAGGAGAAATCAAAGGGAGTTATCATCATGTCGGCACTGAGTCGACTCGCTTCGAACTCGAACCAAGTTTGGTCGGGTCTAGATCGAGTTTGGGCCGAGTCCATATAGAGTTGGACTTGCATGAAGGATAAGAAAAGAGGGAGAGAGATGTGAGTTGTGGTTGAGTCACAGTCGGGTCAACTCGGTTGAATCGGGTTGTCGTCTTTACTCGTCTTAACTCACTAGACATTGAGTTGGGCCACATCCAACTTCCGCTGATGACTCAATCCTAAGGGCGCATGCACTTCCTAACGACATTAGTTAACGATACGGCACATAACGTAATAATTTCATCCGCTTGAGCTTTCTACTTTCCTATTAGTTTAAGTGATAGTTTTTGTTTTAATTACAGTTGAAAATTGATAGCTCTATTACTTATGCTAGTTGTTAGATTTGACTTTTGACTTAAATGCTCAACATTTATCCGATATAAATATATGTATATTGCACTTGTATACCTTCTCATATTTGTGGATTACTTGTGGATTCCTTATAGAACTTAAAATAGTACATCTATTAGTGGAAAACTCCACTTATAAATGTACATTCACACTTTGGATGTAACTTTGATTGTGATTATAATGGGCCCTCGATCTAGTGGCCATTTTACCTGAGTTTGTTGTGGACTTACCATCTTGTGGATCCTTATGCCCTCTATGGCTTGATATGATATTTTCCCCTTTATGGCTTTGAGTTTGATATTTGCCTCATGTGGCATTGACCTAATATTTGCCCATGTGGCTTTCATTTGATACTTACCCTAAGTGGCTTGATGAGATTATTTTTATGTAATCATGCGATTGTAAGTTCCACCTATTGAAATATGATTGGCCACTAGTCGAGGAGGTTACCATTAAACATCCTAATGTTGGAGTCTCATGGGTCGGGGATAGTAGTATGAGACATTATGCCCGAGATGTCGGCCTAAACTGGGTGATGAGCCCTCCGTAGTGACCTTTGAGCTTTCTTAAATTAGTTGGTTGTAATTGGAATAATAAAAGTTTCATTAATCATACATTTATAGCATATGGCGATGACAGGTGACTAATTCTAGATGCCGTAACATGTGCCCTTAGGTTTAGTGGGGTATCATTTCGCTAGCTCTTAGACCATCAACTATCGACTATCGACCCATGTATGTGATGTACGATGACTTGGTCATTATGCTTTATGTGATGTATGCACGTGATGTGCTACGCTGATGACTGGTCTTATGCATGGGTGATGAGCCCAAGTCCGATTAGATGAGCATCCCCAGGTCAATGTGCATTCACGCATCCATACATTTAAATAAGACTGCATCATGTTTTGTTTTGAATGTCTTGTTGTTTTTAAAACTATGCTTGACTAATGTGGCGGTGTGTAATCTTTAGGTGAATTCACACTGAGTTGGTCACTCATTCATCAAGTATATAAAAGTACAGGTGGCCTAAATGATATGTATGTTCAGACTTGATGAGGAGCAGGGTACAAGTGTCAAGGATGCAGGTTATATCTGCCAAGTGAAGCTGGGTGATCTTGTGGCTCAAATTTATATGCATTTTATTATTTCTCATGTGTAAATTATGTAATTATTGTATTTATTAATATAGAGACATTAGTTTGTATAAGTCATTATAGGCAGTCACTCGTATATTCTAAATGTAAATAAAATTTTCCTTTATGTGTGATTTGTCCATCTTTCGCTAAACTACTAACTTTGAAAGAAAAAGAAAAAAAATACCTGAATTTGACTATCTTTAAAGGTTAACACTCGGATTTTTGGAGAACAAGTCATATACTCGGATTCCGAAAACCCGGGGTATTACAGTTGGTATCAGAGCAAAGTTTGGACAAACCAAGCCTTGGGAAAATGAACTTATACAAACTTTGAATGTATCAAGTTAGGATGTTTGAAATAAGAGATTTGAACTTAGGTGAATCTCCCTTATAGTTTGAAGAATAGTGAGAACATCGAGATCCAAACTTAGGTCCCCTTAGAAATTATCAGAATAATCATCTGAACTTATGTGAATTTCCCCTATAGCTAGGAGAAATTGAGAATATAGAGACTTGAGATTCTAAGCTCCTTGGAGAATTGTTTGGATAATAGTAGGACTTAGAAATGAGCTTAGGTTCCCTAGCACATTTCTTAGATAACCTTAGAAAAAAAAAAAAAACACCTTGGTTCTCTTGTAAACTATCAGGGTAGTTATCTGAACTTAGAAGCTAAACCTAGGTAAGTTGGAGATCGAATGCCCACTTAGAAGTACAAAGGATTGGCCAAGAACGCTTCCTATAATTGACTTCTAAAGAAAAATTTTCTAGAAATCTAAGATTTGACTCTCCTAAAATTTCATTAGTTAGAAATAACATTGTTACAATATTCAGCACATGCAACGAACTTAGGTGTCGTAGGAAATTCCTTACCACTATGTTGTACGTTAGATTGAACATAAGCACTTCTTAAATCTAAGGAATCATATTAGGCGTTGTAACTTGAATTCCTTAATACATCTCTTTAGCTAGAGGCGATATCTTTCATAATTTCCAGTACTTAGAATTGACTAGAGGTGAAGTTATAGAATTTTGAGTAAATTTTCAACCTTAGACGAAGCAGATTGGAACTAGATTTGAAATCCTAGAAAAATTTAGAAAAATTTCAAACTCAAGTTTCATATAGAAATCCTGGTCTTGAAATTTCCAAGTAGTGCTTAGATAATTAAAGTACGCAGTGAAAACGTAATAGGTCATGTAGACTTATCATTTATGAGAATATAAAATTACATGATAATTTCAAAGAATCTAAAATAATCGGGATCACGGACTGATGGAAACATGTTTAAGCGAAGTATACGCGGTTTGACTCAAATCCTAAATCCTAGCAAATCTTAATGATCTCCATGCCCTGATCAAGCAAAGGATCAAGATTTACCAAGATTGGAAAATGATACTAGTTAATCCTCTATTTAGCGCCGGCAAAGGATCGATGTATCGGGCTCAAACCTACTATAACCATCTATTCATGTTAGCTCTAACGTTGAAAATGAAAAAACTGCATGGTACTTTAGACAACGGGGAAACTATCATTTAAGGATAAAAAGAAAATGAAAAGGAAGATATAATGATATTATTAGTTTCCACATAAATGAACTGATAACCTTAGTAACTACTATAGGAAAGGAATGATTTCTAACCTTTAGTGGGACTTAGACACCTTAGTGGATTTGCTAGAAGAGGAACTTAAGGGTTGTGGCAAGTTCAGATGTAGCTTATTAGGGCATTCACCTTTGTCCTTGCAACCTTAGACCACATGACCCACTAATTGTTCAACTTATACCATGGTCATTAACAATCTATTCAAATTCGTACAAATCTCACCATACAATTATAAGAGATTAGGAACTTGTTTAATCACAAGCTCGACCATCAAATCATCTCGTCTTAGATTTAGGAGTCTGAACAAAGAGATCCACAACGTTCCGTCGACCACCCCAACACTCGATTTCCCCAGTTAAAGGATCAAGTTATATATATATATATATATATATATATATATATATATATATATATATATATATATATATATATATATATATATATATAAAAATCAACTTTTAGGATGCAATTTGATAGCCTCATAAACCATTGAAATCGTTGAATGTGGACTATGGAAGGCCATGACCTTAAATCACCTTAAAAATTTGAATCCAATCTCGCCAGATCCACGCCGTTAACAAGCTTACAACACCCAAGTTCATAGCCCACTAATTGATCGTCCTTATCCAAACTTCTAGTAACAGAATGTACCGTTGAAACCTACTTAAATAGGCCCTAGAAATCTTTTAACCATCAATGTTCAAAGATAGAGTGATCTGACTATCAGATCGATGAAATTCCATAAGTGAAGACTTAAAATATAGGAGAATGGCCCACGTAAGCTTTGGATCTGCCCGATCCTCGGTCTAATGACCCAATAGTTCTATTCGAGATGAGTGGACGAAGTGGATTTACTGGAGAAACACCACCGTGTACCCCACCCTAGTTGCATGTGCATAGGATGCACATGCACTCGCTGTGCACTAAACCAGCAGGAGCAGTCAAACTGCTTTGACCCGATAAACGAGCTTCCTGCCCACGACCATTTAAAATGCAAGAACACTGTGATGAGAGATGGCCCACCAGAGACAATTAGAGGGATGATCTGAACCATCCATTTGGTTTGGATGGAGATTTCGACCACACCTTACCCGGTTTTGTTGGCTCCCACACATGTGCATGCACACGAATTCCAGCATGATAGAAGCGTGCGTGCAGCCTTCTATGGAGATGAAAATTTGCTGCACTGCTAGCTTGGCAATTCAAGGCAAAGACTTTCCATCGATCTCGGCCGTTCACAAAGGGCGCTTCTCAGCGCTCCTTTCGATGCCTGAAATGGGCAGGCACTCATCTGCACCAAGAAAAGGCATGGGAGACATTTTCCTCTTCGGGAAAACCACATTGGCGCGATTCCAGCCTTCCGCCCTAGCTCCGTAGAAATCTCATCCATTCCTACTAGGACAGCGACGACCCTAGCTCCCTTTTCTGAAAAGACTTTCCATCTCACGAGAAGAACTCGTGAGTTATTACATTCGGACGAGATGGGGCAGGAAAAGTGGGCCCCACGATGATCAATGGCCCCATCCAGCCTTCCAAATGGACCAAATTACCTTGATGGGCCATAGGTGAAGATCGGCCATTAACGGCCATGTCATCTTCTCTAATAAGTCGGGTAACCCACCATCATGACATGGGCCCCATTTTAAGATCTGTGTTGCTTTTTTGGTGGGCCACGGTGATGGAAATCCATCCCTCGCAACAGATCGCTCCCATGTAAGCAAAGAAATGAAGAAGAGAGCGCAAGAAGGCCCTCATCTTGGCCATTCACTGTAACGGCTAGGGCAGTCGTTGGCAGCCCTACGCCTATAAAAAGATCCCTATTCTCTCGAGATTCCCACCAGCATTCCAAGAGTGGAAATAGAAAAAAAAAAGATAGGAAGGAGGGAGGGAAAATTGGAGATGGTTTCGATGCCGCACTGCACTGAGTTATCCGTTTCTACTCGACTTAGGCCGAGCCAGGAGTCTGTCGAATCTAGGCTTGTCCGGCCATGCAGGGACTGGAAAAGAGAGAATGAGAATGATGAAGAAGGAAGTGTGGGAGGAAACAGTGGGTGTCGCACCACCTTGAGTCGAGGCGAGTTCAGGCCGAGCAAGGCCCATGCACTCCTTCGAGTCATGCTGAGTCAGGGTCAGTTTTGAGTGTAGCCGTTGTTGGCTAGGCTAGGAGTAGCCTAAAGAGAAAGAAAATAAGAGAGAGGGAGGGAGAGAGAGAGAGTGAGTCTGAGTGGTCATACCAAATTAGCTGGACTCGGTTTGAAATAAGTCGAGTCTTGGGTTGGGCTGAGTTATGAAGTGGGCTCACCACACTGAGTTTGATCGAGTCCTACTTACATTTGGATAAGTCCAGACTCGATTTGGGTCAGTTTGGATCAAGTGTGTGTGTGTGTGTATGTGTGTATAATTATCAGAGTAAGCAGATGAGCATAGAATGGACAAATCATACATAATGGAAAATTTCATTTACGCTTAGGATGTACAAGAAGTTGCCCATAATGACTTATACAAACCAATGTCCCAAACTTACAATTACAAAGTGAAATGATATTACATGTAAACAAAGAAAATTATAACAAATCTGGAACTGTAAAACCATGTAGCAACTCTTGACAATACAACCACGCATCTTCACAGTGGTACTTTGCTCCTCATCAATCTGAACCTGCATATCACTTAAGCCACCTGTACTACCTCTAGGGTTGTATATTTGATAGATGAGTGGCCAACTCAGTGTGAATTCCCCTCAAGATTACACACCATACAGAGCATGCAAAACAATACTTGATGCAGTCTTATTAAATGCATGGATGTATGAGTGCACATCAACTAGGGATGCTCATCTAGTTAGCTTTTGGGCAGAATCCATGAAATGTGGCCGGTCACCAGCGAAAGTACATAGTACATGCGTAGTACTAAACTCACCAATGTGACCGGTCACTAGTGAAAGTATGGAGTACATGCGTAGTGCCAAACTCACCAATGTGGCTGGTCACCAGCAAAAGTACAGAGTATATGCGTAGTGTCAAACTCACAGAAGGTGGGTCGATAGTCGATGGTCTGGGAGCTAACAAAATGATACCCCAACAAAATTCTACTGCTCAAAGGTCACTACGGGGAGCTCAAAGCCTAATGCAAGCCGATAGCTCGGGCATAGGTCCCATACCACCATCCTCGGCTCATGAGACTACCATCTTAGGATGTTTAATGGAAGCCTAACAACTAGTGGCCAATCATACTCCAGTAAAAGGGACTTATCACCGCAGGGTTGTATAGAATAAAACGTCGACCCATCTAGGGCAAGTACCAAAATAAAACCACATAGGGCAAATATCAAAACTAAGCCACATAGAGCGATTAGTAAAACTAAGCCACGTAAGGCAAATACCGAAACCATGTAGTAAGAAACCATTCTTAAAACCATTGGACACAACAACCCTAGATGGTAGGCCCATATCATTGATCAATTTAAACCACCACTCAATAACCATTAAGCCGAAGGTCCATTACAATCACAACCAATCGAGTTATATCCCAAGTATAGGTATACATTTATAGGTGGGGGTTTTCCACTGATGTACCAATTAAAGTTCCATAAGCAATCCACAAATAATCCACAAGCATGAGATAATATGCAGGATAAATATTAAGCATGAAACCTAGCAATTTGATTGAAAAAGGATACAAACCACATTAGTTTTTTGCTACGATATAAACCTTAGCTAGAGGTGTTACGCTTTTAATACATAACTAAAAAGTTGACACACCATTAATAATTAATGGTGTTGTAAGGGGCTTTATAAGGCCTAGAAAAAAAAATATTTTCTATCTAAGCTGTCTATATATTTGGAAATATTATGTTAGAGGATTAAAAAAAAATCAGCTAGATAAAAGGCTCAGGTGGACCACACAGTAAGAAACATGGATATTAAATTATGGTTGCTTCTTATGGTGTGGTCCACTTGGACCTTCAATATATCTGAAATTTGGTAACGTCATTTATAATAATTTACTAAAATTATGCATCGGAATGGATAAATCAAATACATTATGGTGGGCCCCACGGAGCCCCTGTCCGGACCGTCCGTGAGAAGACGCCCAAAATTTGTGCGCGCAACGGAGCCGCGCCCAAAGATGGGTATTTCACTTTCTCTCTCTCCGTTCCCTAATCAGAGCATTCCCAAAGCTCCTTTCAATAATCCTCTCTCTCCCTCTCGATCTCTGCTCCATCTCTCTCATTCTGCTCCCTCTCTCTCCGATGCACCAGCCGTGAAGAACACATGCCGTGAACGCCGTCTTCTCTCCCTCTCTCTCTCTCTCTCTCTCCCTCTCTCTCCATTGCAGCAGTCGTGAATCTCCTACCCTCTCTTCGTGTCTCTTTTTCTCTATTTCAGATTTCATGCATGCTAACTGTTTGATGAAATGGCTCAAGGTCCTTTTCATATTTCAGATTTCTCTCTTTTTCTCTCCATATGTCCGCATCTCTTACTCATATGTATTGAAAGAGACGGTTGAGATTTGTTGATTTCCTATTAGGTTTGCATCTCTTTTTCTCTCTTTCAGATTTCATGCATGCTATGTTGGGTTTTTCCCAATTTGGGGGTGGATAGGATGTGTTCCGTTTGAATCAGTGGTGCACTAAGAACAGGTTAGACCTGTACTTATCTGGCTTGAGGTTTGTGGTGGAAAAGGCAATGATCTGCATGAAAAAGAAGCAGATTGGTTACGCTCAAAAAGTGAAATCAATCCCAATCAATGGGTACATCCAAACAGGCCGTTAGAACTGTTGGGACATCAGAGCGTTCCTTTTTATATTGTTAACAACTTAAATTGATTAGGATTAAAACAATGGACTATGGGTCCTGGAGGAATGCCATATTGAATAGAAATACATTTTTAAATGAAAAACAGAATTCGTCCATGACCTCTGAAATTTCGGAACTGCTGTGAGACTAAGATTTTCAAAGCATTATGTGAGACTAAGATTTTTTATTTTTATTTTTTTGAAAGGTTAAGATATCCTACTGTACAGTTAAGATATTATGCCAAGCTTATGTAAATTGTAATCTATAGCCCAGTTTGTCATGTGGAAGTAATGGGAGAGATCAAAGGAGCTGAAACAAAATAGCCAGAACAACATACTAGGATCCACCGAAATAGCCGATATCAGGGGACCATAAACTCCTCTGCTTGGGATGCTTGTTGTCCCTTTCCCAGCCCAATATAAATGAATCTCCAAAGTGTGACTGGTCACATCTGCCACAAATGTTTTTACAACTGCCTTTCCAGGCCCTCCAGCAGCATCTTCAATATTGAAATCCTTCAGTACTAGTTTTCCCTACATACAACAAATTCCATCATCATCATCATTACCGTCACCATGTTAACCTTTACCCCAGAAATTTGGGGTTGGCTTTCAACTGAGATATTATATTGATTGGCTGCCCAACAAACATCAACCAGCCATGGCAAAGGGTCACATGACAACATTTGCATGCCAGCACAGTCCCACCCAATATTGACCCCCAGCCCAACTGTTACATGCACACAATAGAAAGCACCAAACAAAGTAGGGTCATGGTGTTCATAGCAAAATGTCTTTTGTTAGATGGGGTTTGATATTGGATTTATGGGAGAGTGCCAAACTCTATGCCAACACATGAAGTGATAGCTGCTGGCAAACCACTCTGCACAAAGCACCCACATACATGAAGGTTCATGCTCAATTAGTTGTCTGCACAACATATCAGGGAAACCACCAATGTATGTTTACCAACCACCACTCACATGACAAACAATTGATGCACAACACTGCACCTTAGAATAACTATTGGCCATTAGCTGAAAAGGGAAATTTGCAATCAATCAAGGTCTATGGCATGCAATGCCAAGCAAGTTTACTAGGCAGACAACCCCCAATTTCCGATCTTGATTGAGAATTGTATCATTATGATGCCATCCTTAGACGGGTTTAAATCTGCTGCTGCTGCTGCCGTTGTTTTCTTAAGGTCCGGATTGTCATAGGTGTGGAGGCTAATTCATGAACCTAGATTGGAAGACTCCAACAACCTTGGTGGTCCATGCACCAACAAAATTTAAACAACAAAAAAAAAAAATCTTTTCAGTTGAAAATTCCCATCCTTCAGGAAAAGGTTGGATTTGAAGAATAATCATTTGTATTATAGGTCCTATCTCTCCATATGTCACATTAGTTATATATGAAAAGATCATCAACTATTCAATCAAGATCATCAACTATCTACCCTGTTTCAATCTAGAAAAGGAAAAGCAGTATTTGGTCTAGCTGGATGTATCTGACTAATAAATTGGACCTTACTAATAAATAGGAATTTTTTATTTAATATATGTTTTCTTGATGTACATACACTGTTGTATCTAATTCCAAGTTCCTGACCAACATCATGTTTTAATGCATGAAATGGTTTGTTTACGTTTAAAGTGGCTAGGAGTTGTATTGGTGTGAATTTTCTTGGGCTGGAAATAAATAAGAAGGTAAATATTTCTTTTTTCTTTTTAATTAGTGAAAGCGACTTCCATGCTTTAACAAATTTTGATCTGGTGCAACTTGTGAAACGATGTCTAGATTTTGTTCAACAACAAGGCTTGAAGAATGTGTGAGTGCTCTTCTTTTAAGCATGGTTAATCTGGATCCTTTTACTAGATGTAACATAGACTTCTCTATTACTTCTCTGTGTTTCCTTTCTAGTCTGATACATTGTACTTTCATAAAAGATACATGTTGAGACTGAACTCTAATCCAGCCTAATGATAAAAAAAGATTGCTGGATTGGTAAGCATTTTCTGGCATTGGGATTCTTAAACTAATCATTGATTTGCTTTGACTGAGGTGACCTTCTAGAAAATCTCTTTCTGAGCTTTGACTGAGGTGACCTTCTCTAACTCCACTCAAAATCCACCAACATCTTTAACATATACTTCTTGTTAGTGTATATACATGTTCATTTCTTTGATATTGATGCAAGTTACGTAAGGGCTGTCGATCTTCTATTCATCTAAAGACTAATTATCTCTAGTGGATTGGAATCCTTGCCATAATAAATGATGCTAACATAATTGTAATTTCAACATTAATTCTGTCATTTGTTATAGAAGAATCATTTGAACTCTAGTCAAAGCTCATATGTATTAAAAAAATTGAGTAACATGGTATATTATCATTATTTAGTTTATTTGAGTAAATTAAGCTTAAAAATAGGATCCTTGGGCAGTTTTGAAGTTATTTTAGCATGTTGTCCTTGTTGATAGATATCAACTTACTTGCGAGCCACATATCTGGTTGTAGGACCAAATTGATTGTTGGACAAGGGATCTCACAGTGGAAGAAAATCTCTACTGAAGAAAATCTTCTTCTTCTTCTTTCCTTTCTTTCTTTCTTGATTGTAACCTTGTCACTGTTCTACTGCGGAGTAGGGTGCTATTAATGCAGCTTTTGTGGAGGCCATCAGGCCCCATGTTCTAGCACTCCGGAGCAGCCCTTATGGGAAGAAAGTCCTTTCAAGCAACAGCCTGAAGAAGTAATTTATGCTGTTTCAGGAAGTTCTGCAAGTGGGTAATCACTTTTCCATTTTTTTCCCAAATGATCGTTTAGGCGTTCACCATTTTCTTGGTAAGTGCAGATAAAAGATCCATAACATATTGAATTTTTACAGCCATCTGAAAAGTTCGATCCGAATTTTTACAGCCCCTCTTATTTCTATGATAGTTTCCAATAACACAAGGTGAATGATTTGTTTTACATGGTGATTTAAGTGATTTATTTCCAATGAATTGTATTTCAATTATGAAATATTGTACTTGGTTGCCATGGTGATTTAAGTGATTTGTTTGACATGATGATCAGGCTTCAAGGGAATCCTGTATGTACTAATGCAAATGAAGTCAACATAATCAAGTTCTGTGGGTCTCAGAATGGAAATGGAGTGACACCTGGAGGCTCAACAAACGCCACACCCATTTGTCCCACTCTAGCATGCCATGCAGATTTCAATTTTGAATGTTTCAGAATCTTGTCTTTTTTTTTTTTTAATGAATTAAAAGTCTCTCGTGGTGCTTGTGAAGAAGAACCTACAGGAAATCTGTCGAATTTTCAGAAACCTTTCGGGCATGATCCAAGCCTTGCATGCTGAACTTCTAGAAGAAAGGCATTGTGCGACATTTGAATGACATGGGTGATTCAGAAACTCTCATCCATGAGCCATAGGTGTGCTTTTTCCTAACTTTTCAAACTGACAATTTGCTTCCCAAATTTTTCCATATCTGGGTTTTGTTGGTTTGAATTGCAATTTGGTTTGGACCCATGTGTGCAGGAGTCCTCTTTGCTAGTAGAAAATGATGAAAAGAACTCGGTTGGTAATTTCAAGAGCCCCATGGATGCTAACAAAAAGCGTAAAAGACGAAGTATTGCCAGATTGGCAAAGGTAACTTCTTTCGTTGATCTCAATTCAACTTCACCTCCCAGCAATAGTAGATTATGACTTTCAAGAAAGATTCTAGGGAACTTCTACTAGATTTCTATATGAGTTCAGGGAAAAAGAAGCCTGACCAGATAATCATTTTCCGGTATGTTCTTGTTATTATTTTTGGAAAAGTTTTTTTTTGGAGGCCCATTTCTGGATTATATTTCCATAGGTCTGCATTTGGTTGGTGTTGTAGAATGATACCATCTGACACTCAGCATTTGGTAAACTATATGTGTGTGTGTGTACATATATAATTGTTTGCTAGACCAACCATTGCTCTCTCTACATGCACTCTTAAATGCAGCTATAGGATATTTGAGTTGTGTCTCGGCTCGAATCCTCCCATGTGTATTAGTTTTGATGTTGTTTGCATCCTGCTAAATGGAGGGTGAAAAAGGTTCTTTTTAAAAGAAAAAAAAAACATCAAAGTTGTGCATCAGTTTGGATCTACCATGTAGATGACCTGGACCCTAGATTGGACTGTTAACAATCAGGTTCTTGATGCATTTATGGTAATAATTGCTGTTTTAAACCACCTGCTCATTTTAATCAGGTGTGGTGTTATCAGGGGTTGATCCGCCTATTGCTTTGGACCTGATTATCTATATAATAAGTCCAACTTTATATACAGCTGAGATGTCCTAACGCAGGTCATGTAGATCACATGTGAAGCTCATGTTTGAATGCTGAGGCTGAATGGTTGTATGCATGTCTAGCTACCCTACTCATCTGCATCAGAGCTCTTTCTAGGTTTAATGGCATCAAGGATTGGGTTTCTAGGTCTGTTGAATTTGAGTTGTAACAGATTTTGCCTTAACCTTCAAAGGGGAAAATAGAGAATTTTTTAGTCTTAAGATCTTACCTTCTGTTTTGCTTTACCATTCTTCCTCATTTTAACTAAAAGAAACTATTTGAAGTATTGCTCTGATTGACATGTTTATACATTTGATCTCTGGTTTGGCTACACAGTTACATCTTATTCTGTTAATTGGATTTTATTGGGGATAGGAGAACACATTTCAATCAGATGTAGTTCATTTTTTGTTCTTTAATAGCATCATGTCTCTTATTTTATGAGAAACAAGATCTGCATAAATGGTCCCAAATGTCACTGACTTCACAAACCATAGTTTAAAAAAGGGATCTTATCCAATGTGTATCTTTGCTATCTAGATATCTCTCATGTTACAAGAGCTGAGGCTATGTGTGTCGGTTTGTGTAGGGGCCAATACTACAAAGCATGCCTTTATACTAGAATTAACATTAGTTGGATCAATGGTGAAGTTATGTCTAGCCAGGTAGTAATCTCTTGCTTGTATTCCCTCTTTTTGTTTAGCTTAAATTCTGATGCAGTCCATGTGATCCCCACTTATCTTGAGGACCAAGATTGGGAGGAAGTGCCAAGCACTATCATCTCTATTCTGGTTTAGCTTAAAATCTTTATTTGTAAATCTGTGCCCATATGCATTGTCAGAGAAACTAAAAAACTTACTCATTCTCAGATTTCATTGTGGAATATGGATGCCATCAAGCATGGTTTGATTTCACTTTCTCTCCTTGCTAGCTAAATTGGTGAGTCTTCTTTCCTTCATACTATATGATTCATTGATGAAGTAGATCCGGATGTGCGTCGGAGCTATCCGGATGTTGAGCGGGGGTCCCTGGAAGGTGGGAACCGCTGTTATGACCATGATGAAGCTGTCCATTTTCTATGGACAACAATATGGGTGGCCTGGCCATTTGAATAGGCGTGTGTTTATGTATTAGCTCAAAATTGATGGATCAGACCCGGAAGTGCGTCGGAGCTATTCGGATGTTAAGCGGGGGTCCCTGGAAGGTGAGAACTGCTGTTATGACCATGATTAAGCGGTCCATTTTCTATAGACAACAATATGGGTGGTCTGACCATTTGAATAGGCCCATGTTTATGTATTAGCTCGAAATTGATGGAGCAGACCCGAATGTATGTCGGAGCTATCCGGATGTTGAACGGGGGCCCCTGAAAGGTGGGAACCGCTGTTATGACCATGATGAAGCTGTCAATTTTCTATGGACAACATTGGAGGGGCCTGGCCATTTGGACAGGCCGTGTTTATATCTGTATTTGTAGGGACCACACCCTTAACCTAAACCACACCCTAAACCTATAACCTAAACCTAAACCTTAACCTATAACCTAAACTTTAACCTATAACCTAAACCTAAACCTATAACCTATAACCTAACCTAAACCTAAACCTAAACCTGTAACCTAAACCTATAACCTATAACCTAAACCTAAACCTATAACCTAACCTAAACCTGTAACCTAAACCTATAACCTATAACCTAAACCTAAACCTATAACCTAAACCCGATCCTAAACCCGATCCCGAACCCGAACCCGATTTCCTAAACCTATAACCTATTCTCAATTCCCTAAAGCTATAACCTATAACCTAAACCTAACCTAAACCTAAAACCTAAACCTAAACCTAAACCAAAACCTATAACCTTAACCTAAACCAAAACCTATAACCTATAACCTAAACTTATAACCTATAACCTAACCTTAACCTAAACCTAAAACCTAAACCTATAACATAAACCTAAACCTAAACCTAAAACCTAAATGTATTCTCAAATCCTTAAACCTAAACCTACACCTAATCCTAATCTCAACTCCCTAACCTAAACCTAAACCTAAACTTGAAAACCCAAACCTAAACCCGATCCCGAACCCGAACCCGATTTCCTAAACCTAAACCTTAACCTATTCTCAATTCCTTAAAGCTATAACCTATAACCTATAACATATAACCTAAACTTAAACCTTAACCTAAACCTATAACCTAAACCTAAACCTTAACCTAAACCTAAACCTATAACCTTAACCTAAACCAAAACCTATAAACTAAACCTTAACCTATAACTTATAACCTATAACCTAAACTTATAACTGATAACCTAACCTTAACCTAAACCTAAGACCTAAACCTAAACCTAAAACCTAAAACCTAAACCTAAATATAAAACCTAAATGTATTCTCAAATCCTTAAACCTAAACCTACACCTAATCCTAATCTCAACTCCTTAACCTAAACCTAAACTTCAAAACCCAAACCTAAACCCAATCTCGAACCCGAACCTGATTTCCTAAACCTAAACCTTAACCTATTTCCAATTCCCTAAAGCTATAACCTATAACCTACACCTAAACCTAACCTAAACCTATAACCTTAACCTAAACCTAAACCTAAAACCTAAATGTATTCTCAAATCCTTAAACCTAAACCTACACCTAATCCTAATCTCAACTCCTTAACCTAAACCTAAACTTGAAAACCCAAACTAAACCCGATCTCAAACCCGAACCCGATTTCCTAAACCTAAACCTTAACCTATTCTCAATTCCCTAAAGCTTTAACCTATAACCTATAACCTATAACCTAAACCTAAACCTTAACCTAAACCTATAACCAAAACCAAAACCTGTAACCTAAACCTTGACCTATGGCCTATAACCTATAACCTATAACCTAAACTTATAACCTATAACCTAACCTTAACATAAACCTATAACCTAAAACCTAAACCTAAGCCTAAAATCTAAATGTATTCTCAAATCCCTAAACCTAAACCTACACCTAATCCTAATCTCAACTCCCTAACCTAAACCTAAACCTACACCTAATCCTAATCTCAACTCCCTAACCTAAACCTAAACCTAAACTTGAAAACCCAAACCTAAACCCGATCCCGAACCCGAACCCGATTTCCTAAACCTAAACCTTAACCTATTCTCAATTCTCTAAAGCTATAACCTATAACCTATAACCTATAACCTAACATAAACCTAACCTATAACCTAACATAAACCTAACCTAAACCTATAACCTTAACTTAAACCTAAAACCTAAACCTAAACCTATAACCTTAACCTAAACCTAGGTTTTGAGTTTAAAAGTCCATCCTAGGTTTGAACACATTACTCATGTTGGATTTTGCCATAGTTTAGAAGATTTGTAGGTACATTTTTTATTTCTTCATATATAAGTGTTTTTTTTTTTTTGTCTTTCTTCCTTTTGAGATGTGTACAAAGGCATGCTTGTTTGATTGTGTCTACAAATGCTGTTTTATATAGGCTAACAAACTAAAGAACCCAGTGGAGGATGAAATTTATTTTCTCAAGGGAAGGGTTTCAGAACTTGAAAGTGATCTTGTGTCAAAGTCCACAGAAGTTACATCTACAGTTTCAAGGAAAGAAGAAGCTCTATCTTTTGCATTTGTTGAAATTGACCATCTGAGGGAAGAAAATTCTATAAAAATGTGAGCATTATTGAATGCATATGAAGGGTGTTTACTGTGTTGGAGTGTATTTGTTTCTTACACATGAGGGCACGCCTTAGTTGTAATTCTTATGATAGGTTGAGCAAAGTGAAGTATTGTTTATTTAGAAATGTGAATGTAGGATTCATTGTATGATTTGATTGTTATTTGTAATAAACGCATCGTTTCATTTTTTTCTGATTACATTTTATGTACTATTTCTATTAGCATTAAGCTTAGATGAGTTATCAATCACAGCAGGTTCTTGCAATGAAAACATGTCGTATTATTACAATTTTTTAAAAAATAGCTACAAATATAATCCGTAGCTATAGCTACGGCTTTTGTCTATAGTTTTGGTATCTATTGCTACGGATATTATTGGTATTATTGGTATCTATTGCTACGAATAAAATCCCTTTTGCTACAGATATGATCCGTAGTACGTCCGTCGCTATTGGTGGAGTGCTAAAGGTATTGTTACGAATATAATCCGTAGCTATTGGTATCTACTACTACGGATATAATCTGTAGCTGTACCTTTAGCTACCCCACTAATAGCGACGAATGTGCTACGGATCATATCCGTAGCAAAAGGGATTTTGCTACGGTTTTTGTCGTATCCTTTGCCCATGGAGTTGAGCGGATGAGCGACCCTCGATTTCCAGGGCGTTACATTATAAGATGGAGATATCATTTATCAATTTAAATTAAAATAAAACTATACTTAAGCTAATGGGAAAATGGAAAGAACAAGGGGAAGAATCATCACCTTATACTTTGAATCGCCAACTGATGTTGCTAGGAAGCACGTGCATCCTTAGAATTGAATCCTACCATGGATTGGGAAGTTGTACGTGAGATCAGGTCTCTACAAAGTGTTTATGACTAAAATTAGTATAACTTAGGGTTTTGATTACTTGTTTTTAGGGTTTTAATGTAACATTAAGATTTTCTTTCTAGGGTTTAGTCTTGAACTTAGATTCTAGGATTTTGATTATGGAATTTGCGCTCTATTCTATGTGGCCATTAATGATATTTTTAATGAGAATAGTAAGTGAATAAAATAAATCAAATAAGTTGGTTATAAATTTTTAGGCATATTAACAATGTCTACTATTTTATTAATTTATCTAACTACCCACAAATAATGATACTAATAGTGTCTTATAATAGTAATAACCACAGTAGAAGGAACCTATAGTGATATCATAGAGAATAAGCTCATCAATGTACACGATTAGGATCATAACTTATGGTTTACGTTACTTAGATTTAGGGCTTTATCCACTAATCAAATCTTTGGCTTTGGCTCAGGGTTTGAAATCAAATCCCTATAATTAGTTTAAAACAATATTATAAGTGGGGTGATGATAAATAGTACTTATTTGTTAATACTATTAATGCTAATTTATAGTAAATAACCTATTAATGACAACATAGTATTAATAATGGTATTTGATAATATCAAGTGATCATAATAACTAATATTAGCAAAATTAGCTACTAATGATTAACCACAACTAGGTGGGCTTTATCAGGGTTTACCCATCCCATGAAAATTTGGGCTCAGGCCTTCATAAACCGGGCCCAAACTGAGGCTGGGCCGGTCCATGCCCACAGTAGTCTGGCTAGCTTAGCACAGGCCCACTGTAATCTGGTCCCTTTTGGCAAAGACTCGGGCTGATTTCAGCCCCCAGCTGGCCCAAAACTGCTACTGGGTATGGCTCAACCCATGGCCCAGATGGTGGCAAGCACCCAGCCCAGATCATGACCCAAAGTAGGGCAGATCTTGGCCAACCTTACAACATGGTCCGGTGGCTGGGACCCAGCTCAAGCTCAGCCCATAGAGCTAGACTAGAGTCTGGCCCACTATACTGCTGAAAGGCTTGAAAGGCTAACTCGGCCCAGAGCTTGTGGCCGAGCTAGGCCCGGTTTCTGGTTACAGCCCAAGAAGTTATCTGAACATCTCACCTAGCCGCTGGAACTCAGCTGGAAGTAGAAGTCCTTCCTCCCCTTTCTCTCTTCATTTCTCCTTCTTTCCTTCCTGCTTCTTCCCTAAGATTGGCCAGTAACTCGCTGGTGGTTTAAGCAGTCCAACGAGCCGGTGCACCCCGAACTCGACTCGGTTCGAGCCGCTGCCGAACAAGGCAGCCTCTCCCTCTCTCTGATTCTTTCTTCCTTCTTTATTTCTTTCTCTTTTTCTCTTTCTCTTCTTCTTCATTCTCACCAAACCAGCCCAACAGCATATCGAGTCGAGCCTGCCTCAGTACAACAACATGCCGGGGAAGAAGACCCGACTCCAATGGCAGACTCCCACCCACGGCTTCTCCCTATAATCTGACAACATGAGATGATTCCTACAGACCCTAGAAAGCCTATGAATAAGCTTCTTCGAAGCTTTAGGAGAGTTTGGATGGTGGGTTTACATGGAGAGGAAAACGGCTAAGTTTTTAGATTTCTTTCTAGCTTTCCTTTGTAAGGACCTAATGACAGGGTATAAATGGCTGAGATTGCTTGCAAATGAAGGGACGAGATCAAGGGATTCCCACACACGCAGATTGCCCTGTTGGCGTGTGAGCAGTTTCCATTTTTGGAAACGTGTGTTTGTAGGACTGTTTTACGCCGGTCCTCATGTGCACACCCATGTGTAATGTCAGGTGGGACAACTAGGGTTTTGGTCTTCACCTTCTACCCAACAAGATGGACCGTTTGGATTGTCCAGATGGACAACGTAGGTGGGCCACTGACTGACGAGATGGATGTCGGTCCGTTTGCTGGCGAAAACAGGGAGAGAGAGTTTCTCTCCATTTAGAGAAACTGCGGGTCAGCAGCGTTTGACCGATCCCCTTGGCTCAGTGCACGGCTGGTGCTCCTGCACTGTGTACACGTGCAAGGAAAATGTGGGGTCCACAAGTGGATTTGATGAAATCCACATCGTTCGTTTGGTTTCACGGGTCCAATTAGGACGCTTGGCCAAGGATGAGGCAGACCCCAGGCTTAGGTGGGCCACACTTGATTTGGGCTCTATATGTGGATTCTTGCCGATCTGACGGTTAGGTTAATCGTAAATGGTTAAAAAGTCCTATTGGGCCATTTGCAAGGCTCACATCATGCATTGCTAACCAATACCAATATTAATTTAAATTTTGTTGCTATTGCCTATTGCTTATAATTAAAGTCTCATATAAATTTAATTTTAATATTAATATACTACTGTATACATGCTATTGATCGCATGTTTATTAATATATAATGTTATAATATACATATAAACGAATTGAAAATTGTATAACATTATATTTGATTAACATCAAAGTTGTGTTCACTACTGTGGGCCCCACCGTGATGCGTTTCGAACATCTACCCCATCAGTCAGATGCACCATTCCATCGTGGGCCTAGGTCTCAAAAATCAAGTCAATCCATGACTTGTGTGGGCCACACCACATACAAAAGTGGGGAGGGGCCGTGCACCATTAAAACATTCATAATCATTTTTTGGGCCCACCGAGATGTGGTTTGCAAATCCAACCCATCCATTATGTGTGTCCCACTTGGATGAGGGTTCAGACCAAGTTTCAGCAGCATTCAAAACTCAGGTGGGCCCCACCAAGTGCTTTTATATGTTTTAACGGTGTCTTCACATGATTTTAGATGGTATGGCCCACCTGAGTTCCGTATACGGCTGATTTTTGGGATATCCCATAATTTAGAGGGGACCCATCAAATGCACGGTGTTGATGGTTGACACGCATCACGGTGGGGCCCACACAGCTCGACCTCAAGGGAGCTTATCGTGAGGTCGTGAGGTCGAGCGCATAGTACCTTTTCCCTATATATATATATATATATATATATATATATATATATATATATATATAAACCAATTCAAACATTGTATAATATTATATTTGATTAACATCGTAGTTGTGTTCAATATTGTACAATTTTTATTAATTGTCTATAAAATTTTGTATACATATTCATAAAAGATATTTATCGCTACTCTAATATCTACAATTCAATTATATATTGTGACATTTTTGCTCATTATGTTTATTTAATATAATATTATTTTCATAATATTTTATATACTTTAAATGTATACATATCCCTCTATTACAGTATATTTTCGTACACTGTTATATGACAACTAAATTATCAAAATGCATATGTGCTTCTTTTTTATCTATGTTTGTGTAAAATATAAAATAAAAATAATATTCTTATTAAATATTATATGGCCACTGGATAGTTTGATTTACCTATTGAGGCGATCAAGTCCTAACGATGGGTTGTGCTGATGTCGAGGGAATTATAGTTCAGCTATCATACCAAATTAGCTGGACTCGGTTTGAAATAAGTCGAGTCTTGGGTTGGGCTGAGTTATGAAGTGGGCTCACCACACTGAGTTTGATCGAGTCCTACTTACATTTGGATAAGTCCAGACTCGATTTGGGTCAGTTTGGAGAGAAAAGAAACGAATGTGAGATAGGTGCGCAGTACAATGAGGTGCTGCACTGAGTCACGGCCTGACTCGCTGTTGAGTCTAGGTAGCGGGTAGAGGCATGTGTGGCGAGTTAGGACAGGATTGGGGTAGACTTGGTTCGAGTCTAGGCTATGTTAGAAGTTCTCCAGCAGGGGAAGCAAGGGAAGGACAATAAGCAGAGGAAGGGAGGACGTTGCTGAGTCGACTCGGTTGCATTGGGTTGCTAACTTGGCTCGTCCTCCAGAGTTAGGCTGCTGGATGTGTGGTGCTGGAAAAAGAGGGTCAAAGAATGGAAAGGATGAAAGAAAGGAATGAGAAGAAGAAATGAGAGAAGAAGGGAGGGTGCCCATTAGTGAGTCACTAACTCGACTGGAAATGAGTCTAGCTGGGTTGGGTTAGGCCCAGTTTAACCTAGGTTATCCTAGGAAAGCAAGAAAGAAAGAAAAGAAAACCAGGAAGGTGAAGAAGAAGATGAGTGAAAGTGGAGTTATCATCATGTCGGCACTGAGTCGACTCGCTTCGAACTCGAACCAAGTTTGGTCGGGTCTAGATCGAGTTTGGGCCGAGTCCATATAGAGTTGGACTTGCATGAAGGATAAGAAAAGAGGGAGAGAGATGTGAGTTGTGGTTGAGTCACAGTCGGGTCAACTCGGTTGAATCGGGTTGTTGTCTCTGCTCGTATTATCCCACCTGACATTGAGTTGGGCCATATCCAACTCCCACAAATAAGCGTTAGTCGATTCGTAGTTAGTAAAGATCGAATAAGCGATTCGACTCGTAAGGTGATGATTTCTTCCCCTTGAACTTTCCACTTTCCTATTAGTTTAAGTGATAGTTTTTGTTTTAAATTTCAATTGATAATTGATATCTCTATTACTTGCGTTAGTTGTTGGATTTGACATCTAACTTATATGCTCAACATTTATCTTGTATAAACATGTATGTTGCACTTGTATACCTTTTCATGCATGTGGATTACTTGTAGATTGCTTATGGAACTTAAACTGGTACCTCTATCAGTGGGAAACCCAACTTGTATATGTACACCCATACTTGGGATGTAACTTGACTAATTGTGACTATAATGGGCCCCCGACCTAGTGGACATTTTACCTAAGTTGTTATGGACTTACCATCTTGCAGACCCTTATGCCCTCTGTGGTTTTGATGTGATATCTGCCCTTTGCGCCTTTGATGTGATATCTGTCCTTTGCGCCTTTGATGTGATATCCGCCCTTTGCGCCTTCAATATGATATCTGCCCTTTGCGCCTTCGATATGATATCTGCCCTTTGCGACTTTAATATAATATTTGCCATCTGCGGCTTTGATATGATATTTACCCTCTGTGGCTTTCATTTGATATTTGCCCTAAGTGGCTTGATGGATTACTTCTATATATCTATGCAATGGTAAGATCAACTTGTGGCAGTACGATTGGCCACTAGTCGAGGAGGTTACCATTAAACATCCTAATGTTGAAGTCTCATGAGCTGGGGATGGTGGAATGGGACACTATGCCCGAGCTGTCAGCCTACGCTGGGTGACGAGCCCCTATAGTGACCTTTGAGTTTACTTAAATTGGCTGGTTGTAATTGGAATAATAATGGTTTAGCTAATCATGCATTCATAGCATACGGGCGATGACGGGTGGCTAATTCTGGATGTTGTAGCACGTGCCCTTAGGCTTAGTGTGGTATCGTTTCACTAGCTCCCAGACCATCGACTATCGACTCACGTACGTGGTGTACGATGGCTTGGTCATTATGTCGTACGTGATGTGCTACGCTGGTGACCAGTAATATACATGTGTAACGAGCCTAAGTCCGACTGGATGAGCATCCCCAGGTCGATGTGCATTCACGCATCCATGCATTTAAGCAAGACTGCATCATGTATTGTTTTAGATGCTTTATTCTTTAAAACTATGCTTAGCTAAGGCGGGAATGTGTAATCTTAAGGAGAATTCACATTGAGTTGGCCACTCATCCATTAAATATTCAACCATATAGGTAGTACAGGTGGCTTAAATGATTGCATGTTCAGACTTGATGAGGAGCAGTGTAAAAGTGTCAGGGATGCATGGCTGTATCTGCCAAGAGAAGCTGCGCGATCTTGCGGCTCAAATTTATGTGCATTTTATTATTTCTCATGTGTAAATTATGTAATTCTTGTGTTTGTTAATATAGAGACATTGGCTTATATAAGTCATTTGGGCAATTGCTCGTATATTCTGAATGTAAATGCAAATTTTCCTTTATGTTTGATTTGTCCATCTTCCACTAAACTGCTAACTTTAAAAGAAAAAGAAAAGAAAAAAATACCTGAATTTGACTATCTTTAAAGGTTAACACTCGGATTTTTGGAGAACAAGTCATATACTCGGATTCCGAAAACCCAAGGCATTACACTATATTCCACATTGTGATGACCACTATGTATGATGGACCGCACACACTATACTAGGCATGCATTCATATAAATTGGTTATACTAAACTTTTTGTACAAGGAGGCCGGTGGAAGAAAGATCTTGATGATTTTATTATTATTATTAATCCCCTTTTGACGATAAGAGAAAAGTTTTGAGTGAGATCTCTTACCGGCATACGTTGTCTAGTGATGTTAGCTCAGATATGTTTGGATCATATATTTCCTAAGAACAAAATACACCAAGGCTCCAAATTCTATAATGATTTGACCACCAGATGGGCCACACCGATTAGAGTTAATCTCAATCGTTACTTTGTGTTTTGGGAGATTCTCTGGATTTTTTGATATATCAAGTCAATCTACACCATTCATATTGATTCTAGGTTAGATTTGGGATATTACCTAAGATTTTGGATAGATTTGAACATTAGATTATCTACAACGATCAATGAATACTATTAATGATAAATCTTACCATATGATGGTTGTGGATCTTGGATGGTCCATATCTAAACAATGCCTTGACTTTCCCCTAACTTGATGGTGCGAAAATCATTGGATGGTTCGATTTTAACCTATGTGTATGTTAGATCTTTGAAAACTTAGAATCAAGAAAAATCCCTAAACTATGCGAAATCGGATCGTGTAACAGAGCTAACAAGACCTCTTTTAATTCGATTAATCAAAATAGGTCAAAATATGTCCAGATACTTAAATTGTGAAATTCTTAATTTTTAGATTCGATCGATGGAGCATCGATCAGACTCAATCAATAAAAGCGTTATTAAAAATGGTCCAACGACCAAACCATTTTAATTCTAATTTTCTCGATTCGATCGATCCGAGATCGATTCGATCACGGGCTTTCAATCTGACTCGATCGATTGACAGATCCCTAGGTTGATCTATCAGATTCTGAATTGTAACAATTGGATTAATAAGTTATAATATATACATGTAATTCACCTTGGACTAATTACAAATTGATGAATAAATATGGATCAACTAGAATTAATGAATGGTGGACCCCATTAGATGGAATAATTAGACCAATTCATGATTTTTTGTTTAAATGATTTGTTAAGGTTCTTAAATTCAAAAATGTTTGACTGTATTACGGATTTTTCTTTACCAAGTACAAGTGAGTGAATCTTACCATGTCTCATCTCTATGCGAATAAAATGGATTTGATTGTTGTGGAGGGGGAGATTGTAAGTGCTATAGTTTATAGCCCTTTTTGTTGTTAAATTTGTGGTGTCAAAGACACTGTTATGCAGCTTGCATCTGTGAAAAACAATGCTCTACTCAAGATCAGCTTTGTTTGACAAGCACTGTTCACAAGTCAAGAATCTCAAGAAGCTTTCAAGTTCAACCTCAAGATCTCAAGAAGCTTTCAAGTTTGAGCTCCATCAAGACTTCAAGCTTTGCTACTTTCAAAGGTCTCTTGTCTCTAAGTTTCAATGTCCTTACTTCACTATTGAGGTATGACTGACCTTAGGTTGACCTTTAGAGTAGGTCATTCTGGATACATAATTCATATGTTTTATATATGTGAGTTTAGGCTGTTCTAAGACTAGTCCTGGACTTTGTTCGACTAGTCCTAGCACTGCTTCGACCTGTCTAAGAATTTCCTAGATCAGTCGTAAGTTTGTTGCAAAATTTGGATATTTTCTGTTTGGCTTCGACTAGTCTTAGGGTTTGTTCGACTAGTCGTATGAACAGTGTCGACTGTTTCTTCGACCTGTCGTAGAGCTACGACTCAATGTACAGCGTTGAAGATTGGCTAGCTTCGACTAGTCGTGTGAAACCTACGACCAGTCGTAGACCACCTATGACCAGTCGTGAAACCGCCAGATCTTATCGCGCCCGAATTTTCAAATATCTGTTGGTTCTACGACCAGTCGTAGAGGTCTTTAGACCAGTCGAAGACGTGATTTGCTCACCTATAAATAGAGCACGAATCTCAGAATAAAATAGGAAATTGAAGCTAATTTAATTCGGCCTTCTGAGAGATAAGTCTGTGCTCCATTTTAAGCTAAGTGTGCATATTTAATATTCTCTTTCTTTAGCTTTCCTTATTTGATTTTGTTCCTGTATTCCAATCTTATTTGAAAAGTGGAATTGCTGTATTCCGTCTTCTTGGAATCAAAATCAAATAGAGCTACGCCCAATTGGTTTAATTTAAAATCTGTTAGAACTTAGAACCATTACAAAGAGAGTATTGGACATTGAACTTTGACATTCAAATCTCTACTCCGACTTGGTTCTTCTGGGCTGCTACAACGAAGGAGAAAGTCAGGTATTTTATGTTTGTGTAATTTACTTTCATTTGGTTTTCTTTTGGGATTTGCCAGAAAAATCTCATTGTATTGGTTATCTGAGGAGAGCCAGGAAAACTCAGAAGAGGGGTTTTTTAATTGTGTAAGCCCACAGAGAAAAATACAATTGTGAAGGTTTTGGGTGAACCTGGAAAACCTATCTTTGATAGTGAACGCTGATATCCCCTGTGTGAGGATATTAGGAGTGGAGTAGCGCTATGTGGCTATTGTTGAACAATTGGTGTATACACAGGTGAACCACTATAACTCTTTGTATTATGGTTTGAATGCTTGCTTAAGTTTTATATCTCTTTTTATTCAGATTTGTGGAATTTATGTGTGGATGTGAATGTTGTAAAATTTACATTTCAAGCACAGTGGGAATGTTGTAATAATTTAGTTTTAAATTCCTGCAATTTATTTCAATTCCTTGCTATTTATTTATTCCTCTCCGGTTTGAGTTTTTGATACAAAGGACGTTCTAGAAATAAGGTTGTCCTGCTATAAACCCTTGGTTTTTATGGTGTAAGGTTGTCCTTAGAACTGAATTCGTATCAACCTCTCAATACTTGTTTAGTGAGGTTGCTTTTATTTCAGCATTGTGAATAGATTTATTTTATTTAGTTATCATATTCGTTTATTCCGCTGTTAAAGTTTTATTTTGGCATCGTCCTATTCACCCCCCCCACCCCTCTAGGACGTTTATCTAGGCCATTTCATTTAGTATCGGAGCCTAATAGTTTGCTCTTATTGCTTTTTATTTGGATTTAATTCCTAAGCTAACGATCTAAGGTATATATAAGATGTCAAATTTTGATAGCCTATCAGTCACTAGGCCTCCACCCTTTGATGGCTCCAACTATGCCTATTGGAAAGCCAGGATGAGGATCTTCCTCAAATCAATGGATGAGAGTGTGTGGCAAGCCACAGTGACTGAATGGAACCCACCTACCACTGAAGTGACTGGTATCGATGGTTCAAAATCAATGAGAGTAACACCATATTTCTCATGGACCACCCTTCAGAAAAATGAGAGTAGTGCCAATGCAAAAGCACTAAATGCAATCACTTATGCACTATCACCGGATGAGTTTAAAAGAATCATATCCTGTGAGACTACAAAGCAAGCTTGGGATATATTAGAAATGACACACGAGGGTACTACAATTGTCAAAAAATCTAAAGTCCAACTCCTCACAACCAAATTTGAAGAAATTCATATGGAGGAAAATGAAATGTTTATGGACTTTTACACTAGATTAAATGACATTGTAAACTCAATGTGGGGTCTTGGCGATAAAATCCCAGAAAGTAAAGTGTGTGCAAAGATACTACGCTCACTTCCTGAACGGTTCAACTCTAAGGTAACCGCGATCCAGGAACTTCATGATACGGACAATATGAGGGTAGAAGAACTAGTTGGTTCTTTACAAACCTATGAGTTAAACTTTAAAGCTCCTAAAAGTAAATCTATCACTCTTAAATCTTCTAAAGAAAACTCTGATTCTGAAGATGATATGGCTCTTTTAGCGAAAAAGTTTTACAAGATTTTCAAGAGTAAAAAGAGGGTTGATTTTCAAAAATCAAATGATAAGAAAAGATCAAAACCCAAATCTAAAACTTGGAAGTCTTTGAAAGATAGTCAATGTTACAACTGCCAAGAATATGGGCATTTAGCAAACAAATGTCCTAAAAAGGACAAACCCAAAAAGAAGGGTATGTTGACTACTTGGGATGAATCATCTGATTCTGAAGCTTCTTTCGAATCAGAAGATTCTGAAACCGATTCGGGTAGTGAAGTTAAAGCCCTTATGACTCTAGCCAAATTTATTTTTTCAAATCATGATAATTCAACTAGCGAAGAAAATCTGAATAGTAATTATGAAAATCAAGACAATCTTCAAGACGCTTACAATGCCCTATATAAGGAAAGTTGTAAAATTGTTGTCAAACTTAAACTTCAAAAAGAAAAATTTTTTAAACTCAAAGAATGTTTTGAATCTCTTGTTTTAAAAAAATTCCAAATTTCAGATTGTTTTAAAAAATCAAAATGTAATTTAGAATTCAAAACCTCCTTGATTGAAAATTTGAAATCTGAAAATGAGAAACTTAGAAATGAAGTATCTTCTTTTCTGAGTTTAAAGGATATATGAAGGTATGCCCAGGGAGATCCAAAGTTAGAAAAACTTTTATCCAGATCTAGAAAATGTGGCGACAGATCTGGGTTGGGCTACGATAAAAATGTTCCTCCTAAACAAAAGTATACTTCTCCTAAGTTTGTGAAAGA
The DNA here is from genome assembly GCF_029962835.1 of Magnolia sinica. Taxonomy (NCBI): domain Eukaryota; kingdom Viridiplantae; phylum Streptophyta; class Magnoliopsida; order Magnoliales; family Magnoliaceae; genus Magnolia; species Magnolia sinica. The sequence continues at coordinate 123,408,510 of NC_080574.1, read as the reverse complement.
AGAGTCCTCTAACTCAAAAGGAAAAAATACTAGTTAAGGTTTTTCTAAAAATTCAAAAGCTTTTCAAAAACCAAAAGCCAGCTATGTCAACTTCAAAAATCAAAACAGAAACCCACTAGCTGAAAAGATAGTTGATTTACTCAAGGAGCTCTTAAAATCTAACTCAGTAGGTCATTCTTATAACAATAGACAGAAGAAGACCAACTATAATCCTAAACCTAAAACAGTTCTGAAATGGGTTCCTAAGGTTACCTGCTTGGTTGCCCACACCGCTTTCAAAGCAACAAGCCATTCAAAGTGGTACCTAGATAGTGGATGCTCCAGGCATATGACAGGCGACAAGGCTTTATTCACCAATCTTAAAGATATGACTGATGGGTCAGTTACTTTTGGTGATGGAAGCAATTGTAAGATTATGGGCTAAGGTACGGTTCAACTCTATAACCTTCCTTTGTTTAAAAATGTTTTGTATGTTGAAGGACTGAAATATAATCTTTTAAGCATATCTCAAATTTGTGATAATAACCATAGTGTACAGTTTTCTAATCAAAGCTGTGAGATTCTAAACAACAAGGGTTCAGTAATACTAATTGGACGTAGAACGTCTGAAAACTGCTATATTATTAGTGAATCCAGCTCATCTAATCAATCGTGTTACATGGTCCATACAGACGAGACTGATTTGTGGCACAAACGTCTTGGACATGTACACTACCGAAATCTATATAGATTGAGCAAACGAGAACTTATAAGAGGTCTACCCAAACTACAAAAGTTAGATAAAATATGTGGTGAATGCCAGATTGGCAAACAAACGAGGAACTCACACAAAAAGGTGAATTCTAATACCACATCAAGACCACTCAAGCTTCTCCATATGGATCTTGTAGGACCTACTAGGACAGAAAGTCGAGGTGACAAAAGATATATCTTGGTAATAGTAGATGACTTTACCAGATATACATGGGTTGTCTTCTTAAGGGACAAATCAGAAACCTTTGAAGAAGTGAAAAAGGTTCTTAAAAGGATTCAAACTGAAAAAGGTTCTCAAGTCAGTAAGATTCGTAGTGATCATGGATCTGAATTTGAGAATAGCGGTTTTGAGAAGTTCTGTAGCGACCAGGGAATATTACATGAATTCTCAGCCCCTAAACTCCACAGCAAAATGGAATAGTTGAAAGGAAAAATAGAGTGCTTCAAGAAATGGCTAATGTCATGTTGAATAGTATGAAGCTCTCTAAGAATCTTTGAGCTGAAGCAGTCAATACAGCTTGTTATATCATTAACCAGGTTTACACTAGTAAAGGTAATAATAAAACGGCTTACGAAATGTGGTTCGATAAAAAGCCTACTATTAAATAGTTTCAAGTTTTTGGTAGCAAGTGCTATATTTTACGAGATCGTGAATATCTAGAAAAGTTTGATACAAAGAGTGATGAAGGGATCTTTTTAGGATACTCTTTTAACAGTCGAGCTTATAGGGTTTTGAACAAAAGGACTGGTGTGATTCAAGAGTCTATCAATGTAGTCATTGATGATCACTTAAACACACCAATCTCAAGTTCAGATAATGATGAAGTACTAGTAATTGATAAATCCGATACTTCATCTAATCAGAATGATTCTGAACTAAGGATTGTTAAAGATCATCCATCCACAGATTCTTGAAAACCCTCTCACTGGTGTTCGTACCCATAGACAACTTGAGGATATATGTAATTACGTATGTTTTACATCCCAGATAGAGCCATCTAACGTAAAAGAAGCTCTTGTTGATGAAAACTGGATTGTTGCGATGTAGGAAGAACTTAACCAATTTGTGAGAAATGATGTTTGGTATCTCGTACCTAGACCTAAAGACAAACACATCATTGGAACGAAATGGATTTTCAAAAATAAGTTTGACGAGCTTGGCAATAATATAATTTGAAACAAGGCTAGGCTAGTGGTACAAGGTTACACTCAAATTGAAGGCACTAATTTTGATGAAACCTTCGCACCAGTAGCATGTCTTGAATCAATTAGACTCTTTATATCCATTGCGTGTTTTATAAAGTTTAAGATTTACCAAATGGATGTGAAAACTGCATTTTTAAATGGAAATCTGCATGAGGAAGTCTATGTTGAACGACCGATGGGTTTTGAAGACCCTAAAAATGCTGATCATGTGTATCGCCTTAAAAAGGCACTTTATGATTTAAAACAAGCTCCTAGGGCATGGTACGAGAAACTAACAAAGTTTCTATTAAGCCATAATTTTCAAATGGGATGTGTTGATAAGACTCTGTTTATTAAAAAACATGATGATCACATTTTAATAGTACAAATTTATGTTGATGATATCATTTATGGATCTACCTGTACTGACATGACTATTGAGTTTGCAAATTTGATGAAATCTCTATTTGAAATGAGCATGGTTGGAGAATTGAATTATTTCCTTGGGTTGCAAGTAAAATAAAAACCTGATGGAATGTTCATTTCTCAATCTAAATATACTTTGAATTTGATTAAGAGATTTGGATTTAAGAATGGTAAGAACTTTGATACTCCTATGAGTACAACTTTGAAACTCTCAAAAGATTCTACAGATAAAAATGTGGATCCGAAATTATTTCGGAGTATGATTGGTAGTTTACTATATTTAATTGCTAGTAGACCCGATATCGCTCTAGGTGTCGGTATTTGCGCTAGATATCAGTCTGAACCTAAAGAGTCGCACTTGACTGCTGTTAAGTGGATTATGCGATATATCGCAAGTACTGTTAATCTCGGTCTGTGGTATCCACATGAGACTAGTGTTCAATTAGCTGGGTACTCGGATGCTGACTGAGCTGGTAATCTTGATGATAGACAATCAACCAGTGGTGGTTGCTTCTATATTGGAAACTGTTTAGTTTCTTAGTTTAGTAAGAAACAAAGTTTTATATCACTTTCAACAGCTGAAGCTGAATATATTGCAACTGGTAATGCGTGTACGCAGCTTGTTTGGATGAAACGTATGCTAAGTGACTATGGAATTAAACAGGATTCTATGTTATTATATTGTGATAATTCCAGTGCCATAAATATTTTGAAAAATCCAATTCAGCATTCTTGTACTAAGCACATTGACATTAGATTTCATTATATTCGAGAATTAGTAGAAGAAAAGGTTATATCTTTGGAATATATCCCTACCAAAAATCAACGTGTTGACATTTTCATGAAACGGGCTTAACAAAATGAAATTTGATCTTGGCATGTGCATTTTAAAGTGATTATTTATGCTTATTTGTATCATAGTGTATATAATCACTTGATTTGTTTTTAAAATTTTGTATATAATGCTGAAAATCAGATTTTTGGCCGGTACTCGACCAGTTGTGAATATACACAACCAGTCATGTTTCGACCGGTCATGTACATCCACGACCAGTCGTGAATCGCGTGAATCACTTAAAATTAGGAAAAATGCTTCATCTTCTTCATTTCCTCTTCACTCTCCAACGGGTCGACGCACGACTAGTCGAACCCTTCCTTCAAAATCTTCAAGGTTAGTACTCCATTTGCATTTTTCTTATAGATTTGAGTTTAGATTTCTTCTATTTTTCTCTTGAAGTTATCTATTTCAAATTTCGTTGAGATTTGAGGTTTTTCTTAGATAAAATCTTATTTGAGAAAACCCACTTCTCAATCCTTTGCAACTCTCTATTTCCTTGAAATCCTTGTTGCAAATGACATTTAGAGGGAGAATGACAACATCCCGTGGTCCACCTTCTTCCTCCAGATCTGCCCCTATCACTGCGCGTCATCTTCGAGCTCCCGAGGACGATCCATCTTATGTTCAGGACATCAGATTGTGTAATGTTATTATTGAACATCCTGTTGATATTAATCATGTTGCTCCTTTTGATATCCTTCCTATGCTCCAAGCTGTAGGTTGGGATAACTTATTACATTCGGGTGGGCCAGCATACCGGTCTATTGCCCAGTCCATATTAGCATGCATATGTGATTTTTCATTGAAAAATTTATCTTTTAAGATAGCCACAAGAGAAGGACCATTTGACGTTGATCGTCATTTGATTTCAGCTCTTATGGAAATTCCTGTGAATGATAAGGGCATTCTTATCCATAACTTATCTGAAAAATCTTCAGTATCTGAAAAACGTATGTTCACAAAAGATTTATGTAATTTGGATGTTCAATGGCCACATAAAGGGAATGCGCTTCCCTCAAAGTATCTGCTACCCAAATACAGAGTTCTTCACAAAATCTTTATGTCTAACTTGTATCCTCGATTGGGTAATAAATTTGAATTGACTTCCTTCATTGTTCGTGTTCTTCATGTTATTGCTAGCGGTGGTCATAGTTGTCTACCATCCTTGATTTGTTACTCCATTATTCAGTTTCGACTCCATCCTGGTCACAATGACATTCCTTTTGGTTATTTGATAACTGTATTGGCTACACATATGTTAGTCGATATGCTGGTTGGAGAAGCCCCTATCCATCATCTGATATTTAACAATTTTAATATCAATAAGATGAAGCTTGATTTCCTTCTTGGTGAAGGTGTTGGTGGTGGCAATGATGAAGCTGAACATGAGGAAGAAGCTAGTGATCTTCCTCCTAATGATATCAACATGGATGATATTTTTGAAGAACTTGAATCTGATTCTGCAACTGATCTAGATTATGAGCCTTCTGAGTTTGATGCACCTCTGTGTGTATTGGAAGATAAAGTTGAGAAAATGAATGTTAAGATGGAAAATATGTCTGTTGCCCATGATTTACAATCAAGTATATGTGCAAATATCTTAGGCGCTTGAACAAGGGCATGCACCAACTTGATCCTTCCATCCCTGCTCCTTCATCTGGTTCAGATTAGTTCTTTTAAGTTAGCTGGTTTGTTATAACTTTATTACTCTTGTGTTAGCTTAACTGGTTTTAAGACTGTAGCTATTTTTGACTTAGCTCTGTATATGAATTATGTGGGCTATTTATGCTGGTTAATCATATCATGTCTTGTTTCCACTCATATATCTCTTTCCTTATTTCTCCTCAGCCATTTGTTCTATGCTTCCTTTGTCCTATTGTGACAAAAAGGGGGAGAATGGATAAGGATGTGATGTGTATAATGATTATGTTATGAGGAGGGAGTAACATTGTATGTTACTCAGGGGGAGTATCTGCAGAAGTGGACTGTATGTTATGTTGAATATTGATTTACAGGTTTGCAGGATCATGATCGTATGTCGGTTAATAACAACTGGTAGCTGGTTGATAATAACTGGTACATGATATAACAACTGGTGCATGCTTCTTTAATCACATATTCTGTGTTATGTAACATATCTTGGAAGTGTGTTTTGTCACTAATTTGACAAAGGAGGATAAGTGATATAGTTTATAGCCCTTTTTGTTGTCAAATTTGTGCTGCCAAAGACACTGTTATGCAGCTTGCATCTGTGAAAAACAGTGCTCTACTCAAGATCAGCTTTGTTTGACAAGCACTGTTCACAAGTCAAGAATCTCAAGAAGCTTTCAAGTTTGAGCTCCATCAAGACTTCAAGCCTTGCTACTTTCAAAGGTCTCTTGTCTCTAAGTTTCAATGTCCTTACTTCACTATTGAGGTATGATTGACCTTAGGTTGACTTTTATAGTAGGTCATTCTGGATACATAATTCATATGTTTTATATATATGAGTTTAGATTGTTCTAAGACTAGTCCTGGACTTTGTTCGACTAGTCTTAACACTTCTTCAACCTGTCTAAGAATTTTCTAGATCAGTTGTAAGGTTGTTGCAAAATTCAGATATTTTCTGTTTAGCTTCGACTACTCTTAGGATTTGTTCGACTAGTTGTATGAACAGTGTCGACTGTTTCTTCAACCTGTCGTAGAGCTACGACTCAATGTACAGTGTTGAAGATCGGCTATCTTTGATTAGTCGTGTGAAACCTACGACCAGTCGTGAAACCGTAAAATTTTATCGCACCCAAATTTTCAAATATCTGTTGGTTCTACGACTAGTCATAGAGTTCTTTAGACCAGTCGAAGATGTGATTTGTTCACCTATAAATAGAGTACGAATCTCAGAATAAAATATGGAATTAAAGCTAATTTAATTCGGCCTTCTGAGAGATAAGTCTGTGCTCCATTTTAAGCTAAGTGTGCATATTTAATATTCTCTTTCTTTAGCTTTCCTTATTTGATTTTGTTCCTGTATTCCAATCTTATTTGAAAAGTGGAATTGTTGTATTCCGTCTTCTTGGAATCAAAATCAAATAGAGCTACGCCCAATTGGTTTAATTTAAAATCTGTTAGAACTTAGAAGCATTACAAAGAGAGTATTGGACATTGAACTTTGACATTCAAATCTCTACTCCGACTTGGTTCTTCTGGGCTGCTACAACGAAGGAGAAATTCAGGTATTTTACGTTTGTGTAATTTACTTTCATTTGGTTTTCTTTTGGGATTTGCCAGAAAAATCTCATTGTTTTGGTTATCTGAGGAGAGCCAGGAAAACTCAGAAGAGGGGTTTCTTAATTGCGTAAGGCCACAGAGAAAAACACAATTGTGAAGGTTTTGGGTAAATCTGGAAAACCTATCTTTGATAGTGAACGTTGGTATCCCCTGTGTGAGGATATTAGGAGTGGGTAGTGATGTGTGGTCATTGTTGAACAGTTGGTGTACACACAGGCGAACCACTATAACTCTTTGTCTTGTGGTTTGAATGCTTGCTTAAGTTTTATATCTCTTTTCATTCAGATTTGTGGAATGTATGTGTGGATGTGAATGTTGTAAAATTTACATTTCAAGCACAGTGGGAATGTTGTAATAATTTAGTTTTAAATTCCTGCAATTTATTTCCATTCCTTGCTATTTATTTATTCCTCTCTGGTTTAAGTTTTTGATACAAAGGACGTTATAGAAATAAGGTTGTCCTGCCATAAACCCTTGGTTTTTATGGTGTAAGGTTATCCTTAGAACTAAATTCATATCAACCTCTCAATTCTTGTTTAATGAGGTTGCTTTTATTTTAGGATTGTGATTTGATTTAGATTTCTTGGCTATCTATCTTTCTTTATTCCGCTGTTAAAGTTTTATTTTGGCATCGTCCTATTCACCCCCCCTCTAGGACGTATAGCTAGGCCATTTCAGTATCTATCATCAAGACTAGGTTCATTAGGGGTAGTTATGACTCAGGAATATTGAGGAATGAATGATTTGAACAACTATTACTTTGAATATATATATATATATATATATATATATATATATATATATATATATATATATATATATATATATATATATATATATATGGAGATGTATATCATAACATTCATGAAATCGGTGTTTCCTCTTAGGTGGAGAGATATATACGATAATTTGTGTATGTCGATGCATTGAGTATTGAGCATGCATCTCATGCATTACATAACACTCTGTGCTAATTCTTAAATGCCCACTCTAAATTATTTGTATGCACACCTCATGCCTAGGTTCTTAGGGGATCTCCATGTATATATCTGGTAGAATCATTACCGGATGCCCACTATTTAGTAGAAGCCTATTCAAAGAGTTGATGGGGCCTTGCCCATGCCTACCTAATATGGTAGAAGCCTACCAAGTGCAGATGCGAGTTGACGAATATCCAACCTAAGCAAGTGGATGATTATCCCACTTGATGCATGTATCTCATGTAATTTTGCATCCAGAGGCAAAGGCAGGTGCAGGCAATTAATTATTGTTTTAATTTTTTTGTGCATGAACCATGATGGGTTCACTCACTAGGCATGGCCAGCTGATGTTATATTGATGGAAAAATTGCAACAGAGGTGATCAAGACAGGAAATGTAAGTCAAGTGCTAGAGAATGAGGCCAAGATAACGGACGACCCACGGGATAAATGGTCAGATTCCATTGAGACGACACTGATAAATAATTAGATGAATCATTTTACATGAGTTGTTAATTATGGAATTCAATTTCTTGATTTTAACCATTGATAGTCTGATGTTGTTATGACACTTGTTTCTAAGCATTTTGTGCCAGATGGTCATAAATAATTATGGGTGAAAAAAATCCCAAAGGGGTGGACTATTTAGCCTTGATCCAAAAATTTAGATGATATAACACTCTTTTGGGTCACACTATATGGAAATGTATAAAATTATACCTAAAACTTCTAAATTCATGTGACATGGCTGGACCTGAGATTTGGAATAGGATGATTTTCTGTAAATGATTTCATCCTAATGAATCACGTCAGATGAATGGATTGGATGGAATATATACATGAAAGGTGGCCCTACGCCAAACTAATGTTATGCGTGCCTATCGCAACAATTTCCTATGGTGTGGCCTACCTGAAATTTGATTCGTCACGATCCATTCTGAGAGATCATTTTAGATAATGAGCCTGAAATGGAGGCAGATGGAAGGCTTGGGTGGACCACACCACAGGAAGCAGTGGTGACAATGACTTCATCGTTGAAATCTTTCTTGGCCCACTGTGATGTTTATATACCATAGGTCACATATACAAGGATGAAGAAAAAAAAAATTTATCAACTTGATCCGAAACTTCTGTGCCCCCAAGAGTTTTTAAGCATAGATGTTTCAATCCTCACTGTTTTCTGGTTCGCTTGAGCATTTGATCTGCCTTAATTTTGGGCTTATCAATAAAATTATTTTTCAAAATGAATGGATGGCATAGATAAAAGAAAAAAAGAGTGGGATGTGTGGGTCCCACCCTCCTCCAGGCTCCCATTTCTTTGGTCACTGATGTGAAATGTTGCATGGTTGACCATCGGTGCTAGTGGGCCCCACCAGATGAATGCCCCCCGATCATGCGTGTTTTTCAGATCATTTTATGATATGATCCCAAAAATGAGTTAGATCCAAATCTCAAGTGGACCACACAGTGTTGATTGAATGCCCACCATTAAAAACTTCCTGCGGGCTACGAAAGTTTTGGATGAAGCTGATGTTTATTTTCTTTTTTTTCCCTTAATCCAGGTCTCTACTACCTAATCAACCGGTTGGATGTCAAATAAACACTACATTGAGCCCTAGGAGGTTTGTAATGGTGGATATTCAATCACTACTGTTTTCCCGTGGTGTGGTCCACGTGAGTTTTAGATCTTCCTCATTTTTTTTGGAAAAAGCTTTAAAATAATCTTTAAAATGGATGGACGGCGTGGATAAAACATATACATCATGGAGGAGCCCACAGAACACCGACCACTAGCCAGCTGGCTAGTGGCAGAGTCACTAGCAAAATCCCAAAATGTATGTGTTTCATCCATTTTTATGGATCGTGTTAATCTTCCAACCACAGGAACTTCGTGGAGCTGGGAACGGACTGGCTACTGCCCCTGCCACCAGCATGGAGGCTGATGGTCGGTGCTCTGTGGGCCCATCATGATGTATGTGTTTCATCCATTTTTACATATCATTTTAGGTTTGATCCAAAAATTGGAGGAATATAAATCTCAATCTGACCACACCACAGGAAAACAATAGTGATTGGATATCCACCATTAAAATCCTCCTAAGCCCACTGTACTGTTTATTTGACATCCAATCTGTTGATTAGGTCATTATTTTTATGTAACCATATATTTCTAGATGCAGATTGTATATAATATAGGGCTAGACACACTACAACCAACGATGACGTGTCATCAATGAAAAAGCACTTTGAGCATGAATCAGATGTAGGACCTATAGTGTAAAGGGCAAAATCATCGTCATTACATTTCACTATGGGTCACACATCTTAAGCACAAGGTGCTTTTTCATTTGCTTCATGTCATCACTAGATAGGATATGTTTAATCCCTGTTTCAAGCAATCCATGTCCTATTTTTCTAGTACACATGGCTCACCTGATGATGTGCTGCCTGATTTTTGGGCGATCGCATGTTAGGATTAGATGCCATTGATACTCTACTTTTGGATTCAACGTGCGCACTAACATTTTGCTTTGATACCACTTGTTGGGGGACCACGGAAGCACATGGAGATAAATCAAGCAAAGTATTCCAATCGCACAATCAAACACAATCACAAAGACTCCGAATTTAACATGAAAAAGTCCTTACGGGAAAAAATCACGACACTAAGAGACAAATATCACTATGAAAGCAGAAATCACAAGAGATAAAGAGAATGCCCGATTCAAACAAGCATCGAATCTCCCCTTCCAAGCCCTTGAAAACCTTATGAACGAATTAGAAAGCCTTGAGATGTGTACCCTAATCCCAATTACACCCATATTTATAACCTCTGAGAGAATTACAATCAGAACATGAAAGAAATCCCGTAGAAATCCTGCACTTACGCAATCTGCGTAACTCTGTTTAGTGGGCTTTTGTACAAGATTAGTGGGCCCTCTTATCACATCCATTCATTTTTTTCATGGCCCAAAGGCTGAAACAATGGGTGTTCTCACCACATGATTTCCCCCATCTTCATACCAACTAAGAAATCCATAATTACCTAAATAATCACTCTTCACTATAACTGCTGCCATGTCGATCTGGACACTCATAGTAAATCCTTGCTTGCTGTATTTACCGTTGAATTTCAGTTTCGGTGGGTCCACCACAACTCTCATCCCGGTTGGCGCTTTAACGACTGCACGATATACGGATGGAGAATCTGCGACGTTGGTCAGGACCCGTGAGAACACCACACTGGATGAGTTGGTGTTGTTTAGGATCACCATGAATGATGGGTAATTGAGATCGAGGGTGGCCTTAGAGCAAGTGTAGTTCGATCCGCAGGTGAGGATCTTCATCTGCTTACTCGTGTAGTTTAGCCCACAGAGGAAATTGATATAATCTTGACGGTCGAGATCATACACTAGACCGGGGTCCATTGCCTTGTTCGGATCCACGTGTCCCGCACCATAATCAAAAGGTGTGGCGGCTGTTCCGTTGGTCATATCTAGGATCGGGCCGTGCGTGTTATCAGTTATGTATGCAGTGGTCATTAGTGCAGACCGGATGGCAGCTGGGCTCCAATCGAGGTGGGCTGCACGTAGCAATGCAGCCACACCAACAACCAGGGGCGATGATATGGATGTCCCAGAAGCCAGCACATATTCTGAGACCAAGTAATCATTGCGGATTGGTTGAAATCCACGGTTGGGAATCCACGCGGCCAGGATATTGACTCCTGGGGCTACGGGGTTTAGTATCCATGGGCTCACAATATTGGGCCCACGTGAAGAGAAGTTGGCCACCTGAGGAGCTGGCTTGGATCCTAACACTGTAATCTGGAACTTAATATCCACTGTCGGTGGCTGGGCTGATTTCATGATATACCGCTTCATGATCTCTCCGTCCTTGATGCTGATCGCAACGAATGGCATGAAGAAGTCATCAGGATTCAGAAACTGGGCTGAATCAGTGGCAAAGATCGCCCCTTTTGCGTCGGTCCTGTTCAATTCGCATATCTGAGAAGTTAAGTTCCCAGGCGCGCAAAAGACGATCTTGCCTTTTACGTCTTTCTGATCAAGGGTGTTTAAATCACAGATTTCCTTACTAGCATTCCCATGTCCATAGTAAAGTGGGACATCAGAGATGTAAATGCTCTCAGGATAGATTGACTTCCCTTGTACGGTTGTGATGCCATCGCCAAGAGTGATTGAAGCCGTATACTCTCTATCAATGGTCCCCGCAGCCACCGTCGTGATCCAAGGGGCGCCGTTGACAATGGTGAAAGAGTCTGGCCCACTATTTCCAGCCGAACAAGACACAAAGATTCCCCTCTCCATGGCTGCAAAGGCTCCTAATGCAATACCATTTTCGTCGTAAGGCAATACTGGCAGTAATCCCAATGACAATGACATCAGATCCACACCATCCGCAATTGCCTGATCCATGCCGGCCAGAAAATCGATCGCAGATGTCTCGAGAGTGGATGTGGAGAATGCGACCTTGTAAATTGCGAGCCGGGCCATGGGCGCCATCCCAACGGCCGTGCCCTTAGCATAGCCGAAGTAGTCTGCGTTAGGCGTCCTGCTTCCAGCAGCCGTGGATGCTGTGTGCGTCCCATGCCCGTAGAAGTCCCTTGGTGAATCATAGTCATCGATGTTCGATATGTTCAGGCCACGTTCCTCCAGGCCCTTGCTGAAAGAGCGTGCCCCAATGAGTTTCAGGTTGCAGTTGGAAGAATTGAACTCGGTACCAGTCTCGCATGCTCCCTTCCATCTCTCAGGTACTGGCGGCATTCCCTCATCACTGAACATCTCGCTCTCCGGCCAGATACCACTGTCGATGATGCCGATGATCACATCGTCGCCAAAGTTGGCTGTGGGCCACAAGCCCACATGCCTATTCAGGCCTAGAAACTGAGGGGTGCGTGTGGTATGGAGCTGGGCATATGTCTCTGGGTACGTGGCAAGGTGACCTGGCATTCTCTCCAGCTGATTGAGCTGGGCCTGCGACATCACGGCACTGAAGCCGTTCATCACGTGGTTGTACGTGTACAAGTGTACAGCAGCAATGCCATCGGGCGCCGAGAGGGATGAGATTGTCGACCTGTACCAACTATCATGGTTGGCGAAGGGAGTTGGTATAGATGATTTGTCCATGTGGATGATGTAGGGCCGACGTTCATCGGCCGACGATGATGTGGTCACATAAATGAGAAGGAAGATTAAGGAGAGGAGCATGGAAGGGGTGATGATGTGGCGTGCCATGGCTAGTGACATGGACCATGTGTTGGGAAGAGAGGTTAGTATTTGGGATTTCTATATATAGACATCAGATTCGTTCAGCTAATTAGTAAAAATGCAAGCAACAGTACCGATTGAGAGGAATTTTCAACAAAGCTTTCCCCAGTACTAAAAAATCTGTTTACATGGTATACACTGGTTTTCAATTCTATGGAGTGGGGATCAATATCGTTTTTGTATTTGACTATTCCTGAGAAAGGGCAAGCCAGAGAAAATCGAAAGGCCAGCATTTTGAAACTGACGGTACGTTTAGTCACTCGTTGACTAGACTTACTGTGGGCGGCTGCAATGTCTCATCCACGGATGGAGACTCTGAAAAAGAATATCCCACATTGGAATATTTCAATCTTTTAATTGTTTGTGGGTTTTCCTTCAAATATGAAATATCTTCTTTAACCATTTTCTGTCGGCAGTCGAGAGCATTATTTTGGGTATCCCAATCCATGGTGAGGGCTTACAGCAGCATAGGCCCACCAGGTTATAGAAAGAGGGCCTGTGCTCATAAATTTGGCTCCAAGGTCAGGCCCTAGCTCAAAATCTAAGCATAGTTTGCTGGCTTAGCCAAACAAGGCCAATGATGAATGCTCTTGATGTAGAGTGGGTTGCAGACCGTTTCATAGCCAAGCAAATTTATCATAATGTGGTCTAATTAAATGTATTTTTTATGTACCGAAAAGAATGGAAAGTCTAAAATTATTTTGAGCTAATAAAGGTTAATTAGAGCTCAAAAAAGATGATGATCAAGTATATTGAAGTTTTAAAGTAATCAATTTGAAAGATCAAAAGATATTAAAAGTTGAATATGTGCTGAAGAATTGAAGAAAATCAAGTCAAAGTAATTTGGTCGACCTTAGAAAGGTTCAGTCGACCGTGACTTGCTGGACAACCAAGCTATGCTAGACAGACATGTATGGTCGATTGAGCACTAGTCCGGTTGACTAAAGACATAGTATGGTTGACCGATCAAGTGTGAAAGTTATTGTGTAAGTACGTATTTTTCAAGGTTGGTGGGAGTAAAACCTATATAAGAAGATCTTTAAATAAGAATTAGATCCATCTTAGGGTTTGACAAGAGAGAATGTCACGCCCCGCACTTCAAATATAGAGTGTGCATCCTCAAAACTGAGTTACGGTCCATGACTCATACACTAAGTGTACATAAATCCGCCCATTACACAATTATTAAAAGGCACAATTTACATGTATTATAGATCGTAACCATATTAACATTCATGCCTCTAACTGCTTTTACTTTATTTATTAAAACTTCATTTATAACATTTATATTCATAAAATAAATTATCAAACCGGTCGAAGTCCACCCATTTGGGACTTTATTCAACTAAAATAATCAATTATCGTCATCTAACAAGGTTATGGCTATAAACATATTTCAAATTTAATCAAATCAGCAATAATTAAAATGAATGAAAACTATTTTTTTTTTAAAAAAAAACTCCTATAATCAATCGCATAATCAATTTAGTTGTCTAATGCATCGAGCTCATCTTCCAACAAATACGGCCATTGGTTTTGAGTTTCATCCACCAACCCAGCCTCATTTTTACGTATTTAATTCGATTGTCTTGCATCATCCATCGCTGTATGGTAATCTACAATGTTAGATGGTTAGGCTAGTGAGTGAACCCAACATGGTTCATACATAGCACAATATAACATAGCATAATATAATTGAAATAGTGTGCATGTAATATGAGCATGAATGCAAAAATGTCATGAGGCCTCTTTGGTTGGATGTGTAAAATAAAAAATTGTATCCTTCAAACATCCATTGTAAGTAGGCATAGGCAATCTGTACCCGTCAGACATCCACCTAGCTTAGCATGGTTAATCATATATCTACTCCGTGAGTAGGCATCCACTATCGTGGGCATCTGGTAACGAATCTACTAGACGAAACCATCCAAGAAGATTCCCTAGGAACCCAGGCACAAGATGTGCATGCAGTCATAATGGATGCATGTAATGGGTGCTCAATGTCAATGCATCAGCATGTGTAGATCAACAGATACATCTCTTTTTGAGAGGAAACAACGAATTTCAGAATATCAATGATTTGCATGTTTGAATCATAAATCATATGACAAGAATCATACTAGCATAAGCAATATAACATGCCAAGCATATCAATTCAAACAATCACAATCACCACCTCATCCAACTTAATCATACATATATTAGACACGTTGGGATTCACTCACCTATTTAGAATAGGGTCAAATCCTTTGAATAATCGAACGGTTTGGAATCTATACTTCAACTCCCTATTAAGAAGTTTAGCGTACTACAATTCAATCATAGTGGGGTCCACCTTTGATTAAAGCAAGATTACCTAACATTAATTATTAAATTTAAATTTGAAAAATAATAAAGGTTGTTAATCAATGCAGTCGATCGATCGAGACAGCTCAAAGGCCTTCGATCAATCCAACCATAGATCGATAAAATTTGAATTTAGTTCTTTAAGTCTCTAGACACTTTTCGTCACCTTAGATCGATTGAACCCTGCTCATTGATAGATCAAGTTTGGTCATATTCAATGAGTTTACTTGTTGGACAAATTTGGTCATGATTCTTAATCGGTACCCTTGATTGATCGAGACCACTCAAGGAGACCCTCGATCGATCGAACCTAGACATCGATCAATCGAAACTTAACATGATTTTTCAACTTTAATTACTGGACAAAAATCGAACCATTTGATCGATCAAACACTGATAAGTTCTGTTAGGTGATTTAATTTTGTAAAATTTTTAGAGTTTCTTCCTTTCTTCCTTGTTTTTATGAAAACTATGGATTCTTAGATTGGGTCCAACCCATCTAATGGATTTTCTCCTTGTCAAATTCGGAATGACCAAATGATCGTTTGGTTTTAAAATTTCTGAAATCCATAACTAGAAATTGAAAACTATTTTTCGGCATAAACCATCTTCATCCATACTATTTGCGGATCACTGTGGGAAATCCCTCAGTCAAATCAGGGTCGAGCATAACTCAGCTCTCGAGTTCCAAAACATCACTTATGCAACATATTTAATGATAGATGTATGTTGTTTGTATTAGTGCATAAAACATGGAATAGATTAAGCCAAAACACAGATATAATTCAGGGATAAGTGAAGAAAGCAAGCGGAAGACTTATAAAAATATATGTGTACAAGTGCAAATCCCTGAAGTACATATACAAACCAGGTCGTAATGAAAGTGTTACTATTAAAATTACAAGTATCAAGTTACATCATTTAATTCCCAAAACTAATCCCAGAATCCCGCGCATCGAACAAGGCTCGCTAGAACCCGTCCAAAAACTGTAAGAGAAAGCGGCCTCATCATCATCCATCTCCCGCTCGCCTCGGAAGTCGCATCAACATCTGCAGCAGGTAAGACAGAGTCTGGTGGGTGTTTAACACCGCCCCAGAACGTGGGAGTGAGTGATCAACTCAGTGGAATAATAAGGCACTGGTTAACATGTTATCAGTTCAATCAAGCAGTAATGATAAAGCAGAACAATTAAATAAGTCCTAAGTACTCTTGTTAATGCAAGGATGTATGCAGAATGATGCGTGCCCTCACGCGTACACCCTCAGCGTCTTCATCTTACGTTACGCATGACACCACCTCAAAGTGCGCCACATCTACAAAGCACATGCAAATGCGGTGCATGGATATGATTACCAAGTTGTTATTAGTCCTTTTCATATAGCAGGATTGGGAAGCTAAGATACCTTCCTCATATCACCATCCAAACAGTGATCCATTCTAGGGTCGTCAGTCCTAGATATCTCATACGATCATATGGTTGTAGGTCGTAGCAAAGGGCTCGTCACCAATCAATGCACGCCTATCATACCTTTGTTACTACACTAAGGCTCGTCACCTCAATGCGGTATCCAGGCATGCTCGAGGTCACTACAAAGGGCTCGTCACCAATCAATGTAGGCCGACAGCACGAATATAGTGTCCCATACCACCATAATCGGCTCACGAGTTTAGTTGCTCACTGGTCACTACGAGGAGGCTCGTCACCCCAGCGTAGGCCGACAGCTCGACCACGGTGTCCCATACCACCATGTCCGGCTCATGAGTCTTAGCGGATCAAGGTACCATGGTTAATAGGATTTCATTGGTAAGTTCGGTACCCTAGATTCAAGCAGTAGCGTCCATACATGGTGAACATACATCGGACAATCGGGTTACTTGACGAACTCGACTAGCACGAGCGCACGTTGGGTTGAACGACATAGAGTGCGCAAACACTCCGCGTGGCCAAACCACTGCCGACAACTCTAATACGACTCGGGTTCGTCTAATACGTCCTACGTGGCGAAAGCAACCTCAACCACGAACTTAAGGCCGATTACCGATTTCCTGGACTAATGCATAGTCCCACACATTACACTACAACAGATATTCGTATTGAATGTAGGACAGTAAAGGAACAACAACTCAAATCATGTGGTACTCAAGCATTTGAAGAATATCAACTTAACATAAATGTAAGCATAAGTAATGCTTGAACTTAAACAACAAGGAATGTAACTTGCAAGAAGGAAATCATACACACTAGTGGGAGAGTTGAGAATCGCTTCTCAACGCCCATACTAGGTTGAAACATCACACTTTAGATCATTCAGACATTTCTACAAACACTTAGAATACACAATACAACATATGTGATGTATGTTGAAATACACACATTTGGACAATTCCTTTTACCAAGGAGTTGTCGCACATACATCTAGCATACATACATGAATAATAACATGGCAAACACAAGTGCATATTTTATACGTATACAGTACTTTATACATACACATAGAATACGCAAATCTCAATATAACACATGCATATCAGGAACGCAAAGTAAACACAACATTTGGCATGTAAAATCTCATCCATAACAAGAATAAATCATTAATTGGCATTGAAAGCCTTGAAAACCATAACCTATATGCTTAAAGTCCGCACCTTAAGACAGAAAAGAAACACCGAACTGATTTAGACGAGTTGTCTTCGTCAACGGCGATAGAATACCCTAAAGCAAGGATAGAAATGAGATACAACAACACCAAGACTAATCTAAGCTCTAACACAGATTAGGGTTAGGTTAACTTACCCAAAGATGAACTCAGAATCGTCAGAATAACGATTCAAAGGATGAAGAAGAATAGGAAAGAATCCAAGATGATTCACTAACTTTTCTCTCACTTTCTCTCTCTTTTCCTCTCTCTTTCCAAGCTAGGGTTAGAGAAAATTCGTATGGAAAAGAGAGCTAGGGTTTAAGGACTATAAATAGGCCTAATATTGATGAAAATAACCCCAGGGCCAAGGTATACTTAGGGTATAACCAAAACCAGCCTCTCACGATCCAACGAAGCACTTCTGGTGGGCCTATAACCACGAAAGGTCGGACTTAAGCTCTTTGACCATGGATCTAGGTCAAGCTGAGTTTTCGTACCGACCAGCTCTTCAGATCAGCCGTGGCGGACCACACTCAATTCAACGGAGAATCTCGATCAGTCCACAAGCACAAGGACATGCCAGGGCCACCTTCCCTGATCGGAGGGTGAAATTGGGTCAGAATTAACGGTCCGATTGCTTAAAATCATCGCGCAAGCGACACGACTCAGATTTCATAAAAGCTTAATAAATTTCCAACCGTTCCCACACTCTTCACTCCGACTCAATCAAATCGACCCAGAACATCACATGGACTTGATTTTCGAGGTGATGGTCAAGCCCAACATAGTGACCGCAACAGCCTAAGATCATCGCTATCGGACTTTCGACGCGCGGTCCAGGTCCGATCCAGAACTTCCAAAAATTCTCCAGAACAACTGGATTTAGCGATGGATCCCAGATTTCAGAGTAACATAGCGCTAACTAATCTACAAGTTTTGAGTCATGCAGATACAATTTAAAGTGATTGATGCGAATTTCACAAGCAATCGAGTATAGCGCTAATTACCCCAAAAACAACTACTTAGGGAAAGATTAACACAAAAATTTCCAGGGTCATTACAATCTACCCCCCTTAAGAAAATTTCGTCCTCGAAATTCACACCTTCTCATATTCCTCAAGGATCAGAGGGTAGCTCTTCCTGACCTCAGCTTCAGATTCCCAAGTAGCCTCTTCCACACCATGATGCGTCCATAGCACCTTCACAAGAGGGATAACCTTGCTACGCAATACTTGCTCCTTCCTGTCGAGAATACGCGTCGGTCGCAGTACATAAGTGGCATCCTCACTCAACTGCACTTGCTCCCAACTGATAATATGCGAAGGATCAGGAACGTACTTCTTCAGCATATAACATGAAATATGTTATGCACACCCGCAAGAGGTGTGGGCAAAGCAAGGTGGTATGCTACCGCTCCCACTCGATCCAGAACTTGAAATGGACCAATAAATCTCGGCGTCGGCTTCCCTTCTTACCGAACCGTAGAACTCCCTTCATAGGAGAGACCTTAGAAAAACATGGTCTCCAACCTCAAACTCAAGCGGTCGACACCTCGTATCGGCATAACTCGCCTGCTCTGGGCTGTCGAAGTCGACGTCGAATGATGTCAACTTTCTCTGAAGTCACCTGCACAACTTCGGGCCAAGCAAACTACGCTCGCCAATTTCTCGCCCAACAATGTGGTGCTCTGCACGGCGACCATACAACGCCTCATAGGGAGCCATACCGATACTATTGAAACTGTTATTATACGCGAACTCGGCATAAAGACAATCATCCCAACCGTCCTTGAAATCCAAAACATAAGCTCGCAACATATCTTCCAGAATCCGTGCTCCGTCTGCCCATCTATTTGCGGATGAAACGCGGTCTTGAACTTCGATTTCACACCCATCGCTTCATGGGATACGAGTCCGGAAGATAGATGTGAAAAGCGTGTCTCTATCGGACACAATCTCGGGAACTCCATGCGGACGTACTATCTCCTTGATATACAACCTAGCCAACTCGTCTGCAGAGTTAGTGACTCGATCGGTAAGAAATGCGCCGACTTCGTTAATCGGTCGACGATCACCCAAATAAAGTCATATCCCTTCCTCGTTCTCGGCAACCCATAAATAAAATCCATAGAGATGAAGTCTCACTTCCATTCTCCTATGGGCAGGGCTGAAGCAAACCCGGAGGTCGGCGATGCTCGGCCTTGACTGCTGGCACATGAGACAATGAGAAACAAACTCAACAATCCGGACCTTCATATTGTCCCACCAATAAGATCTCCTCATATCCTCGATACATCTTCATGCTACTGGATGCATCGCAAGCTTAGAACTATGGGTTAACTCGAGAACCTCCCGTCTCAAGTCGGGGATGTCGGAACACATAACCGGCCATGAAATCGTAGGCCCCCATTAGAACTAACACTCCAATCGGAGTCCTCATCTCTACATCTTCACCAAAAGCTCATCATCTGCCTGAGCTGCAACGATCCTCTCGTCGATAACGGGCTGTACACGAATGTGTGCGATAACCTCATATGGCTCAACCACCATAAGCTTCTGCTCAAAATCGCACACGAACTCCAACATATCCCACTCTACTATCATCAGCGGAGCCACAAACTCAATAGCCTTCTTGCGACTCAACGCATTTGCCACAAGGTTCGCCTTGCCCGGATGGTAAGAAACATCGAACTTGAAGTCCTTCAATGTTTCCATCCATCTGCGCTGCCTCATATTCAAATCACGCTGCGTGAAAATATACTTAAGGCTCTTGTGGTCGCAAAAGAGCTCGAACTCCTCACCATAGAGGTAATGTCTCCAAAGCTTTAATGCGAATATGACTGCTGCTCCATGTCGTGCGTAGGGTAATTCTCTTCGTGTTTCCTCAATCGACGCGAAGCATAAGCAATCACCCTGTCCTTCCGCATAAGGACACAACCAAGCCAACGCGAGAGGCGTCAGGATATATAATATACTTAACCCCTTGCTCGACAATACTAGCACAGGGGCGGACGTCAACTTGTCCTTCACTCTGAAAAGCTAACTCCGCCATCTCATTCCAAGCAAACTTCAAATCCTTCCGTGTCATCTACCGGTCTGACAATCTTCGAGAAGTCTTGAATGAAGCATCGATAATAGCTTGCAAGACCCAGAAAACTCCTTACCTCGATAACTGAACCACCAGTCCTGCACCGCAGCTACCTTGGCAAGATCGACTATCCCTTCCTTGGACACCACATGTCCCAAGAACTTGACTTCCTCTTTCCAGAAATCACACTTCTTGAACTGTGCGAAAAGCTGATGCTCCCCAAGATTATCCAAAACCACTCTTAAGTGCTCCTCGTGCTCTTCCCGGCTCGCCGAATAAATCAAGATGTCATCGATAAAGACAATGACGAATCGGAACAAGAATGGCCGAAACACCCTGTTCATCAGATCCATGAACACGGCCGGTGCGTTCGTAAGACCGAACGACATCACAAGGAACTCATAATGACCGAAGCTAGTCCTGAAAGCGGTCTTCTGCACGTCCCCATCCTTGACGCGCAACTGATGATACCCTGACTGCAGATCAACCTTCGAAAAGTACCGTGCCCCCTTCAATTGATCAAACAGATCATCAATCCTGGGCAAAGGGTACTTATTCTTCACAGTTACCAAATTCAGCCTGCGATAATCAATACACAATCGCAAGGAACCATCCTTCTTCTTCACAAACAAAACAGGTGCTCCCCAAGGAGACACACTAGGCCGAATAAAACTCAAATCCAGCAAACCATCTATCTGCTTCCTCAACTCCTCCATTTCACTCGGAGGCATACGATAGGTGGGTAATGAAATGGGCGCCGCACCAGGCATGAGGTCGATAGCAAAATCAATCTCACGCTGAGGAGGTAATCCAGGAATCGACTCAAACACATCTTCAAACTCCCGAACTACCGGCGTGCTAACTAACGCCGATTCAGCCATACTCTCCAACAGAGAAGAATAATAATCAATACGAAGAGGGTAACTAACCTGAACTGGGAAAGTAACAGTCTCGCCCTCAGGTCCATGGATCGTCACTGATCTAGCTTCACAATCAATCTCAGCTCGCATCCTCGTGAGCCAATCCATACCCATAATAACATCGTAATGATAAAGCGGTGCGACTAAGAAATCAACACGGATCGATCCACTTCCAAGATCGACCAAACAATCCATACAACGCTTGCCCAAAGCAGAGGAAATCCCCGTAGCGGTAGTAAGCGTCACTCCTTGCATAGGAACAGATCTCAAACCCAAACGCCTAACTGCCGCATAAGATATAAGAGAAGTAGTGGACCCTGTATCCACCAACATAGAAAAGAGAATACCTTCAATGTGCGCTGTCACCTCGAAGGATCTCGGCACCAAGTCAGACATAGGCGCTTCAGCTGAAAGCGCATGAACTCGAGCCTGCTGCTGATGATTCGGCGGAGGAACCATGGGCCGCTGAGGTGGCCTGAAGCTAGGAACTGCAGGTCTGAAGGATGGATGAGCTGGCGCTGAACGAAGAGGTGGAGGAGAAATAACCTGAGGCATCGGACGGCTAATCCTCTGCGGTGGAGTAAATCCACTAGCTCGCATACGAGAGAAGCAAAAACGGTCCAAATGCCCCATCTTCCCACAATACGAACAACGAAGATCAGCTCTCAACTGCTGAGCGGGCGACGCTGAACGCCTAGGAAGAGAATCTGCTCGCGGCCTCTTGCTGAGAAAAGGGGTACCCTGAAAGTTCGGTTGTAGCCTAGGAACCATCGGTGCTCACATGCGGGATGACCTATCCCCGTCCTGCTCTGCTCGCAAGGACATGCTCACCAGCTCCACATAAGAAGAAATGCTAGCACAGCAAATCTTCGATCGGATCTCAAGTCTCAATCGCTCAGAAAAACGCCGCATCCTCATCGGCTGATCGCCCAGAATCAAAGACACATACCAACCCAGCTCAGTGAACCGGTTCTCATACTCCGTCATCGACAGCCCTCCCTGGCGGAGGCGAAGGAACTCACTCTCCTTCTCATGTCGGTACGTAACTGGGAAATACTTCTCATGGAAGCGTGCTTCAAATGCCTACCACGAGCACTCAAAACCTTCCTCGACAGTGCGAAGAACACTGTCCCACCACAGACTGGCCTCATTCTCAAACATGAAGGAGGCAAGCTCAACCTGCTCAACCTCTGAACAATGCAGCGGCCTCAGCATCTTAGAGATGCAGTCGATCCAATACTCGGCCTCCTTGGGTCTATAAGAACCCGCAAATGTAAGAGGTCGTAAGCGCTAGAATCGCTCAAAAGTGCCGCTGGCACTGGCATCCCAGATGGAGGCATAGGTGAAGCAGGTGGAGTCGCCCCCACTGACTGAGCAAAGATGTCAGCCATGGAAGAGAGGAACTCCTGCTGCTGCTGCTGCTGGTGGTGTTGCTGATTTCTGCATCAACAAAGATCATTGCCACCCCAACAGGTGAAACAGATGAAGGTGCACGGCTCGGCTCAGGAACCAAGGCGTGACTGGAGGAGCCATAGGTGTCGGCCCAACACCGGCATGAGACGGGCCCGTCTGTGGATCCGTTTGGCTATCGCTCAAGGGAGGAACCCCAGCAAGCAACTCAACCAAAGAGAGACGGGCCAAGTCTTCGAACCCTTAGGAGGCATCCCTACATTCAACAGAGAATGCAACCTGTCAGATTCTACGTCACATAATCCATCCACACAACAACACACAGCACAACTCCAAAGATAAACAACATGCATTCCATTAATCAAAATCGTCGCAATACAAGTAGTGCAAAGCATTACATGAATCACGACTAGGAAAGCATGTAAACAACAACATCTAACACTTCAAGCAACAACAAACAACTACAAACAACTCCAACTATAAGCCAACAACGACAACACAAAAAAAAACAACAAACAAAGCAAAGGACCGCCACGATATCGAAATCAGGAGATGGAGGGGGGCACCCTTATCCTACAAGCAACACAGAATAGTCTGAGTTCGAGTCACCTTCTTAAACTTATGTTTAACAAGGCCTCAAGATTAACACTATTTGGCTCCCCTTCTTCAAGCCCTGCAAGACGGGCATCTCCGCCGCTCGCGCCGCTCGCGCCACGGGAGAGCTATCACTCGTATCCTGTGCCTCATCCTCTTCCTCGCCCTGCTCTGTTTCTTCCTCCTCAGCACCACCTTCAGAATAACTCTCTTCATCATCGCTCTCGACTCCCTCACTCCGAGGCATGTCGACGAACCGATCTCCATCTCGCAAGAGTCCTCGGTTTAATATGACGAAAGAACCGGCTTCTCCCCCAAGCCTATAGCCAAACTATGTGCAAGCTTACAAATGAGGCGGCCAAATGGAAGCTACTCCTGAGCGATGAGAATAATCTGGCGTAGGATGTACGTCGGCACACACAACTTTCTTTTGCCCCAGATAAGAAAATCTACCATCGCGTACACTCCGGTTGCTCCACCTTGGGTATACATTGAACGTACACATGTGATGAAGCAAACGAAAGTCGTCCGTCATGTAGGTAGCCAAGACTCCTATTAGGCCGCCATTCGACCAGACGACCAAGATCGGGTGCGACGATCCCTCTCGCCATCTGTTCAAATTCTTCGCATGCACCCCACCAAGTGGCACATTCAGAGTCGGGATATCAAAGCGACATTGACTATAGCCTCCCACCACTACCACAAGGAATTTTGAACTGCAGACACCAGCAAAGGATTACGAATATTGGCATAAAAGCTCAAATAAGTATTAGCATTCGCACGATACTCGCCTTCAAACAAGGGACACCAACCAGCCCCTTCTAGGCGCTCCAACAACAAAAACTCACCATACAGCCGCGGATCAACATGAGCCTCAAAAAGGACTCTACGGCCTTCATAGACTCCATGCGATAGCTCCGCCAACAAAGTTCTACCAATGGGAGCTCGAGGATCGAGGTCCCGCTTGGTCTGAAATTCACGAGTGGCGGACGTGCTAGCGGCGGCACCTCTCGGCCTCCGTGCACGGGTTGGGCGGCTAGGCCCGGCTTCATCCACGGGCGCTCTCTTCTTCCCCATCAAAGAAAGAAGGGAGGAAATGGAAAAGATGGCCGTGATAATCTCAAAGAGGGCCATGAGAAATGAGAGAAAGAGAGAAATAGGAAGATGGTGAAGCTTCCACACACTTGAGAGCCCAAAAGGAAATGTGAGAGCTCAAATGAGAAGGAAAGGAAGCATAAACAGTAATTGTGTGAGGGTTTTGAGATGGCGTGATGAGGTTTGCATGAAAATGGAAGAAGAAGAGGATTTAGAAGGGATTTAGAAGGGTTTGGAGAAGGTTTTCAAGAGAAAAGAGAGCTTGGGAGGGGAGTTTGTGAAGGAAGTAGGGTAAAGGAAAGGTTTTAAACAGAAAACCATGGAGGGGTGGGCCACCTTAGGCCAAGAACTCGTCGGCCCGCGCCGTCCCGGCCCGCTGATCGGCGAGCCCTCGCCGAACCGATGATGGCATCGCCGGTCTCTAGACTGACCAGCGATGCCTCACCGTTTGGGCGAGGTCCTCCAGGTCCCCCATGGTTAGAAAGATGTGGTTACCCCCATGGGCCCCACAGGAAATGCCCCGATCGGCCCCTTGCATGATTTAACGCCTATCGGGCCATTCTAGCAGAAATCTGATTCAAATAAAGATTTCTTGAAAATTTAAGGGTTGAAAAGGGAAGATAGACCATCTAAACTCATTAATAGATGGTCTAGGAAAGGTTTCGGGTCGCTGTGTGTGATCAGGAGAGAGCACAGACTCGATCTCGGCGAACGTTTTCAGGAAACTTTCGCCGATAGAAGCTATGGAGCACAAACACAAAATCTACGATAGACCCGCACCCAAATACACTAAAGTGGCGACAACGTGCGGTGTGTGACCATAACCCAGGTCCGGTTTAATCCAGATCATGCTCTGATACCAACTTGTAACGCCCTGAAATTCGGGGGTCGAGCATAACTCAGCTCCCGAGTTCCAAAACATCACTTATGCAACATATTTAATGATGGATGTATGTTGTCTGTATTAGTGCATAAAACATGGAATAGATTAAGCCAAAACACAGATATAATTCAGGGATAAGTGAAGAAAGCAAGTGGAAGACTTATAGAAATATATGTGTACAAGTGCAAATCCCTGAAGTACATACACAAACCAGGTCGTAATGAAAGTGTTACTTATCAAAATTACAAGTATTAAGTTACATCATTTAAATCCTAAAAATAATCCCAGAGTCCCGCGCATCAGAATAAGGCTCGCTAGAACCCGTCTAAAAACTGCATATAAGAGAAAGCAGCCTCATCATCATCCATCTCCCGCTCTGCCTCAGAAGTCGCATCAACATCTGCAACATCAGAACCTAAGACAGAGTCTGGTGGGTGTTTAACACCGCCCTAGAACGTGGAAGTGAGTGATCAACTCAGTGGAACAATAAGGCACTGGTTAACATGTTATCAGTTCAATCAAGCAGTAATGATAAAGCAGAACAATTAAACAAGTCCTAAGTACTCTTGTTAATGCAGGGATGCATGCAGAATGATGCGTGCCCTCACGCGTACACCCTCAGCGTCTTCATCTTACGTTACGCATGACACCACCTCAAAGTACGCCACATCTACAAAGCACATGCAAATGCGGTGCATGAATATGATTACCAAGTTGTTATTAGTCCTTTTCATACAACAGGATTGGGAAACTAAGATACCTTCCTCATGTCACCATCCAAACAGTGATCCATTCTAGGGTCGTCAGTCCTAGACATCTCATACGATCATATGGTTGTAGGTCGTTGCAAAGGGCTCGTCACCAATCAATGCACGCCTATCATACCTTTGTTACTACACTAAGGCTCGTCACCTCAATGCGGTATCCAGGCATGCTCGAGGTCACTACAAAGGGCTCGTCACCAATCAATGTAGGCCGACAGCATGAATATAGTGTCCCATACCACCATAATCGGCTCACGAGTTTAGTTGCTCACTGGTCACTACGGGGAGGCTCGTCACCCCAGCATAGGCCGACAGCTCGACCACGGTGTCCCATACCACCATGTCCGGCTCATGAGTCTTAGCGGATCAAGGTACCATGGTTAATAGGATTTCATTGGTAAGTTCGGTACCCTAGATTCAAACAGTAGCGTCCATACATGGTGAACATACATCGGACAATCGGGTTACTTGACGAACTCGACTAACACGAGCGCACATTGGGTTGAACGACATAGAGTGCGCAAACACTTCACGTGGCCAAACCACTGCTGCCAACTCTAATACGGCTCAGGTTCGTCTAATACGTCCTACGTGGCGAAAGCAACCTCAACCACAAATTTAAGGCCGGTTACCGATTTCCTGGACTAATGCATAGTACCACACACCTTACACTACAACAGATATTCCTATGGAATGTAAAACGATAATGGAACAACAACTTAAATCAAGTGGTACTCAAGCATATGAAGAATATCAACTTAACATAAATGTAAGCATAAGTAATGTTTGAAATTAAATAACAAGGAATGTAACTTGCATAAAGGAAAACATACACACTAGTGGGAGAGTTGAGAATCTCTTCTCAACGCCCATACTAGGTTGAAATATCACACTTTAAATCATTCAGACATTTCTACAAACACTTAGAATGCATGACACAACATACATGACGTATGTTGAAATTCACACATTTGGACAATTCCTTTTACCAAGGAGTTGTCATACATACATCTAGCATACATGCATGGCAAATAATCATGGCAATCACATGTGCATATTTTATATGCATACGGTACTTTATACATACACATAGAATACACAAATCTCAATATAACACATGCACATCAGGAATGCAAAGTAAACACAACATTTGGCATGTAAAATCTCATCCATAACAAGAATAAATCATTCACTGGCATTGAAAGCCTTGAAAACCATAACCTATACACTTAAAGTCCACACCTTAAGCCAGAAAAGAAACACCGAACTGATTTCAGACGAGTTGTCTTCGTCAACGGCGATAGAATACCCTAAAGCAAGGATAGAAATGAGATACAACAACACCAAGACTAATCTAAGCTCTAACACAGATTAGGGTTAGGTTAACTTACCCAAAGATGAACTCAGAATCGTCAGAATAACGATTCAAAGTGAAGGTTCAAGGATGAAGAAGAACCGGAAAGAATCCAAGATGATTCACCAACTTCTCTCTCACTTTCTCTCTCTTTTCCTTTCTCTTTCCAAGCTAGGGTTAGAAAATTCGCATGGAAAAGAGAGCTAGGGTTTAAGGACTATAAATAGGCCTAATATTGATGAAAATAACCCCAGGGCCAAGGTATACTTAGGGTATAACCAAAACCAGCCTCTCATGATCCAACGAAGCACTTCCGGTGGGGCTAAAACCACGAAAGGTCAGACTTAGGCTCACTGACCATGGATTTAGGTCAAACTGAGTTTTCGTACCGACCGGTTCTTCAGATCAGCCGTGGCGGACCACACACAATTCAACGGTCACTGAATTTTGGTAGTGTCCACAAGCACAAGGACATGCCCGGGCCACTTCCCCGATCAAAGGGTGAAATTGGGTTAGAATTCAACGGTCAGATTACTTAAAATCATCGCGCAAGCGACACGACTCGATTTCATAAAAGCTTAATAAATTTCCAACCGTTCTCACACTCTTCACTCCGAGTTCAAGCAAATCGACCCTGAACATCACATGGACTTGATTTTCGAGGTGATGGTCAAGCCAACATGGTGACCGAAATGACTAAGATCATCGCTATCGGACTTTCGACCGCGGTCCAGTCCGATCTAAAACTTCCAAAAATTCCCGAACAACTAGATTTAGCGTTGGATCCCAGAGTTTTGAGTAACATAGCGCTAACTAATCTACAAGTTTTGAGTCATGCGTATACAATTTAAAGTGATTGATGCGATTTCACAAGCAATCGAGTATAGCGCTAATTACCCTAAAAACAACTACTTAAGGAAAGATTAGCACAAAATTTCCAGGGTCATTACAATCTACCGTCAAATCACTCTAGGGTTCAAAGTCCTAATATGACTTGACTTTGGAATTCTCCAATTTAAATATCATAAACTAATACGACTAGATTTCTTAAACCCGATCTTCCAATATATAGAATTTGTGTAGAAATTACCTTCTTGTGTACAAAACTCCTCCATGGATTCAAGCAATGGGCGTAGGGCTAATCCTCCATGCTTATTGGTTAAATTTAGGGTTTTGAGATAGAAATTTATGAAAAAATAGAGGAATTAAAAATATAACACTTACGATGTGAGGAATTGATCCATTAACATATCCCTCTACTGAGAGTGCTGCTACTAACTAGGATAAGTGTTTGGTTTTGTTAATAAAGAAAAAAAATCAAATTATTAATTTATTTAGTTAATGTCTCACGTGAGTCACAAAAAATAAAGGTCGTTATAGAGAAAACTAGGGAGGAGCTTTGTTGGCGCCTTCCTTCTTCGATTTCTTTTGTTAATTTTAGTTGGTTTTTTTTTTTTTTTGAGATACCTATGCTTAGCTAATCTCTTCGCTAAGGCTAAGGGGTGGACCTTTTAATGGATTCTTAATATAATTAATTCATTTTTAATTTAATAACGATGGTTTGATTAATGAATTGAGATTGTTTTGATTGAATTCTTAGTATTGGTGAAAGTTTTAATATGTAAAATCCCTTGATCTATTATTAACTCCGACTATAATAGATACTTAGAATTTCTTGCAATCAATTAGTTAGCTTTTCATGAAAAATCATTCAATTGAGATTCATATCTTATTAGGATGTTTTATATTGGTTTAACTGTTCTATATTCCAATTGGAATGAATCATTATTCGATTTTAATTGAGTTATTGATTGAATTGTTGAATTGGCATTAAGGGTGGATTAATTAGGGATCCATGGATCTTTAGTTATCATTTATTATTATTTTAATATTATTACTTTGCTGGAAACCCTAATTATATATTTAATTTAGTCCTAGTAGTTTTTTTTCCAAATTAGTCCCTATGGATCGACCTCGATCTTATTGAGTATATACTATTTCGCAACCCTACACTCGAGGTAGCTAAGATCAAGTTTTTGCATTGTTGTCAAAGATAAACGGTTGAAAACACTATAGGATAAGTTTAGTTCTATTTTAGGTTAGAGTTTTATTTATGACTTAGTTTGTTTAGTTCATTTTAGAATTTTTTTTAGAATTTCTGCATTTATAATAGTTTTGTTTGATTAGTTTAGCACTAACATCCTTATGTTTTTGCTTTGGGATTATTTTTTAGTACTCGAGTGTTGTCACCTCATATAACATCCTTCTCTCACCCCTTTTTCATTACTTTCTAGATTATTATTTTGTTGCAGTTAGTAGTTTTCCTTTAGGATTTTATTTACTGTTAAGTTTAAAACTTTTAGGGTTTGTGTGTCTATGTGTTCATGCCCAAGTTAACACGTGATAACACACTTTGACTTCTAAGTGAATGAGGTTTGGTTGAAGGACTATCCATACACCATCATTTAGAAAATATATTGGTACTTGTGAATTAACCAGAAATATGGTTGAGAACAAACCAGACCAAGATGAAAATGAAGTGCATAATGTGTCACCGGTTAGTACGTTGCGTGATTATTTACAACCTGCGAGAACAACCACACCCTCTTGTATGGCTTTTTGTGAAAGCTGATAATATTGATTTCAAACTAGGTGTGATTCAATTACTTCCTAAATTCTGTGGACTTGATTCTGATAGTCCATATTTGCATCTAAAAAAATTGACCAGATCATTACAATTTTGCATTGCAATGATGGACATGACCAGTAAAAAGGATCATCTTCACCATCCGAGACCCATGGATTCAACAACGATGTTGGAACGCCGATAGCCACACACGACACAATGGCCGGATGCACAATCAAGGAGTTGCTCTGATACTATTTGTTATGAAACCTGATGTGCATCCACAGAATAAGTTTTGGAGCTTACCACTTTTCTTCAAGTTGACAGTCACTAATGGCAGTGATGGTGGAGCTCACAGGAGATGAAGATGACACCAAAGATTTCCTTCTGTAGCGCCCTCTCTACAATGGGAACTAAGAACTAACAACATCTTTAATGCTAACCAATCCCATGTCATTCACGAATTCGTTAAGTGCATTGCAAGGCAAGCCCTTAGTGGGTTTGCAATCATCAGCTTCATGCTAATATGTTTTATAGTCACTAGACAGTATTGAATTCTATTCTTCGAAAGCAAAACTTTAAGTCTGTATGTTTCAACTTAAATAAACTTTTATTGTTGTTGGAGAAAAATAAGTGTCCTGGTTTGTCAATTAGCGTGACAAAGGCTTTGGAGCTAAATCCATAATTTGAAGCCCTGAGATAAAATTTTGTAACCAGATCGCTTGACACGTGACTTCATAACATGCGGCAAATTTTGCTTCCATGATGGATGAAGCCGTAATTGTTTATTTTGCCCTCTTCCATGAAACAACTCCAAAGCTCATCATGAAAACATATCTGGATGTGGACCTTCCGCTATTGAGGCACCACAAAGTCCAAGTCTATATATCCAATCGGTTCCAACCAATCATTCCGTTTTTTATTTGAGCATAAATTCTTTCGTCACTTGCAAGTACAACATCACTTTCTTTACGACTCTCCAATGATTTATTCTTGAATTCGACATGTATCTCCCAAGTATTCTAATCACAAAAGCTATGTTAGGTCGAGTGCAAACATACGCATACATATTTCTTCCCACTTTAGATGCATATGAGATATCCTACATTCATTTCCTTTCGAAATCATTCTTGTGACACTATAAAAGGCTAAGCCTAACTCTCTTAACGACATGAGCCTCTCATGGCACACAATTATACATTCCATGTCGTATCTGTTAAGAATCCTTTCAATGTAGGTTTTCTAGGATAGTCCCAAAATACTTCTTTCTCTGTCACAATATATTAATTTCTATACATGTGACAAATGATGTGGTGCCAAGATCCTTCATTTTTAAATTTTTGTGATAAAAATCTCTTAATATTACGTATCATTCCTTTATCGTTGCATGCTAGAATACTATCATCAACACATAAAACTAGGAACACAAACTTCTATTGATATTTATGTATATGCAATGATCAACAACGTTTTTTATAAAACCACATCGTGAAATTTCAAGTACCACTAATGTGATGCTTGCTTTATATCAACCGGGTGTTAATAATGTATAAATTGATGCTTTAAAATCGTATTTTTTTTTCATTTGGATCACATCCAGATACATTCATGAAGGTAACATTCACGAGAATAAAATCGACTATATTGATTAATTCATCAGAGTAAAAGAGTTTAGTAAATAATCAAATGCCCTCTCAATGGGAGCTTATTACAGTTATCGAGTTTGCAGCTGAAGTATAAAACTATCTTCATATTCTTTCAGCATAATCTTCCATAGGGAGATAGTCCTCTAGATCTTCAATCTGTACATCACCTGCATCATCTATATGGTTGGAGAGGGTCAACGCCCTACTCGTAGTGATGGTTATCCTTTAAGATTAACAATAATTCAAGAGATTCATAAAAGTAATATAAGGGTTCTGATACGTCACGTACTCCACCATTATGATAGATATCAGTATGCACAAACAATCTACATAAATGTATGCCTATCAAAGTATGTGTGGCTCATCATACGTAGTGATCACTGTCACAATGTGAAAAATAGTTCATAATATTCGGTTTGACCTACATTCTCATATTTTATTTTAAGAGTCATCAAGATTTATATATATTTATTTGATTGATGCTAAGTATTATGTATGTGTGATTGAGATTATGGCGGATCTTATATTGAATATAATTATCATCTCTGATTAAACTGATTAAGGAATTAAATTAGTACACTTTATGTACGAGTTACGAATTGAAATTCGGGTCTGAGGGTGCACACTTTGTACTCGAAGTTTGGGGCGTGACACAAGGCCTGTATCTATCACTTCACATAAATTCATAAAGATCACTCGTAATAAACATCATATCATAATTCCCAAAAGGGTAGAAAATTGTTAATGATAAATTAAATAATCGTAGGAAGGAAACCAGAACAACATGAAAACATAGTATGTAACTGTTAAGATAAAACATATCAACTTAAAATACCGTAAGCTTAAAGGATAAAACCCTCACCTGATTATTAGAATCACCTTCAAAGGTTGGTAGACGGTCGTAGACACACCTTAAATTCAATTTCTGTCTTAAATCACAAAACTTATATGGTTAAGATTTAGTCTAGGGTTCAGTCAAAGATTAGTTTATACTGGTTATGAATCAACTTAAACTTGGGTATAGTTTAGATGGGTAACTAACCTTGCCCAGTGTCTATTCTCTGAGTCAACTCAGTTGGAATCACTAGTTGATCAATTTACATGGTTATGAGTTCAAAATTGAACGGAACCCGACATCTAATGGAACTAGAAGGAAGGTCTCTACCATGGGACTTTCCTCGTGGCATGGTTGGCTAGAATTGATCTGAACTTGGTTTAGTCGTTGTTGGACTTAGTGGTTCCACTGAGTTGACTCGGCTAGTAAAACTGCTTTTCTCTCTTGTTCTTCTTCTTCTCCACTTTCTTCTCTTATTTTCTTCCTTTTACTTTATTCTTTCTTGCTCTAGAACACGTCCAACAAGGGGTTGGACTCGGCAAAAGATCTCTCTTTTCTTTCTTTCTTTCCTTGTTTTCTTTTTCGTCCTTTCTTTCTCTCTCATTCTCTCTCAAGTACACATCACCTCACACCCATCCCCAAGCAACCTCATAAGTCAATAAACCTTACACAACCCATACCCTTCTTACATAAATTCCCTCAAAGTCAATAAAGTTCTTACACACCCATCTCTCTCTCCCATCCATCACTCCATCACCCATCTCTCTCTCCTTACAACCCTCTCTCTCTCATTTCTCAAGCTCAATTCCAAGCAACCAAGAACACCACACGTCTAAGCTTCCCAAGCTCTCATGGAGGAGCTTTAGTGTGGCCCACTTCCAACCCTCCCATCTCCCATCTCAACCCTCCATTTTTCATCATCTTCCATCAATATTGAAGCCAAGGATTTTGGCATTCCATTGGACCAAGAAGGAGGCCAATAGGTGGGTGATCCACCGTTAGTTTTCTATTAGAAGGTCCACTTATGATAGGACCCATTTTTTTATGTATGTATTGTAATCATGGAGGGCCCATAGTGGCATCACCACCGGTATCTCTTTCTCTCTCTCTCTCTCTTTCTCTCTCTTCGTGTGATGGCTGGTGGCCCACCTTAATGCATGATCTTATTCACACCGTCCATGGTACTGTGGACCGCACCATGATGTATTTGTTTCATCCACACCGTCCACATCCGTTCAGATGATCTGGACGGTGCTGGGTTGTTTGGACGACGCTGTACCGCCCTAACCATGAGGTATGGTTTACATCCACCCCATCCATAGCACAGTGGACCTCACCATGATGCACGTGTGGATCCTCACCGTCCATGGCTTGGACGGTGGGCCACCTCGTTGTATGTATTTCATCCACCGTCCATCTATCTGGACGCTGGTTGCTCTAAAAAAAATAATATATATATATAAATGTATAATATAATATAATATAATATAATATAATATAATATATATATATATCATGTGTGGGCCACACCACGTGGACCCACATGAACCGTTTTGATGGTGGGCCACCGTGGGGTGCGTGCTTTCCCCAGCTGTGCATCTGGACGGTCTGGGTGGGGTGCTCCATGATATTGTATATTAATATATATATATTATGATGGGCCCCACGTGGGACCCACCCGGTATGGGGAACGAATTGGATGGGTGCCTCAACCAGCCATACAGCTGCTGTATGTGGAACTCCCACGTGATGTTTATGTACATCTAAGCCGTCCAGATAGTGGGACCCACTGCTAGACTGACGTCAGCAAGTTCTGTGGGTCCCACGTGTGGTATGTGTTAGATCCAAACTGTCCGTCCCTTAGTGGACCACCCTGGTGTATTTATTCCATCCACACCATCCAGATGGTGCTGGACGGTGCTGGATAATGGCTGGATGGTGCTAATGTACATGGACAATGTTTGGATGGTGCTGATTTATATGGAAAATGTTAGGATGGTGCTGTTGTACCTAGACAATGTTTGGATAGTGCTGATAACTTACATGGAGAATGTTTGGATGGTGCTAGGTTTACATGGAAAATGTTTGGATGGTGTTGGTTTACATGGACAATGTTTGGATGGTGCCGATTTACGCGAACTTTTGGCAGTGCTGATCATCATTAGTGGGCCATGTGCCCTATGGAATGATAGTGTATAGTGATACACATGTTACACCTACAACTATTGAAATGATTTTAGTGTGGTCCAAGCCCACTTGAGGACCCTTGGTGTGGCCCATCCATGAGGCCCATCATGATGTATTTTGGCCCATGGGCGGGGCCCACCTGTTTGTATTATTAGGCCCAGATATGTGGCCCATTTGACGAATACGAGGCCTAAGCAGCGCAGCCCACTTGTTGTATATGAGGCCCACGTATGAGGCCCATGGTGATGCATTTACGACCCATTGCGACAAATTGGAGGCCCATGGGATGAGGCCCATAGTGATATATTTAAGGCCCATGGGCGAGACCCAATATGATGTATTCAAGGCCCATGGGCGAGGCCCATTGTGATGTATTTGAGGCCCGTGGGTGAGGCCCATTGTGATGTATATAAGGACTGATGTAATGTATGATTTCACTATAATGTATGTAATGATGTTTATGTAGGGCACTCCTTGGGAGCAATGTTTGTTAGATGTCCACATTAATGGGCAATGATGGTTGGATGTCCACATTGTGATCTTCCTTTAGGCCTTGTTAGGCCCATTTTCATCATTCTCTTGTGAGTTAACCCAAATAAGTGGGCCTCATTCGCCGTAGACGGATGACTCCGTGCTATCAGATTTGATATAACTACGGCCGAGTGTCGATCTTTATACTATGGTTGATCGGCTGATCATTTATGGACCCTGCCTTATTTATATGTTAATTATCGGTGCTGATTATCGATTCCGATTCCGATTGTCAAGGACGATTCACCGATTCTGCTTATCGATTGATCCGATTGTCGTGTGATAAAATGAGTGATTGTTCATAGCACATGTCATTGGGTAGATTGTTATGGGACTCCTTGGTAAAGGGAGATGCCCACATGAGCGCACGGTATGTGCATGACTAGATTACGTGATTCATGCATCTCGCATTGTGTGACATGTATACTGTATGCCCTAGCGACATCAAGGCCGTAGCCTCCATAGGCATATCGTGGTTGGTAGGATTGGACACCGAAAATTTTGTTCTACATGGGGTGCTATAGATGTCCTTGGTTGAAATTTTCTAAACCCTTATGGTACCACGAGATTGCTCCAATGTCTAGACCGAGTGGGTGCATGAGCGCCGAGTGCTGATTACCAGAAGGCCGTGTTTTCACTGTGTCATCGTCGGTTGGAAGGGGGTGCAGCCTTACCCACCTGATAGGAGGGGGCAAAGCTAGGCTGAGTTTGACCAGCTCGATGAATGGGTCCGTTATCGATGAGTCGAGCCCGATATTGGCAGGTGGATAGTGAGGTCTCTTCCACTTACCTTATTGCGCATGATGGGGCGGTAATCTAGTTTAGAGTGCACTAGACCCCGGTGATATTCCAGAGTTGAACTATATTGATGTATGGACCTAGATGAGGATTGGTATGCTTGAGTTGCATCTCGCATCACATGGCCTTGGTATAGCCGATATCATTCATGCCTTGCATCGCATAACCTAGATACGACTAACAGTATTCATGGATTCGCCAGTATATTCCACATTACTACGATATTACATAATTATGTTACTACATTGCGTACACACTTTCACCACCCTCTAAGCTTTTCTTAAGCTTATTTATAATCACCTTCAAAGGTTGGTAGACGGTCGTAGACACACCTTAAATTCAATTTCTGTCTTAAATCACAAAACTTATATGGTTAAGATTTAGTCTAGGGTTCAGTCAAAGATTAGTTTATACTGGTTATGAATCAACTTAAACTTGGGTATAGTTTAGATGGGTAACTAACCTTGCCCAGTGTCTATTCTCTGAGTCAACTCAGTTGGAATCACTAGTTGATCAATTTACATGGTTATGAGTTCAAAATTGAACGGAACCCGACATCTAATGGAACTAGAAGGAAGGTCTCTACCATGGGACTTTCCTCGTGGCATGGTTGGCTAGAATTGATCTGAACTTGGTTTAGTCGTTGTTGGACTTAGTGGTTCCACTGAGTTGACTCGGCTAGTAAAACTGCTTTTCTCTCTTGTTCTTCTTCTTCTCCACTTTCTTCTCTTATTTTCTTCCTTTTACTTTATTCTTTCTTGCTCTAGAACACGTCCAACAAGGGGTTGGACTCGGCAAAAGATCTCTCTTTTCTTTCTTTCTTTCCTTGTTTTCTTTTTCGTCCTTTCTTTCTCTCTCATTCTCTCTCATTCTTGTCTTTCTTTCTTTCCTTCTTTCTCTCTCCTTTTCTATGGTTTGTTGTCCTCGGCCGAGAGATTTATAGGTTTTCTTTGGAGACCTAGAACCTTCGTGCATAAGTCTGTTTGTTCGGTCGACTTGTGCGAAATGTAGATCCTCTAACCTGGGCATGGTCCATCAAATTGTGGTGGTCATCGGATCAAAGTTCAACTACTGACACACGTCCTCAGTTATACAGAGACCCAATTCTCTTGGTCCACGTGCATTTCAAAAAAATTACAGAATGCATCTTTCCCAGCTAGTCCTCCTAGAGGGATCAAATCTGTCACAGGGAGTTTGGGGAATCGTTAGATGGAGGGCCCAAATCATTTCCTTGATGGGTTCAGTGAGAATGTGCAGTCGTCTGCTCCCCACGCGGTTTGCATCCGAAACCGCCTTCTTCGGTACTCCCAGCATTGTGGGATTTACCAACCTTTTTCCAGGAGTTTTGGTAAGAGTCGGATCCTCCCTTGATGAGGATTGAACGGCTTACATTTGATTAGAGTTGCCGAGCCCGGAAGTTTCGGTGAGGAAGTTCCTGCGAGCGTGAATCGTTCGAACTCTGTCACCACAAGTGCCGACTTTTGTTCGATGGATGGAGTAGGTGGGGTCCGCTTGTGATGATTATTTGAGAAATCCAGTCCCTTCATCAACTCTGTAGGGCCATGATAGGCCATGGACCAAAAGATGAAGGAACTCCAAGTCTTTGGTGGGCCACGACACCCTAATCATCCGAGGCTTCCCGTGTTTGAACGTTACTGAAATCACGTAAAATACATGTGATTGGCTAGCCGTATAACTTGTTAACTAAGTTAATGAGTCTAAAAGAAAACCTTGTTTGTGGTATGGTTTAAATGGGCTATTTCTCCCATAAGTTGGTGAGTTTTAGCTTTAGAACTCATGGGTTTTTTGTATATATTTTTACCGAGTCGACTCAATTCGACACGATGGAATTTTACACTCTTAATGCTGGAAAAAGAAAAGAAGAAGAGATAGAATAAAGGGAGAAGAAGAAAGAAGAAAGCAAAAACAGTTTCAAACCAAGGTAATCCTCTGATCTTTAGATCATTAGGCCTGATATAAAGTTTCACGTGAAATGGATCATGAGAACCATGTGATTTGGAATTCAGGGCATAGGTTAAATGACATTTTCATAATTATTGATGATCTAAGAGTTTTGTGAAATCTAATGGTTCTACATAGTTGTAGGCATGTTTCTAAGTAATTCTTATTAAAGAACTTATGTCTAAATCATTATGGATGAAGGGTCATTCCTTGATTTAGTTAGGGGAATGTACATGGATTAATTAATCCACATGATCAACAGTCGAATGACTTAATTTATAGATAGAGACTGTTCTCAAGGGTTAGATTCGTGTCAGGGAATAGATATAAGGTTAAGATAGTTAGATTTGTATCGTACACATGTACCATTTACATTAAGTTTCATGGTAACACTCGAGAACTTTCAATACTCGGGTATTGAAATATTCGGGGTGTTATATACTATCCTGCTCTGTCATAAGCCTTATCCTAAATGGATCGATCATCAACAGTTGTTGCTGAGGAATTATCAACTAGACTTTGCCCTATTTTTAGGTGAGGTTAGCCATTCAATTATCAAGCATGTGGGTCAATTCCCCATGTTGTATGGAGAGTTAGAAAATAACGACTATCATAAATTGTAATTATTTGGACATTCGCTGACGACAATCGCCTTTATGTGGTATTCCAACATATTGCTTAATTCAATGAAGAGATGGAAAGAAATTTCTATGATTATGTTTTCTTTTCAAATAGGGAAATAACTATAGTCGATCTTGCCTGTTTCCGATAGCTACGTGGCCCATTAAGCTTTCACCGCGTACTCTGATTATTTGATACACTACCCGAAATTATTTCTATCATCCCTACTAATTCATTATGCTTAAGTTTTCAATGTATTACTCGTAAGGTAGATATATATATATATAGGGAAAAGGTCATGCGCTCGACCTCATGAGTCTGTCCCCATGAGGTCGAGCCGTGGGGCCCCACCATGATGCGTTTGAACATCCACCCCATCGATCGGATGCACCATTCCATCGTGGGCCTAGGTCTCAAAATCAAGTCAATCCGTGACTTATGTGGGCCACACCACATACAAAAGTGGAGAGGAGCCGTGCACCTTTAAAACATTCATAATCGATTTTTGGGCCCACCGAGATGTGGTTTGCAAATCCAACCTTGTAACGCCCTGAAATTCGAGGGTCGAGCATAACTCAGCTCCCGAGTCCCAAAACATCACTTATGCAACATATTTAATGAAGGATGTATGTTGTCTGTATTAGTGCATAAAACATGGAATAGATTAAGCCAATAGCAAATATAATTCAGGGATAGGTGAAGAAAGCAAGCGGAAGACTTAAAGAGATATATGTGTACATGTGCAAATCCCTGAAATACATATACATACCAGGTCGTAATGTAAGTGTTGTTATCAAAATTATAA
Source organism: Magnolia sinica (assembly GCF_029962835.1). Lineage (NCBI taxonomy): Eukaryota > Viridiplantae > Streptophyta > Magnoliopsida > Magnoliales > Magnoliaceae > Magnolia > Magnolia sinica. The sequence goes on along the minus strand of NC_080574.1, from coordinate 123,368,670 downwards.
GTATCAATTTACATCATTTAATTCCCAAAAGAAATCCCAAAATCCCGTGCATCAGAACAAGGCTCACTAGAACCCATCTGAAAACTACATAAAAGAGAAAGCAGCCTCATCATCATCAATCTCCCGCTCTGCCTCAGAAGTCGCATCAACATTTGCAACATCAGCAACTAAGACAAAGTCTGGTGGGTGTTTAACACCGCCCCAGAACGTGGGAGTGAGTGATCAACTCAGTGGAACAATAAAGCACAGGTTAACATGTTATCAATTCAATCAAGCAGTAATGATAAAGCAGAACAATCAAACATGTCCTAAGTACTCTTGTTAATGCAAGGATGTATGCAAAATGATGCGTGCTCTCGCGCGTACACCCTCAACGTCTTCATCTTACGTTACGCATGACATCGCCTCAAAGTGCGCCACATCTACAAAACACATGTAAATGCGGTGCATGAATATGATTACCAAGTTGTTATTAGTCCTTTTCATACAGCAGGATTGGAAAGCTAAGGTACCTTCCTCATATTGCCATCCAAACAGTGATCCATTCTAGGGTCGTCAGTCCTAGACATCTCATACGACCATATGGTTTCAGGTCGTAATAAAGGGCTCGTCACCAATCAATGCACGCCTATCATACTTTCGTTAATACACCAAGGCTCGTCACCTCAATGCGGTATCCAGGCATGCTCGAGGTCACTACAAAGGGCTCGTCACCAATCAATGTAGGCCGACAACACGAATATAGTGTCCCATACCACCATAATTGGCTCACGAGTTTGGTTGCTCACTGGTCACTACGGGGAGGCTCGTCACCCCAGCGTAGGCCGACAGCACGACCATGGTGTCCCATACTACCATGTCCGGCTCATGAGTCTTAGCGGATCAAGGTACCATGGTTAATAGGATTTCATTGATAAGTTCGGTACCCTAGATTCAAACAATAACGTCCATACATGGTGAACATACATCAGACAATCGGGTTATTTGACGAACTCGACTAGCACGAGCGCACGTTGGGTTGAATGGCATAGAGTGCGCAAACACTCCGTGTGGCCAAACCACTGCCGTCAACTCTAATACAACTCGGGTTCGTTTAATCATGTCTTACGTGGCGAAAGCAATCTCAACCACAAACTTAAGGCCGATTACCGATTTCCTGGACTATTCATAGTCCCAAACACATTCCAATAAACTGATATTCATATTAACAATTTAGAATAGTAATGGAACAACAACTCAAATCATATGTATGTAAGCATTTGAAGAATATCAACTTAACATGAATGTAAGCATAAATAATACTTGAATTTAAACAATAAGGAATGTAACTTACATGAAGGAAATCATACACACTAGTGGGAGAGTTGAGAATCGATTCTCAACGCCCATTCTAGGTTGATATATCACACTTTAGATCATTCAGACATTTCTACTAACACTTAGAATACATAAAGCAACATACATGACGTATGTTGAAAAACACGCATATGGACAATTCCTTTTACTAAGGAGTTGCCGCACATACAATAAGCATAAGTACATGACAATTAATCATGGCAATCACATGTTCATATTTTATACGCATACGGTACTTTATACATACACATAGAATACACAAATCTCAATAAATCACATGTATATCAGGAACGCAAAATAAACATAACATTTGGCATGTGAAATCTCATCCATAACAAGAATAAACCATTAACTGGCATTGAAAGCCTCGAAAACCATAACCTATACACTTAAACTCCGCACCTTAAGCCAGAAAAGAACACCGAAATGATTTCAGACGATATGTCTTCGTCAACGGCGATAGGATAACCTAAGGCAAGAAAAGAAATGAGCTACAACAACATATAGACTCATCTAAGCTCTAAAACAGATTAGGGTTAGGTTAACTTACCCAAGGATGAACTCAGAATTGCCGGAAGAACGATTCAAAAGTGAAGGTTAAAGGATGAAGAAGAACGGGAAAGAATCTACGATGATTCACCAACTTCTCTCTCACTTTCCCTCTCTTTTCCTCTTTCTCACTTAGCTAGGGTTAGGAAATTCATATGGAAAAGAGAGCTAGGGTTTTAAGGTCTATAAATAGGCCTAATATTGATGAAAATAACCCCAAGGCCAAGGTATACTTAGGGTATAACCAAAACCGACCTCTCACGATCCAACGAAGTACTTCCGGTGGGCCTATGATCACGAAAGGTCAGACTTAAGCTCACTGACCATGGATCTAGGTCAAGCTGAGTTTTCGTACCGACTGGCTCTTCAGATCAGCCGTAGCGGACCACACTCAATTCAACGGTCACTGAATCTCGATCAGGTCTACAAGCACAAGGACATGTCTGGGCCACCTTCCCTGATCAGAGGGTGAAATTGGGTCAGAATTCAACGGTCAGATTGCTTAAAATCATCGCGCAAGCGACACGACTCAGATTTCATAAAATCTTATTAAATTTCCAACCGTTCTCACACTCTTCACTCCGAACTCAATCAAATCAACCTGAACATTACATGGACTTGATTTTTGAGGTGATGACCAAGTCCAACATGGTGATCGCAATCTAAGATCATCGCTATCGGACTTTCGACGCAGCGGTCCAGTCCAATCAACTTTCAAAAATTCCCGAACAACCTGGATTTAGCGATGGATCCTGGATTTTCGAGTAACCTAGCGCTAACTAATCTACAAGTTTAGAGTCATGCAGATCGAATTTAAAGTGATTGATGCGAATTTCACAAGCAATCGAGTATAGCGCTAATTACCTCAAAAACTACTTATGGAAAGATTAGCAAAAAAATTCCAAGGTCGTTACAGTATTTGTGTGTCCCACTTGGATGAGGGGTCAGACCAAGTTTCAGACTCATCCAAATTTTAGGTGGGCCCCACCAAGTGCTTTTATATGTTTTAGTCATGTCTTCACATGATTTTAGATGGTATGTTCCACTTGAGTCTCGTATATGGCTGATTTTTAGGATATCACATAATTTAAAGGGGACCCATCAAATGCACAGTGTTGATTTTCGACATGCATCACGATGGGGCCCACACAACTTGACCTCATGGGAGCTTATCGTGAGGTCGAGCGCATAGTACCTTTTCCCTATATATATATATATATATATATATATATATATATATATGTATATATATATACATATATATATATATATATATAAACACTACAAGAAATTGGCCTTTTACCGACGAACTTATTACCAACGAAATCAATTTCATCGGTAAACATGACTTTTCCCAACGAAATATGATACCTTCAAGAAAAGATTCCCGCCACGACCGAATATGTTCCACCCACCATTTACAATGATGGCCTGGAAACTTTTACCGACAAAATTATTTATCATAGGTGAAAACTATTTTTCCAAATCATTTTGTCGGTAAATGTAATTTTTCCTAACGAACCAAATAGTTCATCGGTAAAAGATGACTTTTACCGACGAAAATAATCATCGGTAAAGGATTTTTTCCGACGGACATAAACCGTTGGCAAAAATCAGCAGTTTAATTTTTTAAATAAAAGTAAAATAAATTTTGGTAACAAATTTGACTAGTCGAATTTCGTTGATAAAGGTGTTTTTCCGACGGACATCAACCGTCGGCAAAAATTGGACTTTCCTCGACGAAATATTATTTTGTCGGCAAAAGATTCCAGCCACGACCGAATATGTTCCCACCACTATTTACAATGACGACCTAGAAACTTTTCCCGACGAAATTATTTATTGTAGGTAAAAACACCATTACCGATGACTCTTTCATCGGTAAATGTAATTTTTCCTGACGAACCAAATAGTTCGTCGATAAAGGAGGTTTTTACCAACGAAAATAATCTTTGGTAAAGGTGTTTTTTACTGACGAAACCAACCGTCAGCAAAAATCGGCATTTTGAATTTTTTTGATAAAAATCAAATAAAATTTAGTAAAATTTTCTTTGCAATGAAGAGAATCGTCGGTAAAGGTGTTTTTGAATGTTTTTATTGACGAACATCAACCATCGGCAAAAATCGGCATTTTGAATGTTTTTACCGACGAACATCAACCGTCGGCCAACATCATCATTTTGAATGTTTTTTACCAATGAACATCAACCGTCCGCAAAAATCGGCATTTTGAATGTTTTTTAGCGACGAACATCAACCGTCAAAAAAAATCGGCATTTTACCATTCTGAATTTGTATTTAATTTTTTTTGAAATATTTGATAATAAAAATGTTATTTTGTTAAAAGTTTTCAAAGAAAAATTAAGAGAAAATATATACATTTTGAAAAAAAAATGTGATTTTTAAATGGAAATTGAGATTTATCTATGAAAAAAAAAACATTTTTTACTAAATTATTAGGCACATCTACTAATTGAACCTTTAACCGTTTTTTGACAATTCTAATCAGTCCAAATTGAAGAGTAAATAACTTCAGATGTTTAAATCAATTTTCACTCAAATTGTTGATTAATCTTGTATGTCTAATATCTTTCTCATATGTAGCTTGATCGGGGCGAGTAACTAGTCAAATTGAGGGTATTGATCAGTAAAATAGAGTGAATGGACCAAACATGTAAAATGGGTGAAATATTTTGGTAAAATTTGTTACCAAACTTATTGACCTCATGAGAACCTAAGAATTGATGTTAATAAGTTTTGTGGGGCCCGTTATGATATCTGCTTGATCCCTAACTTCTTGGGGATCCGCAAAAGATTTCGATGGTAGGTGAACAATCATCCGTATACAAAACTCAAGTGGGCCATACCATCTAAAACTATGTGAAGACATCCTAAAAAATATAAAAGCACTTGGTGGGGCCCACATGAGTTTTGGATGCAGCTAAAACTTAGTCTAACCCCTCATCCAAGTGGGACACACATAATGAGTGGGTTGGATACGTGAATCACATCTAGGCAGGCACAATATATGATTATGAATGTTTTAAGGAAACCCATGATCTCCACTACATTTAGGTGAGTTACTCATTACCCTTAGCATACTGAGTAAATTTTGTGGGTCCACCGTTATTTCTTTATTTTATCCACTCCGTTCATCCATGTTAACAGATAATTTGAGGTCTAAAGAAAAAAAAGGAAGCATATCCAAAGCTCAAGTGGACCACACCACAGGAAATAGTGTGATTGAACCTCTGCCATTGAAAATTTCTTGGAAGCCATAGAAGTTTTGGATCAAGCTGATGTTTGTGTTTTCTCTTCATTCATATCTTTCTGATATTATGAACAACCTTTAACCATTTTTGGACAATCTGATCAGTCCAGATTGAAGAGTAAACAACTTCAGATGATTAAATAAAAATTTACTCAAATTGTTGATCAATCTTGTTTGCCCAATATCTTTCTCATATGTTGCATGATCGGGGCAAGTAACTAGTCAAATTGAGGGTAATGATTAGTAAAATAGAGTGAATGGACCAGACATGTAAATGAGCCAAATATTCTGATTAAAATTGTGACCCAACTTATTGACCCCCCTGAGAACCTAAGAATTAATGTTAGTATGTTTTGTGGGGCCCATCATGATGTGTGTCGAACACCAACACCGTGCATTTAATGTGTCCCCTTTAGGTTATAAGATATCTCAACATCCGTATACAAAACTCAGGTGGGCCATACCATCTAAAACTATATGAAGACATACTAAAATCTATAAAAGCACTTGGTGGGGCCCACATAAGTTTTGGATGTGGCTGAAACTTGGTCTGACCCCTCATCCAAGTGGGACACACATAATGAGTGGGTTGGATATGTGAATCACATTTAGGCAGGCCCAATATATGATGAGTTACGCATTACCCTTATCAGAGTAAACTTTGTGGGGTTCAATATTATTTATTTATTTTATCCACTCTGTTCATCTATATTAACAGATAATTTGAGGTCTAGATAACAAAAAGGAAGCATATCCAAAGCTCAAGTGGACCATACCATAGGAAATAGTGTGATTGAACCTCTACCATTGAAAAATTCTTGGAGGCCATAGAAGTTTGGTTCAAGCTGATGTTTGTGTTTTCTCTTCATTCATATATTTTTGATATTATGAACAGGTTGGATGGCAAATAAACGTTACTGTGGACCCAAGGAAGGTATCAATGGTGGAAATCAAATGCATGGTGTTGATGTTTGACACATGTCATGGTGGAGCCTACACAGCTTGACCTTTGTGTTTAATCCATGTCGTCCCCATGAGGTCAAGTTGTGTGGGCCCCACCATGACATGTGTCAAACATCAACACCATGCATTTGACAGGTCCCCTTTAAATTATGGGATATCCCAAAATCAGCTGTATACGGAACTCAGGAGGGCTATACCATCTAAAATCATTTGAAGACATGCCTAAAACATATAAAAGCACTTGGTGGGATCCACCTGAAATTTGGATGCATCTGAAACTTGGTCTGACCCCTCATCCAATTGGGACACACATAATGGATGGGATAGATTTGTGAACCACATCTCGGTGGGTCCAAAAAATGATGATGAATGTTTTAATGGAGGGTAACCCCTCTCAACTTTTGTATGTGGTGTGGCCCACACAATTCACAGATTGACTTGATTTTTAATCCTTGGGCCCACCATGGAAGGTATATAATATAGAATAAATTATGAAAAATAATAGCAAACACCTACACATGTGAGATGTTTTAATATTACATTTATTTTAATATACACACACACACACACACACACACACACACACACACACACACACACACACACACACATACATACATACATATATATATATATATATATATATATATATATAGGAAATGGTTGCCCCCTTTCCTTTTCTCCCTTTCCCTTTCTTCTCTTTCTCTACCCCACGGTCTCCACCTAGCCACTGCCCGCCGCACGCCCGCCCGACGAGCAACAACAATTTGCTCGCCGCACGCCCGCCCGATTGCCCAACTACCCAAGGCCCCGTACGCTGCTCGAACGTCCACCCGATCTCGCCCGATAAGGTGAGTACTTCTTCTTCTTCAGTTTTTGCACATGGGTTTAAGATTGGGAGTAGAATAGCCTGATGAGTGGCTTGGATCTCGAATCGGGTTCCGTGATGGCCCGCCTAATGCCCCACCTGATGAGTGGATGGATTAGATCTCTCACGTATTTGCCTGTAGCGTGGGTCCAAGAACAACTATAATCACATCCATCTTATAGGACTGGAACCCTCTGAAACACCATTCCGTAAGACACCCAAATCTTGGGTCCAGCCATATTTTACATATAAAATCTACCCCGTTTATCGGGACCTTACCTCGAATTTTGGGTCTAAGGCTAAAATTCAACTAGATCCACAAATCAGATGGGCCACACACATGTAAAAATGGATATGAGTAGAAATTCGGTTTTGAGGATATTTAGGTAACATTTTCAAATTTTCAGATTTCTTATATTTTTTTAGATTAATTATTTTTATTACTGAAAATTATATATTTTAATTTTGAAAATAAATTTAAGAATTGATGCACTATTTTACCACTCGCGTAACAATTTGCACATGTGAAATGCAAAGTGCATCACTATTGCATCTATAGCCTCATTGTCCACGTCATGCGTGCACGAGCACGTTCAAGTGCAGAGCACTGGATTACGCAAGCTAGTATTCTTCTCTCCACAATCTCAAGTAAGAATATTAGAAAACTCAAAGCTTATAAGGTCCTTGAGTAGGACACCTAAAGTATCCAGCAATCAATTTTCTCTTTGTCTGATAGATACCAATTCTGAAACACTGACGTCGCTTTCTGATGAGAAGAAATTGGATATAAATGTGTCTTACATCTGTTCCCAAGTTCTCATCGACTTTGGTGTCAGATTAGAATACCATTGAAACGCTTTGCCCGTCAAGGAAGAACCGAACATGCAAAAATAGTATTTTAAAATAGTAGAGAAGTTCCCCATAATGGTGATGAAGTGTATGAGATGCTCTTCTGGAGACCCATTTCCATTGAACTTTTGAAAGTTTGGCTGTTTGAAGTTTGTTGGGAATGGAACATCTTCCACTTCTCTTGGATACGGTATTCTGTATCAGAATCTCCCGTATGTTCATGCTCTCCTAGTTTCTGAGTTTGGGGCATGACACCAATCTTCTTAAACAATATGAGCAGGTACAAATTTCAAGGATGAATTTTTTTTTGTAAGGGGGGTAGATTATAATGCCCAGTCCAAAAAGGGAACAGTGTCCTAAGGCGCACATGCGAGCTGGCACAGGATCGGATAATTCAGTCGCACGTGTCGGCCTACTATGGATTAATTAATGACAAACTTAACCACTAAAAGGATTAAATCAAATCGTGCTCGGGTCGAGCACGGGCCGTAGAGCCAGGTAGCCCCTTTATATTCAACGATTATCCGTATGGGCCATGTATCGCCTAAGGAAGGTCAAAAAATCTTGAAACTTTGTTTGACCTTTGGGCTTGCTGAGCTTGTGGTCCCACGTGGACGCCTGGACTCGAAGATGCCCAGAAATGGTTAATCGATGCCGGCCTGCCGGCACTTGCAAGCCGCGAGTCCCCTAGCTTAAAGAATAAAATCCTGAAATTAAATCAATTAGCCCTGCTGCTTGAGTATGCAAATTCGTGTGTTCCAGCCGTCGGATCTCTTCTAAATTGACACCGAAAGTTGAAAATAAGTCCAAGCCCGCGCCTACAAAATCTGGCTATTGATCATGGAACGGTGACTGTTGATCGCGAATCAGGCCGCTACGGTAAAATCCCACATCCGTTTGCAATCAAACTTCGTCTGACCCTTCATCAAGTCACGGGGCACCTATCCCATGTGTCAGATGGCCAAGGGGGCCATCAGGACAGCCCCAACAACCAAATTTGGGTCCAAAAGGGTCATTGGAAGCATTTCTTGAAACTTGGGGACAATAGACATAATTCTGGGCATATATAAGGTTGCCCTCTCTCTCTCTCAAGCCCCATTTCCAGCAGCTGAGAGAGAGAGAGAGAAGAGAAGAAGAGAGATTTGGGGCACCTCACTTGCATTTGACCTCGGTGGCTGAAATTCATAAATTCTGGCGCCCTCTCCCCTCCTCCGCCAGAAATCTTGATTGTTCTCTACCGTTGGAAGAGAAATTCCAACCCATCTAAGGTAATATAGGGATTCTCACACTATTTTCATAATTTCTGCGACATGCATATGACTTTGACCATCTAATGCAATGTATGGCCCCGGCACTTCGAGCTTGCGGACCCGGCATCGCTAGGATCGTCTCAGCAATTTTCAGCTAAGTTTAAGCGAGGACCATTACCTTTAGGAAGTCGATTATCGTGCCTAGTATAGGTTTAGTGAATGTGTGTGGTGCATTGTTAGTGCATGTTGCTAAATTTTCATTTGGGCTGCATAATTAGAATAATGGACTAGAAATTGTTGAAATTAATGAAGGGGATTAGACCCTAATACCCAAAATTTGTAACTTGTGCATTTGCATACTCATGTAGGGTGCAAATATCTAACTTTCCCCAAATTTTTGCTAGTTGATGGTTGATTTCTTGATTTGGTGTTAACTATGCTTTAACAATGACATGTATTGCTGTAAATTACTGATTGTCGGTTGAATTGTTGCTACATGTCAATTGTGCTAGGAGTAAAGGCATGGAATGTTGTCACATTACTAATTTGTTGAGCTACTTGCTTGATTTCCTTGATTCATAGCTGAATTATGTGAATTATGTTATCTCATGGAAGGCTAGTTGTTGTATATTGGTGTATGGCTGTCCTTATGGTTGTATATGTTGGAACATGGTGAACATGACCCGTATGGGTTAGCGGAACTTGATATATTGTTGTCCATGTACTTAAATTGCTGATTTATGCCTGTCATGAGTGAACTATCTCTAAGTTTGACAATACATGTTATGTATTATTGCATAAACCCTTATGGATGAGCCGATTACTTGGAATTGCTCCGGTGACCCCTTTTGTTGGATCTGTACATGAGTAATCTGGCCCGAATAGTTGAACTATAGGTTGTTGGCCGTAGTTGGACTACGCGAGACTACGTTCTCAGGCTGATTAGTTATGGTTCAGCCCCGTTAGGGCATATTGACTACTAGTCAACCATCCTTGTATGTTAACTTTGTTTGATCACGTCTGTAGGAACTCGAAGTACCCTAAGACCGTTGTGCCCATTATTAACTATGATTTACGGGCCATAAAGTCTCATGAGCTGGAGATGGTGGTATGGGACACTATGCACGTGTTGTCGGCCTACGCTGGGGTGATGAGCCTCCCCATAGTGTCCATTGAGTGCTTGAACTCGTGAGCTGGGAACGGTGGTATGGGACACTATACCCGTGCTGTCGGCTGGTGTTGGGGTGATGACCTCCCTATAGTGACTGTGAGTAGGACATTTAAGTCTCAATCTATTTTGTCTATGTTTATATTACTTTTTGGGATTGATAATTTGAAGATAGGGCTGAGAGTCGCAAGAGCCACATGGCCACGACTCTTGAGCCACACAATCGGGTTAAGGCAATAACTCTACTAAGGGTATTTTGGTTTCCCCAACCTGCTGGATGAACGAACTTAACTAATCAATCAAGTTAATATATTTCACGATATTGCATTATATTTGTGGCAATTATGCAGTCGAGGTCGCTTTTGAGAGAGTGTTGTTTCATTGCGAACTTCAAATGTCGTCGCTTGAGGGAGTGATGGTTTTTGGTGAGGAGCATGCATAATATCATAACCATGCATCTGCATTAACAACAGTGTTTAGGATTATATGTTGTTCGCTATTCATTAAATGTATCCTATGCATGATAATTCGTATGCATATTACTAATGGTACCACTGAGTTGATCATTTATTCCCGCTCTGGAACGGCGTTCTAAAACACCAACCAGAACCCGATATAGATGCAGGTACCCTGGAGCAGCATGCATTAGACGATGCCGGTGCCGACAATAGCGAGGAGCAGGCGTACTATTAGGAGTTTGGTGGGGCATATTAGCGAGGTGGATGTCGGTGGGACTGGGCCAGAGCCCAGATCATTTTGGGGTATGATAAGCATATGGGATTGGATGCTTGGATGACTGTTATTCGAATCTATTAAGTTGCTATGTTAGATATGAATTTACGGTGGAACTTTACTTAGTTAGTAGCACTTGGAACATAATTATCTGATTAGCAATTAAGCATGCTTTGTCTAATTCGTCATTGCTTACTAATACCTGATTAACTGTATGCATTTGTAACTCATTATTGCACACGTGGCACTCGGGAATTCGGGAGCCGAGTAGTTACTCGGTCCTTAAATTTTGGGGTGCTACAATTTTATAGATGCTTTGTGACTTTCAGCCAGAGTATCTTGGGATACCATCAACTCAACAACTTTCTCTTATAATGACTTGAGTCGATCATCAACCTGGGAAGGCTGATAGTTAGGATCAGCTGACTTCTATGCTCTGTGATGAAGCTATCATTGGAGTGGAATGAGAATATATTGATATAATGGGGCTTATCGAAAGAGGAGTTTCATTCGATTTTCCTGTACTTCTATAACATTCGATCAATTGTGACACAGCTTGAGGCAATGCAGAGATTGGTGGGCTTGCCGTAAATGACTTACCTTTCTGTTTCCCAGTCCATTGAGTTCCTACAGTAGGTAAAGCTGGGAAATCACGTGATGTCAGTGAAGGAATGGATTTCCCAGGGTATATTGACGGAGGAGTGAGTTCGGGGTTCTTTCTGGCTGCGTTTCGTGTCACTGGCCCTCTGATTTTTTATGCCAACGAACTCATCTTGGCAGTCGAGCTGTTTCGGGCTCTTGATCTTTGATGTGACACAACAACCCAATCATTCCCACCCTCTTGTGCCAATGGTGAGGCGGTTAGCTTGAGATTCCTTGCGTCTGAGTAGCATAGACTCTTTCTTGCGGTGTAAAGTTTGTCTTCCAGCATATTCTATAACAAACTTGGTCAATGTAAAATAAAAGACCTTGTTTGTAGCGATTTTCATTAGTTTATTATAGTTTTTTCCTTTCCTAGATTATTGAGAAACAATGTAGATTAGTACTTAAATAAGAACATACTTTACTTTGGAGATGAAAGGGAGGATGTTCCCATTGAGAGTCGTAATGCTTACTTCACCAATCTGTAGATGGAAGGAATTTGTTGCAGAAGACCAGTATTTCAGAAATCCTTTATAAATCATGGTGTCTGTCTCGACAAGAAACAAATGCATTCAATTTGGGAGAATTATTTTACTCAATAATAACGAAGGAAGAGTGAAGAGAACAATCACTACATTTCATTTATTGAATTTGCTTACATCCTTTCTCTCCTTTGATTCCAAAGCAAAGTATTTGTATAATACAATACAAATATCAAATGTTCCAATTGTTAATTTCTGCAGTATTTCAGATCATATCATGATCTTCAGTATGGAGATGCTGTTGTGCTAGAATAATATTCATCGTGATCGATTCCATGCTTATGAGAATATATTTTAATCTTTCAACCCAGATTAGAGTTTCTTTTGATCCCTTCAAGGTAAATAATCTTCTCTTGAGCTGACTGTCCACACAGTGGACTCATTGTGCACACACGTCGACTGTTGTGCAAATTGTTGTGTGCCCCGTCCTGTTGTGCAGACCACTAGGTTGTATGCCCCACTTGGTTGTGCGTGCATAATAGTTACATCTAGTACTTGAGTTCTTCTGAAGTCTGGATCTCTCTCTGCTACTCTAGTGTTGTTTGAATGATCAATTATAGGGAATAGTAGGGTATTTATAGCCTTACGCACGTGTGAACCCTTTTAAAAAGATCGATTGTGTGCATATGTTCATTGTGCGACCATACCTGTTGTGCGCCGCACAATAGGTACTTCCACTACAGTTCCTGTTGTGCACAACACAATGACAATCTACATAAGCTCTAGGTAGATTTAAAAAGAAGCTTCCAGACGGATCCAGAGGCCAGAAGCAGCTGTCTAAATCTTTGGATATTGCAAAGCCACCCTGGAAGATTGTGTCCACCACTTCGTAAGGGAGGAGAGCAAAAACAGAGGATAGGGGAAGAGGGCCAGCGGCACTAATGAAGTCACTCACTTTCATATGGAGAAGAGGGATTGGGATAGGCTAGACAACGAGTCTAGAGAGGGCCCCAAGATTAGTCTAGTTAGATTCCCAAAGACTGCAGTCCCCATGCCCCAATGACCATTGGGTCTTTTCTTCGAGGATCTAGAACGTGGCCTTGACTTTCTTCCACAGTGGGGAGGGGGCAGTTGCCGCACCAACACCATTACCAGCAAAAATGTCGCTACCATATCTCACCTTCATGAGAGCTACCCATAGAGAATCACCGATACCAAACTAAACAGCCCAGCCCAGCTTCATTCTGAATGCCTCCATCACCTCACTTAAGGATCTGATCCCTAGCTAATCCAATGTAGCTTCCTATTGCCCCCAACCCAACCCCAGAAAAAATTAGTAAATTTCATTTCGAGGGCCCGAATCAGTTTCAACGGAACCTGCAAAGTTGCCAGCACATGGATGGGGATACTTCCCAGAATGTGCCTAATTAGGGTGGCTCATCCACCCTGAGATAGGTGCCGAGTCTTCCACCCACTGATGCGGTTGTGAACCTTGTCGAGCAAGAATTGGAAGTCGAAGACCTTCGCTCTACCACGAATAATGGGCACACCTAGATACCGGCTGGACACTGTGGCCCTTTTATATACCCAACTATTTCCACTTCACTTATTAATACTTCATCCATAACATTCTCATTCATACATTAAACTATTAAAATTAGTTTATAAGTCAACCCATCTGAGACTTTATTGATGCAGGGAAGGATTTTTTGAGGTCGAGCACCATCTTCCTCAGGGGGATAACTACTCCAAATCCATGGAGCTTCCTAGTACTCCTCACAAAGAGACCTCAAATCCACGAGAAAAATAAGAAACTAGAAATAATTCTAGAAATTTGGTAATAAATTGATTGATAATTAAAATGAGCTTAAAACCTTCTTAAATAATGACATGAAACCTAGGAAGAAGTTTCAGAATCGAACTACAACTAAAACTCCTAGAAATAGTGACTTACTATAAATAGTAAACTTATTATTTATAAATGGTCGTGATTTCCACTAGACCTCATGGTTTTCAGCCAAAAATAGTAAGTGTCCTATTTGGCTCAACCATGCTATTCTCCTAATTATTCTAAGCACTTTTCATGTTGGACACAACTCCTAAAGCCCAATGGATGAAGAGTTATAATCAAACTAAAACTTACTATAAATAGTAAAAATGAAAATAAAACAGAAATTCGACTGTCGATCTGATGGAATCTCGTAAATTCAGCATGGATAACCCAGCGTTGCCAAGTTAGGTGGCTAAAGTAGCTTGTCCTACACCAAAATCATATATAACATGTCGGATAACTCATTTCAATTTGCAAGATACACCCGTTTTAAGGTTCTGACAGTCCGGATCACTCCCACCTCTAATAGGGCCTTTTCTAGTCCACCTTGGCCATGAAATTGTACATGACCTACTCTACATCAGTCCCCTCCACTTCAAAAGAACTCTTCCTCGAGTTCTCATCCTGCTTTGGTTCGTGATACTCGGTCAAGTCCGCGACGTTGAAAGTGCATGAGATCTCCATACCATATGGAAAATCAACAACGTAAGCGTTGTCATTAATCTTGTGGAGGATCGGTAGTGGTCCAATCTTCTTGTTCTTCAATTTTTGTATGTTCCGGTCGAAAATCTTTCCTTGCATAGATGGACCATAACTTGGTCACCCACTTCGAACACCTTTTGTTGCCTATGCTTATTGGCTTACTCCTTGTACTTGTCGTTCGAGACATGTAACTTTGCTTGCACTTCCATATGAATGCCCATGATTCTGCCCACCATATGATCTATTGCAACGCTCATGCCGGGAGCATGGGCAAAGGGACCAAGTCAAGTGTGTGGCAAGGCACTTGATCATAAATAACCTGGAACGAAGACTTCCTTATCATGCGGTTCACCATGTTGTTGAATGGAAATTCCACTTGAGATAAGACCAAATTCTACTGCTTTAGTTTTTCACCTGAAATACATCGAATGAAGTTCCATAATGTATGATTCACAACTTAAGTTTGCCCATCAGTCTGTGGGTGGTAGGCACTACTAAACTGAAGTCGTGTACCAAATCGATTCCACAAAGTCTGTTAGACTAATAAACTTTGTATCACGATTATAAGCAATAGTCTTGGGAACCCCATGTAGCCGCACGACCTCTCTAAAGAATAGATTCGCCATATGTGTTGCATCGAGGGTCTTCTTGCATGGGATGAAGTGTGTCATCTTCGAGAAATAATCTACCACCATGAACAGTGAATCCATGTCGCGTTGTGTTCGTGGGAGACAAGCACGAAGTCCATAGATAGGTCCTCCCAAGGGTCGTCGGTATGGGTAATGGGGTGTAGAGGCTAAATGAATGAACCTTTCACATAGTCGACCCATTCATGTAAGAGAATGAGTCTTTCAAACAGTCGACACATTCATGTAAGAGAATGGACCTTTCAAACAATTAGTCCATTTATGCAAAAAAATGGGTCTTTGAAACAGTCGATTCATTTAATTTGCAAAAGGGGTCTTTCGAGCAGTACATTGGTCTTTCAAACAGTCAACCAAGCACTCGATAATGCCCACGTGCCAAATAAATGGACATTTCAAATAGTTAGCCCATTCATAGACGAGAACGAGTCTTTCAAATAGTCGACACATTCAAAATGCAAAAATGGTCGTTCAAATAGTAAAAGGGTCGTTCGAACAGTACACTGGTCTTTCAAATAGTCAACTAGGCACTCGATAACGCCCAAGTTTCATGAATGCATGATTAGCCCAACCCTTATTATTCCAATTTATAAGCAACCATTTTAAGAAAGCTTAAAAGTCATTATTGGGGGGTGGAGAGGGGCTCATCACCCAACATAAGCCAACAGCTAAGGCATAGTGTTCTATACCACCATCTTTGGCTCATGAGACTCTAACATTAGGATGTTTAATGGTAACATCCTCAACTAGTGGTCAATCATAGCTTAACAAGTGAGACTTACCATCGCACTATTACAAAAAAATAATTCATCAAGCCACATAGGGTAAATATCAAATCAAAGCCACGTTGGAAAATATCTAATCAAAGCCACAGAGGGCAAATAGTCCATCAAGGATTGCGATAAAAGGTTATCCCCAAAAGCCAAGTACACAAATAATCCATAAGATGGTAAGTCCACACAATATTCCATTTAATTCATTAGTTAAAATGGCCACTAGGTCGAGGGTTCATTATAATAACAATCAATCAAGTTACATCCCATATTTACATGTATATGTATTAGATCCAACAAATATATACCAATTCAAGTTCCACAAGCAATCCACAAGTATGTGAAGATATTCAAGTGCAACATATAGGTGTTTATACAAGATAAATATTGAGCGTATAATTTGAGGATCAATTGCAACCAAGACAAGTAATTTTGGTAATATTTTCATGCAGGTCAAGGAAGCGGAGAATGAGTTAGTGCAATCGGAAGTGCGCTACTAGGATTCCGAAGAGGAGAGATTTTTGCAAGATAGCCTAGCAGTCAGGCAGAAGTTGGCCAAACTCCAACTCATGGAGGAGGTTTTTTGGAAGCAGAAAGCGAGGAATTCTTGGTTAGAGGAAGGGGATCGAAACACTAAACATTTCCATGCATCAGCCATTGACAAAATTAGGCAGTCAAAGACACTATTATGAAGCTTGCATCTGTGAAGAATAATGTTCTACTCAAGATCAACTTAGGTTGACAAGCACTGTTCACAAGTCAAGAATCTCAAGAAGCTTTCAAGTTCAACCTCAAGATCTCAAGAAGCTTTCAAGTTCAATCTCAAGATCTCAAAAAGCTCTCAAGTTTAAACGACATCAAGACTTCAAGCTCCATTACTTTCAAAGGTCACTCGTCTCTAAAGTTTCAATGTCCTTACTTCACTATTGAGGTATGACTGACCTTAGGTTGACCTTTAGAGTAGGCCATTTTGGATACATAATTCATATGTTTTATATAAGTGAGTTTGGTCTATTCTAAGACTAGTCTTGGACTTTGCTCGACTAGTCCTAGCACTGCTTTGACTTGTCTAAACATTTCCTAGATCAGTCGTAAGTTTGTTACAAAAATCAGAAATTTTCTGTTAGGCTTCGACTAGTCCTGGGGACTGTTCGACCAGTCGTAGGAACAGTGTCGACTGCATCTTCGACCAGTCGTAGACCTACGACTCAAAGAACAGCGTTGAAATTCGGCCACCTACGACCAGTCGAAGGAGACCTACGACCAGTCGAAGGAAACCTACGACCAGTCGTGAAACTGCCAAATCTTATCACGCCCGAATTTTTAAATATCTGTTGGTTCTACGACTAGTTGTAGAGGTCCTTAAACCAGTCGAAGGCGTGATTTGCTCACCTATAAATAGAGCACGAATCTCAGAATAAAAGAAGAACTTCAAGCTAAATTAATTCGGCCTTCTGAGAGATAAGTCGGTGCTCCGTATAAGCTAAGTGTGCATATTTAATATTCTCTTTCTTTAGCTTTCTTAATTGATTTTGTTTCTTGTATTCCAATCTAATCTGAAAAATTGTTGTATTCCTTCCTTTTGGAATCAAAATCAATTGAAGCTAGCCTATTAAAAAGCTAGTATGAGGATCTTCCTCAAATCCATGGATGAAAGTGTGTGGCTATCCATAGTGAATGAATGGACCCCTCCTACCACTGAAGTAACCGGGATTGATGGTTCAAAATCTATGAAAATTACACCATATTTCTCTTGGACCACACTTCAGAAAACTGAGAGTAGTGCAAATGCTAAAGCACTAAATGCAATTACTTGTGCACTATCACCGGATGAATTCAAAAGAATTATATCCTGTGATTCTGCAAAACATGCTTGGGATATATTGGAAATGACACACGAGGGTACTTCAATTGTCAAGAAATCTAAGATACAAATCCTCACAACTAAATTTGAGGAAATACGTATGGAAGAAAATGAAATGTTCATGGACTTCTATACTAGATTAAATGACATTGTAAACTCTATGTGGGGTCTAGGTGATAAAATTCTTGAAAGCAAGATATGTGCTAAAATACTACGCTCACTTCCTGAACGGTTCAATTCTAAAGTAACCGCAATCCAGGAACTTCGTGATACGGACAATATGAGGGTTGAGGAATTAGTTGGCTCATTACAGACTTATGAGTTAACCTTTAAAGCTCCAAAAGGTAAATCTATTGCTTTAAAAACTTCTAAAAATGGTTTTCATGAAAATGATTTAAACTCTGATTTAGAAAACTCTGAGGATGATATGGCTCTTTTGGCAAAGAGATTTTATAAAAATTTTAAAAGTAACAAAGAGGGTTGATTTTCAAAAAGCATTTGATAAAAAGAAACCTAAACCTAAAACTAGAAAATCATTAAAAGACAGTCAATGTTACAACTGCCATGAGTATGGGCATTTGGCTAACAAATGTCCTAATAAGGGCAAGTCAAAAAAGAAAAGTATGATGGCTACTTGGGATGAGTCCTCTGATTTTGAAGTCTCTTCTGAATCAGAAGATTCTGAAATTGAGTCAGGGTGTGATGTTAAGGCCCTTATGACTCTAGCCAAATTCACTTTTTCAGATAATGATGACTCGACTAATGAAGAAAATCTGAATAGTGAATATGAAAATGAAGATGATCTTCAAGATGCTTACAATGCCCTATACAAGGAAAGTTGTAAAATTGTTGTGAAATTGAAACTTCCAAAAGAGAAATTTTCTAAACTCAAAGAAATTTATGAATCTCTTATTTTAAAAAAGTCCCATATTTCAGACTGTTTTGAAAAGACAAAATGCGATTTAGATTTTAAAACCTCCCAGTTTGAAAATCTTAAATCTGAAAACGAACAACTAAAACATGAAGTCTCTTCTCTCTTGAGTTTAAAGGAAACCTGGAAATATGCCCAAGGTGATCCTAAATTAGAAAAACTCTTATCTGGATCGAGAAAATGTGGCGATCGATCCGGTTGGGCTATGACAAGAGTGTTCCTCCTAAACCGAAGAATACTTCTCCCACGTTTGTAAAGGGAGAGATCTTAAACTCAAAAGGGAAAGATCAAATGTTTTCTAAAAACTTTAAATCTTTTCAAAAACCTAAAAGACATATCAACTATAAAAAGCAAAACCAAAGTCCTTTGGCAGAAAAGATAGTTGATTTACTTAAGGAGCTTCTAAAGTCTAACTCACTAGGTCATACTTATAACTCTTACAATCGAAAGAAGACCTGCTATCCTCCTAAACCCAAAATGGTTATGAAATGGGTTCCAAAGGTCACTTGCTTAGTTGCCCATACCGCTTTCAAAGCAACAAGCCATTCTAAGTGGTACCTAAATAGTGGATGCTCCAGGCATACGACAGGCGACAAGGCTCTATTCACTGATCTCAAAGACATGACTGACGGTTCAGTCACATTTGGAGATGGCAACAACTGCAAGATTATGGGCCAAGGTACGGTTCAACTCTATAACCTTCCTTTGATTAAAAATGTGTTGTATGTTGAAGGACTGAAACATAATCTTCTAAGCATATCTCAGATTTGTGATAATAACCATAGTGTACGGTTTTCTAATCAAAACTGTGAGATTCTAAACAATAAGGGTTCAGTAACACTAACTGGATGTAGAACGTCTAAAAACTACTATATTGTCAACAAATCCAGCTCATCTAATCAATTATGTTACATGGTCCAAACAGACGAGACTGATTTGTGGCACAAACGTCTTGGACATGTACATTACTGAAATTTACATAGATTGAGCAAATGGGAACTTATAAGAGGTCTACCCAAACTACAAAAATTAGATAAAATATGTGGTGAATGCTAGATTAGCAAACAAACTAGGAACTCACACAAAAAAGTGAATTCCAATACCACATCAAGACCACTCGAGCTTCTCCATATGGATCTAGTAGGACCTACCAAGACAGAAAGTCGAGGTGGCAAAAGATATATTTTGGTAATAGTAGATGACTTTACCAGATATACATGGGTTGTCTTCTTAAGGGATAAATCAGAAACCCTTGAAGAAGTAAAAAAAGTTCTCAAAAGGATTCAAACTAAAAAAGGTTCTCAAGTCAGTAAGATTCATAGTGATCATGGATTTGAATTTGAGAATAGCGGTTTTGAGAAGTTCTATAGCAACCAGGGAATATTATATGAATTCTTAGCACCCAAAACTCTACGACAAAATGGTACAGTTGAAAGGAAAAATAGAGTGCGTCAAGAAATGGCTAATGTCATGTTGAATAGTATGAAGCTCTCTAAGAATCTTTGGGCTGAAGCAGTCAATACAACTTGCTATATTATTAACCGAGTTTACAC
This sequence comes from Magnolia sinica, assembly GCF_029962835.1. NCBI lineage: Eukaryota > Viridiplantae > Streptophyta > Magnoliopsida > Magnoliales > Magnoliaceae > Magnolia > Magnolia sinica. The sequence goes on along the minus strand of NC_080574.1, from coordinate 123,348,242 downwards.
TAGTAAAGGTAATAATAAAACGGCTTACGAAATGTAGTTGGATAAAAAGCCTATTGTCAAATACTTTCTAGTTTTTGGCAGCAAGTGCTATATTTTACGAGATCGTAAACATCGTGAAAGTTTGATACGAAGAGTGATGAAGGGATCTTTTATGATACTCTTTAAACAGTCGAGCATATCGTATTCTCAACAAAAGGACCGGTGTGAATCAAGAATCCATCAATGTGGTCATTGATGATCACTTAAACACACCAGTCTCAAATTCCAGATAATGATGAAGTACTAGTAATTGATAAATCTGATATTTCATCTAATCGTTCTGACTCTGAATCGAGGACTATTAAAGATCATCCAACCACACGATTCTTAGAAACCCTCTCACCGGTATTCGTACTCGTAGACAACTTAAGGATATATGCAATTACGTATGTTTTACATCCCAGATAGAACCATCTAACGTAAAAGAAGCTCTTGCTGATGAAAACTGGATTGTTGTGATGCAAGAAGAACTTAACCAATTTGTGAGAAATGATGTTTGGTATCTCGTACCTAGACCTAAAGATAAACACATCATTGGAACCAAATGAATTTTTAAAAATAAGTCTGACGAACTTGGCAATATAATTAGAAACAAGGCTAGACTAGTGGTACAAGGTTACACTCAAATTGAAGGTATTGACTATGATGAAACCTTTGCACCAGTAGCACGTCTTGAATCAATCAGACTCTTTATATCCATTGCGTGTTTTAGAAAGTTTAAGATTTACCAAATGGATGTGAAAAGTGCATTTTTAAATGGCGATCTGCATGAGGAAGTTTATGTTGAACAACCAATGGGTTTTGAAGACCCTAAAAATGCTGATCATGTGTATCGTCTTAAAAAGGCACTTTACGGTTTAAAACAAGCTCCTAGGGCATGGTACGAGAAACTAACAAAGTTTCTATTAAGCCATAATTTTCAAATGGGATGTGTTGATAAAACTCTGTTTATTAAAAAACATAAGGATCACATCTTATTAGTACAAATCTATGTTGATGATATCATTTATGGATCTACTTGTACTAACATGACTATTGAGTTTGCAGATTTGATGAAATCTCAGTTTGAAATGAGCTTGGTTGGGGAATTGAATTATTTCCTCGGGTTGCAAGTAAAACAAAAACCTGATGGAATGTTCATTTCTCAATCTAAATATGCTATGAACTTGATTAAGAGATTTGGATTTGAGAATGGTAAGAACTTTGATACTCCTATGAGTATAACCTTGAAACTCTCAAAAGATTCTACGGGTAAAAATGTGGATCAGAAATTATATCGGAGTATGATTGGTAGTCTATTGTATTTAACTGCTAGTAGAGCCGATATCATTCTAAGTGTTGGTATTTGTATTAGATATCAGTCTGAACCTAAAGAGTCACACTTGACTGCTGTCAAGCGGATTATACAATATGTCGCAAGTACTGTTAATCTCGGTCTCTGGTATCCACATGAGACTAGTGTTCAATTAGTTGGGTACTTGGATGCTGACTGTGCTGGTAATCTTGATGATCGAAAATCAACCAGTGGTGGTTGTTTTTATATCGGAAACTGTTTAGTTTCTTGGTTTAGCAAGAAACAAAGTTCTATATCACTTTCAACAGCTGAAGTTGAATATATCGTAGCTGGTAATACGTGTACGCAGCTTGTTTGGATGAAACATATGCTAAGTGGCTATGGAATTAAACATGATTCTATGTTATTATATTGTGATAATTTCAGTGCCATAAATATTTCAAAAAATCTAATTCAGCATTCTCGTACTAAGCACATTGACATTAGATTTCATTATATTCGAGAATTAGTAGAAGAAAAGGTTATATCTTTGGAATATATCCCTACCGAGAATCAACGTGCTAACATTTTCACTAAACCGCTCGACAAAAGTAGGTTTAACAAAATGAAATTTGATCTTGGCATGTGCATTTTAAAATGAGTATTTATACCTATTTGTATCATATTATATATATTTGCTTGATTAGATTTCAAAAACATGAGGAAGAAGCTGGTGATCTTCCTCCTGATGATATTAACATGGATGATATTTTTGAAGAACTTGAGTCCGATTCTACAAATGATCCAGATTATGAGCCTTCTTCATTTGATGCACGTCTGAGTGCATTGGAAGATAAAGTTGAGAATCTAAATGTTAAGATGGAAAACATGTCTGTTGCCCATGATTTATAGTTCAAATATATGCGCAAATATCTTAGGCGCTTGAACAAAGGCATGCATCAACTTGATCCTTCCATTCCTGCTCCTTCATCTGGGTCAGATTAGTATTTTTAAGATTACTGGTCTGTAATAACTTTAGTACTCTTAACTAGTTTTGAGTTTGTCACTCTCTTTAACTTAGCTCAGTCTATGAATTATGTGTGTTGCTTATGCTATGTTCTCATATCTTGACTAGTTACCTCTCATATTTCTCATTGATTATTTCTCCTCAGCCATCTGTTCTGTGCTTCCTTTGTCCTATTGTGACAAAAAGGGGGAGTATGGATATGTTATGGATATTATGGATATGTATATGGATATAGACGTTGTCATGAGGAGGGAGTAGCATTGTATTGTATGGTGTTTTATGAGTATGTTACTCAGGGGGAGTATGAGCAGAGGTGTGCAGAGGTGGACTGTATGTTGAATAATATTGATTTACAAGTCTGCAGGATGCCGGTTGATAACAACTGGTGCATGATTCTTTAATCAGATATTCTGTGTTATGTAACATATCTTGAAAGTGTGTTTTGTCACTAATTTGACAAAGGGGGAGATTGTAAGTGCCATAGTTTATAGCCCTTTGTGTTGTCAAATTTGTGGTGCCAAAGACACTGTTATGAAGCTTGCATCTGTGAAGAACAATGCTCTACTCAAGATCAACTTAGGTTGACAAGCACTGTTCACAAGTCAAGAATCTCAAGAAGCTTTCAAGTTCAACCTCAAGATCTCAAGAAGCTTTCAAGTTCAATCTCAAGATCTCAAAAAGCTCTCAAGTTTAAACGACATCAAGACTTCAAGCTCCATTACTTTCAAAGGTCACTCGTCTCTAAAGTTTCAATGTCCTTACTTCACTATTAAGGTATGACTGACCTTAGGTTGACCTTTAGAGTAGGCCATTTTGGATACATAATTCATATGTTTTATATAAGTGAGTTTGGTTTGTTCTAAGACTAGTCCTGGACTTTGTTTGACTAGTCCTAACACTACTTTGACCTGTCTAAACATTTTCTGGATCAGTCGTAAGTTTGTTACAAAAATTAAAATTTTTTTGTTAGGCTTCGACTAGTCCTGGGGACTATTCAACCAGTCGTAGGAACAGTGTCGACTGCATCTTCGACCAGTTGTAGACCTACGACTCAAAGAACAACGTTGAAATTCGGCCACCTACAACCAGTCAAAGGGATCCTACGACCAGTCGAAGGAGACCTATGACCAGTTGAAAGAAACCTACGACTAGTCATGAAACTACCAAATCTTATCACGCTCGAATTTTCAAATATTTGTTGGTTCTACGACCAGTCGTAGAGGTCGTTAGACCAATCGAAGGTGTGATTTGCTCACCTATAAATAGAGCACGAATCTCAAAATTATAAATGGAAATTAAAGAACCTCAAGCTAAATTAATTCGGCCTTCTGAGAGATAGGTTGGTGCTCCATATAAGCTAAGTGTGCATATTTAATATTCTCTTTCTTTAGCTTTCTTAATTGATTTTGTTTCTTGTATTCCAATCTAATATGAAAATAGGAATTGCTGTTTTCCTTTTTCTAGAATCAAAATCAATTAAAGCTAGCCCTTTTGTTTTAATTTAAAATCTATTAGAACCTAGAACCATTATAAAGTGAGTATTGGACATTGAACTTTGACATCCAAATCTCTACTCCGACTTGGTTCTTCCGGCGCTACAACGAAGGACAAAATCGTATTTTACAATTTGTGTAATTTACATTGTTTAGTTTTATTTGAGGTTAAGCCGAAAAATCTCAAAGTTGTTGGTTATCCGAGGAGAGCCGGAAAACTCAAAGTGAGGTTATTGAAATGTGTAAGCCCTTTGAAAAAGACACAATTGTGAAGGTTTTGGGTGAACCTGTGAAAACCTATTTGATAGTGAACGCTAATATCCCCAGTGTGAGGATATTAGGAGTGGAGTAGCATTCTATGTGACTGTTGTTTAACAGTTGGTGAACACACAAGCGAGCCACTATAATTCTTTGTGTTGTGGATGTGTGATTTATATTTCCTATCTTTTATCATTCAGAATTGTGGAATGTATGTGTGGATGTGAATGTTGTAAATTTTACATTTCAAGCACAGTGGGGAATGTTGTAATTATTTAGATTTACATTTCAGCATTATATTTTTGCTCTCTCTTTATTACTTTGAGCTTCAGTTTCTTTATTTGTTCTAGTAAGGTTGCCCTGCCATTTTTATGATGCATGGTTGTCCTTAGAACAATCAATATTTTGAGCTAGCATTCAGTAGTGTGAATTGATTTATTTATTCAGTTCTATCTTTCTATATTTCCGCTGTATTTATCTTAAAACTTGGCATAGTCCTATTCGCAAAAGAAAGCTAGGAATTCTTGGTTGGAGGAAGGAGACCGTAACACCTAGCACTTTCATGCGTCAGCCAGAGATAGGATCAGGTGTGTTACTATAACCTCTGTCAAGGATGAGGGTGGTAACATGATCTCGAGTAAATTCACATTAAAGCAGAGGTAGCAAAGTTCTTCAAAGAGTTGTTTAAGGAGGAACCAATCTCCCAATCTAATGTCTTTTTCTCAGCCATTCCCAGGAGCCTATCTCAGCAAGAGAATGAGGAGTTGCTCGTCCCTCCTTCCCTTGAGGAAACCCTGGTTGCGGCTAAGAGCATCTGAAAAGACGGAGCCCTAGGTCCAGATGGGTTTTCTGTGTATTTCTTCACCAAATGTTGGTAGATAGTCAGCAAAGATATCCATAAAGCAGCCTGTTTCCTATTTGAAGGGAGGCCGTTTCTGAGAGCTTTCACCTCTTCCTTGATCTAATTAATCCCAAAATCTCCTGCAGCCTCCAGTTTTGCTGACAACCATCCGATTAGCTTAGGCAACGAGGTCTACAAAATCCTCTCCAAAATCCTAGCACGAGAATGGGTAAGATTCTGCCAAAACTAATCTCTTTTGAATAGGGGACATTTGTACAAGGTAGATCGATCACAGAAAAAATTGTGATGGCGCAGGAGGCTATCAGGAACATTGATAGGAAAACTTAGGGAGGAAATATCATTCTCAAGTTGGATCTAGAGAAAGCCTATGATAGAGTTGACTGGAACATCCTCAAGCAAGTAATGACGAGATTTGGTTTCAGCGTTAAATGGGTAGCGATAATGGAAGCATACTAGGGTAACAAGTGGTTCTCGGTACTCATCATGCTCCTTGAACTCTCTTAATAAATCAAATGAGGAGGGTAAGGAGTATTTATGGGCATTCACATGTGTGAGCTCCATTCTCGCACAACAGAACCCTTGTGAGTAGGTTCACAAACGAGTTGGATGATGTTCTCGCTACTACCACTGTCTATAATTATATTACAGACTTTGCCGTTGATAGTACACTATGTACAAAATATATTATGTCACTGTGGATGCAACTCCTTTCGTGGGGTGTACAGTGGTCGCCTCATGACCAATATAGTGTCACTGTGCATGCAACTCCCACTGAACATACACTGGGATTCGTCAAGGCCGCAACTGATGTCCAGTACTTGGGAGCCCCTCTTTTGTCAAGAAGAATTGGGTCAGCCAAGTTTCACATCATTTTGGACAAGATTAACAACAAAATCAACGGCTGGAACACTCGTCACCTGTCCTAGGCGGGCAGACAAACTCTGATCAGGCACGTGTTGGGAAGTATCCCCCTTCACACCATGGCTGCCATGAAAATTCCAGTGTAGGTCATCGCCAGTCTTGAGTGCAACTTCACCCAATTCTTTTGGGGCTGGTTCGAGGGGAAAAAGAAATACCATTGGTTAGCTTGAAAGAAAGTATCTCGTCCCATTGAAGAAGGTGGCCTGGGAATTCAAAGGCTGAAAGACATGTTGGCAGCACTTCATATGAAGATGGCCTGTCATATCAAATATTAGGAAAAGGAGGGCCCATGGGTGGCCCTTATGCAAGCCAAATACCCCTCCGATCTGCTGGGTGAGGGCGAGACTAATGTTGTCAGCCATATGTCCCCTTTCTGGAAAGAAGTCAGAGGTTTTCTGCCTCTTCTTGAGAGAAATGTGCAGTGGCAAGTAGGGACAGGAGAGTTGAACCTATGGAGCACACATTGGACTAGGTTAGGGCCTCTTCAACAGCTCACCACCAGCCCCATTTGACCTACGCTTTAACAATTATAAGTCAGAGATTTTCTCAGTCCAGTAAGCACTCTCCCTCCCTCTTTGACCTGCACGCTACTGCCCCAAGTTGCTCTCAGCTTCATATTGCAGAGGGGGTTTCGCTACATCAGAGGACAATACGTCATGCTTCTGGCCCCACAACCTATCAGGATCCTTCTCAATTAAATCTACCTGGCAGTTGAGTAGAGTCTCGGACTCGCCTAGGTGGTGGCATGAATGGATCTGGAACAGGAAAATCCCGCCAAAGATGTCAGTGTTCCTTTGGAGGCTGCTGCAGGGTGCAGTCCCTGTGGACGACAAAGTACAGTCTAGAGGTATTCCCCTAGCATCTTACTGTTTGTGCTGCATCCATAATTCCTCCAACAGGCTTGATTTAGAATCGATACCGCATATGTTCCTTAATGGCTAGAGGGCAGGGCAGATCTAGCGCCACTTCTTGGCTATGAGTGGGATCGTTTTCTTCCCCATCAATCGTTAAAGGGGTGGTTGAGGTAATGGAAGGAAGCTACAGCTCCTGGTTCTGCGCCTGCCAAATCCAGAAGAATAATTCCCATTCTGATTTTTTGGGAGTTATAGAAAGCCAGAAACGGGGCCAGGCAAGACGACATCCCCATGCACGCGGGCTGATCTATTGCGCATATTAAGTGGTGGGCCAAATCTATTCACGAGGAAGACCCTTTTCTTTTAAGGGAGCAGCCTAAATCTAGGCTAGGCAAGTAGCCCCCAATCAGCCAGGCTTGCATCCTAGCATGATCAAATGGATTAGACCGGACTCTCCTTGGGTCAAACTCAATGTGGATGGATCAGTGCTCAATAACCCACATCCGTCTGGTGGCATATGTAGGATGGATAGTGGAAGCTTCATTTTCACTTTCTCGAGAGGTTATAGGGTGGGGACGTATAATAGAGCGGAGCTCCATGTTATTTACGATGGTCTTCTACAGTGTCTGGATAGAGGGTTGACCAAAGTCGAAGTTGAAACAGACTCTAAGGTGGTGCTATGGCAACCTTGGGTAAGGCGGATCTCTATCCTAGGGTGGAGAGTGTCCTTCCAGATTCGGCTCATTCAGCGGGAAGGTAATGGTCCGGCGGATGGTATGGCCAGTAAAGGAAGTAAGAGTCAGAGGCACGTCAATCTAAACCACTTGAGGGATCTGCCTTCCCATGTGCCTAAACCGTGAACCGATCCGTAGAACCAAACTGTGGATCTGATCCGTAGAACTGAACCGTGGATCCGAATCATGGAACCAAACTTGGAACCGAACCAGGAACCCTTTAATTATTTCCATATTTGACTCATGATTTATGGTTTACAATGCACCATTTGATTGTTTCCATAAATGTATTTTAGCACACCTTATACAATATTTAAATCATTCATCAAATGGATCACAACACGAATGGACATGGTTAAGATTATAAAATAAAACATGCAATTGGGCTGGATTATAAAAAGCGTAGAACCGTGGAACCGATCTAGAATCGAACCAGTTTTAACAGTCCGGTTCCGGTTCAGTTCTAGGGTGCTAACGGTCCGATTCCGGTTCCGAATATCCTATAACCATTGGGAACAGTTCGGTTCCAGTTTCACCCCAGAACCAGACCGAACCGACCCGTGTGCACCCCTACTTCACGCCTTAAATAATTTGGAAGGTTTTAATGATGGCGTCCTCTTCCCAGTTGTTCTCTGTGATGTAGCTTACTTGTCTTTTGGATCGTTCTGTTTTTTTTGTGTATGCTAGTAAAATTGAATAAGCGCAACTAATGGACAGATTGGATGTGTGCTCTAAACACCACATTGTAGAATTAGCTTATTCTACCAACTTCACAGCGAGTGTAAGTGGGGGACATGGGTGACCCCACACCAGCCAGCTAGCTGGTATCATATCTCTGTCGGGCCCACAGTAATGTATGGTTTTATCCACGCTGTCCATGCATTTTGCCAGTTTATTTTGGGCATGAGCCCTAAAATGAGGCATTGAAATCTTAGATGGACCACATTATAGGAAGCAGTGTTGATTGAATGTCCTAAGGCCACTGTAAATATTTATTTGACATCCAACCTGATAAGGTCACACAAACCTGAATGAAGGGAAAAGACAAATATCAGCATAATGACTCGGCAATGAGTCATGCTCCTGAACTCGGCCGCAACATTGACCCCACTCTGCATATTATTGCGCCACACGAAAATCACCACTATCTCCTATTCTTTATCTTTCTGGACAAACAAGCAGCAAAGACATCATCTTGACTCAACCAAATTTGAGCCCATCAAAACCCCAACTTGCTGGACCAACCGAGTCAACTCGGTAGAAATGAAACAGTCACCACAACTCTTTCTCTCCACCTTCTTCTTCACCTTCCTTATTCCTTTTTTTCCTTCCAATCTTTCTTCTCTCTACTTGAACCACCAACAAGCTGGACTCACACCAAGTCTAGGTATAGCCCTAGATCTCACAGCAAGTCACAGACTCAACTACAACTCAAAGGTGCTGACCAAGTGTAAACAGAATCAAGCACACCCAGCAGACACCTCGTCTCTCTCTCTCTCTCTCTCTCTCCCTTCCTTCCATTGCAATGTCCAGCAATCTCTGGACTAAGACAACGCAGGGCCAGACACACCAAACCCAACCTACGGCTCGAGCAAGTCGAGTTGGTGCAACACGACCAACATGCACACTCTCTCTGTCTTATCTCCTCCTCTTTCTTCTTCTTTGATTTTTTTTCCATCAGTTGAAAGTCCAGCAGCACCACTTTGTGTTTGAATCGAGTCAACTCAAGAATGAGTTGCACAGTTAGAACCCAATTCAAGTTTGATCCCTACTCAGACAATAGCACTCTTCCCTCCCTTTCTTCTTCTCTTCATTTCTTTTCCATCTCTGCTCCTAGGAATTCAATAAGGCCTCTAGCTCGAACCAGACCTGCAACTCACTCGACTCATGAGTCACAACCCACTGACAGCTGAACCCAAGTGCCAACAAAAGTCGGAGAGATGGATTGAGTCTTGCTGGCCCTTGTGTAGACCACTAGATAGAGAGAGCCCGAAACATCATACCTGAACTGAGTTTAACTTGCTTTAGTGCGGTGGGGAAGATAATCAACTCTCATGGTAGATCTCAAATGCCTGTACATTCCTTCAAAGTGATTCTTCTGGATGGCGCAAATGGGTCCGATGAAGCTTAAGGGACCCTAAAATTGAAGATTATGATTGGTTTTGTGGTGGGTTCGACAAACAAAGGTTTCGACCAATTTGTCTTAGCACAACCACAAGAGTAGGAGAGGAAATGTTATTGTTTGATCTTTCCCCTAATATTCCAAAGCCTAGCCATCCCGGATCGTTAGATGGATAATGAAGGGTTAAGATGCGATTTAGGGCAACTGATACCCTCTAACGAATGCAAAGAAAATCATCTGATGTTTTCTCCTTTTTACTGGGAGAGAAGGCCTAGCTATAACGATCATGATTCAACCAGATGGAGGGCTGAGATTGTGGGAGGCGAGCTCACGCGGATTTCCAGCCTGTAGAGAAAGTGGTTTCCATTTTCAAAAACTTTCACCCACCATCAGATCTTGCATTGACACGGTGCTCATGTGTGTGAGCATGCCCATATTATGAGGTTAACATGGTTTTGGTTAGACCACCACTTTGAAGATGATGGACGGTTCGGATCATTGAGATGATCTGTAATGGTAGGCCACAGCCGACGCAAATGGGCGTTGTCCGTTTAAATTCCACCCGCACGAGAGATTCTGGGAAAGAGAGAGAAAATCTCTCTTTTTAGAAGTTTATCAGGTCAACACCCTATTGACCAAGTTCTTGGTCTGGTGCACCGCGATTGCATGCTCACTAGTATACACTCACTTAGTGAGTGTGGGGTCCAGCTTGGTTTTGAACCAACTGGGTGACTGGGTTTGACTGAGTTGATTGGATTTGACTGAGTCAACTAAGGTGGTTCGTACTACGCTATGATAAACTCGTTAAGCCTAAGTGGGGTGTCTACAACACTCACCCTTGATTTTTTACAGATCCACCATAATGTTTATGTGAGATCCACTCCGACCATTAGAAATAGATTCTAAGAGGTTTTGGCACTACAAAATTTGACAATAATAGGAGCTAGAAAACATAGCACTTACAGATCTTCCTGGTTCCTATAGGCTCCTAGTTAACTTTAGAGAGAATTTAATGGTTGTTATCCTACCCAGTCAATTGGGTTGTCTAATTCAGTGTTAACTCATAAACTTTTATGGTTTAGGTATGAATTGATCATCAGGCCTTTGAGGATGTGATGAATGATGAATATGATGATCTAGAGTTTAATTTGTCTATCAAAGTAACTAAAATCCTAACAATTGGGCTCTCTGATGGTGTTTTGGTCCATCTTGAGAATCAACAGATGGATGACTTAATTATGGATGAAGATTACTCCCAAAGGATTGATCTTATGGTCAATTAAATGAATTGTCTAATCCATGGTGAGATTGAAAGGTTGTACAACTATTCATGATGTACTCTATGTTGAGATATCAAAGGCTTAATTAAGGGTGAGTTGTTCTTAAAATGATAGATGCATTATGGTTTGACTAGGTCCAAAATTTGATGGTTAAGATGGTAACTTTATGAATCATCAAATGATGGATCATAGCATTTTTCACACACAGATATGCCTAACTAGGTCTCCCAAGTAATGCCCGAGTATGGAAAAGTATGGGGTGTTACACTTCTCTAATCATATTGCTAAAAAACCCCCTGAACTATTTTCCAGAGACTTAGTTAAAACGTACACCAAATTTCCAAACTCAAACCTTAAGCAAAAAATCTAACATTCATTCATTTCAATCACATACACATATATCCACCATTATGATCATTTATGAGCATTTAATCCACATATTTATAACATTTATAAAAGTTAATCATAGTATTACAGCCCACCCATTTGGGGCTTTATTATACCATTCACTAACAACATCTTTAATTATTCATAACTTTTAGTTACTTAACTTAAAATGTATTTAATGACGTAATTAAAGGAATAACATGAATTCAACTATATATGTTAATGATCTAACATATTCAACTCGTCTTCATCAAGATAGGGCCATAGCCCTTGTGAATTGTCTATCGGTTCATCTTCCTACCTTGAAACTTGAGCAATGGTTTCATTGTCCAATAAATTTGTACGGTTTTTCTATCAATAAAACATCGACTAGCTAGGCCTAGTGAGTGCACACATCATGGTTCATACGCATCATAATTAAAATAAAAATGCATGAATGTCATGAAATGCATCGATGCGTGAATGCATCAAGTGGGTTGATCCGTCCACCCTTAAACCACATCTTCCCCTTTTTGGGGTAGGCTTCTACCATCTTTGTGAGCTTTCACATATTGTTAGCATATAGGAATGGTCCAATAAATCATCCGGTACTTTAAATACCTATATGCAATCTAGGGACTGCCCTCAGGTATTCAGTATAATAGTTATCACACACACACACACACACACACACACATAACAATATATGACATTTAAATTATCAACAAATTCAACAAACATTCAATACAAAAGATCATAATCATCAAAACAAGGAAATGATTATTTTAATAACAATGGAGAGGAAACATGTTAGGATCACTCACCTAATGATTTAGCGACGATGAATTATTTTTCTTATAATCGAAATATGATCGTTTATAATTTCCCAAAACACAACATGTACATAAAATCATTATCCTGGTTTATACGAATTCATATGATAGAGCCCACCTTTGATTAATCAAGGACATGATCTGGCCCACCATACTGTTCACTTGGACTATTTCATATCCAACCCTTAATAGAGGGTTTAAAATCACTATAATCATATGTGGCACCCACTTGGTTAATCAAAGTGGTCTCTACATTTTCAATTACATTTCAAATAACCTAACAATTATAGTTAATCCGAAACTTATACCTTAGCGACCGCGCCGTCACCGCGGTTTTAATGCTGCGACTCGCGCACCAATCCGATACCGAGGCTAGAAGTTATGGGCCTGCGTTCACTTCGAAGAAACGCTGTGCATTGCAAATTTCGAGGGAATCTCTACAATGTGTCCATCAATCAATCAATCACCCAAGTCAAGTACACACCATACCCTAAGTACATCAACCCATCCCTCCTTTTTCATAAGTCAACTCTCTCTCTCCCCTAACCATTACTCTTTTTATAAATTTGAAACAACACCTTACTTCCCCATCCCTTTTCCTTACAACCACCACTCCATCCATCCCTCTTATTATTCTCTTTCTTTCATTTTCTCAAACAATCTCCCAAGCAACAAATTCCATACGTCCAAGCTCCCTTCCACAACAACAAGTGTGGCCCACTTTCTCACTCTCTGATCTCACGTCTCAACAATTCATCCATCATCTACCTCCATTAAACTTGAAGGCAAGGAGCTAAAGAGGTTAGGGGAGCAAGAAGAAGGAAGATAGGTGGGTGATCCATCGTTAATTCTCTTTTTAAGGGGCCCACTTATGATGGGACCCACTTGATGTATGTGTTTGTAATTAAAGAGGAGCCCAAAGTGGCGGGGTCCCTCCACTCCACTCTCTCTCTCTCTCTCTCTCTCTCTTCCTTTGTATGATGATGATGAAGGGGTGTGTGACCCATCTGGTGTGTGTCTCCCACCATGAAGCATATATTTTATCCATGCTATTTACTTTCATATGGGACCCGCCTGATGGATCTACACCATTCAACCCATTATCGGGCCTGGACGGAAGATAAAACACAAATATCAGGTGATCCAAAGAGGTGGCCCACGTCCATGTGGGGCCCACCATGATGCTTGTGTTATACCCATGCCGTCCAGCGTCCCTCGACGCTAGACAGGTGTGAGCACACAGTGGTGTGTGTACTAACAAGCTAACAATATATATATATATATATATATATATATATATATATATATATATATATATATATATATATATATATATATAAAATATAATATATTTTTGAGCCTTAGGGTGGGTTGCTCATGCAAGCCCCACCTTGATGCATGGACCTAATCCAAGCCGTTCATTCCATTCCCCAGCTCATTCTAGGTGTTGAGCTGAAAAAATGAAGTGAATCCAATTTTCTGGTGGGCCATAGCATAGAAAATAATATTTTCTACTGTTAAAATACACCCTAATGTTTCTGTACACCAGAACTTATAGAATATTGGGCTCAATTGGATGGTCTTAAGCCATGAAATCCAATCGGTGGAGTGGATCCATTTGATGCGGACCCCATTTAGGGAGAACTGTAGAAAAACTCATTTTAAAAAAAAAAATACAAAACAAGCAGCTGACACTGCTGCTGTTACCATCCAGAGGACGGCGTAGCAGCGTCCTCTGCCCGATGGACAGTGGCCAGGGACTCACGGCCCCAGCTGTGGGCCCCACCGTGATGTGTGTTGACACAACACCTTGCATTTAGTGGGTCCTCCTTAGGGCAGCATGCCACCCAAAAATCAACTGTGTAAGTGACTCAGGTGGGCCACGCCACAGGGAACAGTTGGATTGAACGTCTACCTTTGAAACCCTTTTTTTGAGGTTGATACAGAAGTTTTGGTTCACTATGAAATTTATTTTTCCTCTTCACCCAGGTCCGTGTGACCTTATCCATGGGTTAGGTGGAAAATAAACATTATGGTGGGCCCCACATGGGACCCACTCGATGTATGTATGTATGCCCACACCGTCGTCCATTTGGTGGGAACCATCTATGATGTATGTGCTCTATCCGCACCATCCACTATTTGGACGGTGGGATCCACCATAGTGCATGTGTTGCATCCAAACCGTCTAACCATTTTTGAAAGATAATTTTAAGGCTTGAGGCAAAAATAAGACAGATCTATTTATCAAGTGGACCACACTGCACAGTGAGGATTGAACGTCTACCATTGGAATCCCTTGGGAATGTCGAAGTTTTGAATTAGTAGGAAATTTGTTTTTCCTCTTAATTCAGGACTGTGTGACCTTATGATCGAATTGGATGGGAAATAAATGTTATGGCGGGTCTTGGGAATTTTAATGGTGGAAATCTTTATCACCACTTATATTTGGGTGTGGACCATTTGATATACATGTGGCCCATGTGATGTGGCCCACTTACCATATTTATGGCCCATTGTCAAGGCCCACCTTGATTTGTATAAGGCCCGTTGTTAAGGCCTGCCTTAATAGATATGAGGCCCATGTTATGAGGCCCATTGTGATGTATGCAAGGCCCATGTGATTAGGCCCAACTTGATGTATTTGTGGCCCGCCCACTGAGGCCCACCTTGATGTATATATGGGGCCCATGCTATACGGCCCATTTGATTTATTTAGAGCCCTTGGGTCGAGGCCTAATGGGATGTACATAAGACCCAGTGTAATGTGATTCCACCGTGATTTACGTGATGATCTGGACAGTGGCTATGCCTTGGGAGCAATGATGGTTTGACGTCCACATTGCAAGGATGATGTTGGTTAAATGTCCGTATTGTCACTCTTCTTAGGGCACATTGATAGGCCCATACTTGTAGTGTGTAGGCCGTTTAGGCCCATCTTCGTTATGAAGAGAGCCCAACACCATATAACATGTTTGGTATATATCCATGATTCATGATCATACGCATCATATGTATGTTTGATATGAGGAGTGACTGATCATAGCATATGCCTTCGAGCAGATTGTTTATGGGCTCCCTGATAGGCGGAATTGCCCTTCATGAGCGCACAGTACGTGCAAGATTATTGCATGATTGGTAGTGTAATTCATGCTCTTCGCATTTGTATGACATGATTTCTATATGCCCTAGCGACATCAGGGCTATAACCTCCACAGACACATCATGGATGGCAAGATCGGACACTAAAAATATTATTACTAAGCATTGGGGCGACATAGATGTCCTTGGGTGAAAATCTCTAAACCCGATGGTGCTAGAGGATGACTTCAATATCAAGACCGAGTGGATATATGAGTGTACAAGGGCCGAATACCAGGAGGTCGCGTCTCCCACTATGTCGTGGTCTGTTGGAAAGGGGTGTGGCCTTAGTCGCCCGAGGGTAGGGGGCATTACTAGGCTGAGTTTGACCAGCTCATGAATGGGTCCGCTATCGACATGCCGGATAGGTATGGGCAGACTATTGGCCGGTGGATAGTGAGGTTTCTTATGCTCACTTAGACTATGTGGCTAGGAGAGCGGCAGTCTTGGAGTGTACTAAACCCCGGTGATTATCCGAATGAGAACTATCGATATTTGATGAGCGCATGAGGATTGGCATGATGGAGCCGCATCTTGTATCGCATGGTCTTGACATAGCCGATAACATTCATATCTTGCACCGCATAGCCTTAGTACGACCGATTGCATTCATGTATTACTAGCATGTTCCCGCATTACTCTAACCTTACATTTTGAGCATGCTCATATTGCGCACATACTACCACCACCCTCTAAGCTTTCTATAAGTTTATACACGATTGATGCGTGCAGGTGATGTCAGGATGCAGTCATAGCCTCGTCGCAGTTGGAGTGTGCAGCTGAGCTTTTAGAGTTTTTGTTATTATCATTATCTTGTATTTCCCTTCATACGCACTGTATTCAAAGTTTTTGATCATAATGGATTTTGTGATGGTGTTCTTGTGGTTATTGTTCGTGGGTTATGCTTATGGTTATGCTTATACGAATCAAAATCATGCTTGAAACCACATGTACATAGAATCAATATCCTAATTTATATGAATTCATACGATAGAGCGCACCTTTGATTGATCGAGGATATGATCAGGGTCCACAATATTCTCAAATCTGGATCTCTTCATATCCAACCCTTAATACAGGGTCTGTAATTACAACTATTTCACGCAACCCACTTGATTAATCAAAGTGGTCTCTACATTTTCAATTACATTTCAAATAACCTAACAATTATAGTTAATCATAAATCAAATGACTCAATTAATCAAAGTCCTTAAATTTAGAGTATAAGTAATATGTTTTTACCCTTTGTTGGTTGGACCGAGTCGAACAGACAGTGTGCATGCTCTGTCAAAGTTGGTTAGGATCTCTCTATCGGTTTGTTTTGATAGTCTTATGTGTCAAACTGACAAACTCTGGAATTCTACTTTATTTTTTAGAGATGAATAAAAGTTTTGAGATTTTTCTTATTTAAGATCTAGAGTAAATATATCAGTCAGACCCTAACTAATTAATGACCTGTTAAGGAATGGTTTAAGTAGGACCAAATAATCAGTTTGATCTGAAACCTTAGTAGCCCACACAGTATTTTTAATACTTCTCTTTTTAACAAATACCATTTAATTGACACGGTCCACCTAATGGTCAGATCGACCTAATATTTGAGGTTTCAACATAATTCAACCTCAATAACCAGATGGTGTGGATCAGATCTCACATGTTAGCATAGGTTAAGCCCAATTCCCATGCTAAAAGCAAAGTATAAACATCTACGTAGAGGGTAGAGGTTTCATATATATGGTGCAATGATACCACGAGAGCAGGTTGTGTTTGAATAAATGCTTGGGTTTAATTAAATGGCTTACTTGGAGATTATCTAGAGGACTTGGCCACATTTCTGATGTTATCAGAATATGGCAGGGAGGCGCGACTGGCCTGCTATGGCTTGGTTCAACTCAATTGAGTCAGATGCAGAACTCGAATGGAGGAAACTCTCTCTCTCTCTCTCTCTCTCTCTCTGGAATTTATTTGTGAATGTTGGAGTTTAAAACGGATTCTAGATTCGGATGGTATGAGGTTAGCATCGAAAGATACGCTAAGGTTTTGATGTAGTGGTTACAACGCTACCTACATCCATCTTCCTACTTTCAAACATTGGGTTCGACTAATCTAAATAGGTAGTCATTTAACGATGATTGCAAGGCCCATAAAACACACATTTTAGGTTTTAAAGTTAA
This sequence comes from Magnolia sinica, assembly GCF_029962835.1. Lineage (NCBI taxonomy): Eukaryota > Viridiplantae > Streptophyta > Magnoliopsida > Magnoliales > Magnoliaceae > Magnolia > Magnolia sinica. Next base: position 123,330,865 of record NC_080574.1, on the reverse strand, counting down.
GTAATCAAGCCCTCTTCATCTCCTTTAAATAGTTGTAGGAATCAATCCTCCAACCTCACACAAAATTAGAGTCAAGATGGCAAAAGTCAATCCCTCGACCTCTTTCCTCAACCAAGAGTATTTTTACCAACTTAGCTATGACTTGTTTTTGTCTCTTAATTAAAAATAAAATATTTTACTATTTATTTTAGTTTTTAGTGCACCAAAATTTAGGGTCGTTACATTCTACCCCCTTAAAATAAAATCTCATCATCAAGATTTGAAAAAACTAGCATCTCAAAATTTTTATGCTTCTAATGGCATTGGTCACGCTGATGTTATCAATCACTCCTTCACTATATTGTTCTCTTTTTTTTTTTTTTTGGTAATGAATTTAATAATTATGTAAAATTTTGTCAAAAACTAAGGTTTACAAAAGATTTATAAAATTCGGATAATGAGGGTTGTCTAGAAACAAACAATTTTTTATTTTTTATTTTTATTTTTATTTTTTGTAAAAATAAATAAATTGTATTGAAAAATTCTAAATTTATATTTTTAATTATTATTTTTTTAACTCAATTTAAATAATAAGTCTAATCCAAATCTCATGTTTCATTCACTATAGGGAGTAATGTAAATCTTCTAAAATCTACATATTTAAGTTATTTGGCCTACCTCCATTTTTAAATGGCCTTATCTTTGCTACAAGTCATGCCGTTAAACGAACACCCAAAGAATCAACCTAATCCAAATCTCAGGTTGGACTCCTTTTTGTGAGAAAATGATTCATTTCTATTCAAAACTACAAATTTATGGAAAACTTACTACACTTACTAAATTTTAAATTTGAAGTATTTCTTTTATTTCATCCTTATGGGCCTCTCCTGATGAGTGGATTGGATGCAATATACACAATACAATAGTCCCATCCAAAAATTTGCATCAACCTCCCCAATGTGCCCCCATGATTCCCTTAGGCGTGGCCTACTTAGGCTATGTATTAAGCCAGATTTTGAGATATAGGCATGGCATTGGGGAGGTGCATATAATGGATTGGTGGGATGGCAATCACAGATCATAACGGCCCATGCAACTACTATATTTTCCAACATAGTCAATCATTCTCCTTTTATTATAAATAAAATATTGTCTTTAACTTTGAATTATAGTAATCCAATGATCTTCTAGTTTAGCCCATTGCATGTGGAGTGTGATGAATAAGATTAGTTTTCTTCCTACACTAGATTACCTACAAAGTGGACCCTATCTTGTAACGACCCTATATTTATGTATACTTAACACTGCGATTAATAGCTATACATTTAATTTTTAAATTAAAAAAAAAAAAAAAACAAGTTAATAGCTGAGTTGGTAAAAATACTCTTGGTTGAGATAAAGGTTGAGGGATCAACTTTGATTGCTGCAACTCTTGGTTTTGGGTGAGGTTAGATGATTGATTCCAAACACCACAATATTTTAATATTTGGTAAAAATTCACAAGACTACGGAGGAATCTTTTAATAGATAAGAAGTTTCTAGATCCGGGGCTCTTCTCTCTCTATAAGAAGGGAAAGGAGAAAAGAATTCTCCTGCGAAAACCCTAAGGAAAAGAGAAAACGCTGGGGGCAATATGTAGGAAGGATATCATATGATAGGTTCCTAAACCTCATTTTCTTTTATTTTATTATGCTTTTAACGATAGTTTCCTGCCATTTTATTATTATTATTAATCCCCTTTTGACGATAAGAGAAAAGTTTTGAGTGAGATCTCTTACCGGCATACGTTGTCTAGTGATGTTAGCTCAGATATGTTTGGATCATATATTTCCTAAGAACAAAATACACCAAGGCTCCAAATTCTATAATGATTTGACCACCAGATGGGCCACACCGATTAGAGTTAATCTCAATCGTTACTTTGTGTTTTGGGAGATTCTCTGGATTTTTTGATATATCAAGTCAATCTACACCATTCATATTGATTCTAGGTTAGATTTGGGATATTATTCAAAATCTTAGATGGATCTATCCATTGGATGGTCCACAACGATTAGAAGATAGTAATAATGATAAAACATGCCATATGATGATTGTAAACGCTAGATATTCAAATTTAAGCGATCCTTTGGTTTTCCAAATTCGATCATGAGAAAAATTATTGGATGGTTTGGACCCAATTCTGTAATAAATGGAATCCATAAAACTAAAGAAAAAGAAAAATCGTAAAAAAATTTTAAAACCAAACCGTGTAATTGAAATTATCCTACTTCCGTAGTGTTCGATCGATGGAAGAGGGTCAATTTTGGTCCAACAACCAAATTCTGAAATTCATAACTTGGTTCGACTAATTGAACTCGACGTTCGATCAATCGATGAAATCCTCGAGTGATCCTAATTGATTGAACTCATTCGATCGAGGATGACCAAATTTGTCTGGCAAGAAAATTGATTTAATCATATTGCATATTTATCCCCTATATTACATTGCTTTTCTTATGCATTTGAGTGTTAATATTGCTTATTCAGATATGTTTTATACATGTTGGATAATTTTAAAGTCTAAAGTGAATATATGCTTAAAGTAATGATTTAAAGCCCAAAAGAAATCATGGTGAAGAATTAAAGAAATGGATGATGAATTCAAACACTCAAAGATCCAAAGATTAAGGAAAATAAGTACCAAAAGTAAAAAAAAATCAATCTAAGAACAAGTGTAACTAAAAGTGAGAAAATCAAGGCATGTCTCGTATCTACTACGATTAAGATGGATTTATTTTAATTATTACGGTTGTTGCATCGTGTTAAATTGACTTATTGGTGGATGAATGATTGTGTTACATACTACGTGCTTATTGAGGAATGAATGATTGTGTTGAACAACTATTACTTTGAATTGTGTGTGTGTGTGTGTGTATTTATGAAGATGTATATCATTACATTCATGAAATCAAATTTTCCTCTCATGTGACACATGTATAAGATAATGAAGGTATGTCGATGCATTAAGCATTGAGCATGCATCACATAATATTTAAATTTTTAAATACAAAAATTGTCGACGAAAATTTTCGTCGCTAAAAGTCTAATCCACGGTTTTTAGCTACGAAAATGTTCATAGCTAAAAGTGAACTTTTTGATTTTTTTGAAAAATTATTTACAGCCTTTAGCGAAAAAAAAATTTGTTGCTAAAAGTCACATCTACGTTTTTTAGCTACGAAAATTTTCGTAGCTAAAAGTAAACCTTTCGATTTTTTTCAAAAATTGTTTACAGCCTTTAGCGACGAAAATTTTCGTCGCTAAAAGTCTCATCCATGTTTTTTAGCTACGAAAATTTTCGTAGCTAAAAGTAAACTTTTCAACTTTTTTCAAAAATTGTTTACAGCCTTTAGCGATGAAAATTTTCATCGCTAAAAGTCTCATCAACATTTTTTAGCTACATAAATTTTTGTAGCTAAAAGTGAACCTTTCAATTTTTTTCAAAAATTGTTTACAGCCTTTAGCGACGAAAATTGTCGTCGCTAAAAGTCCCATCCACGTTTTTTAGCTATGAACATTTTCGTAGCTAAAAGTGAATTTTTTCAAAAATTGTTTACAGCCTTTACCGACGAAAATGTTCATTGCTAAAAGTCCCATCAATGTTTTTTAGCTACGAAAATTTTCATAGCTAAAAGTAAACCTTTCAATTTTTACAAAATTTGTTTGCAGCCTTTAGTGACAAAATGTTTCGTCGCTAAAAGTTTCATCCACGTTTTTTAGCTACAAAAATTTTCATAGCTGAGTAAACCTTTCGATTTAAAAAAAAAAATTGTTTGCAGCCTTTAGCAACGAAAATTTTCGTCACTAAAAGTCTCATCTACGTTTTTTAGCTATGAAAATGTTCGAGGCTAAATGTAAACCTTTCAATTTGTTTGAAACAACTTTTAGCGATGAAAATTTTCGTCGCTAAAAGTGACTTTTAGCTACAAATTTACAATTTCGTTGCTAAAAGTGACTTTTAGCGATGAAAAAAAGTTTCGTCGCTAAAAATCCTCTTTCTTGTAGTGTTGGTTAAGGTTTATTATGGACACTTGATGATTCTGAACAATGACTTAATAAAAATCCCAAATGGGTGGACTCATTTTATTATTGAATGATGTGATCGGAGAATGTGATGATCGTGGTTAATGGAAATGTATGGAATTATATGTTATTTGTGATTGTATGATGGTCGAAATCTAAAATGGACTTAGATTGCATTTAGGTTATGCCTCCGAGCAATCGTATGATTTGCTAGTTTAAGTATACCTGGTGCATGAGTAGTGGACGGTAACTTGGGCACAGATTACCGACTGACTGCTTGAGTAGCTATTACTATTGAAGTGATGTCACCAAGTTTTGTGGGCCACAACAATGTATGTGTTGTATCCACACCGTCCATCAATTTGGAGATATCATTTTAGGCATGAGTTAAAGAACAAGGCAAATCCAAAGCTCAGGTGGACCCTACCACAGGAAACAGTGGGGACAATGGCGCCCACCGTTGAATCCTTTGCCTCCACCATGATGTTTATTTGAGATCCAACCTGTACATAAGTTCAGGAAAATATGAACTAAGGGAAAACAAAAATATCAGCTTGATCGAAAACTTCGTGGCCTTCGAAGTTTTCAATGATAAGTGTTCAATCCTCACTGTTTTTATGGTGGGTTCCACTTGAGCTGTGGATCTGCCTCATTCTTTAGCTCATGCCTTTAAATGATCTCTCCAAGTAGATGAACGGTGTAGATACAACATATACCTTATGTGGGACCCACAGAATTTGATGACGTCACTTCGGTAGTAGGATAGGGAAACGGATTGGCAAGTGACCCTGCCGCTAACCAAAGGCTAGTGGCCGGTGCTATGTGGGCCCCACCATGATGTATTTGTTTCATCCATGCCATACGTCCATTTTTACATATCATTTTATGGTAGGAGCCCAAAAATAAGGTAAATCCAAATCTCAAGTAGACCACACAGTGTTAATTGAACGCCTACTATTAAAAATTTCTTGCGGGTCACAAAAGTTTTGGATCAATCTGTTTTTTTTTTTTTAACCTTCATCCATGTCTGTACGAGCTAATAAACATATTGGATGTCAAATAAATATTACAGTAGTCCTTAGGAGGTTTTTAATGGTGGACATTCAATCCCTGCTGTTTTCCTGTGGTGTGGTCCACCTGAATTTTAGATATTCTTCGTTAGTATAAATTCCTAAAATGATCTTTAAAAATGGATGAAAGGCGTGGATAAAACACATACATCATGGAGGGACCCACAGAGCACGGACCACTAGCCACCCTGGCCAGTGGCAGCGTCACTAGCCTGAAGCCGTCAGTAGCTAATTGGCGTAACCCTGGGAAACGGATTGGCTACTCCCTTGCCACCCGCCAATGGCTGATGGTTGGTGCAATGTGGGGCCCACCATAACGTATGTGTTTCATCCATTCTCTTCATCCATTTTTACATATCATTTTAGAGGTTGATCCCAAAATAAGCAATCTAGACCTCATGTGGACCACACCACAGGAAAACAATAGTAATTGGATATCCACCATTAAAATCCTCCTTAAGCCCACTCTGCTATTTATTTGAAATCCAATCTCTTGATACGGTCAAAATTAGCTTGATCCACAACTTTTATGGCCTCCAAAAAGTTTTGAATGGCCTACGTTATTCAACACTCTTTCTGTAACGTGGTATCTAGGTGTCAGTAAAAGCAGGGCAAAATCATCATTTCATGCCAAAATATTCTTTTCACATTTTCATCATAAATCCACGCTTATATGCGCACGCTCTGATTTTTCACTAGCATTTGACGGAATCTTTTAGTTTTAATGAACTTTGGAAGAATGACCCCATGACTGACCTAAGGGCCTGTTTGGCCATTTGCATTAAATGAGATTAAGGTGGATGGAGTTGTAAAAGTTACAATAAATGCATGTGGAAGGTATTGTGGTGTATCACATGTTTTCTAATACCATATTTCGGAATGTATGCATTGAAAAATAAATTCTAGGATTCACTTTAAAATTGTATTTGGATTGACCTTAGATGAAGGATAAATCAAGCAAAGTATTCCAATCGCACAATCAAACACAATCACAAAGACTCCGAATTTAACATGAAAAAGTCCTTACGGGAAAAAATCACGACACTAAGAGACAAATATCACTATGAAAGCAGAAATCACAAGAGATAAAGAGAATGCCCGATTCAAACAAGCATCGAATCTCCCCTTCCAAGCCCTTGAAAACCTTATGAACGAATTAGAAAGCCTTGAGATGTGTACCCTAATCCCAATTACACCCATATTTATAACCTCTGAGAGAATTACAATCAGAACATGAAAGAAATCCCGTAGAAATCCTGCACTTACGCAATCTGCGTAACTCTGTTTAGTGGGCTTTTGTACAAGATTAGTGGGCCCTCTTATCACATCCATTCATTTTTTTCATGGCCCAAAGGCTGAAACAATGGGTGTTCTCACCACATGATTTCCCCCATCTTCATACCAACTAAGAAATCCATAATTACCTAAATAATCACTCTTCACTATAACTGCTGCCATGTCGATCTGGACACTCACAGTAAATCCCTGCTTACTGTATTTACTATCGAATTTCAGTTCTGGTGGGTCCACCACAACTCTCATACCGGTTGGCGCTTTAACGACTGCACGATATACGGATGGAGAATCTGCGACGTTGGTCAGGACCCGTGAGAACACCACACTGGATGAGTTGGTGTTGTTTAGGATCACCATGAACGATGGGTAATTGAGATCGAGGGTGGCCTTAGAGCAAGTGTAGTTCGATCCGCAGGTGAGGATCTTCATCTGCTTACTCGTGTAGTTTAGCCCACAGAGGAAATTGATATAATCTTGACGGTCGAGATCATACACTAGACCGGGGTCCATTGCCTTGTTCGGATCCACGTGTCCCGCACCATAATCAAGAGGTGTGGCGGCTGTTCCGTTGGTCATATCTAGGATCGGGCCGTGGGTGTCAGTTATGTATGCAGTAGTCATGATTACAGACTAGATATCAGTTAGGCTCCAATCGGGGTGGGCCGCACGTAGCAATGCAGCCACACCAACAACGTGGGGCGATGACATGGATGTCCCAGAAACCAGCGCATATTCCGAGACTAAATAATCATCATCGATCGGTTGACGTCCACGGTTGGGAGCCCACGCGGCCAGGATATTAACTCCAGGGGCCAGTATGTCTGGCTTTAGGATCGATGGACTAGCCTGATTGGGCCCACGAGAAGAGAAGTCGGCTACTAGAGGCACCGGCTTCGAACCCAACACAGTCATCTGAAACTTAATATCCACTGTTGGTGGCTGGGCTGATTTCGTGATATACCTCTTCATGATCTCTCCGTCCTTGAAGCTGATCATAACGAACGGCATGAAGAAGAATTCGGGATACACGGACTGGACCAAATCAGTGGCAAAGATCGCCCCTTTTGCGTCGGTCCTGTTCAATTCGCATATCTGAGAAGTTAAGTTCCCAGGCGCGCAAAAGACGATCTTGCCTTTTACGTCTTTCTGATCAAGGGTGTTTAAATCACAGATTTCCTTACTAGCATTGCCATATCCATAGTAAAGTGGAACACCAGAGATGTAGATGCTCTCAGGATAGAATGACTTCCCTTGTACGGTTGTGATGCCATCGCCAAGAGTGATCGAAGCTGCATAGTCTCTATCAATGGTCCCTGCAGCCACCGTGGTTATCCAAGGGGCACCATTGTAAATAGTGTAAGCTTGTGGCCCACTATTTCCAGCCGAACATGAGACAAAGATCCCTCTCTCCATCGCTGCAAAGGCTCCCAGTGCAATAACATTTTCGTCGTATGGCAATAATCCTGGTAATCCCAATGACAACGACATCAGATCCACACCATCCGCAATTGCCTGATCCATGCCGGCCAGAATATCGATCGCAAATAACTTGCGCGTGAAAGTGGAGAATAGGACCTTGTAAATTGCGAGCCGGGCCATGGGTGCAACCCCAACAGCTGTGCCTTTAGCATAGCCAAAGTAGTCTGCGTTAGGCGTCCTGCTTCCAGCAGCCGTGGATGCTGTGTGCGTCCCATGCTCATCGTAGTCCCTCGGTGAATCATAGTCATCGATCTTCGATATGCTGAGGCCCCCTTCCTTGAGGCCCTTGCTGAAAGAGCGTGCCCCAATGAGTTTCCGATTGCAGTTGGAAGAATTGAACTCGGTACCAGTCTCGCATGCTCCCTTCCATTTCTCCGGCACCGGCGGCATTCCCTCATCACTGAACATCTCGCTTTCCGGCCAGATACCGGTGTCGAAGATGCCGATGATCACATCATCGCCAAAGTTGGCTGTGGGCCACAAGCCCACATGCCTATTCAGGCCTAGAAACTGAGGGGTGTGTGTGGTATGGAGCTGGGCATATGTCTCTGGGTACGTGGCAAGGTGACCTGGCATTCTCTCCAGCTGATTGAGCTGGGCCTGCGACATCACGGCACTGAAGCCGTTCATCACGTGGTTGTACGTGTACAGGTGTACTGCATCCATGCCGTCGGCCACCGAGATGGACGAGATTGCCGAATACCAATGGTGGTGATTGGCATATGCTTTGGGCATGGCTGATTTGTCCATGTGGATGATGTAGGGCCGACGTTCATCGGCCGACGATGATGTGGTCACATAAATGAGAAGGAAGATTAAGGAGAGGAGCATGGAAGGGGTGATGATGTGGCGTGCCATGGCTAGTGACATGGACCATGTGTTGGGAAGAGAGGTTAGTATTTGGGATTTCTATATATAGACATCAGATTCGTTCAGCTAATTAGTAAAAATGCAAATATCAATTACCATTGAAAGAACAAAGCTTCCTCAAAAAAATATAGACTGGCATGTGAAGTACATAGCCATAGTTTTCACTTCTAACGAGTGGAGCTCAATATGGTTTTTGTATTTGACGGTTCCTAAGAAAAGGCAGGCCAGAGAAATTGAAAAGCCAGCATTTTGAAACGGACAGTATGTTTAGTCGCTCGTTGACTAGACTTATTGTCGGCGGCTGGAATGTCTCATCCACGGATGGAGACTCTGAAAAAGAATATCCCACATTGGAATATTTCAATCTTTTAATTGTTTGTGGGTTTTCCTTCAAATATGAAATATCTTCTTTAACCATTTTCTGTCGGCAGTCGAGAGCATTATTTTGGGTATCCCAATCCATGGTGAGGGCTTACAGCAGCAATAGGCCCACCAGGTTATAGAAAGAGGGCCTGTGCTCATAAATTTGGCTCAAAGGTCAGGCCCTGGCTTAAAATCTAAGCATAGTTTGCTGGCTAAGCCAAACAAGGCCAATGATGAATGCTGTGGTGGTAACGGCATAATATTGTATGATTAATCCCTATTTTATAGTATTTTTCATACAAATTTATCATAATGTGGTCTAATTAAATGTATTTTTTATGTACCGAAAAGAATGGAAAGTCTAAAATTATTTTGAGCTAATAAAGGTTAATTAGAGCTCAAAAAAGATGATGATCAAGTATATTGAAGTTTTAAAGTAATCAATTTGAAAGATCAAAAGATATTAAAAGTTGAATATGTGCTGAAGAATTGAAGAAAATCAAGTCAAAGTAATTTGGTCGACCTTAGAAAGGTTCAGTCGACCGTGACTTGCTGGACAACCAAGCTATGCTAGACAGACATGTATGGTCGATTGAGCACTAGTCCGGTTGACTAAAGACATAGTATGGTTGACCGATCAAGTGTGAAAGTTATTGTGTAAGTACGTATTTTTCAAGGTTGGTGGGAGTAAAACCTATATAAGAAGATCTTTAAATAAGAATTAGATCCATCTTAGGGTTTGACAAGAGAGAATGTCACGCCCCGCACTTCAAATATAGAGTGTGCATCCTCAAAACTGAGTTACGGTCCATGACTCATACACTAAGTGTACATAAATCCGCCCATTACACAATTATTAAAAGGCACAATTTACATGTATTATAGATCGTAACCATATTAACATTCATGCCTCTAACTGCTTTTACTTTATTTATTAAAACTTCATTTATAACATTTATATTCATAAAATAAATTATCAAACCGGTCGAAGTCCACCCATTTGGGACTTTATTCAACTAAAATAATCAATTATCGTCATCTAACAAGGTTATGGCTATAAACATATTTCAAATTTAATCAAATCAGCAATAATTAAAATGAATGAAAACTATTTTTTTTTTAAAAAAAAACTCCTATAATCAATCGCATAATCAATTTAGTTGTCTAATGCATCGAGCTCATCTTCCAACAAATACGGCCATTGGTTTTGAGTTTCATCCACCAACCCAGCCTCATTTTTACGTATTTAATTCGATTGTCTTGCATCATCCATCGCTGTATGGTAATCTACAATGTTAGATGGTTAGGCTAGTGAGTGAACCCAACATGGTTCATACATAGCACAATATAACATAGCATAATATAATTGAAATAGTGTGCATTATAATGTGGGATACGATTCATAGAAAATGCCGGCAAGCCCCAAATTCTCACACTACAGAGATTCGCCGTCATGTCCAACGCTATCGTGAATTTACGTGAACACCTCGAGGCAGTACAACACATGAGTCAGATGAATTATGTGACACGATTTGTTTATGGAACAACTATTTGCGACATCCAATCTCGGAAGTGATGTAAAACGTATTGCGAATTACTTACATCGATTTGTGCACCACTACCCAAACCCATGGAAGTATGGGTCGACCAAGAGGGTCTCAACCTAGATCGCATTACATCCATGATATAATAATTGAATCACGAGTTGTGATACCTTCAACACATCACTTGCATTAAAGAGAATGTAAACTGAATCATGGGAGCTTTGGAATCCAAGAATCATGCCCAAGCCTTAAAGGTAAATAGCATAAGGCTAATAAAATAAGGAAGAGAGTAGTAATGGCTACCTTAACAAAGAGGAGAGTAGCAATGGCCAACTCAATAATAAGGAGAGTAACAATGGGCAACTCAATAAATACGAGAATGGCAATGGCCAACTCAACAAAGGGTAAGTGGCAATGGCCAGCCCAATAAAGAGAAGAGTAGCAAGGACTAACTTAACAAAAGTTATAAAGGCAAAGGCAAGGCTTGTATCCATCGCTCCACATAAAAATAGTGAAGATCACTCGTAATTAACATCAGACCATAATCTCAAAGGGTAAATAATGGTTGGCTATAAGTTAAACAATTACAGAGAGAAAATCATGAGAATAGATAAAAAGATAAGATAATTCAAATCAACTTAAATTAAGGTAAGCTTAAAGGAAAAACCCTCACCTTTACTAGTAAGATAGTCCACTACTGAAGTCATACGTCTGTTTCGACCATAAACGAAATTCATTTGATTTGGAGGAATTCATTCAATAATAACAAAGAATAGGGTATGATGTAACTAGACTTTAAGAATGTATAGATTGAAGAAATTTATTTTAGATAAGGATGAATTATCATTCAAAACGCAAATAATAGATCAGTCGGAACTTTTGATTTTGAGTACCGTTGCGGTATGCATGACCTATAACAAGCCATCCAAGATCAACCAAGTTAACTCGGTTTAACACCCGAGCTCACTGTGGCTCGATCGAGTCCGCAACTTGGTATGGTCGCAAGTCACGTAGAACTCTCTCTCTCTCTCTCTCCCTTTCTTTTCTTTTCTTTTCTTTCTCTTTTTTCTTTTTGTCATCTTCTTTCTTTTTCTTTTTCTTTCTCTTTTCTTCCATGTTGCAACTAGCAATGGGTCGTGACAACTCCGCTCAACGCTAGGGTCATGCTCGAGTCGAGGAATCCCGACTCTAATATGATGAAACAACCTTCAAGCTTTTCTTTAATATTTTTTATCTTACAAAAGTCTTTATATTTGTATAATTATTGTAAGACCCGTATCCTAGTCCGTACTGTTCCGTTAGCTTGTACGGTCCTTCCGGTCGAATTCTGGCAACCTTCGCACCGAATCCAATGATTGCGCGCGATCCTAAACCAGGTCCCGCATACCGAAGTCGGTTCAAACTGAAACTTGTATCTTAGCGACCGCGCCGTCACCGCGGTTCCAACGCCATGACTCGTGCACCGAACCAATGCCTATGCCAAGAGATGTGGGCCAGCGTTCGTTCTGAAGAAACGCCGCGCGTCGCGAATTTTAACAGAATCTCTACTGCATGTCCCATTAATCAATCAATCAATCATTCAAGTACACTCCATACCTCAAGTACAAGTCAAGTACATGCAACCCATCTCTCTCTTTTCCATAAGTCAACTTTCTCTCCCTACCCATCCCTCTTTTACCAATTTTCAAACCAAACCATACCTCCCATTACCTCTCCTTACATCACCCATCACTCTATCACCTCTTATCACCCTTCACTTCTCTCTCTCCCTCATTTCTTCCAAGCAACAAAATTTCATACGTCCAAGCTTCCCTCTCCCTCCCAAGTGTGGTCCACCTTCTCATCTTCCATTTACACCCTCTCATCTTTCATCCACACCATCAATCTCCCATCAACCTCCATCAAAAGGCAAGCTAAGGAGCATTGGAATCTAAGGGACCAAGAAGAAGGAAGATAAGGTGGGTGATTTACCGTTATTTTCTATGTTAGGGCCCACTTGTTGGTGAGGCCCATTTTGATGTATGTGATTTAAGCAAGAGGGGCCCATAGTGGCGGGATCCCTCTATCTCACCATATATTTCTCTCTCTCTCTCTCTCTCTCTCTCTCTCTCTCTCTCTCTTTGTGATGGTGTGGATCCCACCAATATGTGTTATATCTACCCCGTCCATCTACATCAGACGGTGTGGCCCACCCTATTGCAGGTGATGATCCACACCATCCACTGTTTGGATGGGCCCAATACATTGTTCTTTCTATATATTATATTTTATATAATATATATAATATAATATGTATTGTATATATATAATATAAGATAATATTATATGTATATATATGTAGGTGGGCCATGTGCATGTAGGACCCACCATGATGCAGTATTTATCCATGCCGTCCAACGTCCCTGAACGCTGGACGTTGGCGAACAGTGAAGTGTAAACTGACATGGAGTGTACTAACGAGCTAGCTAAAGAGAAGGGAGTGGTGGGCCACTCATGCAGGCCCCACCTTGATGTTTTTATATAATCCAAGCCGACCATCCTATTTTCCAGATCATTTTAGGCATTGAGCCGAAAAATGATCTCAATCCAAATTTATGATGGGCCGTATAGGAAACAGTGTTTTTACCATTGATATGCTTCCTGATGCTCCTGTACATCAAAAACCACCCAATATTGGACTCGATGGGATTGTATCGAGCCACAGGGACCAATGACTGGGATGAATTCGTCTGAGGTGGGTCCCACCTATCAAAAACCATCAGATTAATGGTTTTCAAAAAAAAAGAAGAAAAGAAGGCAACAACACCTGCTGCTGCCGCTGTCAATGGGCGGGCGGAAGGACGGGCTGGCCGGCCCCAGCTGTGGGCCCTACTGTGATGCGTTTCAAACATCCACACCATGCATTTGTTGGGTCCCCTCAGACCAGGTGTCCACCCCAAAAATCAGCCTTATACGGAACTCAGGTGGGCCACACCATTTAAAATCATGTGAAGACATGCCAAAACATATAAATCACTTGGTGGGGCCTACCTGAGTTTTGGATGTTGCTGAAACTTGGTCTGGACCGTCAGCCAGGTGGGACTCACATAATGGGTGGGCTGGATTTGCGAACCACATTTCGGTGGGCCCCACGCCCCCCATGCCCACGTGACCAGTCAACAGATTGGTGGCAAATAAATATTTCAGTGGGCCTTACCCCCCTGGTCCACGTGACTTTATCAACAGTTGGATGGCAATAAACATTACCGTGGGCCCATGGTCCACGTGACCCGTGAACAGTTTAGATGGCAAACAAACATCATAGTGGGCCCTACCCAAGGTCCACGTGACCTTATGAATAGGTTGGATTGCAAATAAATATTACAGTGGGCCCTACCCAAGGTCCACGTGGCCTTATGATCAGTTGGGTGGGAAATAAACCTTATGTTGGGCCCTAGGTTGGGTGGAAAATAAACATTATGGTATGCCCCACTTGGGACCCACTTAAGTATATATTGTGATCCACACCCTCCATTAGTGTGGGCCCTACCATGATGCATATGTTTCATCCAACCGTCCAATCATTTTGGAAAATATTTTAAGGCCATGTGACTAGGCCCATCTTGGTGTATTTGTGGGTCGTCCGTTGAGGCCCACCTTAATACATACTAGGCCCACCTTGATTTGTATAAGGCCCATATTATGAGGCCCATTGTGAAGTATGTAAGACTCGTGTGATTAGGCCCAGCTTAATGTATTTGTGGCCTGCCCACTAAGGCCCGCTTGAGATATATGAGCCCATGGTTTGAGGCCCATTCGGTGTATTTGGGCCCTTGGGTCGAGGCCTAACAAGATCTATATAAGGCCCATTACTTCGTGATTCTACCATGGTTCATGTGTTGACTATTGTAGTGGGCTATGCCTTGGGAACAATGTTGGTTTGACGTCCACATTGAATGGATAATGTTGGTTAAATGTCCGCATTATAACTCTCCCTAAGGCCCACTGATAGGCCCATACTTGTCGTAAGTAGGCCGTCTAGGCCCATCTCCGTTATACACAGAGCCCATCTCTTTATACATGTTTAGTATAGATCCATGATTCATGATCATTCGCATCATATGTATGCCTGATGTGAGGAGTGACCAATCATAGCATATGCCTTCGGGCGGACTGTTTATGGGCTCCCTGATAGGCGGAGTTGCCCCATATAAGTGCATGGTATACGCAGGACTGTTGCATGACTGATAGTGTGACTCATGTACTTACATTTGTGTGATTATGATTATTATGTGCCCTAGGGATATCGGGGCCATTACCTCCACAGACACATCGTGGGTGGCCAGATTGGATATCAGAAATATTGTTTCTAGCATCGGGGTGCTATAGATGTCCCTGGGTGAAAATCCTTAAACCCAATGGTACCAGAGGATGACTCCAACGTCGAGACCGAGTGGATACACGAGCGAGCGAGGGCCGTATACCAGTAGGCCACGTCTCCCACTGTGTCGTGGTCGGTTGGAAAGGGGTGTGACCTTACCCGCCTGAGTGAGGGGGTAATTTCTAGGTTGAGTTTAACCAGCTTGAGGAATCGGTCCGCTATCGACGAGCCGGGCCCGATATTGGCAGGCGGATAGTGAGGTCTCTTCCACCCTCCTAGTTGTGCGTCCGGATAGGGGCGGCAAGCTGGCGTAGAGTGTACTTGACCCCGGTGATTATCCATACTGAGAACCGCACTGATTTGATACTCTAGTGAGGAGCTGCATTGATATGTGGATGAGGATTGACATGCTTGACTTGCATTCTACATCACATGGCCTTGATGTGGCCGATCGCATTCATGTTTTGCATTGCATGGCCTTGGTACGGCTGATTGCATTTATGTACTTATTACCATGATTCCGCATTACTCTGACCTTGCATTCTGAGCACGCTTATATTACGCACTCACTTACACCACCCTCTAAGCTTTCTATAAGCTTATGCACGATTGATGCGTGCAGGTGACGTCAGGTCGCAGCCGTAGCTTAACAGCAGTAGGAGTGTGTGGTCGAGCCTTTGGAGTTTTTGCTATTCGCATTATCTTGTATTTCCCTTCAGACGCATTGTACTTAAAATTTTTGATCATAGTGGATTTTGTGATGGTGTTCTTGTGGTTATTGTTCTTGGGTTATACTTTTATTATGCTCATTATGAATCAGACTGATGATTATAAATCTCTCCTTTACTGTATCTTCAAAACGTTGGACATGGAATGTTTTTATAGGGTGTGAAAGCTTTTAGACGTCTCGTGGGTAATTCTTACGTAGCTCCTATTTTGCAGCGGGATTAGCTGGGACTTATGCAGCTCCTGTTTCGCAACGGGATTGGCTGGGACTTATGTAGCTCCTATTTTGCAACGGAGATTGTCGGGACGGCTCAATCATTGTTCGCATTCAAGGATTTCTTTCCCGATCTCTCCTTTCTCTCTTCGTGGATCCAATCAGATTTAGATGGCCCACCGTTCTAATGTTTTGGATCCTTAAATGAATCAGCGACAATCTTGCTGTCTGGATCGTTTGGGTGATGGGTCATGTGAGGTTGCAGAATCTAGCTCTTCTAATAGTTTTTACGGGAGAACTCCTGGTTTTCTTGGCATTGTGGGCGTCTCTGTTCATCCCGACATTTCCTGTTAGAATCAGAATTTCCTTCAGTAGAGATAGGACGGTTAAGATCCTTCTTAGATCGGGATCCGGTGGCACGGTTCATGGGGTGATGGGTTCCCCTAACGTTGTTTGCGAAAGTCTCATGGTTCGTGAGATCTGTTAGCATAGTGGTTGAACCTGCGAATCTGGTGGGGCCCATTCACGGTATCCTCTTGGGAATCCATCCCATTCATTGTTTTCACAAGGTCTTGATCAGTTATGGCCTCAAATATGGGCATGATCTAAATTCTAGGTGGGCCACATGTTGTAGGGACGCAGGAGGGGAAAGCCACCGTCAAGTCCGATTTCATCGTCCGCTCTTACATTATGCGGATGAATGTCTCTCCATATTGTTGTTCAAAATAGGTGGGGTCCATTTTTGGCTGTCTTCCAGAAAATCTACTCCAAATGGACATCGTCCATCCGTTCGTTGTGAGCGGGAGAAAAGAAGAGAGAAATCTCTCTTTTTGAATGGAAGTCGAGTCAAACCCGCATGACCGGGTTTCCAGATCCTGTGCAGCGCAGGTGCATGCACCGGCTGTGCACATGCAACACATAGAGTAGGGTCCACAGTAGCGTGTGACCCAATCAACTTCATCTATTAGCTTACTCGGGTCCAAATGGGGTTCCTAGCCAAAATCAGGCAGATCCAATGTTCATGCAGTCCATACTTCATGACTTTTGAGTTTTATTATGGATTCATGTCAATTAGATGGTCATATTTATTTCTAATCTAGTCATTAGTGATACTAAGGGTTCTTAAGAGGATCTTAGGTGGATTTATGCGGTTACTTAGGTATTTATCAGTCGGATTGTGTGGTTTTAGGTATGAATGGATTTAGGACTCAAGGTTAACGGTGTATATTCGACTTCGAAATGACATGATGGCCTATCTTAAAATCAATGGTGAGATGGCTTGATCTATGCATGGAGATCATTCCCAACAGTTAGATTCGTGTCAAGGAATAGATGTAAGGTTAGGATAGTTAGATTGGTATCGTACGCATGTACATATTACGTTAAATTCCACGGTAACACTCGAAGACTTTCAATACTCGGTCATTGAAAAGTTTGGGGTGTTACTATCTGATATCAGGTTTTCTCAAAAGATCCCCTGAGACTAAGTTCCTCCTTATGCATGGAACATGCAGAATATCATAAATCATATGGGAAGGATCATATTAGGATAAGCAATATAACATGACAACCATATGAATTCAAACAATCACAACCATCATTTCATCTATCTTAATTATACAAATATGAGACACGTTGAGATTCACTCACCTATTTATGGTACGATTAAATCCTTCGAATAATTGAACGCATTGAAAAATATGCTTCAAGTCCCCATTAAGATGATTTAGCATATCACAATTCAATCACATTATTTCAACAAGTGGGGTCCACCTTTAATTCAATCAAGATGATCCAAAGTTAATTCTTAAATTTAAATTTGAAAAACAATAGGGGTTGTTGATTAATGCAGTTGATCAATCGAGACAACTCGAGAGTTCTCAATCGTTCAACTATGGATCGATAAAATTCAAATTTAATTTCCAAAGTTTTTGGACACTTTTGGCCATTCTCAATCGATTGAACTTTGGTCGTTGATCGATCAAAATTGGTCAGATAAATCAATTTGCTCGCTGGACAAAAATTGTCAACTTTGATCGATATGTTTGATTTATTGAGACTAATAAAGGTTCTCCTCGATTAATCAAACCTTGACGTCAATCAATCGAAACAGATTACAAATTATGGTTAACACCTTCGATCGATTGAATACTGACTTCAACTGTTGACTAAAATCGGATAGGTTCTGTTACACAATCCGATTTTTGAAAATTTTAAGGTTTCTTATATTCTTACTTAGCTTTTATGAAAATTATGGATTCCTAGATTGGGTCCAACTCATCTAATGGTTTTTTTCATTGTCAAATTCAGAATAAGCAAAAGATCGCTTGGTTCTAAAATATCTAAAATCCATAACTAGAAAATGAAAGTTGTCTTTTCGAATAAAATAAAATCATCCATACTATTCACAGATCATTGTTGGAAATCTTTCAGTCAGATCACTCTAGGGTTCAAAGTCCTAACCCGTTTGGCTTTAAAATCCTCTTATTCTAATCTCCTAAACCGATACAGCTGGATTTCTCAAAGTTGATCTTCCAATGGAGGCTCCTCTTTTATTCTCTCTTTCTGTTTTTTTAGGTTTGAGGTTTCTATAGGAATTTCCAACAGCTCTTCCCTTTAAATAGACAAAGAGTCATGGATCTATAATATTCCACCAGGGTTTTAAGAAAATTCTTCCTCCATAACTCCTGACTAGTGTTTTCTTCATGTTGCTTTGCAAATCCATAGTTATCTCTATGTATACCACTACTCATGCCATATACTTCCTTTCCTATTCCTTTTTCATTCCTACAAAGATCTCAGGGTATATTTCTTGTGGAGGATATCCATATGGTTATCAGTCCCTTTCCTCCCATGAATTTTTTTGGCAATCCAGCTACTAGCAGATCGATACCAGTCATTATGTGGATCCAATAGTACATTCTAGTTTTTTCTTTCTTTTTTGTTTTTCCTTTTTGTGTGTGTGTGTGTGTGTGTGTGTGTGTGTGTGTGTGTGTGCGCGCATGCTACCAAATCCAGATCTCTGTCGATGCAGACTCATCTAGAGTGCTTCGGACCAACACCTGATGTTTGTTACCCTGCATCAAATTGTAAATGGTCAATTTGTTTCTTAATATTCTCCTCTTGGTCTATTATTAACTCCGACTATAATAGATACTTAGAATTTCTTGCAATCAATTAGTTAGCTTTTCATGAAAAATCATTCAATTGAGATTCATATCTTATTAGGATGTTTTATATTGGTTTAACTGTTCTATATTCCAATTGGAATGAATCATTATTCGATTTTAATTGAGTTATTGATTGAATTGTTGAATTGGCATTAAGGGTGGATTAATTAGGGATCCATGGATCTTTAGTTATCATTTATTATTATTTTAATATTATTACTTTGCTGGAAACCCTAATTATATATTTAATTTAGTCCTAGTAGTTTTTTTTCCAAATTAGTCCCTATGGATCGACCTCGATCTTATTGAGTATATACTATTTCGCAACCCTACACTCGAGGTAGCTAAGATCAAGTTTTTGCATTGTTGTCAAAGATAAACGGTTGAAAACACTATAGGATAAGTTTAGTTCTATTTTAGGTTAGAGTTTTATTTATGACTTAGTTTGTTTAGTTCATTTTAGAATTTTTTTTAGAATTTCTGCATTTATAATAGTTTTGTTTGATTAGTTTAGCACTAACATCCTTATGTTTTTGCTTTGGGATTATTTTTTAGTACTCGAGTGTTGTCACCTCATATAACATCCTTCTCTCACCCCTTTTTCATTACTTTCTAGATTATTATTTTGTTGCAGTTAGTAGTTTTCCTTTAGGATTTTATTTACTGTTAAGTTTAAAACTTTTAGGGTTTGTGTGTCTATGTGTTCATGCCCAAGTTAACACGTGATAACACTTCATGCCCAAGTGGAGAATTGGTTGAAGGACCGTCCATTCACCGTAGAGCTAGAAAACATATGAGTACTAGTGAATCAACTAGAAACATGGTTGAAAATGGACCAAATTTCAATGAGAATGAGGTACATAATGTGTCATTGGTCAGGACTTTCCGTGATTACCTCCAACCTATAAGAACAACCACACCCTCTTATGTGGTTTTTCCTATTAACGTAGGTAACATTGATTTCAAACCGTGAGTGATTCAATTACTTCCTAAATTCTGTGGACTTGATTCTGATAGTCCATATTTGCATCTAAAAAAATTGACCAGATCATTACAATTTTGCATTGCAATGTCTCTGAAGACATGATTAGATTAAAATTATTTTTCTTCTCCTTAGAGGAGAGAGCCAAGTCATGGCTACACTCTTTAAGGCCCAGATGCATCAGGACATGGGCTGAGATGACCAGGAAGTTCATTTAAAAGTTTTTCCTTGTCTAGAATATTATGAAACCTGATGTGCATCCACAGAATAAGTTTTGGAGCTTACCACTTTTCTTCAAGTTGACAGTCACTAATGGCAGTGATGGTGGACATGTCATAAAAAACTGAACTATCTACTGTACTGAATAAAACGTAATAACACATAACCTGAGTATTTTTATCTCCCACTAATTGAATGCATCTTTAATGCTAACCAATCCATATCATTCACTAACTCTTTAAATACATTGGGAGGTAAGCCCTTAATTAGTGGGTCCGCAATCATCAGCTTCATGGTAATGTGCTCTATAAACACTAAGCGGTCTTAAATTCTATAATTCACAATAATTTTAAGTTTATATGCTTCAACTTGGATGAACTTTTGTTATTATTGGAAAATAATATCATCACAATGTCATCACAGTAGATTCTCGAAGGCTTTGGAACTGAACCCATAAACTGAAGCCCGGAGATAAAGTTCTGTAACCAGATTTCATGACATGTGGCTTTCTAATAGGTGACAAATTTTTCTTCCATGATGGACGAAATTGTAATTGTTTATTTTGCCCTCTTCCATGAAACAACTCCAAAGCTCATCATGAAAACATATCTGGATGTGGACCTTCCGCTATTGAGGCACCCAACAAAGTCTAAATCTATATACTCAATTGGCTCCTACCGATTAGCATGTCCCTATGTGAGCATGAAATCTTCCATCCTTTGTAAGTACCACATCACTTTTTTTATAACTCTCTAATGATCCATTCTTGGATTATGCATATATATTGCTTCCCACTATAGATGCATATGAAATATATTGCATTCCTTTCTTTTTGAGATCATTCATTCACATTCCTTTCTTTTCAAGATCATTCATCCGACGTTGTTGTTGGTTAAGTTTGTCACCCTTGAAGACAAGAGCTTCACCTAATGTACAACTCTATATGTTAAATTTACTAAGAATTATGTCAATATATATTTTCTGAGATAATCCCAAAATGCCTCTTTCTCTATCATGGTATATTTCTATATTTGTGGTAAATGACGCGGCTCGAAGATCCTTCATTTTAAATTTTTATTATAAAAATCCCTTGACATCACATATCATTCATTTTTATTGTATGCTAGTAGAATATCATCGACACATAATACTAAGAACATGAACTTACTTCCATTGATATTTCTGTATATAGACTGATTAGTAATGTTTTCCTTAAAACCATATGAAGAAATCATCGCATGAAATTTAAGTACCACTGACGCGGTGCTTGCTTTATACCGTAGATGGACTTCTTTAACTTACAAACAAAATATTTAGAGCCATAAACCTCAAAACCTTCTGGTTGTAGCATATACACATTCTCCTTTAGTTCCTGTTGAGAAACGCGGTCTTTACGTTCATCTACTCTAGTTCACGATCGTATTGATCCAGCGATGCCATAATAATATGAAAGGAGGCCATCTTAAAGACTGGTGAGAAAGTCTCTTTAAAATCAATGCATTTCTTTTAAATGAACCCCTTAGCGACTAACTGGAATTTATATCTTTCAATCTTCCCTTTGGGCTCTTACTTGGTTTTATAAACTCATTTATAGATCATTTTAAGGCATGAGCACAAAAATAATTAAGATCCAATGCTAAAGTCACCACAAGAAATTCCACTTTTATCTACTAAACAATTCGCAGGTAAACGGTTAGGCAAAAAGCTTTACCTATGCAAAAATTCGTTGGTAAAAGACGACTTCGTGAAGACTTAAGAAATTTTTCGTAGGTAAAAACTGTCTAAAAACTTTATTAAGACGTTTTCTTAGGTGAAAACTATGTTAAGACATTTATCTATGATAGTTTTCATAACTAATAATTGTTTACCTACGAAATATTTCGTAGGTAAAATGGTGTTAAGACTTTTCCCTCCGAAATATTTCGTAGGTACAAGCTGTGTTAAGACTTGTACCTACAAAATTGGTCGTAGGTATAAATGTTGATGAAACTTTTTCCTACGAAACTGCTCGTAGGTAAAAACTGTATGCTGTGTTGGTCGGTACTAGTAAGACTTTTTACCTATAAAATTTGATGTAGGTAAAAACTGTTGACGAAACTTTTACCTACGAAATGATTCGTAGGTAAAAAAAATGTGAATGAACCTTTTACCTACAAAAAATTTCGTACGTAAAAATGTCGATGAAACTTTTACCTACGAAAAATTTGTAGGTAAAAGTCTCTTTTTTTTCTCCAAAAAACAGGTAAAAATTCCTATTATAATGAAATTACAATTATTATACTTTTACTGTTGTTTACAGGTAATTATTGGCAACCAAACAGGCCTAAAGGATTGAAGAAAGTGAATTTGTTTTGTGGTTGTTATGATTCTTTAAGTGGGCTAGACTCCTATGATATAGTTCACCACTTTTTTGAAAATGGTAATGACTCATGTATGGCTACCCAGATTGTCTAGATTGTGGGACACACTGTGGATGAATAATGTCTCTGTATTACATTTACCAAGATTTCAGATTCAGGCTTCAAATTTCAGATTCGGTCTTTAGAATTCAGATTCAGGCTTCAAATTTCAGATTCGGTCTTTAGATTTCAGATTCGGGCTTCAAATTTCAGATTCTGCCTTTAGAATTCAGATTCAGGCTTCAAATTTCAGATTCAGTCTTTAGACTTCAGCCATAACTATCAAACAAGTTTTTTTTTTTTTCTTTTTTTACTTCAGATTTCAGATTCAGGCTTCAGATTTCAGATTCAGTCTTTAAAATTCAGATTTAGGCTTCAGATTTCAGATTCGGTCTTTAGACTTCAGCCATAATTATCAAACAAGTTTTTTTACTTCAGATTTTAGATTCAGGCTTCGAATTTCAGATTCGGTCTTTAGAATTTAGATTCAGGCTTCGGATTTCAGATTCGGTCTTTAGACTTCAACCATAATTATCAAACAAGTTTTTTTTTTTTTTTTTTTTTACTTCAGATTTCAGATTCAGGCTTTAGATATCAGATTTAGGCTTCAAATTTCAGATTCGGTCTTTAGAATTCAGATTTCAGATTCGGTCTTTAGACTTCAGCCATAATTATCAAACAAATTTTATTTTTTTATTTTTATTTTTATTTTTTTACTTCAGATTTCATACTCAAGCTTTAGATATCAGATTCAGGCTTTAGATTCTCACTTGATCGATTGGACTATCCTTGTGAAACAGTGTAAGTAGGTATGAATCATCCAAATCTGTAAGACTTAAATATGGGTTGCCTCATGTTCTAGGCCATGCTATGCTTCTTATGGTGCCTCTGGGTGTATCCTTGATGTGTTTGTCTTCTGCCGCTCTGGAGGAGCAGGTTTTCGTCAGGTGAAGGTAGCTTGCACATGCTGATATTTGCTGTTGGGCAAAGGTTCTATGTTTGATGGATGCTGTGCAGGTAGCTATATTCATTGAAAGTGATTGCTCTGCTTTTTCTTCTGTTTCAGCTTGGCAAGGGTCGTTTTCTTAAATCTTTTGATTTGTCGGATCTGTCATGATACAGGCCATTTTGTTTTGTTTTCTTTTCTTTTCTTTTCTTTTCTTTCTCTGTTGTATAACCACTTTACAACAGTTAGAAGTCAAACTAACATGATCATCCTGGCCATTTGATCAACAGATGGCTGAAAATAAAAAGTTACAGGTGGTGCACACCTACCTTTTTGAAAAAAAAAATTCTCACTTTCATGGTACTCAATATTTTTGGACCCAAACAGGAGCAAGAACCCTTTTTGTTAGCGGTTTGTCAAACCATCAATCAATCAACCCAACGCTTAGCCTTTTTAGTAAGAGCATTCTTGAGAGATAGGTTAAGAGATTGACTCTTAACATTGCATAAATTTTGTTTTGCCAAATGCACAAAAAAATTTGGTGAAAAATTTTAGAATTAGTATTCTTTCTCTATTTAAATGGAAGATTTAAAGAGAATTCTACCCAAATATCCTTCTAAAACCTAATTCCGGGACCTCGACCCACCAAAAATCCAACTATAGGTAATGGCTTGATTAGACTCTTACCAATCCGCCTTTCGGGTTCGGATTGGGTTTATGTATTATCTAGTATTATCTACTATTGAACCTAGTATTATCTACTACATACTAATAACATACAACCAATATTGGGGCACCATGCCATAAGCTACAAGAATTTCATGTCCCCCTAAACAAGGTATCCTCCATTGATAACACATATATATTATATATATATATATATATATATATATATATATATATATATATATAGATATATATATAAAATAAGTTCTTTATTTTCATTTACATTCGCAAATACATTCATCATCCATCCAAGAAGTTGAAACATTCATCATCCTCAAATAGAAAACCAATTAATTCTACTCAAATTTGCAACTTAACCTACTGGGAACCGTCATGCACCGTAATGTCTTACGGCAGAGCAGGTTTTGAGGAGTTACAAGTTAACCCTGACGACAATATATAAATGAAGCGATAAATATATAAATGATTCAAGATTAATTTAAGGTTTCGAGAACTCACATCCACCTCATTCTTATTGTCAAGTAGTCCTGATGAAAATGCATCTACACTACAAGAACGAAAAAAAAAAAAAGAATTTGTGACTGCACCGATACGATCTAGTATGAACGGCTGCCTACATACCCAATGTTCGGAAGATTGAGATCAAGCTACTACGTAGTTCTTAATATTTAAATCAGAACATTTTACGCATAAGCAGAGAAAAAATCAAAACAAATCATAATAGAAATATGTGTACCTTCTGTTACGCATAAGAAGATGAAAAATTGAAACAAATCACAACATAAATCTCTGTAGATTAATCAAGCAAAACTACTAAATTCAAGATAAAGATTTAGTCAAATAATATCCAAAATAACCTCAAACACAATCCTAAACTGCAATGGAAATCAAAAATTGAAAATATCAGTTTCTTAACAAAAAGTGAAAGGAGATAGAATTTCACAAATGCTATCGACTAGATCAAGTCTTAAAACCATGGTCCTTGTCTTAACTTCCTTGAGCGGAAGAGAAAAAAGAAAGAGATCCAAATGACAAAAAAAAAAAAGAAATTAAAAAACAAAAAAATGAAATTCACTTATTTTAAAACTTAATTGGATTAAGAGACAATAACCTAACAAAATTCCAAACGACAGAAACCAAAACAACAGAAATTTAATTTTAAAAAATATAAAGATAGAAACTTTCTTGGCATGTTTCAAGAATCTCCTACATTTGAAGATCCATGGTTTGGTGATTGGACCTTTGATCTGATGGGTCAAACCATGGATTGGGGATGCCACAAGAATCTCCTACATTTGAAGATCCAAACGCTTCTATCAGTAGCCCAGAAATAAAGTAACGTCCAACATTCAATAGAAAACAGGATAAAATATTGAACAGTTTTGATCTTCCAACTTGGGAGATTTTTAAGGCATCCCCCATATAAAACATGCCTATCTGATCGACAGCTAGGATAGCTAAAATATGGGTCCCACATGTATGGGACTCTAGGGAATTGGCAAACTATGTACTAGCTGATGCTAAGGACCATGTAATTCTTCATCATTTTATGGGAAGCTAGGAGGACATCCTAGAAAAATTCATCACAATAGGCAGTTTAAATTCCAGATATGGTAGGTGGGACTCTATTAGCTTCAGGAATAAAATTTCATGCATCATTACAACTATTAGAACTTGCAGTTATTTTCTGACCTTGCTGATGGATCAATGAGAAAAATGAGTACAATGTAACTTCAGTGCCAAAAACAAATATGAGGCATCAATGGGATGATTTGAGAGAAGCCAAATAATATAATCAATTCTTGAAAGATTGTAGTAAGTTACAGATTATGCATCTAAAAGGCATATAAATCACAAAAATAAACCATACAAGCTCATGGCAAATTGTAAATGACGACTTTCTTCTGCAACCATGTTTAGTCGATATCGGCTTGAAATAGAGCTGTCGATAGCATGATACTCAAGTGGAACCCGCGACTGAAAAGCATTTCAAGCAACCAGTAAGATAGAATCTATATTTTGTAAATAGATGATAGTTATAAGAAGAACAAAATTCAGTAACCAACATCTGCTACAAAGAAATCTGCCATGTAGAATGCCTTCACTCCTGAAAAACCCATGAAATGCAAAAGTAATCAAGACCCATCTCTCATTTTCTGTAGGTAAGATATTCAAATGAAGAAAGACTGAATTGGAATGCTTTTGATGTTGAAATCTGCAGTGATGAACTGATAATTAAGAGGATGCAAGTTTAGTAGTTCATCAAACTACCCAAAGTTGTAGTCTCCCACTGTACATCGAGTACATGTTCATCCAGTGGGCTCATGTACTGCAGATGATCACAACTAATTCATTTGTTGAAGATTAGACAATGGGCCACACAACTGATAGACCTTAATTTATGATTCGAGAGATAATAATTAAAGCCAGCCAACAAAAGTCAATTTCTTGTAGTGATGTGTATAACCCAATAGATGATAGATTGCAAAGGATTCATTCTTCTCTGATCAATGCTATCCAAATGAGATGCAACCGTTTCCTATAAGTGAAAAAGAAATTCATCAACTCAAAAAATAAAACAAACACACTCCACCTCGGAAAAGACAAATTGAGAATCTTCACAAACATGAAAGTGAAAATGACTAAAAGCTACCATAAATATGATTGTCATGAGCATAAATCTAGAACTCACTAAGTCGACTCAATTGAATTCCCACATTGATGATCAAAGTTTGAAATTCCAATGGAAATAAAGAAGCAGTTGGAAGCTGAAAACTTCAACAATGCTTCCGAAGCATCACAAAAAAATAGAGGCTAGAAAAGAACATTCACTTTGTCTCCAACGCAATGCCTAACATTCAAAAACCAAGTTAGAATATCAATATTTTCTTCTGGGCAAGCCACTCTTGTAAAAAAATAGAACAAACTGTATATCAAATCAAATGAAACTCTGACAGAACACTTAATACTTTATCTGAAACACATCCTAAGCAAAGTAATTAAGGTCAGGGGTGTTAAGTAAGAATGGATGCCAGAGTAGAAATTTTCTTGAATATACCGATAAATTAAGCCAGAGTAGAAAACCAAGTTTGGATAAAGCTTCCTCTTCACAAAATACTCATCTGAAAGTGTAGCTTTCTCCAATGCTACAACTAGTAGCAAGCAATACATGTTCATGAATAAAACCATGGCAAAAACAAATGGATGCATAAAGGTACGAGATCGGATCATCCATCACAAGGGTCCCATTATGATGATGTCCACCATCAAAGAATCAAGTCAATCCAATAATGAAGTGAGCCACAAATTACGAAACAGATATATGGCTTTTAAAATGCAGAATTTTTCTAAGCTTTCCACCTGTTTCTAATAGTCCACCTGCCTACCATGATAGCAAATGTTGTAGCTTGTACATGGTATGCCCTGCACACACATGGGGCTTAACAAACTTTAGAAACACATCATGTGAAGTAGTTAACCTACAAAAAATCCACATATAAGGAAAAAAGATAATCCAACGTGCCACCATGGAACTGCAGCCGCCTATCAGCTCCTAGAAATTTCTGAGCAATCAATAAGTTGTGGATCTCAACAAGCAGAATATCATGTAGCATAAAGAACAAATGTTAGAGTTGCATGCAAACTTTTACAAAATGTGCAGCCCATTGGCTCAAACCAAGAGCTAAGAAGAAAAGGAATGGTGGTCATCTTTGAAATTCAAGGGCATTGGTGTCTTATGATACTCAAGAGCAAATGCAAAAGCACAGAACTAAGGATATAATAGTAGTTGAGTATTAACCACCTACTAGACCATGAGACGATTGGACTGGCCTACTTTTAGCCTATTTCTTATTTGAGGTGGCTCTCACTTGATGAATTGCTCAGATATCAGTCACATGTGCCACATTGGTATGCACGCTGCACATTTGCATTTTGAAATAAATAACTTGAAAACCAGTCGAAAGATGAGCATACACTTTGTTGTGATCGTAGCAGTGGTTGTGGCCATGATATTAGCAATGCCCTTGTCGATGTCGAAGAAGTTGATGATCAGCTAGGTGAAGAGTTACCAGATGGAGAATGCAACAAAATGGAGAATTGGGCTAGATGATGGTTATTAAAAATGATCAACTTGACTACCTAATCATGTTCCAGATGCTCGTTCATGACAATTACCATTGCTGCACCAAATAATGCAAATAATCTCATAAACTGAGCATGAATTACACATCTTCTTCTTTTTTACACATCCAATTAGAACTGCATTTGAACTAGCAAGCTAACATTCTTCTTTGTTATTTATTTTATCAAGGAAACAAGATAACTGAAAACAAAGTAAGTTGTACTAGTAAAAGACATCCAGTAGCTACTGCATCCTTATTGCATTACAAATTAAGAACATTTGTGCCAGTGGAGTACGTGAGGTCCTCTGATTGGTCTATACATTGGTGAGCTCCGCATAGTTGTATATTTGGATTATCTTAAACATCTTTCTGGTAGGTCCTATTGTGGGTACCAAGGCTATGCAGTGCAAGATATGAATGTTATCGGCCATAACACGGCTATGCGATGCGAGATGCAACTCAAGCATGTCAATCCTCATCATATATCGATACTTCTCATTCTAGATAATCACCGGAGTTTAATATACTCCAAATGGTACGCCGCTCTCCTAGCCGCATACCCAAGTGAGCGTAAGAAACCTCATTATTCGCCTCATCAGTGGTACCAATATCTTCTCGGCACGTCGATAGCGGACCCATTCACGAGTTGGTCAAAATCAGCCTAATATTGCCCCGTACTCTCAGGCGAGTAAGGCCACACCCCTTTCCAACCGACCACGACACAGTGAGAGACGTGGCCTCCTGGTATTCGGCCCTCGTGCGCTCATATATCCACTCGGTCTCGACGTTGGAGTCATCTTCTGGTACCATTAGGTTTAGAAATTTTCACCCAGGAACATCTATGGTGCCTTGATGCTTAGTAACAATATTTTCGGTATCCGATCCTGCCATCCACGGTGTGTCTGTGAAAGTCATAACCCTGATGTCGCTAGGGTGTATAGAAATCATGCCATACAAATGCAAAGTGCATGAATCACACTACCAGTCATGCATCAATCTTGCGCGTACCGTACGCTCATGTAGGGCAACTCTACTTATCAGGGAGCCCATAAACAATTCGCCCGTAGGCATATACTATGATCAGTCACTCCTCATATCAAGCATACATATGATGCGTATGATCATAAATCATGAATCTATATTAAACATGTTATATGGTGATGGGCTCTGTTCATAACGAAGATGGGCCTAGACGGCCTATACTATCAGTATGGGCCTAACAATGGGCCCTAGGGAGAGTGACAATGCGGACATTTAACCAACATCATCCTACAATGTGGACGTCAAACCAACATTGCTCCCACGGCATCATCACATAAACCATGGTGGAATCACATATTGCAATGGGCCTTATATACATCTCATTGGGCCTCAACCTAAGGGCTTGAAGTACATCAAATGGGCTGCCTCACAAGGGCCTCTCATATATATATATATATATATATATATATATATATATATATATATATATATATATATATATATATATATATATATATATATATATATATTTATCGAACAGGACACCCCAATTGGGCCTTACATACATTGCAATGAGCCATAGCCCGTGGGCCTTGCATACATCACAATGGGCCTCATAACATGGGCCATAATTAAGGTAAGTGGGCCACATCACATGGGCCACACGTATATCAAATGAGCCACACCCAAAAATGAGTGATGATAAGGATTTCCACCATTAGAATTCCCAAGGGTTTAATGGTGGACGTTCAAACCCACTGCTTTCCTGAAATGTGGCCCACCTAATCCTAGATCTGCCTTATTTTTAATTTCAAGCCTTAAAATGAGCTTTCAAATGGTTGGACGGGTTGGATGCAACACATGCATTATGGTGGGTCCGATAGGGATGGATAGCATAGATAATACACATACCTCATGGTGGGGACCACACTGATGGAAGGTGTGGAGCACACACATCAGTGGGTCCCGCGTGGGGCCCACCACAATGTTTATTTTCCACCCAATCCTGTTGATAAGGTCATACAGACCTGGGGCCCATGGAAATGTTTATTTACACCCAACCTGTTTAAGAGGTCACACGGACCAGGGGCCCACCAAAATGTTTATTTGCATCCAACCTGTTTATGAGGTCACACGGACCAGGGGCCCACCAAAATGTTTATTTGCATCCAACCTGTTTATGAGGTCACATGGACCAGGGGCCCACCAAAATGTTTATTTTCCTCCAATCTGTTGATAAGGTCACGTGGACCTGGATTGAGGAGGAAAAATAAATTTCGTATTGATCCAAAACTTCTGACCCCAAAAAGGGTCTCAATGGTAGGCGTCAATCCTCACTGTTCCCTGTGGCGTGGGCCACCTGAGTCCCTGGAGGGGCTGATTTTTGGGAGGGGAGCCACGGCCCTAGGGGCCCACCCAATGCACGGAGTGGATGTCCCACACACATCATGGTGGGGCCTACACTATGCAATCCGAGACCATGAGAGCAATCTTGAGCCGTACATACAAAAAAATAAATAAATAAATAAAATGCATTTTTCTAAGGAATTTCTTAGGTGGGGCCCTCATTAGGGAAATCCGCTCCGGCCATTGTATTCCATGGCTTAATACTGACCAAACAAGCCCAATATTGGGTATGTTTCGGTGTGTAGAATCATCAGGTGGGTTTTAACGGTAAACATTACTATTTCCTATGGTATGGCTCGCTTGATTATCAGATTGGTCTCAAATTTTGGCTCAATGCCTAAAGTGGGCAGAGAAACAAAATGGACGGCGTGGATCAACTACATACATCAAGGTGGGGCCTGGATGAGCAGCCCACCCAAATCTCTAAAAAGCTATTTTTTTTTTATAGCTGTTAGTACACACCCATGTCAGTACATGCCTCCATGTTAGCTACACCCGTCCAGGGTCCAGGGACGTTGGACGGTCACGGATTAACACATGCATTGTGGTGGGTCCCACATGGACGTGGCCCACACATCAAGGTGGGTCCCACATGAACGTGGCCCACCTAAATGGAACCAATATGTTATTCATTCATCTTGACCGTCCAATAGACTAGATGCAAGGTGGGCCTCACGATTAGGCGGCCAAGATCACTTTATACATGGTGGCCACAAGACATCACACCAAAGAAAGAGAAAGGGAGAGAGAGAGAAAAAGAGAAAGAAAGAGAAAATCGGTGAGATAGAGGGACCCCGCCACTATGGGCCCCTCACTACATTACATACATCATTGTGGGTCCCACAACAAGTGGTCTTTAAGTAAAATGAAATCTAACGGTTCCGCTAGCCTCCTTAGCTCCTATGCTTAACCTTTGATGGTGGATGATGGGATTTTGATGGTGGGGATGAGGGATGAGAGGGTGAAAAAATGGGCCACACTTGTTGCTCTTAGAATTGCTTGGGAAGGCTTGGACGTATGGAGCTTGGGAGAGTAGAGATAGAATGAGGGAAAGAGAGAAAAAAATATTAAAGGGATGGGTGATGTGGTGGTTGTAATGAAGAGGTATGGGTTTGTTTGATTTTTTTGTAAAAGAGGGATGGTGAGGGGAGAGAGAGTTGACTTAAGGGAAAAGGAGGGATGGGTTGGTTGTACTTGAGGTAAGGTGTGACTTGACTTATACTTGACATGAGTGATTAATTGATTGATGGGACATGACGTAGAGATTTCCTTGATATTCGCAACGCACAGTGTTTCTTCGGAATAAACGCAGGTCCACATCTCCTGGCCTGGGTATCGGTTCGGTACGCGAGTTGTGGCATTGGAATCGCGACGACGGCGCGGTCAGTAAGGTATAAATTTCGGGTCGAGCCGACTTCGGTATACAGGACTCCGCTTAGGTTCGCCCGCAAACGTCGGATACAGGTCGAGGGTTGCCGGAATTCGGCTGGGAGGACCGTGGAAGTCTATGGAATGGTACGGACTATGATACGGGTCTTATCATTTTAAGTCATGGGCTAAAAAATGAGGTAGATAAAAAGCTGTAGTGGATCCCACCACAGAATAGTGGTAGAGTGATTCCGACCGTTGAAACTATCCTAAGGCCCAACATAATTTCTATTTGAAATCCAACCTGTTAAAGTTTAAAAAGACATGAAATAAGGGCAAA
This sequence comes from Magnolia sinica, assembly GCF_029962835.1. Classification (NCBI taxonomy): domain Eukaryota; kingdom Viridiplantae; phylum Streptophyta; class Magnoliopsida; order Magnoliales; family Magnoliaceae; genus Magnolia; species Magnolia sinica. The sequence goes on along the minus strand of NC_080574.1, from coordinate 123,298,279 downwards.
TACAGATATCGGCTTGATCTAAAACTTTTGTAGCCTTTAGTAGTTTTTAATAGCGTGCGTCCCCACTGTTTTCTGTGCTGGAGTCCACTAAAGCTTTGGATTTAACTCATTCTTTGAATATTGCCCTAAAATGATCTCTCCAAATGGATGGAAGGTGTGGATACAAAGTATACATCATGGTAGGGCCCGCGGAATTTGCTGATGTCACTTCGGTAGCTAGTCTAACTACTCCCCTTACACCAGCTGGCTGGTGGTCGGTGCTCTATGGGCCCCACCATGACGTATGTATTTCATCCATTATGTTCTTCCATTTTTAAAGATCATTTTTAAGGATTTATTACAAAAATGAGAGGTACGTAAATCTCAGGTGGACCACACCACATGAAAACAATAGTGATTGGATATCCATCATTAAAATCCTCCTAAGGCCGACTGTACTGTTTATTTGAAGGGGAAAAACACAAATCATCTGGATCCAAAACTTTTATGGCCCCAAAAATGTTTTTAATGGTTGACTCTCATTCAACACTGTTTCCTGTAATGTGGTCCATTTCAAATTGGGATATACCTCATTTTTGGTCTCATGCCGTAAGATGATCTTTAAAAATAGATGGATGGCATAGATTAAACACATACATCATGGTGGGGCCCGCAGAGCACTAACCACCAGCCATTAGCTAGTGTCAGGGGGAGTAGCCAATCCGTTCCCCTTATTTGTGGTGCGGTCCATTTAATCTTTGGATATGATTCATTTTTTGGATGATTCTCTAAAATGATCTCAAAAAATGGATGAACAGTGTGAGTTGATCCCAAATTTTCGGTAAATCCAAAACTCAAGTGGACCATGCCACGTGAAACAATGTGGAATAATGATTTCCACCGATGATTCCTTCCTTGAGCCCACAGTAATGTTTATTTATCATCCAACTTATTCATAATATCAAAAAGACATGAATGAAGAGATAACACAAACATTGGCTTGATCCAAAACTTTTATGGCCTCCAATAGTTTTTCAATGGTAGAGGTTCAATCTCATTATTTCCTGTGGTGTGGTCCACTTGAGCTTTCAATATGCTTCCTTTTTATTCTTTAGACCCCAAATCATCTGTTAACATGGATGAACGGAGTGAATAAAATAAATAATTAATGGTAGACCCCACAAAGTTTACTCAGGGTAATTAGTAAATCACCTAAATGGATTGGAGATGGGTTTCCTTTCATAATCATATATTGGGTTTGCCTAAATGTGATTTAGATATCCAACCCACTCATTATGTGTGTCCCACTTAGATGAGGGGTCAGACCAAGTTTCAGCCGCATCCAAAACTCATGTGGGCCCCACCAAGTTCTTTTATATTTTTTAGGATGTCTTCACATGGTTTTAGATGTCATGGCCCACCTGAGTTTCATATACGGATGATTTTTTACATATCTCATAACCTGAAGAGGACACATTAAATTCACGGTGTTGATGTTTGACACACATTATGATGGGACCCACAAAACTTACTTGCATCAATACTTAGGTTCTCACGAGGTCAATAAAGTTGGGTCACAATTTTCACCAAAATATTTGCCCCATTTTACATGTCTTGTCCATTCACTCTATTTTTCTGATCAATACTCAATTTCACTAGTTACTCGTCCCGATCAGGTTATATATGAAAATGATATTGGGCATACAAGATTGATCAACAATTTTAGTGAAATTTGATTTAAACATCTGAAGTTATTTACTCTTCAATATGGACTGATTAGATTGTCCGAAAACGGTTAATGGTACAATTAGTGGATGTGCCTAATAATTTAGTATTTGTTTTTTTCAAACATAAATTTCAATTTCCATTTAAAAATAACATTCTTTTACAAAATGTATATTTTTGAAAACATTAACAAAATAACAATTTTATTATAAATTATTTCTAAAAAAAATTAAATACAAATTTTGAATTTTTATTTTCAAATTTTTGAAACATTTTCTTATATTTTAATTTTTTTTCTCAATAATTTCAAAATGCCGATTTTCTTTTCTTCAAAAGCATCATTTTATTTTCAAAAATTTTCTCAAACATTGTTAAAAATTTAAACTTCTCAATATTCTTTTTTATGTGATATTACAAATCATTTAAATATTACTTTTTAATTATAAAAAAATAAATAAATTCCGCTCATATGATATAAAAACTATATATATACAAAAAAAATAGAGGATTATTACCGACGGCTTTTGTTCGTCAGTAAAAACAATTGGCGACGGTTATCAGCCGTCGGGAAGATTTTTAATAATTATTTTTACCTACAAATTAATCATCGGTAAACACACCTAGGTAAAAGTATGATTTCGGTCGTGGCGGGAATTTTTGGTCTGTTGCGGTAACCTTTTTCCGACGGTTTTAGTTCGTCAGAAAAACTGTCATGCTTCCAGTCAAGGCGGGAATTTTTGGTCCATGGCAGGAACATTTTTCCGACGGTTTTAGTTCATCAGTAAAAACCAATATTACTGAAACACTTACCGAGGAAGGTAGTTTTCGTTGGTAATAACATCGTACCAGATTTTTGCCAACGGTTGATGTCCATCGAGAAAAACACTTGCCAAAGATCATGGTGTTCGTCGGTAATAACATTGTACCTGATTTTTATCGACGTTTGACATCCGTTGGGAAAAACATGTTTACTGATGAAAATATATTTCGTCGATAATAACATTGTACCGAATTTGTGTCGACGATTCGTGTCCGTCGGAAAAAACACTTTTACCGATGAAACTAGTTTTCGTCAGTAATAACATTGTATGGGATTTATGCCGATGGTTGATGTCCGTCGGGCAAAACTCTTTTATCGGCGAAGATGGTGTTCGTCGGTATTTACATCCTACCAGATTTTTCCCGACGCTTTATTTCGGTCAGGAAAAACACTGTTACCGACGAAAGTGGTTTTCTTTCATAATAACATTGTATCAGATTTTTGCTGACTGTTGATGTCCATCAGGAAAAACACATTTACCGACGAAACTATATTTCATCGATAATAACCTTGTACCAGATTTGTGCCGACGCTTCATGTCCGTTGGGAAAAACACTTTTAACGATGAAAGTAGTTTTCGTCGATATTAACATTGTACGGGATTTATGCCGATGGTTTATGTCCGTTGGGAAAAACATTTTTATCAACAAAGATAAATTTCGTCGGTAATTACATCATACCAGATTGTTGCCGACGATTCATGTTGGTCGGGAAAAACACTTACCTACGACAATTAAATTTCGTCGGTAAAAGTAAATTTTTTGATTTTTTTTTCAAAAATTCAATGCATTTCTTTTAAATGAACCCCTTAGCGACTAACTGGAATTTATATCTTTCAATCTTCCCTTTGGGCTCTTACTTGGTTTTATAAACTCATTTATAGCCAATCGGTACCGCCCATTTTAGTAGATCAACTAAATCTAGGCATTGTTGTCTTTCATAGACTTATTTTGTCTTCAATGACATCGATCAATTGATATGAATTAGCACTTTGTTTAACTCATTTGTAAGATTTAGGGTCATCTTCTACTCCTATGTCAAACTCATATTCCTGAAGATACACAACATAATCGTCAAGTACTGCTGATTTCCTCTCCCTTACGGTTCTCTTTAATGACATTTCTTCCTGATTAGATCATTCTTCTCTCGTGAGAGTATCTTGTAAATCCTGTGATCGATGTTATACTAAATTCTCATTTGTGCAATGATGAACAGGTTGATCATCTCCTATAACTAATATTAGATCGGTCACCATTTACTCCTCAAAGACAAAGTTTATAAGTTGTGCACCACTATTGTTGTCCTAAAGAGATTTTACAATCTCTGATTCAACTATCGTTGGGATATGGGAGGGAACAAAAAAACCTAAATCCCTTCAACCTTTTAGAATAGCTAATAAAATGTTCATTAATGGTCCTAGAATCTAATTTTCTTTCTTGTAGGTTGTAGATCCTTATTTTAGCGGTGCAACACCACACGTAAAGGTGATTAATACTAGGTTTCCTTTTCGTCCACATTTCATATGAAGTTTTATTAACAACTTTAGTCGGGACACGATTAAGAATGTAAATCACTATCTTTAATGCATTACCACACAATGACTCCGGAAGAGTGGAGTTACTCAACATAGACTTGACCATGACATTAATGGTCCTATTTTGGCTTTCAGCTACACCATTGTGCTCTATTGTACCAAGTATGGTATACTAAGTGATGATATTATGTTCTTTTAGGAATCTAGTGAATGACCCTGGATTCTAACTTGATTCGTCATATCATATCTAGTTTAGTATTCACCACCACAATCAGATGTGATAGCTTGATTATTTTGTCAAGTTGATTCTCCACCTTCGCCTCAAAAGTTTTAAGCACATTCAGTGCATTTGATTTATCATGTATTAAGTACCCATAATAGGAATAATTATTTATAAAAGTGATGAAGTACTTTTGTCTATTCCAAGAAATCTTAGGGAATGGACCACATATATTTGTATGTATCACCTCTAAAAGACCAGTGCTCCTAGTAGCATCTAACTTCCTTATTATTGTCTACTTTCCCTTTATACAATCTACACAGACCATAAAGTCTGTGAAGTCCAATGCATATAGAATTCATTCTTTAACAAGTCATTCTCAATTCATTCGCGAGAAATGTTACCAAGTTGTTTGTGTCGTAACATGACGGAATTATCCTTAATTAACTTTCTTTTTACACCAACATTCATGTTCTCATTCACATGCACAAACCTTGATTGGAGGTACGAATAGTCAAGGTATAACTAATATATGTTATTCACCAATAAGCTAAGGCCAATGATATATGAACTACGTGATGACACAATTTTTTCATTCCCAAATGAGAATGTATATCCACTAGCGTCGAGACACAATATAGAAACCAGATTGCATTGTAGAGACGACACATAAAAAGTGTTGTACAAGTTTAAACAACATCTTAACTTCAACTTTAACCTATAGACCCCTATAGCCTCAACCTTTACATGAGTGCCATTGGCCATGAGAACAAGGCGTTCTCTGTTTGTTGGCCGACAATCCAAATGAATCCATGTATGTAATAATTAGAAACATGAGTTGTAGTGCCTAAATCAATTCACCATAAATCTTCTTGCGCATCAATTAAATTTGATTCCAAACATATAAGAATTTTATGTATTGGCTTCTCTAAAAGTTCCTCTTTCATGTTTGTGACCCTAAAGACCTTTTTAGAGTTGGATTGCACTAATATCTCATTAGAACTAGGATTTGAAATTGCGCACAGTGAGCCGACATACTATGCATGCAGAAGCTTGCCAGAGCTAAGGAATGAATGGCTAAGTCCTAAAGGGGGAGAGGGTGATTAGAACCAATTAAAAATTATGGCAATTCAAACACAACTGTCTACTTAAAAAATTTACCAATTAATTAAGGCAATTAAACTAAGGCTTCTAAGTTAAAGTGAGTTCAATCAATTGATTTACCAATAAAGCAACTAGTCTATAATCGATAGTGATCTTATGTGTGGGATGTGCTACCAATCAATACTTAGCGTTCATCTAATCATGCATATACATAATTCAATAATTAATTAAGTTAATAAACAAAAATAAAAATGTGCTCAAATGACAATCCCAAACACAAGCATGTATAGTGGTCCAGTTTCCCTACTCTACTCCTAGAGGATGCACTCTCCTTGAGTATATTAGTATTCACTATCGGAGGTTTTTTATAGGCTAACCAATAACCTTGGTCTTAATCCAAACACCTACGTTTACTCCCATAAGAGGCTCCCACGGAGACTAACACGTACGTACTCGTGTCTGGTGAATTTAGCTATACACAAGAGCATAGGTCATACACAAGAACATATTTGAGTTCAAGTCACAAAATATATATTAATCCTACATAATAAAAGAATACGAATAGACTCTACAATTGACACTTTTTGGATTGAACTCCTTTGTTTCGTCTTGCTTAAGTTGATTCTTCAAAGCTCTTGCATGCTTGAATCTGCTATTCAATTGCTCCCCCAATTATTGACGTTAATGCTTCAGCTCCTACAATCAATCGCGCTGTATATGATGCTCCAAGAGATGACCAAGGTGATGTGAGATTGGTTGAATTTCCTGCAACTTATGAGAATATTGTAATCTTAGGAGATTCACCTAGATGGGTGGTATATAGAGTTTTGACAATAATTTGATTATAGGCATAATGTTTAATCTCTATAAAGGTCAGAGTTCATCCAATACTTCGAATAGGAGCATGGAATGCTCACTAAAGTGAATAATCACAAGAAGATTGGTATAAAACTCTTTCGAATAGAGTTTAGGATGTATGGTATAAGTGAAAAAATACATTACCTATAATTGCACCAAAAACTCGTTAAAATGTCTAAGGTCCGTATGCCATTTATAACAAAAACAAGTTTCGAGGGTAAAAAGGGAGTAGAAAATGACACCTTTAATTAATCGAGCAATGGTTTCGATCGATCAAAAGACCCTTCGATGGGATCGATAAAGTCCAGCATATAGGCAGTTAGTTGTTGGACGTTTTTTGCCACATTTGATTAATCTGGAGGTTCATTTTATCGATTGAACTCTCATTCGATAGAATTGAATGTCCTTCAATGGGATTAAGAAACTCTAAAATTTAGTTAGATAGTTACTGGATGTTTGCATGGAATGGGAACACATGAGTTGTGGTGCTTGAATCGATTCATCATGAATTCTTTGGTGGATCAACTAAATTGGATTCCAAACAGACAAGAATTTTTTGTTCTCGTTTCGTTAGAACTTCGTCTTTCAAGTTTGTGATCTTGAAGACTTTTCTAAAGTTGGATTGCACTAATATCTCATTGGATCCAGGATTTAAGTAACTTTGAGAGATTACATGCATATTTGTATACAAGAAGGATTGAGAAAACTCATATAAGCAAGCACCAAATATTAAATATTATCTAATCGAAGAGGTGGTCAATTAGATTAGCCAGGGTGATAAACCTAAACGTCAATCATGGATGTGAAACCCAGTGCATCATTGCGGTCCCTCCTTTGGGTTGAGAGCGCAACATGCGAATGGTTCTCACAACATGAAACTGGGTGAGTGTCAATAATGTGGGCCCAAATGGTCTGATATCTTTGTGTCAATATGACCAATTTGATCCGACAATATTAACATCATCCACCTCATCCCATTTGGTTCTCACCAGACTATGAACTCCTTTGGGTTGAAGGCAATGTTTGGAGACAAATGCCACCCAAAAAATGATATTCTAATGCACGGCATACCACGCCCTTGATTCTAAGAACCGATTGGCATCTCTAGTCATTGCCACTTGAGTGGAACAGACAACTAGATACACTTACCAATCCCTAGAAACTACAATCCCACCTAATTCATTACCCCAAATGTATATCCTCAAAGTCCACCAGCCAAGAGGTGGATAACCGGGTCATGCTGGTCACAAATCTGTAATTTGGACTAGTCTTTATTAATCTTGGACATTTTGTAATCTGGACAGGTATAAAACCCATATTCAATACACTCCCACCAGAGGCCTATAAAAGGACTTACACATACTCACTTGTGTTGATGGAGTTATGGTCCTACACATGAACCTACACAATTTTGGATCACACACTCTACACTCAATACTACACAAGGAAATAGTATGTGGACTCTTACAATTGACAACTTGTCAGATTGAGCCATTTTTGTATCGTCGTTCTTAAGTCGCTTTTTTAAAGCTCTTCCATGCTTGAATCCACTCCTCAATTGCTCTCTCGAACATTGATGATGATGCTTCAACTCCTATAATTGTATACCGAATTTAGCTGTCCATTAGATGTTATATAGAATATGCCTTAAAACCACATAGCCCACCACATAAAATTCTAGCATGCAAATGCATAGTCTTAAGCTATAGTTCACATCCAACAGTGAGTGGTGGGCTGCTTGCATGAATGATGGACATGACCAGTAAAAAGGATCATCTTCACCATCCGAGACCCATGGATTCAACAACGATGTTGGAACGCCGATAGCCACACACGACACAATGGCCGGATGCACAATCAAGGAGTTGCTCTGATACTATTTGTTATGAAACTTGATGTGTATCCACAATAAGTTTTGGAGCTTACCTATTTTCTTCAAGTTGACAACCATTAATGGCGGTGATGGTGGAGCTCACAGGAGATGAAGATGACACCAAAGATTTCCTTCTGTAGCGCCCTCTCTACAATGGGAACTAAGAACTAACAACATAGGGCATAAAGTCGAGGACTGAGGTTATGAAATATATATAGATGAGGGTTGGTTGTAGCATCCTACCCATCATCAGATACTTGCCAATTCCACAATCCACACGTTTCTCCGCCATAAGAGAAAGAGAGAAAACTGTAGCAAAAACAAATAGCTCTCTTTAGTATGATACTCTATAGGACCTTATGAATATGGTCGGCGCCACACCACTGTGGGCCCCACTTGAATCTGTGAAATTCGTTTCCGATTTCATTTGGAATTCTTCGTATAGGCTATATGTATGGGTGTAAATGGGATTGGGAGGTATTCTAAGGTTTTCTCTTTTTTATGCCATCGAAATGGCTTCAATGTCATCGAAGTTTAAGTGTTGATGACATCGAAGAGTGTTTGATGACATTAATCGCTTTGCGTAAAATTTTGTCGATCATGAATCTGTGAAATTCGTTCCGATTTCATTTGGAATTCTCCCATAGGCTATATATATGGGTGTAAATGGGATTGGGAGGTATTCTAAGGTTTTCTAAATTGTCCTAGGGTTTCAAAGGGTGTAGAAAGGGAGAGATTCGAGGTTGTTTGAATCGAGTAAGCTTTACTTTGTAATTCTGCTTTTATAGTGATCATATGTTGCTTTGTGCCATCATTTTTCCACGTTAAATCATTGTGTTCTCTTTGTGTTTGCTTGGTGCTTTTGGATTACCATCCAAGATTCATCTCTGTGTGCTTCCATGCCCCCCAACAAGTGGTTCAGAGCTAACGTTGGGGCGCATGTCGAGGGTCAAATATTGCATATCATCCCCCATTTATTACTTGGTTTTATGAACATGATAATGCTTAATGTTTTATTTTAATCATGTTTATGTTACAAGGTGAATCTAAGAGCTTAGATTGAAAAGAATGCTAAAAGTATGGATTTAATGCTCAAGAATCACCAAGGCAAAGGTGGGATCTTAGGAGACCAAGAATGGAGAATTTTCATGCCAAAGATCTAAGGAAACCAAGTGCAAAGGATGAAAAAAAGATTGGTAAAAGGCCAATTTCGGTGCCACTGAAAGTGCACGAAATTCGGTGTCACCTAAGCTTAATTCGGTGTCACCTAAATCAATTTTGATGCCACCTACTGCAATTTCGGTGCCACCTAAGTACTCTGCACATATAATTTCAAAGTGATAAATTTTATAAGCCCACTTTGGTGCCACTGAAATCGCGTAGAGTTGCAATGCCTAGCCGACACGGATTGCGTAATTTGAGGCCTTTCACAAGCGGTTTGTAGAAATTCCAAGTTGGTGCGTAAGTGGGGGATTCACAACATAAATAGGAGTCCTTAGGACATTCCTAAGCATCATCTAGGGTTTGAGGAGTGGAGCAAAAGCGTGGAGAGCCACTGCCAAGAGTCTTTTTTTGTTCCTTAGTTGTTTTTAGTTGTTTTTATGCTTTTTTAAAGAGATTTTAGTTCAATCATATCTATGGTTGGCTAAACCTCTTAGCTAGGGTTAAGAGGTAAAGTTTGTAGCGTGATTGGAATGTTTACTTTACTTTGATTCATGTTTATGTTTGAATTTCATTGAATTCTATTTGATTCTAAGGAATATTTTCAGTTTTTAATGGTTTGTTGTGACTCAAATTACAATAAGTCCACAATAACTTTAAATATCTTATTTTCTATTTGAGATTGTGGACTTGGTAAATCCCGTTGTTTGCCATTGTCTCCTAGGCATGGTTGGGTGATAAAATCCCTTCCAATTCACCAGAATTCTCCTTCATTGAGGCCAGATTAATGAGAAGTTCAGAGATTTGATCATCTCTTCTTCCAACTAGATAGGATAGGACTCTGATTCTAGTTGGATCTCTTGAATTAAGCAAGGTAGCATCTCAATTGCTACAAGTGGATCCTTGGCACCCTAGTTCCCACCTTTAAATTTATAAGTTTTAATTACTTAAATCACAATTACTCTCTTCAATTATTCAAATTTAGTTTTAGTTCTTCATCTAGTTCTAGTTCAAGTTAAACTCAGAAGATACGTATAAGTCAGTCCCTATGGATTTAACCTCGGTCTCACCGAGATTATTACTACATTGCGACCCTACACTAGGGGTTGTGAACAAGGAACACCTTGGCATGATACGGCTTAACCAGAGAGGAGTTCCATTTGGTTCTCCTATGCTTCCGTAAAATTCAGATAATTATGACACGATTCGTGGAGATTTGCTTTGGGTTAATATGGAAACTGATGTGCTTTCTAATTATAGGTTTAAAAACTTTCATTTTCTGTTTTAGAAACTACTTTCTAATTCTAGGATAAAAACATTTTATTTTCTATTTTTAGAAACTTTCCTAATTTGTTTTTAGAAACTAACTTTTTTAGAAACTAATTCCTTTCCTTTTTCTTTTGCAGGATACCAATATAAAAACTTCTAATTTCGTAACTTCTTTATAATTCTCTCTCTCTCTCTATTTCTAGATTTCTATTTCCCTTCTTTTTTTTTAAGTTTAGGTTAGATTTTGAAATTGAAGGCTGAGAGTGTTTCATGCCCAAGTGGGTCCATGACAACACTCGACGTCTCTTGAGTGAAGGAGGATTGATTGAGGGGTTATCTATCCATCACAGGGTTAGACACCACTTGAGATCCTCATAGTTAATTGAGGTTATGGCTGCAAATCAACCTGTAAATCAACCGGTAAATCAGCCATAACCTCGGGTTACGGAAGTCCATGATGAGAATGAGGTGCACCATGCACCCTGCCTCATACTTTATGAGATTACTTACAACCGGCGGGGGTGAGTACCCCTTCGTGTATCATTTTTTCAGAAAACATAGGAAACATGGATATCAAGCTAGGAGTGATCTAACTCCTTCCAAAGTTCCTTGGACTTGAATCTGAAAGTTCATACCTTCACTTACAAGAGTTTGACGAGGTTATAGCCACTTTGTACTTTCCTAACGTGTCTGAGGATACGGTTATCTTTCCTTTCTCCTTAAAAGAAAAAGCTAAGACGTGGTTGCACTCACTATGTCCGCGATTTATTTGCACATGGAATGACATGATGAAGGAGTTCATAATTTTTTTTTCCATACCATAAGACGAACACTATCAGGAAGTCGATCATGAACTTCACCCAAAAGGAAGATGAAACATTCTTCCAATGTTGGGAGTAGTTCAAGGATCTCGTCAGTTCATACCCACAACACGGTTTTGAAACGTAGCGCATAACAACTTTCTTCCATGATGGACTGACATCTTTTATGCGCCAATTCGTCAAGACAATATGAAATAGGGAATTCATGAACAAGAATGTCAATGAAGTGTGGGATTACTTTGACAAACTCGCTGAAATCGCACAATTATGGGACATCACCTCAAAACCTAACACCACATCTAAGCCTACTCAAGCAAGGGAGAGAGGTGGGATATACTTGCTGAAAGAAGATGATGATATAAATGTTAAAGTGGTCAGTCTCACAAGGAAGGTCGAGGCCATGGAACTTAAGAAGGATAAGGCTAAGGAAGTCGTTTGCGGTATCTGTGTTTGCAACATTCATACAACTGAAAATTGCCCAATGATACCCGCTTTTCAAGAGGCACTGAATGAGCAATCGAATGTCGTAAACAACTACCAAAGACCTTTCAGTGGATCCATCTCTAACACATACAATCCTAGTTGGAGAAATCATCCGAACTTTGGTTGGAGGAATGGACAAATTGCTACTCCTCAAGGAATCCCTAACCAATTCTTATATCAAGGGAAACCTCAAGAGGAATTGGTTCAAAATCCCATACAAACTCAAGAGTTCATCCAATAAAGTACTCTCCAAGCCTTACAAGAACTTACTAAGGCTATACAAAAATAAACTCAGGTGTTACAGTTATGGAGAAAGGGATCCTTCTGGCTCAACCTATCCCCAATCCTAAACCGTAATACGAAGTTAGTGAACCAAACCTAGAAGAATATGTGAATCTAAATCTAAATTAATTGAGAGAGTAATTGTGATTAAAGTGATTAAAACTAACAAATTCAAAGGTGGTAACTAGGGTTTCCAAGGATCCACTTGTAGAGATCAGGGAGCCCTCTTACTTGATTCAAGTCACACGATTGGAATTGGAGTCCTATCCTATCCAATTGGAAGATATACAATTAAGATCAATCTGAACTTTCCTTGACCTAATTCTCAATGGAGGAGAATTGTGATAATTGGAAGAGATTCCATCACCAAACCATGCCCATGAGACGATGGCTAACAACAGGATTTACCAATCCCACAATCTCAAAATCAGGAAAAGAAGATACTCAAAGCTATTGTAGATCTACTGTAATTTGAGTCACAATAAACCATTAAGAACTGAAAGTATTCCTTTAAAATCAAACTAGAATCAAAGAAGGTTCAACATAAACATGAATCAAAGTAAAAGAAACATCCCATCATGCTACAAGCTTCACCTCTTAGCCCTAGCTAAGAGGTTTAGCCAACCATAGACATGATTGAACTAAAATCTCTTAAGAAAAGCATAAAAATAACTAAGGAAAAGGAAGAAAAACTCTTGACGATGGCTTCTCCACGCTTTTTCTCCACTCCTCAAACCCTAAAAGATGCCTAGGAACATCTTAGGGACTCCTATTTATAGTTTTACAACTCCAACTTTCGCACCGAGTTGAAAAATTTTAAAAACTACCTCAAATTTACGCAGTCTGTGTGCTATCTGCGTAACCTTAGACGAGTCGAGGAAATCCTTCGATTGGTCGAGGGCACATTTGAATGGTCGAGGATGACTGGAATTTAAAGGATTTTTTTGCTAGAGTTCGAATTAAGGAATCTTCGACTAGTCGAGCAGGAGCTTAGACTGGTCGAAGGAAGACTTAGACTAGTCGAGGAAGGCAGTTTTTAGGGTTCCTTTTCTTCACTTCAAGTCTTCAATGCTCTTCATTCCCACTTGGTTTTCTTGAATCTTTGGCATGTGAATTCTTCATTTTTGGTCTCATAATATCCATCCTTGGTTTCGGTGATTCTTAAGCGTTAAATCTATGCTTTTAGCATCCTTTTCAATCCAAGCTCTTAAATTCACCTTGCTAAACAAACATGATTAAAATAGAATATTAAGCATTATCATGTTCATAAAACCAAGTAATAAATGAGGGATAATATGCAATATTTGACCCTCAACAGTAGGCGTATCCTACCGGCTCAACCTCTTCCCAATCCAAAATTGAAATACGGAATTAGTGATCCAAGCTCTTTAAAGCAAATGGAGCAAGCTAAGTCTATCACCACTCTTAGGAGTGGAAAAACAATTGACAAATTTATTCCAGTAAGGACTGAAGAGTCTAAGGACCCGAAGGAGGAAATAGAGGATAGACCTAGCATTGCTCCACATGGATTAGAACCAGAACCTCTGAGCAAGCCGATTGCTCCATTCCCTCAATGGTTGATTGCACCAAAATCTCTCTCTAACTCTCAGGACTTTATAGAGGTGCTTAAACAAGTGAAGATCAACATCCCTCTCCTGGATGCCGTGAAACAAATTCCTTCATATGCCAAATTTCTGAAAGACCTATGCACGACTAAGAGGTGGCAAAGTATCAAAAAGAAAGTTTTTCTGATGGAAAAAGTGAGTGCCATCGTCAAGCAAGATGTGCCACAAAAATATAAAGATCCTGGTAGCCCACCATTCCTTATGTAATTAGGAACTACCGGATTGAGCACGCACTTCTTAACTTAGGAGCGAGCGTAAATCTGATTCCTTACTTGGTCTACGAACAACTAGGTTTAGGTGAATTGAAACCCACCCGGACCACATTACAACTTGTTGATCGCTTAGTTCGTGTACCGAGAGGGATAATTAAGGATGTGTTAGTCCAAGTTGACAAATTCTACTATCCAATAGATTTTATCATCCTAGATACTCAACCCATTGTAGGTATGAGCATTTCAATTCCTGTAATTCGTGGTCGCTCATTCCTTGCTACATCAAATGCAATCATTAATTGTAAGAATGGAGTCATGAATTTGTCTTTTGGGAATATGACATTAAAGTTGAGTATCTTTTTCAATATGGGTAAACAGTTAGAAGATGATGACGATTGCCACAACATTAACATGATTGACTTTTTCATGGAAGAGAAAACACTTTTAACTTTATCCTCAGACCCTCTAGAGATGTGTGTGGCCCACTCCCATGATTTTGATGATGATATGATTTGGGAGATGGGGACTATGCTGGATACCATGTCAGTACTTGAAGTTAATCGGTGGAGGCTACAATTTGAAGAATTGCCCCAAACTGATGTAATGCCTCTACCGTTTAACCTCTAAGCACCGAAGCTTGACCAAAAACCTTTACCCTATGAGTTGAAATATGTCTATTTAGGTCAAGATGAGATATACCCAGTGCTGATTTCTTCCCACCTTGAGCAAGAACAAGAGAGTATGCTCATCTCTACTCTCATTGAGCATAAAGGAGCCCTTGGATGGTCGATTGCGGACATCAAGGGAATTGACCCTTTGATTTTTACTCACCGCATTCATCTAGAGGATAATGCGAAGACCTCTTAGCAACCACAATAAACAGAAATTTACAGAAAATTTGGATAGTTTAGAAAAGAACTTACCTTAGTTATCTTGTACAGATAATCTATCTCAGTCTCTCCCCAGCAACGGTGCCAAAAACTTGATTGCTTACCTCTAAGTGCAAAGGTTCGTAAGTAATATCCTGTGAATACAGGGTCGATCCCAAAGGGAGATGAATTATGAGAATGAGAAAATCAAATGAAAAATTGACTAAGTAATTGAAACTAAACAAATGAAATAATTTTGAAGGTTTTGAATGTATGGAATTCAATTAATTTGAAAACAACACCCAAGATTCAAAGTTCCACACATAAGTTAATGTTCCATAAGTCATGATGACTTTGATAACACAACTAAGATCTGAGCACTAGGGTCAGCCTAATCGAAAAATAAAACAGTTTAAATATTTTAACAAATGATATAAAAGATTAGAGAATCATGAGTTACCATGATTTATATATATTCTCAAGCGCCAATAATATATATATTCCCAAGCGCCAATGATTTTAAGCATTCAATATCCATGAGATAATGAATCAAAGAAATGTAGCAGGTTGAGAACATCTCTCATCTAAGAAATCTAACTAATCCAGGTTAAGTTTATCCATCAATATGGATCTCATATGATGGAAACATATGGATCTCACATGAGGATCAAAAGCATAAACCTAGATGATTGATAACAGCATACACCATTATTCTTGCATATTAAAAACAATCAATCATCAAAACTTAAAGAATTATTAAACTCATGTGCTTCCCTTCTAGCTTGGGCTAGAGAAAATTAGAAAAACATAATTAAATTACAGAAATAAAAATATGTAACTCCAACTTTCATACTAAGTTGAAAAAATTCAAAAACCGCCTCAAATTTATGTAGTCTGCACAAAACCTGTGTAACCCTCGACTAGTCGAGGAAAGCCTTCGACTTGTCGAGGTTCACCTTTGACTGGTCGAGGGTCTCCTTCAACTGGTTGAGGATCACATGAAATTAAAAGTTTATGTTTCTGGAGTTCGAGTTGAGGAATCTTCGACTAGTCGAGTAGGAGCCTTAGACTGGTTAAAGGAGGGCTTAGACTAGTTGAAGTAGGCAGCTTTTTAGGATTCCTTTTCTTCTCTTCAAGTCTTCAATTCTCTTCATTCTTCACTTGGTTTTCTTGGATCTTTGGCATGTGAATTCTTCAATCTTGTTTTCCTAAGATCCATCCATTGCCTTGGTGATTCTTGAGCATCAAATCCATGCTTTTAGCACCCTTTTCAATCTAAGCTTTTAAATTCACCTTGCAACACAAACATGAGTAAAATAAAACATTAAGCTGATTCATGTTCATAAAACCAAGATATAAATGGAGAAAATTATGCAATATTCGAGTCTCAACACACCCTCTAACCAGCATTTTGCTAGTCCTGAGCAAAATAAGCGAAGAAAAATAAAAATAAAAATAAGAATAAAAACTAATTCTAGAAACAAAATTAAAACTGAGAAATTCTACACCACATTTCATAGGTAATCTCGATTGCATTTAGCATATGCAACAAGCCTTTAAACCCCTAGGTTTCTCCTAGTGGACGAATTATAGTCACGTGAGACTTTTTAGAATTGTTTCCTACAAACATTGAAAACATGAAAAATAGTTCAACACTCAAAAATTTATATAATTATGCCTCCATTCATCATATGAATCCAAAAATAAAACAATACTTACTCTAAGTCTGATGTAAGTTAGAATCTTAATTTCTTAATCCATTACATCCTTAAGTTCAGAGACCTAATCAAAATTTAAAATAGTTATGATCTAATATACTTAGGTGCTCGGTAACACTAGTCTAACTTTGAGAAATATGCATGTTCTCTATCATAACTCCTTTCAATCATCCCAAGAATATAAAATCTCTAGTTATCTCATTTCCTTCATGCCATTTCTTATTTTATCATCATATCCTCATTATTATAAACCACATTTAGATGAAGATTCCCATCGAGTTTGATTCATGACCTAGGGTATCGTACATGTAATGGTAACAGTAATGGATACTTAGTTATTTTTATTCCGGATTACGGACATAATTGTTATGGTCATTGCATTCATGCTCTATAATAAAAATTTCTTTTTCCATCACTTTTTTTCTTCAATATTCTCTCTTTTAAACATATATCAATGGTACTGATTCATTCAACCTTGTTTGAATCAAAATTTGTTATTTTAGTTTACATATCATATTCCTCACTTAGTTAGTTAGGGTGTATTGTGAATTCGATATCAAATTACAACTCATTTAAAACTAGTGATTAAATAATCAAACTCAAGTCTATAATTTTCAATTATCGAATTCGATGCTATCAACCTAAAATAAATATTAACTTTGCCTTTAAAATTTGTTTAATATCATGTTCACATTCTTGTACACAAAATTTGAAAATTTAAAAAATTCCATAAACCTAAAAAAATAAAATAAAATAAAATAACTCACATAAGAACCTAATCCACACTCCTAACCTAAAATCTACATTGTCCTTAATGTAATGATACATGTAATACAGAGAACAATAAAATAAAAGAAATGGTGGATAGTACTTGCCATGAAGAACTCACCTGCTAGGTAACATGAAAAAAAAATTGGATATTATACAAATCCTACACAAATACTTTGTCGACTAGGAGCATCAATCTGAATATTCTATCTCATGAGAGGGATGGACTCCTCTCCCAAATGAAAGTTTTCCACATAAGGCTTCAATCTCGACCATTAACCTTGTACATATTGTCATTATGTGAATTCTCAATTTCAACAACCCCATAAGTATAAACATTCTTCAAAATGAAGGGGCCTGTCCATCTTGATCTTAACTTTCTCGGAAAAAATTGGAGACGAGAATTGTACAATAGGACATTTTGTTGAGGTTTAAAATTCTTCCTCAGGATGTTTTTATCATGAAAAGCTTTAGTCCTCTCTTTATAGATTTTAGAATTTTCGTAGGAGTCTTCTCCTCGACTCCTCTAATTCATTCAACTCTAATTTCCTTTGTCCATTTGCTTAGTATATATCAAAGTTTAATTTCTTTATTGCCCAATAAGCTCTATGTTCCAATTCCACAGCAAGTGGAAAGCCTTCTCATACGCCAATCTATATGGGGACATTCCAATTGGGGTCTTATAAGCGGTCCTATAAGCCCATAAAGTGTCGGATAGTCCGAGGACCAATCTTTCCTATTTGGCTTCATAGTTTTCTCTAAAATGTGTTTGATTGCCCAATTAAAAATCTCGGCTTGCCCACTCGTTTGTGAGTGGTATGGGGTGCCCACTTTATGCTTGATGTATATTTTTTCATTAAAGCCTCAAATGTCTTATTACAAAAGTGAGACTCGCCATCACTAATGATGGCCTTTGGAGTTCTAAATATAGAAAAAAAAAATTTCTTGAGGAATTGTATGACCACTTTGTTATCATTGGTCCTACTTGGAACTGCCTCAATACACTTGAAAACATAGTTCACACCAACCAATATATAAAGAAATCCAAAAGAAGATGAAAATGAGCCCATAAAATCAATACCCCAATAATAAAAAATTTCCAATGGTAAAATAGGGGATAAAGGCATCATGTTGCGCCGAGACACTTTTCCCAATCTTTGACATCTATCATAAGCAACACAGAAAGAAGGGGTGTCTTTAAACATGGTGGGCAGTAAAACCCACACTGCAGAATTTTTTCAGTGGTTTTCTTAACAAAAAAATGGCCACCACATGTTTCCATGTGGCAAAAGCAAATAACACTCTGAACTTCATTTTCTAGAACACAATGTCTAAAAATTTGATCAGTCCCATATTTATATATATACAGGTCATTCCAGAAGGAGTTCCTAACCTCGGTTTTAAAACGCTTCCTATCTTGTGACTTCTAATGATATGGCATTTTTCCTGTCATAAGATAATTCAATATATCCGCATACCAAGGCAATTTGAAGATCGCAAATAATTGTTCATTGGGGAAAGTGTGCGGGATATGCATCTCCTCAGTGGAATCATCTAATAACATTCTAGAAAGGTGACCAGCCACTACATTCTCTACTCTTTCTTATATTTTATCTCTAAGTCAAATTCCTGGAGTAGGAGGATCTATGTCAAAAGTCTCAGCTTTGCATCCTTCTTAAATAGAATATTTCAAAGCTGATTAGTCCATGAAAATGACCACTTTAGATCCCAGCAAGTAGGACCTAAACTTATCCAAAGTAAAAACTACTACAATTAACTCACTTTCAGTTGTTGAGTAGTTCACTTGAGCCGAGTTTAGAGTTCTACTCGCATAGTGAATAATGTAGGGTCGTTTATCTTTCCTTTGGCCAAAAACAGCCCCTATTGCATAATCACTTGCATCACACATTAGTTCAAAACAAAGTGTCCAATCTGGTGGACGCAGGATAAGTGTAGTGGTAAGGGATGATATAATTTTATTACAGCCACTTGCACACTCATTTATCCAAATGGGATATCCTGTTGAAGAAGATTAGCCACGGATCAAGTAATGACACTAAAGTCCTTGATGAATCTTCTATAGAAACTGGCGTGCCCTAGAAGTGATCTAGTATCTCTAATAGTTCAGGAAATAGGTAGATTAGCAATAATGTCGAGTTTTGAGCAATTTATCTCGATTCCTTTTTTAGAGATACTATGGCCCAAAATAATTCACTTTTGAACCATGAAATGACACTTCTCCCAATTTAAGACAAGGTGCTTCTCTTCAAACCTATATAAGACAAGAGATAAATTATTGAGGCATTCCTCAAAACTGCTCTCAAATACAGAGAAGTCATTCATGAAAATTTTAAGAAACTTCTCAACCATATTTGAAAAAATACTTATCATACACCGTTGGAAAGTTGTTGTGGCGTTGCATAATCCAAATGGCATCCGTTTGAAAGCAAACGTGTCAAATGGACAAGTGAACGTGGTTTTCTCTTGGTCTTCCAGGGCTATCTCTATTTGGTTATATCCGAAATATCCATCAAGAAAACAAAGGAAGAAGTGACCTGCTACCCTCTCTAAAACTTGATCAATGAATGGTAGAGGGAAATGGTCCTTCTTTGTGACCTAGTTCAATTTTCTATAGTCAATGCAAACACGCCAACCTATGGTAACACGTGTTGGTATGAGTTCATTATTAGAATTCTACATGATAGTTATTCAGGATTTCTTTGGGACTACTTGAGTTGGACTCACCGAAACACTATCGGATATTGGGTAGATGATTCCCACATCTAATAATTTGATCACCTCATTTTTTACAACTTCCATCATGTTTGGATTGAGGTGCCTTTGAGGTTGTCTAATTGGTTTGACATCCTCATCAAGGTGGATCCGATGGGTGCATATGGAAGGGCTTATACCCTTGATGTCAGAAATGATCCAGCTCAAGGCTCCTCTGTGATCCCTTAGAACATTCAACTATTTAATCTCTTGATCATTGTCTAAAAATGAAGAGATTACCATAGGATAAGTTTTATTTTCACCAAGTATAGATATTAAGCTCATTTGGTAGTAGTTTTATATCAAGTTTTTGAATATTGGTTGGTGATGGCAGAGGTCACAAGTCCTCGATAGATAGGATTTGAGTGCACAACCTCCATTGGTACATACCAATGTCCTAGGTGGTAGTGCTCTCATCATCATTACAAATTTCAACAAGCACTCTTTCTAAATTAGAATTTTCAAGTTCACAAAGACTTTATCAATTCCTTAGATAGGTTAGGTTCCAATTCCTCTTCCACCATCAAGAAGTTCATAAAATTTAGCTCATGGATCTCAATATTGTCTATGGGCTGCTTACATAGATTGAAAATATTGAGCTCTAAGGTCATGTTACCAAAAGACAACTTCATCATTCCATTCCTATAATTGATGATTGCATTTAAAGTTGCTAGGAATGGGCGGCCTAAAATAATGGGAACTTGAGCGCTAGCATTTACACATGGATTAGTGTCTAGTACAATAAAATCTACGGGGAAATAGAATTTCTCCACTTGGACTAACATGTCCTCTAAAATTCTCCTTGGTACTTTAATGGAGCAGTCAGCGAGTTGGAGTGTAATCGTGGTTGGTTTAAGCTCGCCTAATCCCATTTGTTGGTAAACCGAATAAGGTACTAAGTTGACACTTGCACCCAAATATACTAAAACATATTCAATTTAGAAATTCTCAATAATACAAGGAATAGTGGGACTTCCCGGGTCTTTGTATTTGGGTACGACTCTTTTTTGAATAATAACGCTCACTTTCTCAGTGAGGAATGCCTTCGTGTGCACGTTTAATTTCTTATTTACAATGCACAAGTCCTTGAGATATTTAGCATATGATGGAATTTGTCTAATGGCATCAAGCAAAGGAATATTGATGGTAACCTTTTGTAGCACATCCAACACCTTTTGATATTTCATGGGGACAGTCGGGTTCCAAAGTCTAAATGGGAACGGAACTAGAGGCTCATGTGACTTAGTCTCTTTATTCTTTTATTGTTGCAGCTCTTAAACCATAGTTAGTTCATCATTCTCTTGAGACGGTGCTCATCCTCCAATATTTCTACCGGTTGCATTATCTTGTTATCGACCTCTTTTCCACTTCTCAAGGTAATGATGGCCTTAGCTTGTTCATGATGTAACTCACTTGGATTTGATTCTCCAATGAAATGTGTGTTTTTAGGGTTTGACATAGGTTGAGAAGGAATGGTGCCTTTTTCCCTAGCATTTAGTTGAGTCTCAATCCTAGCCATAGCTGTCTTTAATTCCTAATTTGATTAGATTAGAGACTAATTTATTTGAACTTGAGAGTTCATGAATGTGGTCAATGCATCCTCCATAGATGATCGCTTTGGCGGGAGCACATATGGTGTATTGTTAGGTGCCTCAAAGAAGTTATTTTGTGAAGGCATTTGAGGTGCATTGGGCGCATTAATTTGTGGTCCATTCCTCCAACTAAGATTTAGATGGTTACGCCAATTTGTATTGTACGTGTTTCCCATTGGTTGCATAACTGACCTTTAGTAGTTATTTATAGCATTTGCTTGCCCATGCTCATGCATGATATATTGTACAACCGAATTTGTTAGACAATCCTTCGTGTTATGGTCGGCACTACCACAAATGCTATAAAAATTACTTAAGGAAGTGTTTTCTTTAATAATATCAACCTTCCTAATTTCCAAGGCTTCGACTTTTCTATCCAATGCAACGAATTTTGTATTAAGGTCGTCTTCCTCTCTCAAGATGTACATCCCTGCTTTCTCTCTAGGAATGGGTCTAATTTGGTCAAGTTTAGCAGAGACATCCCATATTTGAGTATTCTCTGCTAACATGTCTAAAAAATCCCGAGCCTCATTATGATCTTTGTCAAGAAAGGTTTCACCACACATCATCTCTATGAACTAACGGGTATCGATGGTGAGTCCCTTTCGGAATGCATCAATCAAGTGTCATGGTTCATAACTGTCACGCCCCAAACTTAGAAACCGGGCTTACAAAATTTCTGATCGCCGAATCCGTCGCCAACAGCCTCCATAGTACATTTGTTTTGTGCTTGGGAAAGAATTTTTTCAAAAACTTTCTACGTAAGGCTTGCCATGTAGTGATGGTATGAGGTCTTAGAGAGTTGAACTATGCTTTGGCCCAATCCTTTAGAGAAAATGAGAATAACCTAAGTTTAAGTGCATCCCTATTACCATTGTTTACTTGTAATGTTGCAATCACTTCCTCAAAGTCCTTGAGGTGCAAGTAGGGGCTTTCAAAATCCAAGCTATGAAATCAAAGAATCAATTGAATCACACCTGGTTTAAAATCAATGTTCCCAGTGTGAGCAGGGAACACAATGCAAGATGGTAAAGTTGATCTCTCAGGGTGTAAAAGTTCAGGTAAAGTTCGTGGTTGGTTTAACACATTTCTGTGAACTTCATTCTCATCTTCAAGAAGAGGATTGCGCTGATTTTCTCTGTTTATAGTTGGATCTGGCATATTGGGATTTGCATTATCAACTGGGTCTGCCATGGAATCCAAGTGGTGTTAATTGGCTCTCATAAATGATCAAGGCCTAGGACTAGTCCACCTTCGGAGGAGAGTTGATTGTTTTGATCCCTACTCCAACGAGACAAAACCATCCACACCACAAAAATAAAACATATTACTTCAAATAGCGAGTATGATACTTAAAGTAAAAAAATAAAAACCTATCTCAAAGTTGGCGGCAGGGCCGATTATGAGGGTTCAATCCACAAAGTAAAATAAATCAACAAGCTATATGGTAGAGCTGACCATGAGGGTTCAATCCACAAAGTAAAATAAATCAACAACCCAGGCAGTAGAGCCGACCATGAGGGTTCAAGCCGCAAAGTAAAATAAATCAACAACCCATGCGACAGATCGACCATGAGGGTTCAATCCACAAAATAAATCAACAAAGGTAAAACTAATGCAGAAATTAAATTATGTTAATCTAGAAAATAGATTCATCGGATGATCTTTGTGATCAAATAACAACTGTAGGACAACCATAGCACTTGGGTGATAAAATCCCAAGCCAGGCAACCTTATGTTACAGTTAGTGCTTGAAAGACCCAACTGAATTTACTTTTAAAGAAAAACAGAAAATCTATAGAAATTTTGGAGGGTTTAGAAGAGAACTTACCTTTAAAAAGAACTTACCTTAGCTATCTTGCACAGATCTAATCTATCTCAGTCTCTCCTTGGCAATAGCGCCAAAAACTTGATTGCTTGCCTCCAAGTGCAGAGGTTCGTAAGTAATATCCTGTGAATACAGGGTCGATTCCACAGGGAGATGAATTGTAAGAATGAAAATTAACTAAGTAATGAAAACAAAACAAATGAAATGATTTTGAAGGTTTTGAATGTATGAAATTCAATTAATTTGAAAACAATACCCAAGCTTCAAAGTTCCACACATAAGTTAATGTTCCATAAGTCATGATGACTTTGATAACACAACTAGGATCTGGGCACTATGGTCAGCCTAATCGAAAAATAAAACAGTTTAAATATTTTAATAAATGATATAAAAGATTAGAGAATCATGGATTAGCATCATTGATATATATTCCCAAGCGCCAGTGATTTTAAGCATTCAATATCCATGAGATAATGAATCAAAGAAATGTAGCAGGTTGAGAACATCTCCTATCTAAGAAATCTAACTAATCCAGGTTAAGCTTATCCATCAATATGGATCTCATATAATGGAAACATATGAATCTCACATGAGGATCAAAAGCCTAAACTTAGATAATTGATAACATGCATACACCATTCATCTCATCATTAAAAACAATCAATCATCAAAACTTAAAGAATTATTAAACCCATGTGCTTCCCTTCTAGCTTGGGCTAGAGGAAACTAGAAAAACATAACTAGAATAGAAAAAGAAAGCAACAAAAAAGAATAAATATCTAAAAGCTTGGTAAAAAAATAAATTAAAACTATGAAACTTTTCAAAAAACCTATATAAAACTCTCTAGAAATCCTAGATCTTTTTTTGGGATACCTTTAATGATGCTTAGGAATGCCCTGGGAAGCCCTATTTATAAGTGGGGAACTCCAACTTTCGCACCAAGTTGGAAAACTCTAGAAACTGCCTCAAATTTATGCAGTTTGCTAAAATAGACTTCACTCTGCGCAATTTCACAAAATGACCCAGAGTTTCAGAATATGCTTTTTCAGGACGATTTTTGGATTCATTTTCTTCACTTCAAATCCTTAATTCTCTTTATCCCTTACTTAATTTTCCTGGATCTTTGACATGTGAATTCTTCAATCTTGGTCTCTTAAGATCCATCCCTTGCCTTGGTGATTATTGAGTATCAAATCCATACTTTTAGCGTCCTTTTCAATCCAAGCTCTTAAATTCACCTTGCAATATAAACATGAGTCAAATAGAACTTTAAACTGATTCACGTTCATAAAACCAAGATATAAATGGAGGAAATTATGCAATATTTGAGTCTCAATACTCTCCAACCAACATTTTACTAGTCCCGAGCAAAATAAGTGAAGAAAAATAAAAATAAGAATAAAAACTAATTCTAGAAATAAAATTAAAACGAAAATAAAAATTCTAACTACACTACTTTCGCAGGTAATGCAGATACGGCGTCACTAATTCTATTTAGCAACGAAAACGGCAACTCGTCGCCAATAACTCAACTATTTGTGATGACCTAATAACTTGTCGTAAAATATAGTTAATTAACGACGAATTGACACGTCGCCATTGCATATTTTAAAACGTCACTAAATATAAGACTCGTCACGAATAAAGACGTGTTGCGACGAGTCCTTGTTGTCGCTAAAAACTTTTAGCGACGACTGTGCTTGTCGCCACGTTTGATGCAGATACGACGTCATTAATTCTATTTAGCGACGAAAACAACAACTTATCGCCAATAACTCAACTATTTGCGACGACCTAATAACTTGTCGCAAAATATAGTTAATTAGCGATGAGTTGACACGTCGCTATTGCATATTGTAAAACGTCGCTAAATATGAGACTTGTCGCAAATAAAGACATGTTGCGACGAGTCCTCGTCGTCGCTAAAAACTTTTAGCGACGACTTTGTTCGTGGCCACGTTTGATGTAGATACGGCGTCACTAATTCTATTTAGCAACGAAAATAGCAACTCATCGCTAATAACTTAATTATTTACGACGACCTAATAACTTGTCACAAAATATAGTTAATTAGCGATGATTTGACACGTCGCCATTACATATCGTAAAACGTCACTAAATATGAGACTCGTTGCGAATAAAGACGTGTTGCGACGAGTCCTCATCGTCGCTAATAAACCCAAATTTGTCACAAAAAGTTTTTTGCTGCGAGCGTTGCTTGTTGCCAATTTTGTTGCAAATAATAACTATTTGCGATGACTTAATACATCATCGCTAAATAAAGCTTATTAGCGACAAGTTGACACGTCGCCTTTGTATATCGTAAAACGTCGCTAAATATAAGACTCGTCGCCAATAAAAACGTGTTGCGACGAGTTCTCGTCATCGCTAACAAACTCAAATTTTACGATGAATATTGCTTGTCGCCAATTTTGTTGCAAATACCAATTATTTTTGATGACTTAATAAATTGTCACTAAATATAGTTTATTTGCGACAAGTTTACATGTCATCATTACATATCGTAAAATATCGCTAAACATAAAACTCATCGCGAATAAAGACGTATTTCGATTAGTCCACTTATTACTAAAGAAATCATAAAGTCGTCGTAAAAGCCTTTATGGTAACGATTGTTGATCGTCGTCAATTATATCGCAAATACGATGTCACAAATTTTATTTAGTGACAAAAACAACAAGTTTTCGCTAATGATTTAATTATTTGCCACGACCTAACAACTTGTCACAAAATATTAGCGATGAGCTAACATGTCACCATTACATATCACAAAATGGCATCAATTTTTTTGTTTGAACCAACTTAATCAAATAAAATAACCTATATTAATCAATATTCATCATCATCCATTGAAATATAAAAAAGTAATAAGATCAAACAAAATAATTAAATTTATAATTATCAAGAACATAAAAAAAGTACACATGTCCAAATTGTTCAATAAAAATGAATAATAAATAATAATAAAAAATGTGCGTCATCAATAATGTGGTGTGGCCTGGGAAGATAACACCAATCTGTAGAAAAATCTGTAAAATTATTAAAATAAAATATTATTAGTCACTATTTTATACTACTTGCATAATTTAAATATGACATTCAACCTAGCACTGAGGATGTGATTGAGGCTGCTGTGACATGAGGGTATACAACATTTCCTCCAATTGAGTCTGTCGTATCTTCATATCATTTATCATCTCTACAGCTCAGATTGACGGACAACTCAGATTTTAATCCATTTATAAACCTATGCATAATCATTCATTCAATCAATCAAATACAATCATTCATTTTAATCCATTAGTATAATACCAATAAAAAAAAGTTATTCATTCATAAAAGTACAATACTAATAAAAAAGTTATCTACAGTTGCATTCTTTGGAGTACCATAGCTAACCCACCGGCCTTAATTTTCAAACTGATCAATGGAAAGCTGCCTGACCATACCACCCACAGCTTCCCCCTCTACAGCAACAACTTGCAGATAATTTATAAGTAAATTGAGTGATTTCAAAGTCAACACATAGGAATAGAAGCAACTTCATGTTAGTAAGTAAAAGAAATGAAGATGATGAAGACATGTTGCATTGGAAGAAATAGATGAAAGTTGATTGCAAGTGAATCTTTGCAACAAAATGGTCGCCATTAAACATATGGATAGGCAATTGATTGCAAGTGAATCTTTATCATTGAGCAGTAAGACCAATGGTCCAGACAATGGGATCGATCTTGACTTCCAGTTTAGGTTCATTGCCAAAGCCGAAGCTACTGAATCCAATGAAATCAACCATACCAATATCAAGAGTACTGCAGAGAAGTTTCAAAGCATTGTATCTCTGTACCCACCTTCAACCCCTCACTGTGAAAATGGTAGAGTTCTTGAAACATTTCTAGCTATAGGCAGACAAGGCTTTTGCAAGCATATGTATTTTTTTCGTCTATGTTATTTAGAACTTACAAAACTCTTTGTAGTTTGGTTTTCTGATCTCACCTGTAGTTTTGTTTTTAAACTTAAGAAACCTTAAACCCTTCTTCAAAAAGAAAGTGTTTCCCAATCATTTCTGGTAAAATCATTTCATAGAGTTAGCTAATTATTGATTTTATAGTTATATCATATATAAGATGTTAATTACTGCAACTGAGCCTTATGAAGATTCCCCAAAAGTCTTCTAGCAGATCTAATTTGGCTTAATCGGATTTCTTGAGTTTTTGGAACTATGCTATAAATGGCTTTTGTTTTTTATTTTTGGAACCATTAATCATGCATTATAAAGCACAAAGCTGCCCACAACAGTGATGTTCACTAACTAATAAATGTACATAAAAACAAAGCCTCAACGAGATTATTATTATTTTTTTAAAAAAAAGACAGGAATTTCTTTTTCATACTTCAGGACATGCTTAATGGCATCAGTGATGGTGCCTTACAATCAATAACTCCAATACAGTCACAACAACAACTTCATGGAATTAACAAGGGAGAAATATGTTCCTATGGTCGTGATAATATTTTTAATGCCATAATATGCAAGAGGGAAAGTGTAGGATCACCTGGTTGATCATGTTCCATTGCCCCACATGAGGATGCAAGTTGGACTAATGTACAGTAAGTACATATGCATGAACTGATGTTATAAATGAAAATGAAATCATCAATGATTGCCTCAGCATGATGTCTTGCCAAAAGTGTTGCCATCCAATGCAAGGCCTCAATTTTGGTAGCATCCCATTCATTAGATAGTTGTATAAAAGGAAGAAAAAAAAAAGGGCCAAATGCAAATTCATATATGTTTTTTTTTTGCCTAAATCTCAATCTAACTTGTTTTCTTATTTAGCCCCTGCACATCTGCATGTTCTTGTTTAGTCCCTACACATCTGCATGCATACACATATATGCCTTATATTGCATTGATAGGTATTCATGATCTCAGGCACTTGCAAAAAATAATTTGCACTTTTAAGTGACAATCAAGAGACACATTTATTTGAATAGCTAGCAATGTTTTCTGCACTTAACTAGAATTTTCATTGTAAATGATGATTCAAAGGGAGATCTATATGAATTAGATTCTTGATCCTAATCTTAGCTGAGATTGTCTCACCATGTCCCTCCCATAATATAAACAAAGTCTCAATGGAACTAGGAGAAGTAAAAATGTTCTAATGGGTCAGGTCCCTAGTTGTAGTTTGTGAATTTTGAAATCTCAGAGAAACATTTTAGTCTACTCCACCATAGGGTGTTACAGTAGTTGACACGTGTCATTGAACTTTTCAAGAAACATGGATTGAACTTAAAATTCGTTGTCCCATCTATACTTGAAAAGAACCCGTCCATCAAGAAGGGTGTTAGAGCTTTCAGTGAATCCTATTAAATGAAACAAATTATGGGAAATGGAAAGGCTTTGATAATCTACAAATGAAGAGAGAAGAAATTAAAAAAGGATCATCTACATATCCAAAAATCAAAATGGGTTGGATAATTCATTAGAAAATACCAAACAAGTTGGATAAATGCAGACACAAAACTGAATCATGGAAAGAAAAGCTTTTGACAGTGATACTGACATTCCTTTGGATGGGGAAACATTCGATGATTTAAGTCACTGGAAAAAGGTTGAACACATTATATTCCGTGCTAAAAAATTGCAATTTAGCCAAAGAAGAAAAGATTGCTCGATAATAGATAGATCAATACCTTGCTAGGCTCGGAACCTTCACTAATAACCTCCCACTGCTCCTTATCTAACTGGAGAACTTCCACATCTCCATCGTCATATAGTATCTTTGAAGCAAATATCATTCAGCGAGTCTTCAAAAAAGGGGACAGTTTGGACAGGGATAATTAAGAGAAGTACACAAGTCTCATAGTTTACCACATGTTTCTTCTTTCCTGGGTTATAAGATTGCACAACACCTTCATAAAACCTGCAGGTAAGAATGGTAGAGTTTACAAATTCAATCATTTGCACTAGTTCAAGATTAGTGACGAAAAATACCTACAAGACATTCACATGATGGTCCTTGTCATCAATTGAAAGCTTCTTTTATTAAAATAAGCGATGATACTCATTTTATGAAATCAATAGAAAACATAACAAGAGTATTGGCCAGCTTGAAATACATTTTTGTCTAGACCTGTTTCTTCTTTGTTGTCTTCACTAGATCTGATATCCGGTTGTCATTGCAGCAATGGATCTGAAAATCGAACCATTGTGCTTGCATACCTGAATCTTGTGCACTTATACCTTATGCACATGAAGTAGTTGGTAATTACCATCCATAAACCTGTTCCTGTTTTGGCAAACATAGAAGGTAATTAGCTCTAAACATGAGTGCTCTAAACAGAGATACTAAGAGGTAGTTATAGAGGACAATGTCGGCACACATGCCAAAATGACGTACATTTGTGGGATCCAGGCCATTCACTAGGCAAGGCCTACCTCGAACATGCCCTCTCTCTTCCCAAAAAAATGGAAAGTACCATAAAATTGAATCTTAACATCAACATGGACTGTTGGTACACATGCCAAAATGACATACATTTGTGGGATCCAGGCCATTCACTAGGCAAGGCCTACCTCGAACATGCCCTCTCTCTTCCCAAAAAAATGGAAAGTACCTTATATATGATTTGATTCAAGAAAATGACAGTAAAACACATGCCAAAATGACATACATTTGTGGGATCCAAGCCATTCACTAGGCAAGGCCCACCTCGAGGAGTAACAAATCCACCAATGACATACACCAATCTTACCAAATCCAATGGAGTAACAAATTACTGGTTTGAAAAGGCATGGCTTGAAAAGTCTCTCTTCCCAAAAAAATGGAAAGTACCTTATATATGATTTGATTCAAGAAAATGACAGTAAAACCAGCTTTTGAGAAAGAGGGTTGATGGTGCAAATTCAAACTGAAACAGTGATGAAACAGGTGGTTATATAATGTTTACAAGCACAAGTGGATTCTTTTCTCATGGGCCGTAATATATATCAAGATCGAGAGAAAGAGGGCCATACTATATATCAAGATTGAGAGAGAGAGAGAGGGGGGGCTCTAGTGTGTGAAATTTCTTGGACATTTTTCTAAGACTGCCCAAGCAAAAAGGATCTCATGCAATTGGGGTTCTCTGAATTGTGCTCCACAATCAAAAGGATATGATTGCTTTTGCTATTTTACTGAGTTCCGAACTTCCTAAATCATATTCCTTCCATTTACTATCACTATATGTAGCCTTGTCACCTTAGCAATCCATTTTGATGGCTACAAGGACAGGAAGTGGGATCAATCATTTAGAATGATTTCTTAGTGGTGAAAGACACATAATGGGCCCCACTACCTAGATGGTTCTGATCGAGAAACGCTAATGCCATGTTTAGACTGGGTATTCGCATAGAGATAATACTAATACTCTGCCAACAAATCAAATAACAGATTAGGAAGACAGAAAGGAAAGAAAAAAGAAGAAGAAGAAGATCATAAACGCATAAAAGTGAGATCGGCTTTTGCCAAAAAAAGGATAAAAAGTGAGCAAGCATGATGGGTATTCAAATTGCAATATTTTTTCTTTTTTTTTGAAGAACAAAAGAGAAAACAGAAATTTGATTGAAGAACAAAAATCACACAGTGTATTTTTTTTCCTTTTTTTTTCTTATCTTTTGTTTTTTGGAATTGCTTTTACACAAACTATATAGAATAACTGAATAAAAGAATACTTATTTCATACACAAACTATGGAATTACTTCTACCCAAACAAGATTTCTCTTGGGCATTTCATAAAATATCTAACAAGCATCATCCAAACAACCAAACTTGAAAAGCCCATTTCATCAAATATCTAACAAGCATCATGTAATCATACATGCCTTTCTTAAAACAACAACTTAATCTAAATCTTTCATTCTTTGTGACACAAACCATACTACATAAGGCCATAAACAAAAATTATTGCCTTTCGAAAAATCAAAGCCAATTGAAAAAAAAAACAAAACAACATTCGATGTAATAAAAAATTGAAGGAAAGAAAAATCTTCCTGAAAATCAACCAGTCTCCACGAAAAATAAAAAGAAAAAAAAAACATAAATAAAAGGAGCTTTGCAATGAACTGAAAATATTCTCAATAAAAAAATCCTAGGAAGCCAATGACTTTCCTGTAAATGTGACCAATAGGCTTAACACATAATATGCAATAGGAGGCAAGTATAATGATTAGATGGTTGGGATTGTTCAATGCATTAGCCCTTCAGTTCATTCCCAATCCATATTGTGGTTTGCAAGATGAATCAACCAGATCTATGAAGACCATACATGTACAAATGTTGGCTTGAATAAAAACCTTGAGCATGTTTTTTTCTATGAGGCTGGCATTTTAATCCAAAATTAGAATAGATGTCCACTCCATTAACATCGATTTCAAGAATCATGTGCTAAAATCAAAACCTTAACCCTTATATCAACCCCATTTGTCAATGCACTCAATGGATTCAAACCCCCTGTGTGCGGAGATGGGTTTCTGGGTTGTTGCAGTTGAGCGTAGCTAACAGTCCGATCGAGAGGAAGAGAGATTGACGGGAGAGAGAGAGAGAGAGAGAGAGAGAGAGAGAGAGAGAGAGAGAGAGACCTTTTAGGGTTGTGAACTTGTTGCAGCCCGCGAGAATGGCAGCGAGATTGAGAGAGGGAGAGGGAGCGAGAGAGGGAGACGACAAGGGTGAGTGAGAGAGGGAATGGGAGAGGGAGATTGAAAGTGAGGGCGGGCGTGAGGACATTTTGGGGTCTTTTACCTGAAAGGACACGGATTGCATCCAACCTATTATCATGCGGGCAGGGCTCTGTGGGGCCCACCGTGAGTAAGTATTTTATCCACGCCATTAATCTTTTTTCTCAGATCATTATAAGGTATCATGCAAAACATTAGGCAGGAACAAGGCTTGAGTGGACCACAAATTCGGTATTGCACTTCCACCATTAAAAACTTCTTGGGAGCTGGAGAAGTTTCGGATCAAGCTGATATTTATTTTTTCACTTCATCTACGTCTAAATGACCTTATTAATAGCTTGGATGGTAAAAAAAAGACATCGGTGGCCCTTAGAAAGTTTTCAACGGTGGGTGTCATTAGCACTGCAGCTTCCTTTGGTGTGGTCCATTGGAGGTGTGAACCTACTTCAAAATTTTTTTTTCAAATCCTAAAATGATCTGGGAGAAAATATGAACAGCGTGGGTAAAACACTTATATCATGGTGGGCCCCACAGAGCCCTACCCGGACGGATTGTCGTCCGGGTAAGGGTAGGACGCAATCTGCGTCTGACCTAAAAATGGAAACGGATTGGCTACTCCCCCATGCCAGTGATCGGTGCTCTGTGGGCCCACCATGATGTAAGTGTTTCATCCATTCCGTTCATCCATTTTTAAAGATCATTTTAGGGCTCAATACCAAAAAAGAGAGTGATATAAATCTCTGGTGGACCACACCACAGGAAAACAATAGTGATTGGATATCCACCATTAAAATCCTCCTAAGGCTCACTGTACTGTTTATTTGACATCTAATTTGTTGATTAGGTCATACAGGCCCAAATGAAGAGAAAAAACAAAGATCAGGTTGATCCAAAACTTTCAATGCCCCTAAAATGTTTTTAATGGTCGACCATCATTTAACATTATTTCCTATAATGTGGTCCAGTACTTGAGATTTGGATATACCTCATTTTTGGACTCATACCATAAAATGATCTTTAAAATTAGATGGATGACATGGATGAAACACATATTTCCTGGTGGGCCCACGTAGCACCACCCACCAGCCATTGGCTGGTGTCGGGAGTAGCCAATCCGTTTCCCATTCATTATGGCTGGTGGTTGGTGCTCTGTGGGCCCCACCATGATGTATGTATTTCATCCATTCCGTTCATCCATTTTTATAGATCATTTTAGGTTTTTACACCAAAAATGGATGGGATATAAATATAATTTGGACCACACCACAGGAAAACAATAATGATTAGATATCCACCATTAAAATCCTCCTTAAGGCACAATGTACTGTTTATTTGACATCCAATTAGGTCATAAAGACCTAGATGAAGAGAAAAATAAATAACAGCTTGATCCAAAGCTTTTATGGAACCCAAATCGTTTTTAATGATCAACGTACATTCAACATTGTTTCCTATAATGTGGTCCACTTTAGATTGGGATATACCTCATTTTTTCATCTCATATCATAAAATGATATAAAAAAAATAGATGGACGACATGGATGAAATACATACATCATGGTGGGGCACACAGAGCATCGACCACCAGCCATTGGCTGATGGTAGGGGGAATAGCCAATCTATTTCCGCAAGACTCCTACTGAAGTGACGTCACTAGTTATATGTGTTCCACCATGATGTGTGTTTTGTATCCACATTGTCCATCAATTCGGAGAGATATATGAATTGTATCCACACTATCCATCCATTTTTTCATATCATTTTAGATTATAGTAGATTAAAAAAATGCATATCTACGTATCAAGTGGACCACACCACAGGAAATGGTGCTAAGGATGGCCACCATTAAAACCTTTTTAGGGTCCACCATATTGTTTATTTGTCATCCAACCTATTGATATGGTCATATACACCTGGATGAAGTGAATTTAATCCCCACTTTGTGGTCCATTTGCGCCTTGGATCTTCGTTATTTTTGGGGTCATACTCTAAAATGACATGTATAAATGGATGGGCGGTGTGGATAGAATTCATACATCTTGTTGGCCCCTTAGTGGCCCATCGAAGCCTCATTCATCTCATCCCCCATCCAACCATTGCATCCCCCATCCAACCATCCATTCATCTTATACAATCATCCAAACATCCATCAATCCATCTATCCAACCTTTCCATCCATCTATATATCCAGTCATCCAAACATCCATCCATGCATACATCCATCCAACCATACTATCCATCTATCCAACATCCAACCATCTCGTTCATACATCTGATCATCCCATCAATCATCAAAACATCCATCCATCCATGCCATCTATCCATATAACCACCCCATCCATCCATCCATGCATCCATCCAACCATCCCATCCATCCATTCATCCATCTATCCTAGCTATCCATCTAACCATCCATCGAACCAACCCATTCATCCATTCATTCTATCCAATCATCAAAACATCCATCCATCCATATCATCTATCCATCCAAACAACCACCCATCCATTCCCATCCCAACCATCCAATCATCTATCCATCCCATCCAAACATCCATCCATTCCATCCAACCATCCATCCCATTGATCAATCTATCAATATCCGCCCATCTAACCATCTAACCATCCCATCCAACCATCCCATTCAACCATCCATCCAACCAACCATCCAACCGTCCCATCTATCCATCTATCTAACAATTCCATCCAACCGTCCAACCATCCATCCATCTACCATTCAATCGATGATTCAACCATCCAACCATCCCATCTATCCATCCATCTAACTATTCCATCCAACTGTCCAAACATCCATCAATCCAACCATCCATCCATCCATCCATCTACCATTCAATCGATGATTGGGGGTTGATTTAATGGTCAAAATCACTTTGTGTTGTACGATAATTGATTGAGAGGTTGATCTTGTGATTATTGGTGATATGCAACATTCGATTGTTTATTGAAGACTTAATGAAGTGATGTACGATGATTTTCACCATCCGATAAAGGATTGGAGGTTGATCGGATGGTCAATAACACTTTCTATTGTTCGATTGTTGATTGGAGTTCGATCAAGCGATTGTCAATGTGCACCATTCCATCGTCAATAGGGGAATTGATAATAAGATTTATGTTGGTTTGTACCATTCAATCATTAATTGGAGGTTCATCAGATGTTCAACAACACTTCATGTCGTCCAATTGTTAATTAGGAAGTCGATCGAGCGATCATCAGTAATGTGCATTGTTCGATCATCGATCAGGAACTTAATGAGGAAATATATGTTGGTTTCCACTGTTTAATTGATGAGCACACAAACAGGTGAAGGAAAACTATTCATAAGAGTACACAGGCAGATAATTTACGATGTTATTGCAAATACTCTACCCTTTCGCAATGGAATGCGTGGCGAAACGTCTTTCCCACCATTTAATTTTTTCAGAAAAAATTGGAGGGAAACGTTTTAGCGACGATAATTATAGCTCGTCGCAAAAAAGTTGACTATTTGCGATGATTTACAATGTTGTTGCAAATACTCTAACATTTCGCAATGAAACTACATTCGTCGCATAAAGTTTTAGTTAGTATTTGTCGCAACGAGTTAACCTAGTTGTCGTTAAAACAAACTATTTGCATCGACTTTTGTGTCGTTGCAAAAAATAATATTTTGCGACGACACTCAATTCGTCACATAAAGTGGACATTAGCGATGACAATTGAAACGTATGGTGAAACGTCTTTCCCACCATTTAATTTGTTCGGAAAAAAACGTTGACTATTTGAGATGATTTACAATGTTGTTGTAGATACTCTAACATTTCTCAATGAAACTACATTCATCGCAAAAAGTTTCAGTTGGTATTTCTTGTAACGAGTTAACCTAGTCATTGCTAAAATAAACTATTTGCAGTGGCTTTTATGTCATTACAAAAAATAATGCTTTGCAACGACACTCAATTCGTTGCATCAAGTGGACATTCGCGACGACGATTAAAACGCGTGGCAAAATGTCTTTCCCACCATGTAATTTTTTCAGAAAAAATTGGTAGGAAATGTTTTAACAACAATAATTATAGCTCATCGCAAAAACGTTAATTATTTACGAGGATTTACAATGTTGTTGTAAATACTTAATATTTCGTAATGAAATTACAATCGTCGTAAAAAAGTTTCAGTTGGATTTGTCACAACGAGTTAACCTGGTCGTCGCTAAAACAAACTATTTGTAGCGACTTTTGTGTTGTTGCAAAAAATAATATTTTGCGACGACTCTCAATTCGTCGTATAAAATGGACATTAGCGATGACAATTGAAACGCGTGGCGAAACATCTTTCCCGCCATGTAATTTTTCAGCGAAAAATTGGTGGGAAACGTTTTAGCGACGATAATTATATCTCGTCACAAAAACATTAACTATTTGTGATGATTTACAATGTTGTTGTAAATACTCTAATATTTCACAATAAAATTACATTTGTTGCAAAAAGTTTCAGTTGGTATTTGTCGTAACGAGTCAACCTAGTCTTCGCTAAAACATATTATTTGCAGCGACTTTTATGTCGTTGCAAAAAGATTCTACCTGACCTCAAATTATTTAGTGCTAGATAGTCCTGTATGGGGACTTGTGGAGCCCAATTTATCTAAGCCGTCCTTCCATTTTGAAACCTCATTACTGACATGAGCCTAAAAAATGAGGCAGATCGAAGGCTCAAGTGGACCACATCGTAAGAAACAGTGTAGATTAAGTGCCTGTCGTTGATCTATGGTGTGGTCCACTTGGGCTTTTGATCTACCTTATTTTTTGTATTATGCCCCAAAAATAACTCGTAAAATGAATGGATGGCGTGGATAAACCACATACATCATGATGGGCCACACAGAGCGCCTGCTAGCACCGTCCGTCTGCAACTTCATCTCTCATACAAAAGAGAGATGCCCGTGCCCAAAAAAACAGTCCCCCACGCCCAAATCAAAGAAACCTTAACCTTCAAATGCCCTCTCTCTCATGACTCTTCCTCCCTCTTAATCTCTTTCTCACGCCTCTTCCTCCATCTCAATCTCTCTCAGCCTCTTCCTACCTCTCAATCTCCCTCCGCCTCTCCCTTTCTCTCCAATCCCAGTAACAACCCTTGCTTCCTATTGCGTCTATCTATCTTCGATTTTTTTTCCTTTGATTTTTTCTTTTTCTCTTCTCATTTTAGGTTTTCTGATGCCCTAATCAATTTC
This sequence comes from Magnolia sinica, assembly GCF_029962835.1. NCBI lineage: Eukaryota > Viridiplantae > Streptophyta > Magnoliopsida > Magnoliales > Magnoliaceae > Magnolia > Magnolia sinica. The sequence continues at coordinate 123,260,796 of NC_080574.1, read as the reverse complement.
TTTTTCTCTTCTCGTTTCAGGTTTTCTGATGCCCTATCAATGACCCTATTTTTGTATATAGAGAAGCAGAGGTAAGCATTACACATCTCCGATTTCAACAACCTCTGATCATATCCCATGGGATTTCTATGTATTTTTCTAGGAAGAGCCTTGAAATTTTCACAAGGTATGAGATTTCATCGATTTTGATTACTCTCTCTCTCTCTCTCTCTCTCTCTCTCTCTCTCTCTTCATTTCTTCAATCTTAGATCCATTTTGTGATATTTCTCTTTAGATCTGCATATGTGATTTGATTAGTTGTTGGTATTTCATTCGTTTTTTTATTTTATTTTTTTCTTGAATTTTGTTGAGATGGTTAGCTTTGGATTCTTAATTGAATAAACTTCCCTGGATCTATTTGATTGGGTTTTCCCTTCTGATTCTTCTGATTTTTTTTTTTCAGAATTTTCTTCTCTTTTTATGAATGTGTGTTTTGTTAGATTTGGAGAGATGGGTGTCTCTTGATTTATTTATTATTATTATTATTATTTTAGATTTTAGGGAATTGATGCTTTCCATTAACATGAGGGCCATTTCTTAACTTGGAAAGCTATAACATTTTGTTGTCATGTCGTTCATATATTGCATGCCTTTGTTTCTCTGAACAGATGTATGTAATGCAACTGGTCATAAATCAACCTTCAGTTAAGTCTGTGCAGCAAGTGATAGATGAAGATGGCTCCGTCAAAGACTCTGTGGTGTGTTCTCTACCAGATTATAGAACTGAATTGCAATCTATTTGGTTCTAGGTTGTTGCAGCTTCATCTTCATGAATCAATACATTTTTTTTCTTTTTCTATTTTAGGTTCTGATTATTTAAAGTAAGTTCTTTCAATAGGTACTGTATCAATTTTAAAAAATCTTACTCCACAACATGTTTTCTTCTTCTTTTGTTGGTCCTTATAAAATTTGAAGATCTCGCTGAACTTTAATCAAGCTTGTAGGTGTCTAGTAGAAAATGATTTACCATCTTTAAATTGAGTTGACTCAGCAAGTTCTCCTAGTAAACATTTTTAAATACCACCCATGTATTTAAGTTTAATGGTGCTTAATTCAAATAATTTTTATGAAGTGCCATCACCTTCTCACATGTGCCAAACATGCAAGGTGATTGGCATTGTTGATCAATTGGGTCACTACATGATGGATTTTAGGGCAAAAGTCGGTGGTTGTACATCATTCATTATATAAGTTGCAGCTCCCTTCTCATTGATATGTTTCAGAGCTAAGAAATAACCTTATATAGATCATTAAGAAGTTGCTACGATGAAATATGTAGCAGTTTTGCCTATCCAAACTACAGAAATGGATTGATTTGTCCAAAGAGGTAACCATTCCCAAGTACTTACTCGTAAGTCAATCAATTTAAAGAGCTTTCTTTAGTTGTAGATATAAAGCTTGTTTGATTGTAATTATGTTATGGCATAGTTTTTGTATAAGCTGCATTCCAGATTAGTTTCATTTAAGATGTGTTTGGAGACATGCCACACACGAAGGAAAACAATGGATGAGCTAAAAATATTAGCAATTTTTCTAGAACTTTTATTTGTCTGTGTCAATGTGTGGCCTACATGATATTCAATCAACCTGTCAACTGAACTGTCTACATGGATCTCAATGGATACATGACTCAGATAGTCTTATGTATGTGTGTATGCATTCTCCATCTTTCCGAGACCTTGACACTTCATCTTTCCATATCATCCTAACAGTCGTCTAGAAAAGCAGCAGAGAATGCTACTTGGCTTCTTCGTGGAGATGAGTGAGTCAATAAGGCGGTTATGGCATTGAATCGGGCTGCCACTGTTGCTAGAGTTGCTACAATCAACTTTTGCTTGACTTCTATTTGGTGTGGGTTGCATGATGAGTGAAATCAGGTGTCCTTCATGAGTGGAACACGCTCCATTTTTAAGTGCTACCTGCACTCTATGGTGTGGGTCGCATGATGGTTCAGGTCTTTCCAGGCCTAGATCTTCAACACCTAGACCAAAAATACAATCAGCCAGAGTGATTTCTAGATATTACCTGTAATTAGAAATATTAATGCTTAATTCTCAACAATCAGTTTGCAGTTTGGAGCCCATGGAATCAATCTTGTGGTCTTCAATTTCGTTGGTGTTTACTTGTTTGATTAGTCTTTAGGGTGAGAATGAGTCATGATATCTTTAAATGTTTTTGCTGCAGAGGCTACTGATTTTCTATATTTTTTCTTTTGTTTCTACTTGGTCTAGAATGACATTGTTAACTCTTATTGCACAGAATCACTAATAAATTGTCCTCTTTTTTTTTTTTTTCCTTTCTATGCATGCTTTCTCTATTTGATTCAAGGTTATTGTAAATATTAGTCTTTTCTCTGTTGTTTACTTTTTGAAGATGATGTAGTTGATTGTCCGATAGTATTGGGTTTTGATTCTAGTATTAGATATTTACTTTCTTGATTATATGGTTCATGCAATTGAATGTCTTCTCTATATCTTTTTTTCTTTTTTCTTTTTTGGAAGGGTGTATTGGAGAGCAGAACCTGGAGATAAGAAGTTGAAACTGAATTAAGGTACATGGTTGATCAAGGCACATTGACTAAGATGAACCCATTTCTTGAAGATGCATTTAATTCATCATGTGAAGGAATCATGATAAAATCTCTATATATTGATGTTGACACTCAATTTGTCGCATAAAGTAGACATTAACGAAGACGATTGAAATGCGTGGCAAAATGTCTTTCCCGCCATGTAATTTTTTCTAAAAAATTGGTGGAAAACGTTTTAGCAACGATAATTATAGCTCGTTGCAAAAACGTCGACTATTTGCGATGATTTATAATGTTGTTGCAAATACTCTAACATTTCACAATGAAACTAAATTTGTCGAAAAAAGTATAATTCAGTCTTTTTTGCAATGAGTTGAACTAGTCGTTGCAAAAAGAACTGTGGAAAAAAGTCTAATGTTGTATTTTCGCAATGAGCTTAACCAGTTGTCACAAAAGCTATTGTTTGTAACAACTTTTATGTCGTAAATTTTTTTTATAACTCCTAATTTGTCACAAAAAGTGGCTATTAGCGACAAATGATTAAGATCATTGTAAAAAATTCATACTACAAATTTTTGCGACAAGTTTTGCAATGATAATTGAAACTCCTTGCAAAAAAGTTAACTATTAGCGACGATTTAAACTGTCATCGTAAATAATCTATTTTTTTGTAAGGACTTGAAATGTTGTTGTAAAAAATTACATTTCCCAATGAAATTAGGCTCGTCGCTAAAAAAAATCGTTGCATAAAGTCTAATTTGTTGTAGTGACTATACAATCGCTTTAGGGTGGGGAATCACAAGACTCCTTAACTCAAGTAAAGCCGCAAAATCTGTGAATACTGCACGCAGGCTCACCCCTTTCCTCAGGTGTGGTTTCTTTCTGAATCTTGATCATATATACCAATGAGCTACACAAGACATATATTGATGTTTTGGCACCACTAAATTTGACAACCAAAGGAGTATAAAACCATAACACTTATAGTAATGCCCCCGCCACTTTTTAGCGATGCATGTTAAGTATTTTTTCTAATATGGTGATGCAATATCTAGAGGTCTTCATGGATGAGTTCTCTATCTTTGATCCATCTTTCAGTGATTGCTTGGAAAATCTTAAATGTGTGCTGAGGCGATATGAGGAAAAGAATTTGGTACTGAATTGGGAAAAGTGTCATTTCATGGTTCATAAGGGAATTGTCCTTAGACATATCATCTCGTCCAAAGGAATTGAGGTAGATAAGGCTAAGATTGATCTTATCTCTAACTTACCTCCGCCCAAGAACATACGAAATGTGCGATCCTTCTTAGGACACACTGAATTTTATAGATGATTCATAAAGGACTTTAGTCACCTCTCTCGTCCTTTATGCAATCTACTTCAAAAGGATGTACCATACAAGTGGACTGAGTAATGTTAGGAAGCTTTTTTTAAGATTAAGGGCATGTTAACCACTGCACCCATCATGCAGCCACTCGACTGGAACCTTCCTTTTGAAATTATCTGTGGCTGACTATGCTTTTGGGGTGATTTTAGGCCAGAGAAAAGAGAATAAGCCTTATGGAGAAGGAACTCTTATACATTATGCAAGTAGAACTCTAAATCTGGCCTAAGTGAATTACTCAACTATGGAGAAGGAACTCTTAACCGTAGTATTCACTTTGGACAAATTTTGGTCCTACTTGATCAGATCCAAGATCATCTACACAGATCATGTAGTGCTCAAGTATCTTCTTTTTAAGAATGATGCTAAGCCTTGCCTGATAAGATAGATCCTCCTACTTCAAGAATTTGATTTAGAAATAAAAGATAAAAAAGAAGTAGAGAACGTAGTAGTTAACCATCTTTCCCCCCTCGACCCCTCTGATTCCCTTGAGACAACGCATATAAATGACATGTTCCCTGACGAACAATTATTCAAGTCTCCCATTCGCCTTGGTTTACTGATATTGTAAATTATCTTGCTACAAGTTTCACGCCAACATATTGGCGTAAGATAATAAGAAATTCTTTACCAAGGTACATAAATTCTTCTAGGATGATCCATACTTGTTTAAATATTGCCTAGACCAAATCTTATGGAGATGTGTGTCGACAATGAACACCTAAATGTCATCTCCTTCGTCATTCTCAGCTGTGGTGGTCACTTTTACGCCAAAAAGACCATGACCAAAATTCGCACGGTGTTCAAGGACACTCATGAGTTTTGTAAAGCTTGTGAATTGTCAGAAATTGGGAGCCTTGTCCAGTCGAAGTATGATGCCGTTGAACCCTATTCTGATCATTGAAGCATTTGATTATTTGAGTATCGATTTCATGGGACCTTTTCCTCAATCTTTCAGAAATTTATATATATTGCTCGCAGTAGACTATGTCACTAAATAGGTCAAAGCAATCCCGTACCGAAACAATGATCATCAGATGGTCATTAAATTCTTAAAAGAAAACATCCTTTTTCGATTTGGAACACCTCAAGCCATCATTAGTGATGGAGGTTTACATTTATGTAACAGGTCATTTGCGAACTTAATGAAAAATATGGCATCTCCCACAAAGTGAGCACTCCATACCACCCACAAACAAGTGAGCAAGCCAAAATTTTCAATAAGAAAATTAAATATATTTTGGAAAAGACGATTAACCCTGACCGCAAGGATTAATCAATCTGCTTGACCGATGCTTTATGGGCTTACCGTACTTTATTTAAGACTCCTATTGGAATGTCTCCCTTTAGACTTGTCTAAGGGAAAGCTTGCCACTTACCTGTGGAGTTGGAACATAGAGCCCATTGGGTTATAAAAAATTTGAACTTTAATTTAGACAACGCCGGCTTACTGCGCAAACTTCAGTTGAATGAATTTGAAGAAATCCGGAATGATGCATATGAGAACTTAAGAATTTACAAGGACAAGATGAAGGTGTTTCATGACCAACACATTCTTCGAAAATCATTCACACTGGGTCAGAAGGTCCTTTTGTACAATTCTCAGTTACATCTTTTTCCAGGAAAACTTCAATCTCGTTGGACCAGCCCTTTTACTATTTCTAATGTCTATCCTCATGGGGCAGTCGAGATTCAAAATCTAAACAATGACAATGATTTCAAAGTGAATGGACATTGGTTAAAGCCATTTATTGTAAAATTTGATTCAGTGGACATGTCCATACATCTAAATGATCCTATATACCAGGTTGACCTCCTAGCCTGACGGAGGTATAGTTACGTTTACTGCTTTCTGCTGTTTTAGGATAGTTTGCTTTCTGCCATTTTAAGATAGTTTGCTTTCCCCAAACTCAAAACCGGCTCACAAAATTCTCGATCGCCAAATCTAGCGCCGACCTCCGTAATACCCCATTCTCGACTCTCATCGCCCATTGGCCAAGTTCCGATCCTGGGATGCTACGAGGAGAATTTTTCAACATCAGTTTAATTCGTAATAAGCATAACCAAAGGTATAACCCACAAACAACAACCAAAAACTCCATCACATTTTCACTATGATAAAAAACTTTACAAGTACAATGAAATACAATGATGATGAACAAAAAGCTCCAAGATGATCTGCAAAGCGCTCCTGCCTCAGCGCTGCTCTGCTCCAACGTCACCTACATGCAACGGTCATGCATAAGCTTATGGAAAGCTTAGAGGGTGGTGAAAGTGTGTGCGTAAGGTAATAATATAATTATGCAGTATCAGAGTGATGCGAAATATGCCGATGAATCCATGAATGTCGTTAGCCGTATCAAGGCTATCCGATGCAAGGCATGAATGATGTCGGCCATAACAAGGCCATGCGGTGTGAAATATAACTCAAGCATGCGAATCCTCATCTAAGTCCACATATCAATACAGCTTAACTCTGGAATATTACCGGGGTCTAGTACACTCCAACCAGATTGCCATCCCATCGCGCGCACTAAGGTGAGTGGAAGAGACCTCACTATCCACCTGCCAATATCGGGCTCAGCTCGTCAATAGCGGACTCATTCCTCAAGTTGGTCACTCAACCTAGCTTTGCCCCCTCCTCTCGGGCGGGTAAGGCCGCACCCCCTTCCAACCGACCACGACACAGTGGAAAGCGCGACCATTTGGTAATCGGCACTCGGCGCTCATGCACCCACTCGGTCTAGATGTTGGAGCAACCTCCTGGTACCATAAGGGTTTAGGGACTTTCACCCAGGGATATTTATAGCACCTGATGTAGAATAAGATTTCTGGTATCCAATCCTGCCAACCACGATATACCTAAGGAGGCTACGACCCTGATGTCGCTAGGGCGTACAGTAACCATATCACCCAATGCGAAATGCATGAATCACACTATCCAATCATGCGACAATCATGCACGTATCGTGTGCTCATGTAGGGCAGCACCGCCTATCCGGGAGCCCATAAACAATCTGCCCGAAGGCATATGCTATGATCAGTCACTTCTCATATCAAGCATACATATGATGCGTATGATCGTGAATCATGGAACTATACTAAGCATGTTATATGGTAATGGATGCGGTTCATAACGAAGATGAGCCTAGACGGCCTACACATTACATGTACGGGCCTATCAATGGGCCCTAGGGAGAGTCATAATGCAGACATTTAACCAACACTATACTTGCAATGTGGACGTTAAACCAACATTGCTCCCAAGGCATAGCCCGTCGTAAACATCATTATAATGGACTTGTGTACATCCAATTGGGCCTCGACCCATGGGCCTTAGATACAACAAATGGGCCGCATAACATGAGCCTTATGTATATCAGGTGGGCCTCAATGGATGGGCCATAACTACATCAAGATGGGCCTAATCATATGAGCCTTATGTACATCACATCGGGCCTAACCAACTGAGCCAAATCAATGAGCCGAGTCAAATGGGCCAAATGTATATCAAATCAGGCCCACGCTTATGTGTTTGAGATCCGACATATTCATAATTAGCATAGAGATAGATGAAGTGAAAACCAATTATCCGCTTGGGTGGGAACCATTGTGGCTCCAAAAAAAGTTTTAAATGGTGGATGTCACTATACCCCATTATTATTGCAAATGGTGGGGTCCACTTGAACTTTGGATCTCACTCATTTATCCCATGCCATGAAATGATATATCAAATGGTTGGACGGTTTGGATACAACACATGTATCATGGTGGGCCCCACCATCCAAACAGTGGACTGTGTAGATAAAGCACATACAACATTGGGACCCACGCTACAGGGATGGATCTCATGCATCCAGAGTGGGTCCCACCATCAGAACAGTTGGGATGTACACGTACATCACGTGGGATATGCAGAGCTTGGAATGTTCAAAGGAAGAGTAGCTACGTAGCTGCTAAACGTGCAGCATTTCTACCGTTAAAGAGGGCAGTGGTGGGTCCCACGTAGGGCCCACCCTAACAAATATAAAATATAATATATTAAAGTTATATTAAGTACGAGCATACAACCTTTTTGCTGCCTTTAAAAGAAACAGAGGTGGTCCCACGTAGGGCCCACCCTTAAGTATATATATATATAGTATATATTATATGCAATAAAGTAGCTGCAGTAGTGCAGCTGTACTGCATTAAAGAGGGGAGTAAAGGTGGTCCCAGGTAGGGCTCACCCTTCCTAGCTAACATATGATAATAGGTAATATTATAATATAATATATTAATATTATATTAATGGATGACGTGGGTGGGTCCCTAGACTCACTAACGTCAAATACCAATCTCAGTATTACATAAGATCAACTGTTAGTCACTGCGGCTGGACATGCACATACATCGAGGGAGACTGTGCACAAATGTGGGTTCCACACATGTAGGATGGCTGGATAAAACACGTACACTAGTGGGGCAGATGGATGGATGACGTGGGTGGGTCCTATGGACCCCTCCGCCCATGTCAGTACACATACTCCATGTTAGTCACCCCTGATCCATACCAGACCTCAAGTGTTGACGAGGTATCTCCACTCGATCTGCGAGTTGAGCTATTGGGTGTGCACGCGCACCAAGGAGGGCCCCACACGGACGTGGTCCCACATCACCTTTCACCCATTCCCAAGCAAGCCCCAAAGTCAAAAAGTTCTTACACAAACTCATATCTCTCTTACAACTTTTGCCACAAAAGTCAAAAAGAGTTCTTACACCCATCCCTCTCTCTCCCATCCATCACTCCATCACCCATCACTCCCTCTCTCTCTCCCTTTACAACTCTCTCTCTCATTCATTTTTTTTTTTCAAATCCAATCCAAGCAAGAGAAGTCCATACGTATGAGCCCTCCCATGGTGAGAAAATGCAAGTGTGGCCCACCTTTCCATCCTTAGATCTCTCATCTCAACCATCCATTTCTCATCTTCCTCCATCAAAGAGAAGCACAAGGAGCTAAGGAAGCCAAGGGAGCAAGAAGATCAAGCGGTGGGTGTTTTGATAGGGTAGTTTTTGATATTTTTAAGATGGGCCAAGTGAGGCCAACCGATCAATGGTTTGGATCTCACTTTGGACCCTAAGATGTGGCCGATGGCCCACTTGGATCATCATGATCATTCCATGATGGGGCCATTCTCCATGGACCCCATCATGATGTTTATTTTCTTGCATATTTAGGGTCATCTAGACCGTCTAATTTAGTGGAGAAGGGATCTCCACCGTTGGATTTAATTTTAATGGGCCCACATGTAATGGGACCCACTTGATGTATGATTTAGTGCAAGGGAGGGCCCATAGTGCCGGGGTCCCTCCATCACGCGGGTCTCACTCTCTATCTCTCTCCCTTTTATTTTATTTTTTTGTGATGATAATGAGGTTGTGTGGCCCACTTGAATGGACCCCACCATTAAGCATGTATTTGACCTCAAGCCATTTGTAGGTGGGGGCCCACTTTTCAATAGGTTGTGATCACCATCCATCATTTGGTGGTCCACCGAGCAGGCCCACCTTGAAAAGTGTTATGCATCATCAGCGTCGGGGCCGGCGTTGAAGAAACAAAAATATTAGCTTGATTTACAAGCTTTTGGGTGGACCACTTGTTAAGCCCCACCTTGATGCATGTATTCAATCCACGTCGTCCATTCTCTTCTCAACCCCATTGCTCCTTTAGCCCAAAACCGACGATCGAGGTTCTGGCGGGCCACACCATATCAAATGGTGGCTTTTACCATTGAAGCCCTCCTGAAATTATTATACGCTTAAATATGTCCAATATTGGACTTGTTTTGCTCGTGTTGAGCCATGGAAGGCCATTGGACGGAGCGGATTGTCAAAATGTGGACCCTACCTGCGAAAACCTCAGAAAATCTGAAAAAAATATATATATAAACTACAACACAGCAGCTGCTGCTGCTGTGTCAGGTGGTAGCAGGCGCTGCCTGCGCACAGCCACGGCTGTAGCCGTGGGCCCCACCTTGAGGTTTATCTGCCATCTAATCCGTTCACAGGGTGGGCCACCTCCTGACGTGGGCCCACCCCAAAAATCAGCCTGATCTAAGACTCAGGTGGCCCACACCGTAGGAAAGAGTGGAATTGAGCCTCTACCTTTGAAACCTTTTTTGGGTCCACAGAAGTTTTGGATCAGGGTGAAATTTGTTGTCGCCCTTCATCTAGGCCCACGTGGCCTTATCAACGGTTTGGATGGACTGTAAACATTATGGTGGGCCCCATATGGAGCCCACAGTGATGCAAGTGTTTTATTCCCACCGTCCAGGGACGGTGGGCCGGCTGTGTACGTGTGCGTGTGTGTGGGGGCGTGTGTGTGTTGGTGTGTGTATATATATTTATATATTATTATATTATATATAATATTATATATTATATATATATAATATTATATGTTATATATATATATATATATATATTATGATATACAATAAATTATATTGTATACTATATTATATATAATATAATGCTGGTGGGAGGCCCATCTCAGTACTTGTGGCCCATGGTTGAGGCCCACTTTGATGTATATGTAAGGCCCATGGGTCGAGGCCCATTTAATGCATTAGGGGCCCATGGGTTAAGACCCATTAAAGGACTTATGGGTTGAGGCCCATTTGATGTACATATGGGGCCCAATTGGCGAGGCCCATTTGATACACATAAGGCTCATGAGATTAAGCCCATTTGATGCATTCTAAGGCCCACGGGTTATGACCCATTGCAATGCACATAAGGCCCATTGGTGCGGCCCATTGATGTGGCCCATTTGATGAATATGAGGCCCATATGATACGGCCCATTTGATGTATTGAAGGCCCAATGGGATATACCTAAGGTCCATTGCAATGTGCAATCCCAACATGATTTATGTAATGATGTTTACGACGGGCTATACCTTGGGAGCAATGGCGGTTTGACGTCCTCATTGCAAATATAGTGTTGGTTAAATGTCCGCATTATGACTTTCCCTAGGGCCATACGTGTTATGTGTAGGCCGTCTAAGCCCATCTTCATTATGAACATTATCCATCTTATATAACATATTTAGTTTCATGATTCATGATCATATGCATCATACGTATGCTTGATATGAGGAATGACTGATCATAGAATATGCCTTTGGGCAGATTGTTTAGGAGCTCCCGTACAGGGGGTGTTGCCCTACATGAGCGCATGATACGTGCAAGATTGTTATATGACTGGATAGTGTGATTCATGCATTCGCATTGTGTGATATGGTTACTGTACGCCCTAGCGACATCAGGGTCGTAGCCTCCACAGACGTATCGTGGTTGGCAGGATTGGATACCGGAAATCTTGTTCTACATGGGGTGCTATAGATATCCTTGGGTGAAAGTCCCTAAACCTTTATGGTATTAAGAGGTTGCTCCAATGTCTAGACCGAGTGGGTGCATGAGCGCCGAGTACCAATTACCAGACGGCCGCGCTTTCCATTGTGTCGTGGTCGGTTAGAAGGGGGTGTGGCCTTACCCGCCCGAGTGGAGGGGGCAAAGCTAGGCTGAGTTTGACCAGCTTGAGGAATGGGTCCGCTATTGACAAATTGAGCACGATATTGGCAGGCGGATAGTGATGTCTTTTCCACTCGCCTTATTGTGCGTGATGGGGCGGCAACCTAGCTTGGAGTGTATTAGACCCCGGTTATATTCCAGAGTTGAACTATATTGATATGTGGACTTAGATGAGGATTTGTATGCTTGAGTTGCATTTCACATTGCATGGCCTTGGTAAGGCCGACATCAATCATTCTTTGCACCGCATGGCCTTGGTACGGCTAATGGTATTCTTAGCATTCATCAGCATGTTCCGCATTACTCTGATATTGCATAGCTGCATTACCACCTTGAGCATACACTTTCACCACCCTCTAAGCTTTCTATAAGCTTATGAACGACCGTTGCGTGCAGGTGACGTTGGATCGCAGCAGCGCTGAGGCTTGGACACGTGGCAGATCATTTTGGAGTTTTTGTTCATCTTCATTATATTTCCCTTTATGCTCATTGTACTTGTAAAGTTTTTGATCATAGTGGAAATGTGATAGAGTTTTTGGTTGTTGTTGTGGGTTATGCCTTTGGTTATGCTTATTACGAATCAAACTGATGTTGAAAATTCTCATTGTGGCATCCCAGGATTAGAACCTGGCGAATGGGCGCTGGAAGCCGAGAATGGGGTTCTACGGAGGCTGTCGGCGCCGGATTCGGCGATCGAAAATTTTGTGAGCCTGGTTTCCGAGTTTGGGGCGTGACGACCAACCCAATTGCTTCAAGTGGATCCTTGGCACCCTAGTTCCAACCTTTAAATTTACAAGTTCTAATTACTTAAATCACAATTACTCTTTTAATTATTAAATCGCTGTGTTCTCTTTGTGTTTTCTTGGTCCCATTGGGTTGATATCCTAGATTCATCTCTGTGTGCTTCCGCGGTTTCTCCAACAAGTGGTATCAGAGCTAACGTTGGGGCACAAGCTTGAACATGAAGGATTAGTATCAATGGGAAACTCTCAGTATGATATTGAGAAGTACTCAGGGAAAAATAATTTTAAGTTGTGGAAGGTTAATATGATTAACCTATTAACTAAGCAAGGCGAAGATGGGGCTCTTGAGAAGCGTCAACCATCTATAAGTGATGATGATTAGAATAATTTTGATAAGAATGCCTTATCCTCCATCTGATTGTATCTCACGAATGAAGTTATCTACAATGTTTTGAGAGAGAAAACCGCAAAGAGTTTGTCGGCGAAGTTAGACGACTTTTATGCTAAAAAGTCCATTAAGAATCGCCTACACTTGAAGTTGCAGTTATTCAATTTTAGGATGGTAAAAGGTGAAGATGTGGAGGCCCATATCAGTAGTTTTAATAAGTTGATTTGCAAGTTGTTAGATATGGAGGAAATGGTCAAAGATGAAGATCAAGCATGTATTTTAATTCTCTTCCAGGTTTGTATGAGTCATTCAGGGATTCGTTGTGCACCGAAAATTCGTCCTTGAGTGTGGATACCGTTAACTCATCCCTTCAGGGTAAGCATATGAGAAAAATAAATGGTGGCATAAGGACATCTTCTGATACACTACTTACTAGAGGCAGGAATACTAAGCAAGGTACAGGATCTTCAAGACTTAAATCCAAATTCAAGGGCAAGGGAAAAGGCAAATTAAAGTGCTGAAACTGTGGGATAACTTAACACATGAAGATGGATTGTACAAATCTTAAGTCGAAGAAAGAAAACTTAGAGGCTTATTCCATGGAGGCCAATGTTGCCGCGTTTGATGAAGAAATAAGTACATGTGATGTGTTGTCTATGTCTATGATCGGACACTTGTACGATGATCGTAGAGACGAGTGGATCCTTGACACAGGGGCGTCATATCACTTTACTCTTCATCGGATTTGGTTCGCCAGTTACAGAGAGTGCGATGGTGGACAAGTGTTTATGGGCAATGATAATGCCTGTAACATTGGAGCTATTAGTATCATGCCCATCAAGATGTTTGATGGTATGGAACATACCTTGACTGAGGTTAGGCACGTTCCTTACATGAAGAAGAATTTGGTTTCTTTCGGGGCACTCGAGACAATACGGTGCAAGTTCACCAGTGTTAATGGTGTCCTTTAAGTTTCAAAAGAGGCACACATAGTGATGAAGAGCACAGAGGCACGTAAATCTTTACAGGTTAATTAGAAGCACTTTAGTAGGTAGAGCGATAACAGGCTATTACAGATTCCACATCTGTACATATGTAGCATGCTCGTCTGGGCCATATGAGTGAGAGGGGCATGAAGATACTTTCTGATCGATGTTTGATTCTAGCTTTTAAGAATTTTGATTTGGATATATGCGAACATTGTATATATGGTAAACTATTAAGAGTCAAATATTACATATTAGACCCTAGTTATCACATGGTTTTATGAATATGATAATGCTTAACGTCCTATTACAAGGTGAATTTAGGAGCTTGGACTTAAAAGAGTGCTTAAAAGTCCAAATTTAACGCTCAAAAATCACCAAGGCAAGGTATGGATCCTAAGGGACCGAGATCGTAGAATTTACATGCCAGAGATTCGAGAAAATCAAGTGATTAAAGTATCATTAGGCACAACATAAATGCGACACACGCCCGAACAAAACGGTGTGGCCGAGCAGATGAATCGGACTCTCTTGGAGAGGGATCGATGCATGTTAAGTAATGATTGGGTTGAGCAAGGACCTATGGGTGAGGTTGTCAACATGACTTTATATTTCGTGAATGGTCCTCTTCTATAGAAATTGATTGTAAGATCCTAGAGGAAGTATGGAGTGGTATAAGATTGACTACTTAGATTTGTGCATATTTGGTTATGATGCTTACTTTCATGTACCGTCGGTTAAGAGAGATAAGCTAGACCATAGAGCCAAAAAGTACATTTTTGTTGGCTATGGTATTGGTGTGAAAGGTTACAGGTTATTCGACAAGGTCATACACAAGGTCGTTACTAGTCGTGACATTAAATTTGATGAAAGCTCCTTATTCCGCAAGAATGATCAGGAGGAGTAAAAGGAACCTGAAAGGTTAATTGTAGACGTCCAGATTGACACAGTTGATACTCAAACAAAGACAAATGCGCAGGCATAAGTACATGAGCATGTGGAGAAGCCACCTGTGAGAAGAAACTCATCGCATGATCGCAGGTTGTCGACAAGATACAGAGACGACTTTAATATTGCATATGCCCTCATTACAGATGAGGGGGACCCATTTACTATTTAGGAGGCTCTTTATGAGCCTGATGCAGAAAAGTGGAATGCGGCTATGGACGATGAGATGAACTCGTTGCACAAAAATCACACATGAGAGCTGGTAGAGCTTCCAGTGGGCCAAAAAATAATTGGATGCAAGTGGTTATTCAAAAGAAAATAATAACATAATTTTCAAAGGTTAGTAGCGAAGGGTTATACTCAAAAAGAATGAATCGACTTCACGGAGATATTTACTCTGGGAGTTACAAAAGTTTTGCTTTGTATGAGGATGATATTTGTGCCAACAGTTTATCAAGTGTTAATAACCCCACGAACGGTTTGGATGGCATATAAGCGTCAGGAAGGTTTCACTGGTGGACGTTTCTGTTTCCACTATTTCATTTGGTATCCACTTGAGATATGGATATGCCTTATTTTTAGATTCATGTCCTGTTGTGAACTTGGAAAAACCGTTGGATGGAGTGGATCTTCACGGGCATCTCTGCAGTGCCACATAGATTCCGTCAATGGGTCACGGGAAGTGAGGATTGGGTACTACCACTGGAATGTACGTAGCTAGAGACGGACGGTCATCTCAGGGTTTCTGTGGAGCCCACCGTGACCTATATGCTTTATCCATGCCGTCCATATATTCTGATAGATCATGTTAGAGGATGAGCACAAAAAGAAGTCAGATCTAATGCTCAAGTGGACCACAACAGGAGAAGTAGAGGGGATTTAAAGCCTACCATTGAAAACTTCTTTGGGAACAACGGAAATTTTGCATCAAGCTGATATTTATGTTTTCCCTTCATACACAGATCTTTGTGACTTGATGAACAACAGGTTGGATTGTAAATAAATAACAGGTTGCCTTGGGATGTTTTCAATGGTAAAAGTTCAAGCCCTACTGCTTAATATGGTGTGGTCCACTTTAATCTTCTTATATGTGCTTCCTTTTTTGGCTAATGACCTAAAATAATTTATCAAAATAGATGGACGGGATGGATAAAACATATAAATCACAGCACCTTGATGTATGAATTGTATATCCACGCCGTTCATCTGTTTTTTCAGCTTATTTTAGAACATAGCCCAAAAGCGAAGCAGATCCAAATCTCAGATTGGTTGACCATTAAAAATTTTCTTGTGGGCCACAAAAGTTTGGGATCAAAATAATATTTATTTTATTTCCCTTCATCCATGTCTGCATGACCTTATCAACAAGTTGGATGGCAAATAAATATTACAGGTGGCCCTGGAAGTTTTTAATGGTAAGCAGTCGCTCACCACCTTTTTCTATGGTTCACCTGAGATTTGGATCTGCTTCATTCTTTATATCATGCCATAAAATGAGCAGGTAAAAAAAATGGATGAATAGCCCGGAACATCAAGATACTGTTAGGGTTCACCGTATTGGACTATGGGAGTAGGGGGAGTGGATTGACTGGTTGTGTATTGACGTCAGCAAGTTCCATAGGTCTAATCACGAGGTGTGTGTCGTATCCAGACTGTCCATCTGTTATATTAGTCATAAGACATATAATTATCAAGTGGACCACACTGCAAAAACCAGCGTGAGATTGAATGTATACTATTGAAACCCTTTTAGGGGTCACGGGAGTTTTGGACTAATATGAAATTTGTTTTTCCTTTTTATCCGGTCTTTTAACCTTATGAATAGATTGGAAAATAAACGTTACGGTGGGCCTATAAATTTTTAACAGTGAAAATCAATATCCTGTTGCTATTTGTGGTGTGGTCAGTTGATATTTGGATATGATTCATTTTATTGGATAATACTCTAAAATAATCTCGAAAAAATGATGAACAGTATGGATACAATAAATACATCATCGTAGGGTCCATGTAACTTTGATCTACTATGAACTCTTAGTACAACTCGGGGTTCAAGGAGAGTCAGCGCTCGGCTTCGCACGACACGTGCCCACCGCAGAGTAGTATCCAATCCGCGTCCGCCCGAGTGCACAGGCAACCATCTACCAGGAGGCTTGTACAGGTCAATTCCGAGTTTGAAAAATCAGTGAATCTTGATCTTCCGTCCGGTGGGCCTCACTGGGGACAGCCATGCAATAAACACCCTGCTAATCTGGTTAACATGCGCGTCCAATCTCTGTCTTTAAAAATCAGAAAGATTGGTCCACGTTCGAACGGGAAATTTATTAAATGGATGGCGAGGATTGTGCAACAGATGAAACTTATGGTCAACTCCTTTAGGACCCACCCGACGAATCGATGGTCCGGATTCTCCAACAGTACAGTCACACGTGTACAGCAGTCAGTCGCAATATACGTATAAATGGTTAGACTTTGATTAACTGAAACTTCTTTTACTGGACATAATCCTAGAGGCCGGTTTCTCTGCAACGATTGTAGAATAAGCTTATCTTGAATATGTTGGACTCATCGTGATGTGTGCAGAAATCCACTCCTTCCACCATGTGAGAACCATTATACCTTTTTTCATATGCCAAAAATCAGCCCAATTCAAACCTCAAGTGAGCCACACCATGTAAATCATGCCCAAAATCATGTTGCATGGCCCACCTAAGTTTTGAAAGGACCTGACTTTTAAGGTGTCCACTCATCCTCGTAGGCGCATCGTATGAATGAAATGGCTGGCATATACAAAACACTGTGGGGCCACACCACTTAAACAGTTCTCCATACCGCCATACCGACTGTTCCCTGTCGTGTGACCCAACTGTGTTGGATGAAGGCCCCACAAGCGTAGTTGTAAAATATGCTTATTTTTGTAATAGATACAGAGGAACTGGAATTCAAGTAGCTTAACAATTAGTTGCCTTTTTTTCTTCTTCTTCTTTTTTTTTTTTTTTTTTCAATTTTAAACTCACATGTGTATAGAATTTGGTTTGTATTTGACTATTCCTGAGAAAGGGCAAGCCAGAGAAAATCGAAAGGCCAGCATTTTGAAACTGACGGTACGTTTAGTCACTCGTTGACTAGACTTACTGTGGGCGGCTGCAATGTCTCATCCAAAACCTCGCTTGGGCGTATTAGGTGTAGTGGGCTCGGGTGGATCAGGCATATGGGCCATGCATGGGCTCAAATTTTAAGGCCCAGTGGGTGAACAAGCCTGATTGGGGCATATGAGACTTTTCTATTGGGACCATATCAAACCCAGACTCCTATCTATTTTGCGTACATCTCATAGCCGGAGCCATCGACCCACCTAAGCCGTTCATATGATAGGCCTTACCATGGGATGGTCAATTGAACAACACTTTTCCTACCAGTTTGTTCGTAACCACCTGATTAGTGGCTAGGAAGATTTTTGGGTCATCCAACATCCTTGGTGAGGCCCATCATAGGTGCAGCAATAGGTCCAGGACCGATCCACTAGCTAGGAATCCAGTCCTAGGCCAGGCCTGAGCCAAACAAGGCCAATGATGAATGCTGTAGAAAGATCCAATGATCAAGTGGACCATATCATGTAGAAAGAACGAATGGCTTAAAGATAATTATTAATGATTCCTAGTTGATGGTACATATTTAATTTTAAGATATTCTCTAATTCAGATCATATTTCAATGATTGAAAGCTGTTTATATGATGGGACATAGTAAAATGAGTATGTCTAGAAGAAAAAAATGTAAAATATATATATGTATTGAAAGATTTCAAACCTTTGATCGTTTAACTCTTTTTCTGCCCTAGTGAACGTTAGGAAGAATTTCATCTTCCAACCATGTCCAAGAGACGATGGCTGTCTTGTACCTTCATTTTTATAGTATATTATTGTTATTTGATCACTTGATCAGTATGATTTTAAATATTTACTACACATATATATGGGAAATGGTTCTACGCGGTCGACCTTGACCTCATAGGAATTTCCCATGAGGTGAAGTTGTGTGGGCCCCACCATGCTATATGTCAAACATCAACACCGTGCATTTGATGGGTCCCCTTTAAATTATGGGATATCCCAAAAATCAGCCGTATACGGAACTCAGGTGGGCCATACCATCTAAAATCATGTGAAGACATGTAAAAGCACTTGGTGGGGCCCACCTGAAATTTGGATGCATCTGAAACTTGGTCCGACCTCTCGTCCAAGTGGGACACACATAATGGATGGGCTGGATTTGTGAAACACATCTCGGTGGGTCCAACAAATGATTACAAATATTTTAATGGAGGCTAACCCCTCTCAACTTTTGTATGCAGTGTGGCCCAAAAAAGTCATGGATTGACTTGATTTTTAAGCCCCTAGGCCCACCATGGAATGGTGCATTTGACTGATGGGGTAGATGTTTGACACCCATCACGGTGGGGCCCACACAGCTCAACCTCATGGGAACTTCGATAGATAGAATCATTTCCCTACTTGTCACTTCTATCGTATTTAAGGATTTTGATCTTTTCTCCGGTGAGATAATAGTCAAAAGCCTTAAATTTATATGAAATGAGATGCACATATCTATGATGCAAGTATTCATCAATCAATGTAACAAAATATTTGCATCAATTTCTACCATGAACATATAGAAATTTGAGATATATAAATGAAATATCTTTAGTAGATAGGTAACCATATTACTTTGTGAAAATACTTTTTGAAGATTTTTCAAACATATAGGGTTCACAAAATGACAAATCAACTATGGATAAAGAATTTAACAAACCAGAACAAGTCAATCTTATCATACGGTGTTTTCCAATGTGACATAACCTCGCGTGCCATTTTAGAGATTTAGATATTACAATTTCATTCAATATAGCTGTCTTATATATAGTTATCTTAATAAATAAATTTAAAAATAAATTATCTCATACATAGATAATTAATGTTATTCAATCTAAAGAAAACTTTAATACGTGAAAAACAAATATCAAAACTATCACAATAACATATAAATAAAAATAAAACTCAAATGAATGCCCGGTGAATAAAGAGTATCATGAAGGATTATTGTTCGCCCTATGCGCATATGGAGACGGTAAATGCTAATACGTCTATAGGCTGGAATTCCTCGAGTCCTTGACGACTCTGTGTCACATAGTTCGTTGGATAAAGAATTTAAAATATAATTTTTAGATGGAGTATCAATAGAAATTATTTCAACAAACGCATGCAAACAAAGTATCAATTGACTTAGGAATTACCATCTTTTTATTGGCATACTTACAAACATATTGACCGGTGTTTCGCAAATTAAGTAGATCACATTAGATGATTTCTGCTTTTTATTTCCTTCCTCCTTCAATTGGGAGGAGGCACTATTGTTTTTATTTAATCTTATTCGTCTTCATATATAATTAGAGTTGTCTATTGTTAGCCTTCTATTTATGAAACTTTGCTAAGAGAGCCTTAGCTTCACCTAACATAATAACATTCATTTCAACATTATGTATCGGTGGTCACAAAAGTCTTTAAACTTAGTGATTAAATCATTATGGTGAATTCTTTTGATTGGAGTCCAAGATTCGGACAAAGAACGGTGCACTACTATCATTTTCTAATTTTCAGTCAATTTACACCCAATATTCTTAAGAGCACCTATCATTTACTTTTATTTTTAAATATTACTCTGAGCATAAAGAATATATCTATCTATCGATAACATACACAACAAAATTTTGTATAAAATAAATTAGTTAAGGTCTTCATCTCAAGATTAGCTCATAATAGTAGTATCAAGTTTCTAAGACAATAACAACATATAAATGGTAACGATCATACATATACATAGTGTATATAATGGTGACATTTATAATATAGATCTATCAATGTCAATCTCTTAAACTAATGAGTTTCTCCCTCATATATCATTGATGAAATGAACCTAAAGAGAAAACATGTTTCTCCTCTTATAAGGGCCAAAGAAGCGTGTCATCCATCTACCCAAGTGGACCACACAAAGAAGGGTGAAGATGCAACAAAAGAATGGAAGTGGATCTCTTTGTCCATATTACAATCTATTGATAAAGGTCATGGGTTGACCAAAGCCCCTTGTAATGTAGACTTCCACACCTAGGGGGTACATGTGGATGATCAAAGTGGTGCATCCCATCCCTACAAATTTTTGTGTATCCCATTATGAAGGAAACCTATTAACTCACCTAGTACATGTACATATTCATGATCTAGTTCCATTGTTTAGACCATCCACTATAGATCAAGATCTCACGATGATAAAAAAGTGGACCATCATATTTGGGCCATCAGTTATCATTAACAGAGATCAACAAAAAATAAAGAAATAAAACCAAACTTTAAAGGTTGAAAACAATAGGAAAGCTAAATAAAACCGTTAAAGAATTAGAACTGGTGGAAAAAACACTTGATAAGTCCCTCATATAATCAGATCTTAGCCATAAACAAATTCTTAGGTAAACTTAGTGGATCCCATATTGACTTGGGTAAGAATCAATAAATCCTGATGGACGTACCTATCACATTATCTGAAATGAATGTGGTTGTCACTCATATTGGCTAAAGCGGATTTGATTCAACTCCATTTGATGGTTAAATCATAAAAAGTTCCATCTTTATGAACAAAGCTTGTAATTAATAGACGATCATGACTATTCATGAAAAGAAAATAAAAAAAAAAACTTTAAAAAAAAAAAAAAAAACCACAAAAGGAGTATACAAGACCCAGAGCTTCAGGCTACCCTTGGTACAAAAAGGAAACAAGGGCGTCTATCATAAAAGAAGATGAAAAGAAGGAAAAGAAAAACTAGAGGAAGGCCTAGATAAGGATTTCCTAATTGTTCGCAATCTGTCTTATCTAGGATCAATAGCTCATGGATCAACACTAGAAGAACGGAGGGCTAGGCATAGAACGAAGAAGCTTGGCTATCGCTTCCCAAATGAGCCGGCTGCGCTAGAGCATTGCCTTCTCTCAAAGACGTGATGAAACAACACTTGAATAACAACGATTGTTGTTTATGGGCTTTATAAAGTGAGGCTCATTATTCAAATTTAATTTAGCACAAAAAAATGTCCATGAACTTTTAAAATTTACCTAATAACATACAAGCCCACAACCTATGATCTATACTAAAAATGAAGCTCAATTCCTCTTTCTTCTGCTCTCTCCTCTTTCCTAGGGTTCCAAAACCCATACTTAATCTTTCTTCATTTCATCTCCCTATTTCTTTACGATACCCAATTGCGACGTGATCATGGATGTCGGATGTGGATGGAACTAGCGACCATAGCTCTTGTCGTTCTCGCTTTGGTAGCACCATCCATGGCAGCTCTTGTTGCCCTCTCTCTCTCTCTCTTTTGAGAAGAAAAGAGGGTGGGAGAGATGGAGGGATATTTAAAGGGGGAGAGAGATCAAGAAGAAGGAAAGGGAAGGGGTGGAGTTGTTGTTGCTATCAATAGTGAGAGTTTATGAAAAATAAACGAAGAAGAAAAAGGAGAGGAGAGAGAGAGAGAGAGAGAGAGAGAGAGAGAGAGAGAGAGAGGAGAAGAAGAAGAAGAAGGAGGAGGAGGAGGAAGGAAGGAAGGAAATTACATGCCTAGAACATGGTCTCCAGGAAATGGGGTCTGCCAAGAATCACCGTGTTGGAGGATGCGTTTTTTGAGGCCTTGCTTACCGATTTCCATCTCTTCTTTGGTTTTTGATGGGAATTTGAAGGAAGAAAAGGCCATTGCAGAAGTAGAGATTTCCACAGCAGAAGAAGATAACTAGTTTTAGAATTTCAGTTGAAGATAAGCCGTTGCATTTCCCACGCCTTTTTCTTTACCGTTGGTAGAGAGACGGAGAATTTTTTACACTTGGGTACCTCTACGTACCATTGGGCATGTACTCGTAAACTAGAGCTTTAAAATCATTGCCCTTAAAATCAATGCTTACACAGCAAGTTAAGATCTTAACAAGATTCCGATGCCTAATGTTTTTCAACGCTTCACATTCAGCCATGAAGCTCCTTAGTGCTCTTTTAACCTTTGGTGGTCTGATAATGATCAATGGTTAAAAGGAATTGATTGGGTGTTGAATTGCAACTCCACCTATTTTTCCTCTTTTCTCACTCTCATATCTCTCTCTCTCTATATATTTATAAACTCTTCCTATATTTATAAAGAGAATGATCAAGAGAGAGGTCTAGATACGATGAAGCTTATCTCTATCTCATCCAATCTCTCTCTACATTCACTTCTCGTTTAAATTCAAATTTTAAATTTGATTTTTCAGAAATGAACATCAGGTGTAAGATTCGAAAATAAAAATAAAAATGTGTGCCTAAAATTTTTAATTTCACATGGCCATAGATTCAAGAATATGAAGAGGTAATTGTATTAGAAATCATAAAAGGTAGAGAGAAAATGCAAAGGCAATTCATTGGTCCAAGTTGTTCATTTATTAATCATATATGATAAATTTAATAAACCTATCATCATAATTTTCTAAAGCTTTTTAAATGTATGCATGGAAATTCATTAATCCCAACCGTTCGTTCATTTGTATCATAGAGGTTAAGCCATGGTGAAAGGATCACACTAATAGGATGAGAGCATCCCTCTTGTTCAATGTGGGCCATTTTTATAACTCTATGTATTTTATGATCTATAGATAAAATTATTAGCATTATGAAATAAAAGTACTTTTTAGGAACCATAAGAAATTCATGTGGGACCTTATTTGACTCAAATACGATCGTCCATGTGATATATATGTGCCGGGTGTGCCAAAGCCAAATGCGACTCAATCGAATTAAACACCTATAACCTTGGGTGCTAAATAGATTGAGAGACCGAGTTCCATTCGAACTAGGTTGTCTATCCAACCACTGATTATAAAGAATAAAATAATTTTCAATTAGAAGGGTTTTTCCTTCTTTTAAGTTCTTTTTGCCTTTGTAATGAAAGGATTTTTAATTAATTAAGCATGTGAGAGTCTGAATAGTTCAGGGATATGAAAATATTAATAGAAAGGAAAATGGTCTTAAGCTAGAAGTATTCTATTGATATTTAGATGACCACCTATGATAAGAGGAAAGATAAAAAGAAAAAGAAAAAAAAGGATAGCACACGACAGTTTGTTCTTCACTCAGCAAGATATTAGGTTTCTTAGGCAAGATAGTCGTCAGGCATGATGGTCTGTTCATCGTTCAGCTATGCTTCATAAGCAAGATGGTTGTTTTGCAATGATGATTTGTTTATCTCTCAACTAAACTTGATGGGTGAGATAAACGTGGTTCGTGGGATTAAATGGCCGGTGGATTTTCGATGGTTTGTTCATCTCATAGCTGGGTTTCATGGACAAGTCATTCATGGTTAGATGACAATCTATTTATAGCCCGGAACTTTATTCGTAAATGAGACGGTTGATAGGATGACAGTCTATTTGTTGCTTAGTACCAAACTTCATAGGCAAGGTAGTCATGGCCAACGCCTCCTCGTTCGTCACTCGAAACCTCATTTCGTGGGTGAGACTATCATGATTTGATTATCATTTTGCTACTCGATAAGGTTTCATAGGCATGACGGTCATGGTTAGACAATAATTTGTTTGTCATATAATCGAACTTCATAAGAAAGGTAGTTGACGGAACCACTAAGTATGTAAGCAAGAAAGACCCCTTGGCCTTTTGTTTAAAATTTAGGGATCTTCATAGTGATCCAATGGTGTGATCATGGGTGAGGGTAGAGAGATTAAAATAAAATCTAATCGATTTATGCTTTCTATAACATTTTGCTCGCTAGTAGTGGAGTTATATAGAACAAAGCTTAACTAAACTAAGATAGGCATCCATTTAGGCCAAGGATAGGTAGTGTTATGTTGTATACAAGAGTTATGTTGGATTGGCGTGGGCTTGGAGCTCTCTATTATTTTCTTTATTTATAGGCATGTAACGTAGTTGTTCAGGAATTGTATTCACAATCTTCTCTCGACTAATTGGCTAATTAGTAGATGTGGCCAATTATGCTTCTATGTTAATGACAACTTCAGGATTTTCATGCTTCTAACCAATCATTAACAAGCATAGCCAATCACATTCCACCATTTGTCCTAGAATATATCATCATCAACTACCTATTCGATGGTGCACAATATTTTAGGTCACCACATAAGCTATAACCTCTTATGCTTTGCCATGTATCATTATGACAATTCTATACTATTGGTTTCTTTGTTCGTTTGACATGTGTCACTAGATGATGACCATCTTGATCCCCACGATTTTCTTTGATTGATAAAAAAAAAAAAAACAGAAAAAGAAAACGGGAAGGGAGGGCTCTTTCCAAGGACCCACTTCCAGTCATCACTGCGAGTTAACCAGCATTTTCCAAACAAGCCATTAGAAGCATCCAAACGGCCCCTCAGGGAAGAGGAATCCCCCATTAGAACAATACCCATCATATCAACGGTCTCGATTACCACGGGTCCAGATTGTTAAGAAGTATCGATCGAGGACACTACACGTATCCTCAGTTTGAGGTTGATATAGTTTTAAGGAAGAGCGATGCCAAGTGAGACAAAGGGTGCGGCAGAGGGATTGAGCTTACAAAAGCAAGAAAGAAACATCCGAAGGTATGCATGCATGCAATGTATTCATGCATCTATACCATGCATGCATGCATGTATATGCCTGTATTTTATTCTTTCATCTATTCACTACATGTATTCATCATGCTCTTTGAAGTTGAGGCATACTCTTGACTGTCGCGCAGTGAACCAGACATGGTTCGTTCCCGCTCCACCGTACACATGGTTGTACGTTTGGTGATACTGGACCATCCATGAAGTGGTCCCTCTGAGGGGATGACTCAGTGGTAGAGAAAGCCTCGAAAGTCAATGCTCTTAATTCAAAAAAGGGAATATTCTGTTCATTAGATGCTGTTATTTTTCAAGATTAATCGATCATCCTAAGCTGGGCCTGCCAATAGGAGGGTCCAGATTCACCTATCGTAGGGATTCCATAGAGTAGTAACGGGCCAACTGCAACTGGTTGGCTAAAAGATGAAGTGAGCCTGCATTTAATCGTGCATCTGGATTCCCAAATGTGATGGATTTTTCGAATGCATTGATTTTCTGTTTTTTTTACGCAACACCCAAGCTCTGTAGGGGGCCACCGTGTTTTTTTATGTAAATCCACGCTGTAAATCAAGTGAGAAATCTTATTTTAATTAAAATACACAAGATCCTCCTGATAAAAAGCTCTGACGGGCCATTCCAATGGGAACAATGTGAAATTGCTCCCAAAAATCTAAGCTGAGATGGTGTGGGCCACTTGATATTTTTTTATCATGGTGTTTTTGTATTTAACTTCATCCCAGTGAATTACACCTGATTAATGGATTTGATGAAAGATTCACACCAGTGCAGCCCCACAAACAAACCCATACTTGGTATACCATCCCCAATTGTCTCCTGTTTTGTGGCCCATATGAATTACGTATCCAGATGATATTTTCTCCAACGGCCTAGAATATATCATAGAACCTGGTGGACGGAGTGGATGTTGCATATATAATATGGTGGCCCCACAGAGCAAGGGAATCTTACGCACTTATGTCAAACAGGTGCTGCGAACAAAAGTATATTGAGGTGACCCAACACCATGTGTTCTTGGGTGCTGTGTGGCCCACTGTGATGTATTTGTTTTATCCACAGCCAGATGAAATAGATCAAAAGCTCAGGTAGCCCATAGGAAACAATGATGATTGAGGGACTTTATTAAAAACTTCATAAGGTCATTTTCCCTTCTCCAAGTCATGTGACCTTATCAACAGGTTGGATAGTAAATAAATAGTGGGTGTGGTCCACTCGAGCTTGGGCTTATTTATTTATTTTTTGGGCTCATGCCCTATAAAGCTAGTAAAATGAATGGAGGGCTAGAATATAAAACACATATATTAGGGTGAGTCCCACATTGCCCAATACACTAGTTGGGTGGTGCTGAAGTCACTATCTAATCTGTCCTGAGTCCGGATCCTCTGTTATTTGGTAAATAGGGATTCACTGATTGCCTAATCCTCATTGGTCCATGTCACCACTCACTTTGAAAAAAAACTAAAAGAAACTTCGGACTCCAAACCAGCTCTGGCCGTGTGACCAGCACCACCATGTAGCCAGCCCACTTTTCGAATGCCATTTGCTCCAGCGGTACCAACCGCTGACGTCATTCAACAATTCAAATCTTCTCCCACTCGATCTCATCCACAAATACCCATTTTGATGAGAAAAGCAAAAAAAAATCACGTCGATGCTGATTGTCTGTCTGATTTCATCCTCAAGTTCTGCAGAACACAAGCTCAACAACGCAGACCACTCCTTTCATATTTGTAATTCTTTGTAGTTGCATAGCAGCGACATTGTAAATTTAGTGAGAAGGAAACAAAGACATGCAAATACTTCCAATATTGTTAGAAATTGAAGTAAACCCACTTAGAAAGTGGTTATATCAATTCATTGTAATCTTCTCTTCATTAGCCACATTTTGTAAGTTGTAACCTTCAAGAAGTTAGAAACTATGGAATATCCCAATAGTTGGGTTCTGGTGTACTTGTATAAGTTTTAACCCTTATTGGATAATTTCTATCACTTACGGGCATGTTTGTCTACAAACCACTTAAATGATTAAATGCTCACATAGTAAATTATATACATAGGAATCCATTTACATATGTAAGCAATTTACCACATTTGTGATTTTGATCCAATTTACATATTCAAGTCACTTTCCCAAGTTGGTTCCCCCCCAGAAACAAATGTGAATGGCTAACCGTGACTTGTTAATATGGCCTAACATGTGAGAATTGGTCGCATGATGGGCCCACTATCCGACAACATCAATGCACATGGGGCATAACAATTGTCCTAATCAGAGTATCCCCGATATTATCCATATCTCTAGCTCGGCGATACGGGTAACACTGATAGTATCAAAAATTCTATGTATCGGCGATATATCACTACATATCACCAATGTATCGCCAATATTTTCGACGGTGTAAATTCCAAGTCTCTTGTATTGCCAATATTTTTAACTATGTAAATTCCAGGTGTTGCTTGTATCACTAGTGTATCGGCAATATTTCAATAATATTGCAAATATGTCGATGTCACCAAAAATCTATTTATATATGGATCGGAGTAATTTTTTTTCTTATGTTATTATCTAGTTTTCTCTCATGATTTATTTATCTTATAAATAAGATTATTATATTCTCATACTATGACATCATATTGAAGTGGTTTTTGGTATGCCATGGTGAGTTATTTTACCCTCTTTCAGATAATATTAATCAAATTTAGAATGATTTAATATGCAATATTAAAAAGGTATGTGATGAACTCATGATTGTTTCTCATTGAATGTAGGAGAACATTCACTCACAAAAAGTCAATTATACTACTAGATGTGTACCGTCAAAGTTTTATAATTTTATCAAGAAAGTGAATTTGAAGGATGAACATATTAAAGTGATAAAAAATACTTCATTTAAAGGATTTATGTATTTTGTCAAGTTTCTAGTTCAACGCACATTTCTAAATACTATTCTTACTAGATGGATGACAAACATAATTGTTTCCTCCTCGGAGGAAAGAGGATTTTTTTTAAACCCCAAGACATTGCCATTATATTGGGATTGAGTATGAATGGAGAACATATAGATTTGAGAAGGGAATTGAGTGCAAGTGAGAAAGAACTAAAGAAAAAATATTTTGTAAATGTTCTTCTCAAGAGTGAGTTAATAGAGGAGAATATTAAGAATTTGTTGGAAGAAAGTTCAGAAGAATCTATATCTGATTTTGGGAAATTGTTCATCCTATATTTATTCAATACAATTCTTTTTCCAATCACCAGCGAGACAACTCCTATATTTTTGTTACACTATGTGAATGAGTTAAAAAATTTGCATAGTTATGCATGGGCCACTACCATTTGGACATTTCTGGTTAGGAGTATTTCTGAAAGCGTGAGGAAGAAGAAAAAGTATGTGAATGAATGTATCATGGTTTTGGAAGTAAGTATTACTTCTTATATAAATGAGGTTGTTTTCAATTAACATATATATATATATATATATATTTGCTTTGCATATCTTTCTCATCAATGATATTATTTTCGACAGCCATGGTTACACGAGCATATTATTCTTCTATCATGGTTATCAATGAAGATGGTGTATCCACGTATTTTAAGATGGGTTAATAGCAGTTATCGAAAGATGGGCACACATAAAAAAATTTTAGACAATTTTATCTGCACACGGGTATATACATTTGTTAAAGAATTATTTATTTAAATATTCATCACTATTATATCCAAGTGTACATTTATATTGATATATTTATCTCCATCAGATTATTGAAGATATAACCCCTACAAATGAGGAGAGTCACCTTTTACCTCTCACTGTAAGCACTCTATATTTATGTTTTTACCCATTATGTAATTACCCCATGGTTGCACACTTGAGAAATATAAGTCTTTATTGTGATTGGTATACAAGAGACATCAAATTTAATCAAAGAGATACGTCAGTGGTTAGAACCATGCCTTGTGAAGATTGAAGAGAGTAAATATTCCTTATATAATGATTATTTTGTTTATAACATAGATTCTTGGTAATATAAATGATCTCACACTTGATCATATAAGTAATGGTTGTGATATTCATATAGGACGCCTCAAGCTCGAATAGAGAAATATGTCAGTGGTTGGAACCCATACTTCTGAAGATTGATAAGAAAATTGTAAGTAAAATTTTATATATTTTCTATACATATTTTTAGATTATATAACTAATTTTACATTACTTTATATAAGATTACTTCAAATACAAATAAAGAAATTCGTCAGTGGTTGGAACCCATACTTGTGAGGATGGAAGAGAAAATCGTAAGTACTTTTTACGTAATGGTTATTTCATTTATATACATGTACATATTTCTAATTAAAAAATCATTTTGAAATACTTTGTTTTTATTGCAGTTTATTTCAACTTGTATTGAATTTTATGCTATTGAAATAGGACCAGTCTATGACTCAGAATAGGAATCACGAAGAAAGCTTACATTACAAAGAAATGTTGAAGGAATGTAAACAATTATTGGAGGTGTTAAAGGGAATGCAAGATAAGCTAGATATGCAGGTAGTACTCATCACAGAGATATTTGATAAATTGACAAAGTCAGAGAAGAAATGCCATTATGTTAGTCCAATGTGTGAGATAATGGAAGATAATTGGATGGCAGCATGTAGTCCACAACTTTCCCATCATATAAATATAATATCGGATACACCATTATCTGCAAATAAGCCACATATTTTCTCTCCTATGAATGCGATGGCCACCAATCATGATTTTGTACTTGGAAGTCCGAGTTCCATAGTGAAGCGTGTGAAAGAGGGTGGTAGGATTAGAAATGCTTCAAAGGTCTTATAATCACCGTACATGATAACATATCATAAACGTAATACTAAAAGCAAAGTAAAATCACTTGATAATGATTCAACAATGGAAGAGAGAGCGGCTGGGCTTATGTTGTCTCAAGAAGAGGATGTTGCAATTAAAAGTTTCGTTCACATGACTGATTGTAAGTATGACACATAAATTAACCAGTTTGTCATTATTCACTTACTTTCATTGTGGTAGTTCTTCACACTAATACCCTATATATGTCTTTAGGGAGGATTCTTGTGGACCACTTTATGTCCTTCGAAGTTCGTTAAACTTATTGATTAATCCTAGAGGATGGCTTGATGATGAGGTATATCCACATATACTGTTTTCATTTTTTTACTAACTTATTCTGCAGTATATATTAATCTACTATTAATGGATACAAAGAGTATAATCATTTGACATTTTATATATATATTTCAATTGTGGTTCAGGTTATAGACAAGTATAGTGAATTACTGAAGAGTCGACAAAATAAAGATAGACCGGATTTATTAAAATGTCATTTTTTCAATACTTGGTTTCATGTAAGTTTTGTATATAAATACGCAATGTTCATACAAATATTGATGTATTTAGCAAGCATTTTAATTTATTCATGATTGAACTATTTCAATAATTTATATGTTCAAGGAGAAATAATAAGGCAAAAAGAAAGAAAAGTGAAGACACAGATAATAGTTTTAGTCGTCAACTTCAATGTATCTTTGAAATGATACCTTATGATTTGGGGAGTAGAGATAAAATTTTTATTCCTATGAATGAAGTATCACACTGGTACTTGCTCACTATTGATCTGAAGATAAAAATATTTTTAGTTTACAACTCTATCAAAGGTCATCATACATCTAGCTACATCAACACAATGGTATGTAGTTGTTTATATGTTTCGATTTAAATTATTTTTTCGAAGTAAATTGTTTAAACTCAAATAATATGATTATAAGAATATTTACTTTTTTTTTCGTTATTGTAGGTTACAAGTGTAAAGAAATATTTTTCAATACATGGTATACCCGATTGCAGTACTTTTCAACTCATTATGGATAATGAATGCCCTCAACAAAAAAATTCATATGTTTATCTTTCAATCACTTCTTTGTATGGATGTGTGTTAATTTTATTTTAATAGGTACTCACTTTTATCATTTTAATGTACATAGGTATGATTGCGGTCTTTTCGTGATAAAATTTATGGATTGCTTATCCCAAGGAGATAGATTTTATTTTAATTCGGTATTTTCACTTCTTCTTTAGGATTTTTCATTTATGTATCATTTATGAGATATATTTACAGTCAAATGTCATGGTCAGGGAGATATGCACTTCTTCTTTAGGATTTTTCATTTATGTATCATTTATGAGATATATTTACAGTCAAATGTCATGGTCAGGGAGATATGCAATTTGAACGAAAAACGATAGCTGCACAACTTTTGCTTGGCAAGATAAGTCCATAGAAATAAGGTATTAGTTTCGATTTTAATTTCCTACTAAGTTTAGAATCACAAACAGTGCTTACTTCTTACATTTCTTTTATTTCTAGTAGACATTATGAACTAATTGGGTTTATTGTGCCATTTCCATATATGAAACATTCCTATACTTTTTTGATGTGAAGCAAGACTTCGAAAGTATGAGTATGACATTCCTATACTTTTGTGACCTGCTCAATGTGATATTACAGGTGCACATGAGTTGGAGATGACTAGTGTGGCTAAGGATGATACTGATTACCAGAATATGATTTTCTTCTCTTTTCGAGTGGGGTCTTTGTGTGGATTCATCTAGGGAAGATATTACAAGCTAAAGAGATCATGATTGTTTATCTCTTGTGATTATGTTCCATAGCCCTTGTTGTTTCTTTTTGCCCTCGTGCTCTAAAACTGGTTTTTGGAAGAAGTTCGTAGGCCTCAATGCCTATTCTGTATTTGTAGGCCTCGGATTTTTTTAGGTTGCTCAGTTTGACATTGTATAGTTTTTTGTTGGTTGTTTGTTGTGACTCATGGCCTCAAAATTTTTGTTAGGTAGCTCTTTTATTGGGAAGTATATCTACTTGATACGATGTCTCATTTCTTATATGCCCGTGTCAAGGCTATATGATAGGTGAGGAACTTTTTGTTTGTAGTGCCTACCCATTTGTTTGTACAATTTTTTCCTTAAATGTTTGGATTTTTATAGATGGTGTACTCCTACTTTACAAAAAAAAGGTACGATTTAACATGTTTGTATAGTAGAATGTTGGCGACTATTTTGATACGCATATGGCTGATCAATGCATCTATTGACATGTGAAAAAGGCCATGGCATTGTACAAGGGTGTGACTGTTTAAAGAATGTTGGGTCCTTACTCTTGCTCCGGTGGTAGACTCTTAGGAGTTTCAACACCTGGTCAAGGGTTTGAGTACCCATAGGTGGTGAAATTCCACTATGGCATGAGTGTGTGGGGTATGTGTGCATGTGTAAAAAAAAAAAAAAAACAATGCAATGCTACGACGCTTTGTAAAGTTCCATTAACCGTTTATGGGCTATCCCAATGCCAACTTTTACTTAATCCTATTTTAGAGTCAATTCCTCTATCATAATTTTGCTTCTCTTATCCTTTTACATTTTGAAAACATGAAATTATTGTAGGGCCTTTAATTAAGCCTTAGCCTTCCAAAGGTATGTTTGATTTATGTATGATCTGAATTCTTTTCAAATATTTGAAAGAGATAGGAAAATAATTCATTTAGGACCTTGTCTTTGAAATGCATTGAAATTTAAATCACAAATCAAGGTGATTGTGAGTCCAAGTAGTATTTGAGTTGGCTTCCTAGTGATGATGATTTGAAGGCCCTAATGAATAAATCCAATGAGAAGTCCGGTGGAGGATCTAGGAAAGGAAAGAACAAAGGCTGCGACATGAAAATGTTACATCATATGTATAAATCTTCCAGGTATGTACATCATGCATGAAAATAATTAATTTATGTATGTTTTTATACTTTCACTACAACAAAACAAGGTTTAACCGACGCTTTGGTGGGATCATTTGCCAGCGCCAGGTAAAACCGGGCGAAGCAACAAGAGTACATGGCATAATCACTCTCGGTCTCCCTCTCTCAGGTCTCTCTCTCTCTTTATGTCAATCTCGCTCTCAATCTCTCTCTTTAGATCGAGTATATTCAATGTTGAAACCCTAATTAGGGATTTACATGTATGATTTACAAGGGCATGTTTGAGTTGAGTATAGGGTTTGTGCATGTGTTTTGCTGTGAAATGTAGGGTTTATATAGGTAGAGAAAAGGAGCAAAGAATCAGGCAGCCCCTGTTGCCGGAGAAAGAGATGGCATAGGAGATCTCTCTAATCCACGGAACTTCTCTGGACTCCTCATAGAGACTTCTCGAATCCACGAGGAAAGAAAGCAGAAAATAGAAATAAATTCTAATAAATTTGAAATTGATTAATGAATGAATAAAAATGAGTTCACAACCCTTTGAATAAGGGAACCAAGCAATGAGAAAGAAATCAAAATCAAACTACAACTAAAATTCTTAGAATTCGCAACTTACTATAAATAGTAAACGTACTATTTATAGACGGTCGTGATGTCTACTAGTGCGCAAGGTTTTCGGCCAAAAATAGTAAGTGTCCTATTTGGCTTCACCAAATCGTTATCCTAATTATTCTAGGCTCTTTTCATGTTGGGCGCAACTCCTAAAGCCCGACGGATGAAGAGTTATAATCAAACTAAAACTTACTAATTATAGTAAAAACGAAATTAAAACAGGGAAACGACCGTCGATCCAGGGGTTTTTCATAATTCCGGGCTACGACAACCTGATGTAGCAGGGTTGGTTGGCTTCAGTAGCTCGCTTCTACCCCAAAATCATATATTTTACGTCAGGTAACTCATTCCGGATTGCAAGATACGCCCGATTTAAGGTTTGATGGTCTGGATCACTTCTGTCGACCGGGCCTTTTTTGATCCATCTTGGCCATGTAATTGTCCGCGACCCGCTCTACATCAGTCTCCTCCACTTCAAAAGAACTCGTCCTCGAGTTCTCGTCATGCTATGGTTCATATACTCGGTCAGTCCGCGACATTGAAAGTCTATGAGATTGCCATGTCATCCGGAAGATTAACAACATAAGCATTGTCATTGATCTTTCGGATGATTGGTATTGGTCCAATCTTCTTATTTTTCAACTTGTTGTATGTCCCGGTCGGAAATCTCTCTTTATGCAGATGGACCATAACGTGGTCGCCCACCTCGAACACTTTTTGTCGCCGATGCTTGTCTGTTTGTTCCTTGTACTTCTCATTCGAGGCATGTAGCTAGGTCTCCTCCGCATGGATGTCCATGATCTTGTCCGCCATATGTTCTGCTGCAATGCTCGTGCACGGGTGCTTGGGTAGAGGAATCAAGTGTGTGGCGAGGCACTTGTCCGTAGATAATCTGGAACAGTGATTTCCCTGTCGAGCTTTTCACCATGTTGTTGAATGCAAACTCTGCTTGAAATAAGGCCAAATTTTACTGCTTTAGTTTTTCTCCTGAAATATAGCGAAGGAAGTTTCCCAACGTGCGATTCACAACCTCAGTCTACCCATCAGTCTGTGGGTGGTAGGCACTATTGAATTGAAGTCGTATATCGAATTGAGTCCATAAAGTCTACCAAAAGTAGTTAATGAACTTTATGTCATGATTAGAAGTAATGGTCTTAGAGACCTCGTGTAACCGTACGACTTCCCTGAAGAATAGATTTGCTACGTGTGTTGCATCAAGGATCTTCTTACATGGGATAAAGAGCTTCATCTTGGAGAAACGATCTATC
Organism: Magnolia sinica; assembly: GCF_029962835.1. Taxonomy (NCBI): domain Eukaryota; kingdom Viridiplantae; phylum Streptophyta; class Magnoliopsida; order Magnoliales; family Magnoliaceae; genus Magnolia; species Magnolia sinica. Next base: position 123,225,825 of record NC_080574.1, on the reverse strand, counting down.
ACCACGAACACCGAATTCATGCAACGTTGTGTTCGTGGGAGACCAAGCATGAAGTCCATAAATAAATTCACTCAAGGACCGTCAGACATAGGTAACGGGGTATAGAGGCTCGTATTCTGAGATTGCCCCTTGGAAGTTTAACAAACATGACAACGTTGTATGACTTTTCCCACATTATATACCAATTGCGGCCAGTAATACTGTTCTTCCATAAGAGCTCGCGTCTTGTCTTGCCCAAGGTGTCCACCGAGACCACCTCCATGTAGCTCTTGAATAATCTGCTCTCTCAGAGAACTTTGGAGGATACACAATCGATTCCCTTTGAAGAGGAAATCATCCTTTATATAAAGGTCACTGGGGTGACTTTCTTGACACTTCATTTAAGAATCTTTGAAGTCCTCGTCCTCGGCATACAACTCCTTGAGACAGTCGAAGCCGACCACCTCGTTGCTCATCGTAACAAGTAGTGATACACGACGGCTAAGTGCATCAGCCACCTTGTTCTGTTGCCCTGACTTGTGCTTCAGAACGAATGTGAATTCCTGTAAAAGTGCAACCCATCTAGCATGCACATGATTCACGTTAGTCTGACTATTAATAAACTTTAATGCTTGATGGTCAGTGTATAGAATAAACTCTCTTTGAATCAAATAATGCCACCAATGTCGCAGCGCCTGAACAACTGCATACAACTCAACCTCATACGTCGACCACTTCTTTCAGGCTTCACTGAGCTTCTCGCTGTAGAAGGCTACCAGCCTGCCTTCCAGTGATAACACTCCTTCAATTTCGACGTATGAAACATTACACTCAACCTCAAATAGCTTGTCGAAATTAGGAAGCACCAAGATCGGTGTTGAGGACAAACAGTGCTTGATATCATGAAAGCTCTTGTCATCTTCATCAGTCCACTGAAACGGTCCTTGTTTCATACAATCTGTAATAGGCACGACTATTGTGTTAAAATTTCACACGAACCGACGATAGAAGGTTGCCAACCCGTGAAAACCCCTCACCTCATGAATGTTTGTCGGGATCGGCCATTCCCTAATGGCTCTCACCTTTTTATCATCCACGCGGATGCCTGTGGATGTTATAACAAATCGTAGGAATAATAAGTTGTCTGTTAAAAAAACTATACTTCCTCAAGTTGAGGTATAACTTGTTAACTTGTAGGGCCTGCAGCACCTGCCTAAGATTTTCCCTGTGCTCTGTCTCATCCTGGCTATATATTAGGATGTCATCAAAATACACTACCACAAATCGGCCAATCAACGATTTTCACACTTGATTCATCAAATGCATAAAAGTACTTGGTGTGTTCGTTAGACTGAAGGGCATGACTAGCCACTCATACAACCCTTCCCTGGTCTTGAATGTTATTTTTCACTCATTACCGGGTCGGATACGAATTTGATGGTACCCGCTCCTCAAATCTAGCTTAGAGAACACCTTGGCCCCTTTTAATATATCGAGCATGTTGTCCAACCGTGGTATTGGGAACCAATATTTGATGGTAATTTTGTTGATTGCCCGGCTGTCGACACACATGCGCCAGCTTCCATCTTTTTTTAGCGTTAATAATGCTGGTACGGCACATGGGCTCATGCTCTCTCTCAAGAGACTCTTACGGATCAATTCCTCCACTTGCCCCTGAAGTATCTCACACTCCTTTGGACTCATCCAATAATGAAGGCGGTTGGGCAGGCTAGCCCTAAGGACGAGGACTATGTGATGTTGGATATCCCTCATGGGGGGCAATCCATCAGGTAAATTCTCAAGCCAGACTTCTTTGAATTCGTTTAGCAATAGTCTTAAACTTGGAGGGATGTTTGAGGGTTACTCTTTCTTGCCCTTCACCACTACAGCGTATACCTCACTGGTTTCCTTGGATTCCTCCAAAAAATTCTGAATGATCAAGAGGGAACTCCCCTCCACTTTAGAGGCTTCAGGGTGGTTCTCTGGTGCCATAGGGGCAAGGATTATTTTTTGACTATCATTGACGAATACGTAAACATTATCTCATCCCCGATGGGTCGCATCACGGTCCGACTGCCAAGGTCGATCGAGTAACATATGACAAGCTTCCATATCGACCACGTCACAAAGTATTTGATCTTTATAATTTTTGTCAATTGAAAACGAGATAGTATATTGTTCAGTTACCTTAGTCTCATTCACCTTTTATATCCAGCCAATTGAGTACGGGGAAGGATGTTTCATCGTTGGTAGCCGCAACTTGTCCACCATCACTCTTGAGACGATATTCTCGTTACTACCACTATCATGATCACATCACAGACCTTTCCATTGACGGTACACCGAGTACGAAATATATTGTGTCGTTGTGGATGTAATTCCTTTCATGCGGCATACAACAATCGCCTCACAGCTAGAAATTCATCACGATCCTCTCCCGTCATTTCATTGCCACCTGCTATTTCTTCAGTGATTTGTTTATGTTCATCAAAGCGATGGTCTTCTTCTACGGCCTCATCTTCAGTGCTTCCTTCGTTTATAGTCAAGTGTGATGCGGGATGTTGAGGACAAGTGTTTGATAAGTGGCCTGGTTGGCCACAGCGGTAACAATTGTTTGACCTTGGCCGAGCATAAGGATTTAGAATCCTACTCGGACCCGCTGTTGTGGGTGCTGCAAGTTGAGGTCTGGATGAGCCGCTCCCCGTATCACGGTTTGCAGTTGTAGGAAGTTGAGGTATTGGGTCTTTTTCTCGTGGCAGCACTGAATCCTTTGTGGGACCCGTCATGGGGGGTCGAGTTGAAGGATATGGACGAGCAGGAGCTCTTGCAAGTTGTGTTTCTGCCCTACCTGCCACTTGAATTACTTCATCCACAGTCCCGACTGGGTACATCTGAACTCGGTCCTGAATTATCAGTCAGAACCCACCTATAAATCGTGCCACTTTCTGTGACTTAGATTCTGACAGAATCTTTCGTGTAGCTAACCGTTGGAATTTGTCAGTGTAATTCGTGACGGTTTGATTTCCTTGTCGGCAATTTTGATATTGTTGGAATAATATCTGCTCATAATTACTAGGGAGAAATCGTGATCGAAGAAGACGTCTCATCCGTGGCCATGATGAGATGGGCGCCTTGTTCTGGCGGGCTCGTGAGAGTTGTAATTGTTCCCACCATGCAGAAGCACCAGATTTTAATTTAAACGCTACCAATTTTACCCTTTTATGATCTGGCACGTCCATGTAATCAAAATATCTCTCTACTTCGGCTAGCCAATCGAGAAAATCTTCTATACGTAATAAACCGTTAAAACTAGGAAGTTCAGCCTTACCTCGATAGTCTCTTTCAGCACGATCTAGATGATCACCTCCATGGATTGGTCGTCGAGCAAAACCCTCATTAAGGTCCTTGTCGCTAGAACTTGAATCATCTGGTGTAGCCCTACGGTTTGCCACTGGTAGTGCTCTACGAAAATCGGGGTTGCGTCGTACAGCAACCATGGGTGGTGGAGCCACCATGGGTGGGGGAGCAACCAAAGGTGGTGGAGCACCGCCTAGGGCTCGGGGCGGGAGTAGCGCATCCGCAAGACGGTCGAGAGTTGCCTGCAGCCCTTGCATGGTCAACTGACTCTCCCAGTGGAAAGCTTCCATTCTTTCCGAAAGATAACGAATCCCTGGATCACCGTCCACAGGATTTTGATTCATACCTTCATTGTTTGCCATCGGCCCGAGGGGAATCCTCGCTTTGATACCAATTGACGCAGGGATGAACGTGATGAGGATAACTACTCCGAATCCACGGAGCTTCTCTGGACTCCTCACAGAGACTTCTCGAATCCACGAGGAAAGAAAGCAGAAAATAGAAATAAATTCTAAGAAATTTGAAATTGATTAATTGATGAATAAAAATGAGTTCACAACCCTTTAAATAGGGGTACCAAGCAATGTGAAAGAAATCAGAATCAAACTACAACTAAAACTCCTAGAATTTGTGTCTTACTATAAATAGTAAACTTACTATTTATAAACGGCTGTGATGTCTACTAGTGCGCAAGATTTTCAGCCAAAAATAGTGTCCTATTTGACTTCACCAAACCATTCTCCTAATTATTCTAAGCTCTTTTCATGTTGGGCGCAACACCTAAAGCCCAATGGATGAAGAGTTATAATCAAACTAAAACTTACTATTTATAGTAAAAACGAAATTAAAATAGGGAAACAACCGTCGATCCAGAGGTTTTTCGCAATTCCGGGCTACGCAACCTGGCATAGCGGGGTTGGTTGACTTAAGTAGCTCGTTCTACCCCAAAATCATATATTTTATGTCAGATAACTTATTCTGGATTGCAAGATACGCCCGATTTAAGGTTCGATGGTCTATATCACTTCTGTCATCGACCGAGCCTTTTCTGATCCATCTTGGGCAAAGAATCAGGCAGCCCCTGTTGCCGGAGAAAGAGATGGCATAGGAGATCTCTCTTCTCGTCAGATCTGCTGAGATGGGAATGAGATCTCTCTTCTCTTCTTTGAAGCTCATCTAGTAAGCTCAAGTAGATCTCTCTCTCTCATTGATTTCTTCTCTCAACCCTTCAAAAGACAGTTGTTATTAATTAGATCCTGACCTACTTCGGGATGAAACTAGGCTAAGCCCCACCCCAGATTAATCTAGTATAAAATGGTGGAAACATGATATATGTTGGATATCAAAATTATACAGAAATAATGTATCCAGACGTGGGAACTGCACCTTTAATTCATTTGGTGACATATCCAAACATAATGTTTATCTTTAACTTAAATCTGCTGCTTTTATTGGCTTCATTATTCATAGGTTCTGTATGATGTTCTGTCACTGAAGATTTTCTTAATGTGTTTCCTTAGTTTTATAGGAAATTAAACTGCCAATTAGTTGCAGAAAATGTAATGTGAGATATTATTCTTTTCTCGAATAAAAGAAAAGGAAAAAGGAAACGAAAGAAAGAAAAGAAAGCGTGAAAAATAATTGTTACTGTGATTTACTTATTATAGGAAGAATTCAAGAAAAAATATTAGATTGACAGTTTACATGTGACTGTTTACCCTCAGCTATTTCTAGTCAGATTTATTGCAGAAAGAAAAATAACATTTTTAAGACTACTGTGAATAATATATAGGTTTTCATCCCTGAATTGAGATAAGTCGCATTGCTGTTTGTAGAACTACTCTTTCTGATATGATATCTATGCATGAGTTTCATGCATCAACATGGATTTCGAGCAAGTAATTTCGATTTTTAAAGTTGAAAATGGAAGAAATATGCAAATTGAATTTCTTTACTTTTCACCCTTCAAAATTGTAATTTAATGTGAAAAAAATATGTTGATGATTGTAGGTTGACCTGTAGATTATCCAAGCTTTTTATCCACATGCAAGGGATCACCATTGCATAACTCTGTAATAATGTATTTCTCTAAAAAATGTCTCTTTGTTTAAATTTGCTTATTTATTTATTTTTCTTTTCTAAATAAAGAAAGATTTTGGCAAATCTGTAGATCGGCCTACGCTCATCACAATATACTCTCCCTAATTCCAGAGACATCAGAAATAGGACCCTTATCCTTAAGGACAACCCCATCCATGAGCAGGGTATCCATCATGATCATAGTGTGAGTGCCCTAATGCAGTTTGTAGTTTCTAGATTTGGTGGCCCTTTTGTACAGTATTTTTATTTTTTTTTTTTTTTGGGCCTGGTTCGGTGTATTCTTTTCCCACTGTTTTTGCCTAATAAAATTTTCATCTTTCAAAAAAAAAAAAAATTTGGTTAAAATAAGCATGACTACATTTTTATAAGGGCTAAGAAGAACATAAAATGTACCTTGGTTTTAGATCCACATCCAAGTGATCACCATTGCATAGCTCTATAATAATGTATTTCTCCAAAAAAATGTCTTTTTATTTAATTTTTTTTTAAATATATTTTTTTTCCATAGTGAAAGATTCTAGCAAATTTGTAGATCAGCTTATGCTCATCAAGATATATTCTCCCTAATTCCCCTCTCAGATTGCAATTTCTTGATGAAAATCATCACATAGAGGAGAAATTTAGGTATAGAGCACCTTTGACTTTGGGTTGACATGACACATGTGCACTATTTACTTTATCATCATTATCTTGTCCTAGCTATTTAAAGCCATATAAACAATTTACTTCTTTTGAGGAACGTATGAAAATTCCCCAACTCAAGCTACATGACTTCATCATCATCTAAGCCTTATCTCAAGTAATTGGGTTCAGGTACACAAATCCTGCTCATCATTCCACTTTATGATGTATTCAAAGAATGTCTAAAACACCCATGTACAATGAATGATAGAATAGTAAATAAACATTTAGTTGTCAAATGATGTTGTTTCTGTTTAAGCATGATATCATTGTGTTTTGCCACCTTTCTTTTTGATTTCATTCTAAGGAAATTATACATTTTCACATAATTTCATTATATAATATCTGACTTTAATTTTTTGTCTATCCACTATTTAATATTGCACAGATTTGGGACAAGTGAGAGACAGTGGGTTGAAGCCCAAGTTGAAAATGCTAAGCAGCAGGCTATTCTTGTGACACTTAAATCTCAAGTATCATCTGATGAAGCTCACATTCATCATGATCTTCATTCTCTTTGGTAACTTTCTTCCTTTTGCTAGTTGTTCCATTTGACCATCCACCTTAGTACTGAATTCTTTTAGCTACAGTACTACCAATTTTTTATTTTTGGTTTTCGGTGCTTCTTTTCAATGGATGATATTCCTGGCAAGCACTCTGTGGACTATGTCTGAGTATTCTAGCTGATGATCATCACAGATTTATCATTCTCCAAATACATGTACAAACCAGTGTTTTAAATAGCACACCCATAGCGTATACATAGTACACTGTAGCTGTACCGCCTTCACATGCATACAGATGCATTTCACATCCAAGTCAGGATCTGGCTAATTGGTATTCATTTTATACTTTCTTTGCAAAGGTACATCGATACAGGAGATTTTTTCTGAGTAGCTTGAGGAAAGGAGATTTATATCTAGAGGCAACTGCAAATTTCTGGTGCTTATCATCCAATGTTCATCATCAGCTTTCTCACTTTCAATTTCCCATCTCCATTGATAAATTTGTGAACTCTTGTTCCTCCTCTTAGATGGGCAGAAGTCTTAAACTTCTTTTTTATAATATATTCGTAGGCAATAAACTTTTGGAATTGATAGTTTCTGATACCTGGGGATGTACTTGGTTTTGCTTCTAGATACATTTCATTGATATTAGTAGATTTACATGGTATTTTTGCATGGTATGCACTTATGTTTTTTCAAAGACTAAAATTGAATATTGAGAATATCTTCGAGTGTGTATAATCAAAAGTATTCAAGCCACTGGTGGTGGTGAATACAAGAAATTCAAACCCTTTCTTGAAATATGTGGTAATACTCATGGTTTCTCTTGTACAGTCTCCATGAATGTCTATGGTGTCTGATGACCACATCCCACCAATTATGCCATTCAATGTTGTAATTTTTCTCATTAACCATCTACTTTTTCCAAACACACAAAACTCTTTTTATTTCTCTTTTTTTATTATCAATATCTTGGGGTTTTGGATATGAATGTTTTAATTAGGCTAGCTATGTATTGACTGATCATCCTCGCATGTGATATTAATGTACATCTAGACCATCCAAATTGTGGATGAAGCTATCTCTAAAATCACAATAGTCACCAATTAATGGCCATCAAATGGATGGCTATAAGTAGGGAGTGGTCCAAATTTGAAGGGAAAAGTCAAATGGTTAATATTATCTTACAAATGCAAAATTTTCATTTATGCTTCATTCCAGTAATGGTAGTTTATTTTTTATTTCCATATGCATTCAAAATCCCGATGCGAGAGTCCTAGATAAATCAAAATCAAGTCCAGCAAGGACTTTAACAGATGAAGGAAGCTTATCCTAATGACACGGAAGCTTATCCTAATTGACGCTGAAGGAGAAGCAAAAGTACAGAGACGGAGTGAGGTAGTTAATTTTCTTCAAGTTGTGGTTGCCTCTCCCTTTCTTGTATATCGTGTACCTTTTTAAGCGTCTAGCTGTCATCAGTGGGTTATAGAGCTTTGTGACTTTGCATCTACTGATATAGGTATTTAGTCAGAGCTCAGCAAGGGGCTTATCATTCCCTAATCGGTTTAAAGGTTTTGATCTATGCTTATACTTGAATTGCTGTGGTTGAATATAATGCAGATACTTCTTTCATGTGAATTGGAGTCTAGAGGAATTATCTGCTTCTCAACCAAATATGTGATGGCTTGATCTAGTTTTGTTTTTCACATGGGCATTTTTCATGAAATTTTTGTGAGGCTTTATTCATGTTAACTAAATGCAAGAGGTTAATATTCAGATATGATGATCTTTTGGGAATCTAATATCAATAGCTGCTATCATATTTATTCGAAGTTGTTGATCGAAGAGCAAAGCTAGTTGCGGGTGAGTTGTTAGATGAGTAGTCCATACAGCCATCGGGTATGCATCCCAATGCATTTAATGGTTTTCTATTTAACAATGTCTTTTGTTTGTACCTGGAGGGGGAACACCTTTCTTTTGAGCATTTACACATGCTTTTCATGGATTTTAATTTTAATTTTATTATTTATTTTATTTTATTTTTTTTTTTTTTTGTGGTTGTCTGCTACTTAACTTTTCTCTGTTTTCTTCTGGCAACAAATAAGCTTCCAATGGTAAAGAAACTCAAGCCAAGAGGGAGAAATCAAGGGAGAAGGTATTTAAATGCCTATCTTTCATTTTATTTATTTGCTTATGGGCAGAATACTTCAAATGTGTTTGTTGCCCAAGAACAACAATTATGTTATTTATATAAAAAATTCTCAAACTTGATTGTTTTTGTAGGGTTAGTTGACACTCTCCACTGCTGAACCTCCTAATCCTACAAGTGATCCTGAACATGAACAGAGAGCAAACTAGCATATAAGCATCTATATCAAGTGTGACATCTGATAAAGATGAAGATGCCCCATCTGAAATTGCTGCCGCCGTGTCCTGTAATTTTATAGACCAGAAAAGTATAGATGTTTTTGTGGAGTCGTGGAAATTGAAACCATTGCAAAGAGAAGGAAGTGCCATTATCAGTCGTCAGATTTGAAGCCACTTGTGCAGTATTTTAATCAATTGTGCCGAAATTTAGGCCTACAAGCACTTCAGCCTTTTGACACCACTCATGCTAGGAGTAGACCAAATAGAGGATTATTTATTTATTTATTTATATTCAGGACCATTTTCAATTTATTTTAATAAATATTATATATTTTTTTAATTGTGTAGTAATATAATTTTTTTTAATATTAGTTTTAATTATATTGAATCATTTTTATGTTTCAAATATTAAAAAAATACAGGTTTCAATTGAATTATATATAATAATAAAAAATAACTGGCCTGCACTAGGCCCTTTCAAATCTATACAAAGACTTTTATCGGCGCTTGTATAGACTTTTGCAGCGCTTTTTCGTGAGTAAAAGTGTCTGGAAACCATGCTTTTGCCTGCACTTGGATAGACTTTTGCTGGCACTTTTTTCACTTTTGCCAGCGCTTCTGTTAGAAATACAAGCAGCCAGCAAAAGCGTCGAGCCATGATTAGGCCAGAATTACAGGAATTGATAGGCTTGACTTCTGCAATTTAATGAATATACAAAAGGCTATATGCATGGCCGAAACTGCCTTCCATCAATATTAGTTTTTACGAAGGACAAAGCTAATATATTTTCTGGTGCTTTTTTCAGGAGTTGACAATTGTGAAAATACTGATTCGAGTGTGGCAACAAAATTGACAATGGAATTTATATAATATTATCTGTTAAATTTTAAATATGTAAAATAAAAAAATGCAGGTTTCAATCAAATATTATAAACATTGGCTTGCACATATACAAACCTTTTACCAGCACTTCCACATGCCTTTCCATAAGTGCCTTTACTGGCACTTATAAAAGTGGAGTCCGGATCCTCCGTTATTTAGTAAACAAGGATTCCCTGATTGCCTAGTCCTGATTGGTCCACGTCACCACTAAAAAACCAAAAAAAAAAGAAAACTACGGACTCCAAACCATTACAAAAAAAAAATAAATGAAAAAAAAAACAACCAGAAAAAGAAAACGGGAAGGGAGGGAAAAGAACAAGAAGAGGGTGAGAGTCTCATCTCCTCTCTCTCTCTCTCTCTCTCTCTCTCTCTCTGTCTTCTGTTGGGTCATTTTCCTTTCTGTCTAAAAGGTGAGAGTTATAGAAATTGTAGAAGATTTATAAGGTTGGTATTTGAATTTTCATATATTTTAGTTGGGTTTTCCTTTAAATTTGGACTCCACATTCTTTAAAAAGATTCACTGCTTTAGAGAAAAGCGACGACTACTTTCGTTGGCAAGCTGTTGAATTCTTCTTTGTCATTTTAACGCCCTACCATAAAAATCACATTGCACAAAAATCAGGCCCTGAGTCAAACCGTAGATCATTCATTGACTCCATCAATGTGGCCCATCTTATTAGAGGGCCAGCCAGATTTTTGTGTAAGCCGATTTTCATGCTGCGGCCTACCATTTTTAACATTACGGATTTCCTGCGGTCAGGAAAAAGCAGCGTCCATACGGCTCTAGCTCATCAGTTACTCTGTATGATGGTCCTACAGCCAAGGATTTACATACTATTGCCAAGGCTTTTTTGTGTAAATAAGGCCCGCTGAATGAAATCCCTACTGTTGGAATGATGGGCCTCGCCATGGATGGTGGACAAGTTGAGTTATGCAAGTTGAGTCATGCAAGTGATTGAAATCACATCACACTATTGTCTCAACCATGTCATGCGCTCAAGTGCAACCTAATCACATAGTCCATCAACCATATCATATCCTCAAGTGTAACCACAGCATATTATCATACAACCATATCATATCCTCAGGTGCAAACTCATCACGCTGTCCATCAATCGTATCACATTCTTAAGTGGATATATACCACATCCTTAAGTACAACTTCATCACGTTGTCCATCAATTGTATCACATTCTCAAGTGGACACATCACACTCACACAACCACATATCATATCCTTAAGTGTAACCTCATCGCATAGTCCTTCAATTTCTTTCATTCTTAAGTGTAACATCATTACATTGTCGCACATAATATCATATCCTCAAGCGTAACCTCATCACATAGTCCATCAATTATATCATATTTTCCAAGTGTAATATGATCACACTGTCATACAACTTTGGATTATCCAACGTCATAACATAGTCCATCAACCATATCACATTCCTAAGTGGAGATCATTTATCACACTATAATACAATCATATCATATTCTCAAGCGCAAATAGTCAATCAACCGTATCACATTCTTCAATCTGGAACCACTTCACGTTGTCACATATATAACCTATCACATAGTATATCAACTATATCATATTCTCAAATGTAACCACATCATACTATCACACAACCATATCATATCTTCCAGTGCAACCTCATCATATAGTATGATAACCATATCACATTCTCAAGTGGAACCATATCACACTATCACACAACCATATCATATCCTTAAGCACAACCTCATCATATAGTTTATCAACCATATCATATCCTTAAGTAGAACCACTTCACAGTATCACACAACTACATTATATCCTTAAGTATAATCTCATTACATAGTCCATCAACTGTATCACTTCCACATATGCATGTACCTATTTTGATATAGATTGTACTCTCTTACATGGTTTCTGCTACTTCTTTCATTTATATTGGGACGCCTTCTAATAATCTAAGTCATTAATCTCAACTATTTTGATGCTTAACTTTATGACATTTTTTATCCTATCTTCATATTAAACTCTGCTTGCTTTACATTTTTTTCCTTACTCTTATTCTACTATTATTATCATAATTACATCTTTGGCTGTTTACTGTTAATTTCTTCAGTGAGACCCAACCTAAGTTCACTTGTGTGCATATGTGTATGTGAGTATGCATTCCATCCATCTTAATCCCGCCATCCTACCGGTCGAATCCCGGCGACCTGTAACCCTTGGATAGTGTTTGCGATCATCGGTGAGCCCAGTCGTGAAGAACCAACTCGAATCGAGTTGAGACCTATGCCATTGTGACCGCATCGTCGCCACGGTTCCAACGATGCATCTTGTGTGTCCATCCGATGTTTGGATCATAAGTTATGTGCATCTCATTTGTACCCTTTGAGCATGATCATGTGGCCCACCAGTGTAGAGGGCACATTTTTCAAGGTGCCCACCCTCTTTTGTGCAAATTCCAACACACACTACCCATACACTACCTAAACCCTCAAATCCTACACCACTCACCACCCACACACTACCCATCCCTACTCTAGCCTAACAACATAGTTTATATCACCATAGGCTATGATGATTTTTCTCTTATCTAGGAGAGAGAGTGATGATTACTCTCCCTCTCTCTCTTTTCTAGCAAATTTCCATACTCTCCCTCTCATTTATCTCTACTCTCTTCTCTCTTTCTTTCTCTCTTGTAAAAAAAATAAATCCAGCCCTATTTTCTCTCTTTTTCAGCCCCTTCTCCTCCTTTTTCCCCTCAATTCCTCCATTGAAAACCCATCTCAACCCTTCATCTTGCTTCCTTGGATAGTTAGAAGCTTGGAGTGGAGTTTTGATGGAGATCTTAAGGTGGGTGTGCATGCAATTGCAAATTCAGATTTCTTCCATTTCTTACTTGTTCTACCCTTTTTTATGTTGAAGCTTGTGGGGCCCATCAAATGATGGTGGCGGCCCCCAAGATTTCATGGATGGGGCTCATAGCCCATCTTACTTGCATACATGTTCCATGCAAGGGGCCATTCTTCATGGACCCCTACATGACTTTTCCTTCTTTGATCAGGGATCTTTGGGTCATCTAGACCCTTGATCCTTGGTGGAGATTGCATCTCCACCATAGATCCCAAGTAGAAATCATATGATCATGTAGATCTTATATATCTTATGATAGTGGAATGTGTATGCATGAGTGATGAGGGGAAGGGCCTCAATGTGGTGGAGACCCTTCCCTTGTGGCCGAATCCATATTTTTCTTTGTTGATAACTGCCTGATCATGAGTGTGTGGCCCACTTTGTGGACCAAAAATATCCAGACCATCCATGGAGGGTGGACGTCCATGACAGTCCACCCTTGGACATTGGAGCCCCCTAATCCACCTATGTGGGGTACATGCAAGGGGTGTTTTGTCATGGAAAGGTCTGAATATTTGTGGTGCCTACTAGGTGGTCCATACCATGATTTTCTAGGATTAAATCCCCTTTTAAATAGTGTTTATATTTATTTATTTTCAGTTATATGTTGCTGTCCAGAACTGTCTGGACAGATTTTTGGGTCATCTTGAGGCCAAATTTTTGGGCATTTGGAGGGGTGTTTGGTCCCATGTAATATATGTTTCTTAAAGGTGTGGACCCCACCTATAAGTATGCCAAATTTCAGCCCTAACTGACTCCATTTGGTTATCCAAAAGGGTGGGCCAAGAGGGGTGGTCAGCCTGATTTTCTGCTGTGCAGTCCAGCAATGTAGACTGTTGTAAACTGAAATTCATAAATTATTTTGATGATGATGGACCACCTTTTTGGGTTTCCACTTATTTTATATATGATGAGAGACCTTGGCCCTCAATTTTCAGAATTTTGGAGGCCCAGGACCCACCCATTGGAATGGTCCAAATTCAACACAGTCATATTCCAGCAATACTCCACCCTATACAGATTGTATCCTTCAAATTAATTAAAATACTTTTGGGTATCTTAAAATCATTAAAATTTACAGAGAGGTGACCTACCATGGTGAGACCCATCTAGAAATTTTTGGGACAAGCAGACCCCTGTGCACATCGTGGCAAGGGCCGGACTGGCCCACCATGTTGGGACGTCTAGGTCAGTCCGATTTTCTGGACAGACTTTTTTATTTAAATTAATTAAAATAATTAAGAATATTCAAAAATTCTAAAATTTTATGGAGGTGTCGCTCACCCATGGAAGTATTATCCAGAAAAATTTTAGACCCAACAGATATTCGAGTTGACCGTGGTGAGGCCTGGAGTGGCACCCCAGGCAGGGACGCCCAGGCTGGGGCCCCATGTGGGCTACCTGCTGGACTTTGGTCTAGCAGTGTGGCCCACCTACTCCCTTGTGTTGTATGATGTAACCCTATGTGGTGGGGCCCTCTAACTTGATAACTAGACCACTTGGGCTGATGTCCTAATTAAATGAAATAATTACTGGACTCCAATAAGCCTATAAACCTGTTGGGTTAAAAATCCAGTAACTTGTTATAATTATGCTTGGCCTTTGGGCTGAAATTTTGAAGAATGAGGCCCACCACATTGTGAAGATCTTAGAGGAAATAATTTATACCTTTGGTTCCTTAAATGTTGGGCTTAATAAATGCACTTTTGAGGCCCACCACAGTTGAATTTAATTGGGTCCATGAATGTAGCTAGTTGTTGAACTCTTTAGGCCCAATTGGGCTGGAACTTTCTAGATAGGCCCATTGAACTCTTGGGCCATTTTTACCATACTATTGTGTTGGGTTAGTGGGCCGGATTACACAAGTAGATGGGCCCTTGGTTGCCCACCAAATCAACTTTAATACTTGGGCCGGGTTGTAGGCCCAACTTACTTGACTAAGAGCATGACATTTGCCCATGTGGTTTGAGCAATGGGCTGCCCACTAGGCCACCACAATATATGGGATTAGTGGCCTTTATGTTGGGCCCTAACCTTTTCCCTATGGGCCTATAGTGGTACAAATGGGTTGGGCTATGTGTGTTTCCCTTAGACATATGTTTTGGATAGGCCTTGGGCCGCCTTTCTGAAGCCCAACCTAAGTGTTTGTGGTATGATTATGGCTGCCCGTTTCTTATTTCTGATGTTGCATGGGCCTTGGGCCTTGATCCATGATCAATTAGAGATGGGCTACCTCTTGGGGACCAATTGTGGTTGGATGTCCACATTGGTGGCCCTAAGGTAGGCCCATGGGCTTCTATGGGTGGTTAAAGGCCCACCATAGACCCTTGCTAGGCCCGTTTCATCTATTTAGGCCCATACCATTGTTCTCCTTAGTCTCGTGGGCTACCCCAGGTATATGGGCCCCCACTAGAGGTTGTATTCCTTATGAGGAATTGGTTAAGTACCTAGACCCTTCATGGTTAGGTAGAGAGTTCATCTTCACCTCATTGGCACCCCTATTCATCTTCATGACCCATTCCCATACGCATCATATACATGATTGGTTGAGGTATGATTGGCCATGGTTATGTCATTCCGTAGGACATGTTGGTATCTCCTCGAGAGATGAATGCTTGGGATTGATACATGGGTGATTGTGTGATTCATGCATCTGACATTGTATAGCTTGTGAATATCCGCCCTTACTTCATTAGGGCCGTGCCTCCACAGGATATATAATGAGCATACCGAGTGCATAGGATGCCCATGGGTGAAATTTTTAAAACTTCCATGGTACCAAGGATCTGCTCCAACGTCGTGACCGGGTGGAATACATGAGCACACGAAGGCCTTATACCGTTAGGCCACGACTCCCGCTGTCGTGTAGTCGGTTGGATAGGGGTGTGGCCTTACCTTCCTGGTGTGAGGAGGCATTGCTAGGCTGAGTCTGACCAGCTCGTAAATGGGTCCGCTACCTTCAGGCCTTGTTGCTGATTGGTTGTTCACAGGCGGGTAGTGAGGTCTCTTATGCTCGTTTGACTGTGCGGAGTCTGCAGAGTGGCAATCATTCAGCAGTGTAATGGACCCCGGTGATTTCCTTATGATTGGAAATGTACTTGATTTATGGTTTGGATATGAGCACTGACATTACTTGCATCGCATTAGCATTGGCTGTACAAGCCCCTTCATGCATTGTCTTGGTATGGCACCCATTACTCATTGCATCACGTTCATGGTAAGCCTTGGTAAAGCTAGTGATATACTCATTGATCATGCTTCTCTCCTTATACCTCCTACTATTCTTCTATGCACCATTGACACACACTTTCACCACCCTCTAAGCTTCTATAAGCTTATGCACGATTGATGCGTGCAGGAGACTCTAGGTAAGCGCCGTAGCAGCAGAGCGTGGAGTAGAGTTGAGCAGTGAGGACTCTAATGCTGCTGATTTATCTCTCTTTTCCTTTTATTCTCATGTATGTCCTTTTAGACCTTATGGATGATTGTAAAAGTTCAAATTTATAGTGGATTTTACGATGTGTGCCTTTGTTATTCTCAGATGTACTTGCTGTGATCTTGGGTATGCTCATATTGAAAATGATTATACTGTTATGAAAATCCTCCTTGTAGGATCCCAGGATCGGAACCTGCCTCAGGAGCCAAGACACAAGACCAAGCCTTTCGGAAGTGAATTTCTTTTTCTTGTTATGGATCATTCCCTTAGAATTGTAATAGTAGTGCATAGGTAAGGGAGAGTGAGTTAAAAGTAGATAAGTTTAAATAGCTAAGAATATTGATAAATATGATAAAATTACTCACCTAGAATGCCCTCTACAAGTTAACTTGTAAAAATAGAAGTTTCTATGTACATTTCAAATCCATTTAGCATATTCAAAATTTCAATTTTAGCCCAATACAGAAATCATTCACCAATTATTAAGGCACTCGGTAAAAGGAGTCACTACAAGAAAACTGGCCTTTATCGACAATTAAAACCGTCGGCAAAGGCCTAGAAAACCATGGGTAAAGCCTTTCTCGGCGATCAGGCAAGCGCCGGCAAAAGTGTCGTCGGTAAAAGCTTTACTGGTGATCAAAGACTTTTATCGACGGTTGTACTGGACACCCCTATAGGTAAGATTTACCATCACTTTTATAAACGCCAGTAAAGGCACTTATGGAATAGCCGGTAAAGGTATGTGAAAGTGCCGGTAAAAGGTCTATATATGTGTAGGCCAATGTTTATAATATTTGATTGTAACTTGCATTTTATTTTTGAATATTATTTTTGAACTATTTCTTCAGATAATGGCATGAATTTCACTTTGACTGATGCAGGGGACATTGATTTTAGTACCCAAACTTGGGGTACTTGTTTTGATTACAGTATCTGGTGTTATGATGAAATTTATTTATGCACTTCATGTTATATTGCATGTTCTCAATTTCATTTACCTTTCAAAGGTTGATGGTGTTCACTCCCCAAGTATAGGGTTGTGATGTAGTAATAAACTCGGTAAGACCGAGGTCGAATCCACAGGGACTGATACCTGTACGTTATCTGAAACCAAGTAGAACTAGAACTAGACTAAGATGCGATCTAAACAAAATAGAATTTAAGAAATAATTGTGGAATAACTATCTAAAACTTTAAGGAATTCTGAGGAAGGAAACTAGGGATTCAGAGGATCCACTTGTAGAGATCAGGGAGATCTTATGCCTGCATCAATGATTATGGAATTTCAAACTGAACTTATTTGATCTGGTTTTCAAGAGATGAAAGGTATATGAATTAGAATGGATTCCATCATCAAACCATGCCCAGGAGACAAAGTAAACAACAGAATTAAACTAATTACCAACCAACCAACAATGTATGAAGATCAGGAAGGGTACTGTCATCCTACCATGCCCATGGAACAATGATGAACAACAGGGCTTCCTGACTTCATAAACATAAAAAGGGGAAGAAATATTCAAAGCCATTGCAAACCCATTGTAATTTCAGTCACAATAGACCATGAAAGACTAAGAAAAATATTCCTTGAATAATCAACTTAAACTCAGTTCAGAAATTCAAATTAAACGCATGAGATACTGTCTCCCATCTCGTTACAGGCTTCACCTCTTAGCCCCAGCTAAGAGGGTTAGCCACACATGGATGGGCTGATCATTAATAAAGTAAAGGAAATATAAAGGAAAAGAAGAGAAAAACCAGGCTTAGCTCACGTGCCAGCCCAAACCCAAGCCAGCCGTACGTCCTTCTCTGTTTCTTCTTTTTCTTCCTTTCCTTCCTTCCTTCAAAGCCAAACTCTGTTGATCCCACCGTCCCTCGCACGCTGCCTCAGCTCCCTGACCGAAAGAAACAGCAGCCGCACTCCTCTTGTGCACAGCAGCAGCAGAAACAATACCGTTTTCCTGACAAGCGACCCCAAAACCCAGTACCTCAGCCTCCTTTCTTCCGTCCTCTTATACAGAGCTGTCGTCCGGGAGCTGCTGCAGAGTCCTCCCCGAGATAGGTGGCGGAGACCGTCCGAGTAGGAGTAGGCGCGGAAGGTTTTACACAAGGCTCCTGCGTAGGAGCGTTTTGCAGCCAAGAAAACGGAAGAGAAGACTTCCACTTCCATCGTCTTCTTTCCAAAGAGATAACGTCCCTACGGATGGTTTTAGCCCTCCTACAAAATAGACGGTCCGGATCACTGTTTCGATCGGCGATGATGGCCCACCTGGATCGACCGGCCTCTGTTACGCAGCAGAGCATGCGCGGTCGGGCGCTGTGAAGGCGGCGAACCGCTGATTGGCGCCGTGTGTAAAATCCACTCCGACCATTCGATTCGCGTCGAAAAACCAGTAAGATTCGGCTGGTTTTATGTTAGATTCGGTGTAGCCCATACAATTTTTGTTCCCACCGTCCATTCCTGCGTTTTTATGAAATCTGCCTTTGTGTGTGTGCATGGGCCAAAAAGGAAGGCTAGGCGACGGTGTTGGTCACCTTGCAGAGTGTATGGACGGCTCTGATCATTGAAAACTGTGATTGATGGGGCCCACTACATGAAAACGGACGATCAGCATCCGCCCGCTGTTTCCGTATGCGAGAAGGATCGGGTCAGCGGGCGCTGACCCGATCGGCTTGATTCGGTACAACACGAGTGCAATTTTGCACTATGCACTGCTGCTTCCCATAGGGTCCATTATGATGTTTTCTGAGAGATCCGCTCCGTCTATCCATTTTGTCAACTCATTTGAATCGTTGAGCCCAAGATTGAAGCACTTTCAGACACCAAGCGGGCCCCAGTTCACTGATTTATGGGCTGATCTGTCCGTTGGGCCACTTCCAGGGGGATCCAATAGCTGAAATTTGACATGTACGGTTAGTTTTTGGTTTTTAGGCCATATGTGAAGTTTTGAACCGAACGGATGGTAGAAACCCTGTAATCTTGCATTCTGGCTGACTTTTCAGGCCACTTGAGCTTCAATTCCTCGATTTCCGCGGACCCCTGATGTATAATTTCGTCGCTCTTGGTCTTCTAGAGTCCGTTCCTTGCCTTGGTGCTCTCGGAGCATCAAATCCATGCTTTTACCACCCTTTTTCAGTCCATGCTCGTAAATACACTCTGCATCACAAACACAATTAAATTAGGCCATTAAACGGTATCATGCGTGTAAAACTATGCTGCAACTGGGTCTGATATGCAATATTTGACCCTCAACACAACCCCCAACCAGCATTTTGCTAGTCCCGAGCAAAGTATGCGAAAAATAAGTTGAGAATCACAGAACAATTTATAAACTCGATTGATTTTTGCGGAGTAATCCAGATATGAGAATTTTTAGATTCATGACTGTTGGATATTACTTTCTCCTAGACTCCAGCGCACGGTAAACTTCATAATCAAGTTCAAAGTATTATTCCATTAATTAGAAAAATTCTAACCATTGAGATCTATGAATGTATAGTCTAATCTTGACTTGTTAATATTAAGATTCACCTCGATATTTAAGGATATCATTGGTAACAACTAAGAGAATTCACGATAACTCAACTTAGCTTACACATTATCTTTTTATTCTTTTAATTTTTTTGATTTTTTTTTTCTTAGAAGTAACGCCAAGAAGAGGGATCAGATCCTCACCTATAGGGAGCAAACCTAAGGTAAAGACTGTACACTCATCTGTCTCACATATTATTCATGGGGAATCGAATCCTCACCTTTAGGGAGCAAACCTATGGCAAAGATTGTTCGCTCAATCTATTCGATTTCTCAAGTTAGTTCCTTTCATATTTAGTGATTACCAAGTTAATCCTTTAATATCGAACTGAACCTTAATATGCAAGCGAGATGTGTCCCCTGAATTCATGACTCAATCAATGTTTACACATTCTAATAATGGATTAACAATTCAACTTAGCTGTGAAATTTGATAGATAACTGAATCCAAGAGTCATAAAGTACCAACATCACGCATCTTGTAGTTCTAAATCCAAAATGGCCATCAAAATCGCTTCGAATTTATATGAAATTCTAGAAAAATTTAAAAAAAAAAAAAAAATTTCACAATTTCTGCTCAAGACTAAGAAAATACTAATTAGGAAACCTAATCTCCCACCCCCAACCTAAAATCTACATTGTCCTCAATGTAAAAGAAATAAGCATGCGATGCACATGGGACAAAATACGTAGATGAGAAGTGATGGAAAGATAATACCTGGATGAAAGAATCAAGAGGCTTTCCACAGATTTCTACGTAAGAGCGGTCAGCACAAGAGAGAAACCAGCAGAAGTAAAATAAAATAACAAAAATACAATCCTACCTATACCACTTTCGTAGGTGCTCTCGATTGCATTTAGCGTATGCAACAAGCCTTTAAACCCCTAGGTTACCCCTAGTGGACGAGTTGTAATCTCGTGAGGGTTTGCAGTAATGTTACCCACAAACATTGAACTAATGAATGAGAAAAGTGAAATGGAATGAAAATTTGGGTTGCGTCCTAGGAGCGCTAAGTTTAACGTCTTCAACTAGACAAGAATGGACCATGAATTAATCAATCTTGATAAACCTCCATCGTACTAGGAGATCAATCCTGGTAACAGGATCAGAGTCGAGGCATGGACATGTCCTTTGAATCAAATTTCTCGACAAATGGTTTCAATCGATGGCCATTGACTTTAAACTCCTTGCCATTGTCGGGATCTCTTATCTCAACGGCCCCATGAGGAAAAACAGTAACAACAATGTAAGGGCCGGTCCAACGAGATCGAAGCTTACCCGGAAAGAGATGTAATCGAGAATTGTACAAAAGGACCTTCTGACCAGGCATGAATGATTTTCGCAAAATGTGTTGGTCATGAAATGCTTTCATCTTGTCCTTGTAAATTCTCGCATTATCATACGCATCGTTCCGGATTTCTTCAAGTTCATTTAATTGAAGTTTGCGTAGCGAGCCAGCGTTGTCCAGATTGAAATTTAGATTTTTGATCGCCCAGTATGCTTTATGTTCCAACTCCACAGGCAAGTGACAAGCTTTCCCATAGATAAGTCTAAAGGGAGACATTCCAATAGGAGTTTTAAATGCAGTACGGTACGCCCATAAGGCATCGGTCAATCGGATTGACCAATCCTTACAATCAGGGTTAACCGTTTTCTCTAGAATATGTTTGATCTCCCTATTGGAAATCTCAGCTTGTCCACTTGTCTGTGGATGGTATGGGGTGCTCACCTTATGAGAGATACCGTATTTCTTCATTAAGCTCTCGAATGGTCTATTACAAAAGTGTGAGCCCCCATCACTAATGATGGCTCGAGGCGTTCCGAATCGAGAAAGGATGTTCTCTTTTAGGAATTTAATGACCGTGCGATGGTCATTCTTTCGACACGGAATCGCTTGACCCATTTAGTGACATAATCCACGGCGAGCAAAATATCAGATTCCCAAACGATTGGGGAATGGTCCCATGAAATCGATGCTCCGAATCAAATGCTTCAATGATAAGAATGGGATTCAAAGGCATCATATTTCGACGGGACAATGCTCCCAATTTTTGACAACGCTCACAAGCTTTGCAAAACTCATGAGTATCCCTAAACATAGTGGGCCAGTAAAAGCCACACTGCAGAATCTTGGCCGTGGTCTTTTTAGCAGAAAAGTGACCACCACAGGCTTCTGAGTGACAGAAGGAGATGACGCTCTGATGCTCATCGTCTGGTACACATCTCCTTAGAATTTGGTCTGGGCAATATTTAAATAAGTAAGGATCATCCCAGAAAAAGTTGCGCACCTCGGTGAAGAATTTCTTCTTATCTTGCGCAGTCCACTGTGTCGGTATGGCACCTGTAGCAAGATAGTTAGCAATATCAGCGAACCAAGGTGAATGGGAGACTCTGAACAGCTGTTCATCAGGGAACATGTCATTGATATGGGTCGCCTCAAGGGAATCAGAGGTATTAAGGCGAGAAAGGTGATCGGCCACTACGTTCTCTACTCCCTTTTTATCTTTAATTTCCAAATCAAATTCTTGGAGTAAAAGGATCCATCGTATCAAGCGGGGCTTAGAATCATTCTTAGAAAGAAGATACTTTAGTGCCGCATGATCTGTATAGATAATGATCTTGGATCCGATCAGGTAGGACCTAAATTTGTCCAAGGCGAACACTACGGCTAAGAGTTCCTTTTCCGTAGTCGAGTAGTTCATCTGGGCAGGATTTAGAGTCCTACTCGCGTAATGAATGACGTAGGGCTTCTTATCTTTTCTCTGGCCTAGGACCGCCCCAAGAGCATAATCAGAAGCGTCGCACATAAGCTCAAAAGGAAGGTTCCAGTCGGGTGGCTGCATGATAGGTGCAGTGGTTAACGTGCCCTTAAGCTTGGTGAAAGCTTCCTGGCACTGCTCAGTCCACTCGTACGGAACATCCTTTTGAAGAAGATTACATAAAGGACGAGAAAGAAGACTAAAGTCCTTTATGAATCGCCTGTAAAATCCTGCGTGTCCTAAGAAGGATCGCACGTCTCTGATGTTCTTGGGTGGAGGTAGGTTAGAGATAAGATCGATTTTTGCCTTATCTACCTCGATTCCTTTGGACGAGATGATATGCCCAAGGACAATTCCTTCGAACCATGAAATGGCACTTCTCCCAATTAAGTACCAAGTTCTTTTCTTCACATCTTTTCAGCACACATTTAAGACTTTCCAAGCAATTACTGAAAGATGGACTGTAAACAGAGAAATCGTCTATGAAGACCTCTAGATATTGCCCTACCATATCAGAAAAGATACTAAGCATACATCGCTGAAAGGTGGCAGGGGCATTACACAGTCTGATTGGCATCCTTCGATAAGCAAAGTTGTCGTAGGAACATGTGAACGTAGTCTTTTCTTGGTCTTCAAGGGCTATCTCGATCTGATTGTATCCCGAATATCCGTCAAGGAAACAATAATAGGAATGACTAGCTAGCCTCTCCAAGATTTGATCAATAAAGGGCATAGGAAAGTGGTACTTCCTCGTGACGGTATTCAACGTCCTGTAGTCAATGCACATTCTCCGACCAGTAGTAATTTTAGTTGGCACGAGTTCATTATTAGCATTGGCTACAATGGTAATTCCGGACTTCTTGGGAACTACTTAAGTTGGACTCACCTATTGGCTATCGGATATAGGGTATATGATACACACATCAAATAGCTTAAGAGCCTCAGTATTAACCACTTTCTTCATGTTTGGATTTAATTTACGTTGTGGTTGGCAGGAGGTCTTCGCATTATCCTCAAGATATATGTGGTGAGTACAAATCGAGGGATCGATTCCTTTGAGGTCCGCTATCGTCCATCCCAGGGCTCCTTTATGCTCAATGAGAGTAGATATAAGCATACTCTCCTGTTCTTTCTCCAGGTGGGCAGAGATCACCACCGGGTATGTCTCATCTTGACCCAAATATGCATATTTCAAATCAGAGGGCAAAGGTTTTAGGTCAAGCTTCGGCGGCTTGAGGTTAGACGGCAGAGGCACTACATCAGTTTGTGGTAATTCTTCAAATTGTGGCCTCCATCGGTTAACTTCAAGTACCGGTGCAGTATCAAGCAAGGCACACGTCTCCCTAATCATGTCATCATCAAAATCATGGGAGTGGGCCAGGCACGTCTCTAGATGGTCGGAGGATAAGGTCAGAGGTGTCGTATCTTCCACGAAAGAGTCAATCATGTTAATATCGTGGAAATCGTCATCATCCTCAGAGTTGCTGCCGTTATTGAAAAAGATGTTTGACTCCAATGTCAAATTTTCAAAAGACATAGTCATGATACCATTCCTGCAATTGATAATTGCATTTGACGTGGCAAGGAATGGGCGACCAAGAATGACGGGAATCTGAGTGCTCATGTTATTGATGGGTTCGGTGTCCAGGATGATAAAGTCTACAGGGTAGTAAAATCTATCAACTTGGACCAACACATCCTCAATTATCCCTCTTGGTACACGAACAGAGCGATCAGCAAGTTGTAGTGTGGTTAGGGTGGGTTTTAATTCACCCAAACCTAACTGTTTGTATACCGAGTAGGGAATCAGATTGACGCTCGCTCCTAAGTCAAGAAGTGCGTGATCAATTCGATGGTTCCCGATTACACATGATATGGTTGGGCTACCGGGATCCTTGAATTTCTGTGGCACGTCTTGCTTTAGGATGGCACTCACTTTCTCAGTCAAGAAGATTTTCTTTTGAATAATTTTCCGTTGCTTGGTCGTGCATAAGTCTTTTAGGAATTTGGCATATGAAGGTATCTTTAACGACATCAAGTAGAGGAATGTTGACTTTCACTGTTTCAACACCTCTAGGTTATCCCGAGAGTTAGAGAGAGGTTTTGGTGAAACCAACCGTTGGGGAATGGAGCAACGGCTTCTCTAAAAGTTCCGGTTCTACTTTTTGTGGGGCATCCTGGATCCATCATTGTTGTCCTCTTTTGGTTCTTGAGGCTTTTGGCCTAACCGGAAGAGTTTTATCAATGATTTTCCCACTCCTAAGAGGGTGATGGATTTAGCATGTCCCATCTGATTTGAAGAGCTGGGATCACTAATCTTGTACCGCGGTTTAGGGTTGGGGAGAGGTTGTGAGGAAGCATCCCCTTTTCTATAACCGTCATACGAGAATCTATCTTTGGCATAAAATCTGTATCCCCGCATTGCTTGAGCCGGCTCTTGTATGGGATTTTGAACCGGTTCCTCTTGAGGTTTCACTTGATTTGGATTTTGATTGAAGAAACCCGGAGGAGTCACCGTTTGTCCATTCCTCCAACTAAAGTTTGGATGATTTTTCCAACCAGGATTGTATGTGTTGGAGTTAGGTCCAGAAAAGGTCTTTGATAGTTATTTACGGCATTGGCTTGTTCATTCAACACTCCTCGAAAGGCGAGTATTGTAGGACAATTTTCAAGTTATGTGAATGTTGCAATCACAGATGCCGCAAACAATTTCATTGACCTTATCCTTCTTTCCTTCCATGGCCTCAACTTTCCTTATGAGTGTAGTCACTTTACACTTGAGATCATCCTCTTCTTTCAAGAGATATAATCCACCTTTCTCCTTTAATTGAGTCGGCCTAGACGTGGTGTTCGACTTTGGGTAATAATCCCAAGATTGTGTTTTTTCAGCCAAACTGTCGAGGTAGTCCCATACCTCGTCGACATCTTTATTAATGAACTCTCCATTACACATTGTCTCGACCATTTGGCGCATGGAAGATGTCAGTCCATCATAGAAAAAATTTGTAATGCGCCACGTTTCAAATCCGTGTTGTGGGCATGAACTGACCAAATCTTTGAACCTTTCCCAGCATTGAAAGAATGTTTCATCTTCCTTTTGGGCAAAGTTCATGATCGCTTTTCTGAGGGTAATCGTTTTATGATGTGGGAAGAATTTTTTTATGAATTCCCTCTGCATGTCGTTCCATGTGCCAATGGATCTAGGACGCAGTGAATGTAACCACGTCTTAGCTTTCTCTTTTAAGGAAAAAGGAAAGAATTTCACCTTGTATCCTTCGATACATTAGGAAAACATAATGTAGCTATAATCTCATCGAACTCTTTCAAATGTAAATATGGACTCTCTGATTCAAGTCCATGGAATTTGGGAAGGAGTTGGATAACTCCTGGCTTGATGTCCATTTGTCCTGTGTTAGGGCGTACTCACTCCCGCCGATTGTAGAAAATCTCGTAAAGTACGAGGCGGGGGTGCCTGTTGCACCTCATTCTCATCTTGGGTATCCTCCACCCTGGGTGGAAGTGGAGGAGGTTGGTCTTCAGCCATAACCTCAGTTAACTCAGGGGATTTCGAGCGGTGTCTAGTCCTGCGATGGATAGTCAACCCCTCAACCAATCCTCCTTCAGTCAAGAGACGTCGAGTGTCGTCACGGGCCCACTTGGGCATGAAAACACTCGCAGCCCTCAGTTAAAAACTTAACCCTAGGAAAATCTAGCAAGAAAGAAAGAGATGGAAAGAAATTACCAAATTGGAGTCCTGAGTTAAAGACCTGCAGAACAAAATAAAATAAGTTAGATTCTAAAAAGAGAAGAACAATTCTTTAAAAGAAAATAGAAGTGAACTGGCTTCTAAAAGAAAGAATTCCTAAAAGAAAGTGAAAATTTCTAAAATAAGCTAAGAGAGACCTAAACTAGAAAGTAGATTACTAAAAGAGAATTGAAAAATAGAAAGTAGGGAAGGAGTGTACCGAATTAGAGATTTCTATCTTAAAGGCCTACAAAATAGGAAGGTTAGTTTCTAAAGAATTCTAAAAATAAATTAAGAAACAAGATTAGATTCTAAAAGTGTCAGAATTAGAAAGTCACTAAAATAAAACAAAAATAGAAAGTTAATTTCTAAGAAGGGAAAGAAATAACTTAAACTCTAAAAATAGGAAAAAGTAGAGAGATTAGGAATGAATTACCAATTGAGAAACTTATGTCAAGATCCTATAAAACAGGAAACAAGTTAGTTTTAAACTCAAATAGAAATAAATAAAAAAACTAAGGTTAGTAAAATCCTAATCTTAAGCTAATCCTAAAACCAATTAATTTCAGAGAATCGTAACCGTCAGTCCCCGGCAACAGCGCCAAAAACTTGTTCACTCCCTAAGTATAGGGTTGTGATGTAGTAATAAACTCGGTAAGACCGAGGTCAAATCCACAGGGACTGATACCTATATGTTATCTGAAACCAAGTAGAACTAGAACTAGACTAAGATGTGATCTAAACCAAAGAGAATTTAAGGAATAATTGTGGAATAATTATTTAAAACTTTAAGGAATTCAGAGGAAGGAAACTAGGGATTCAGAGGATCCACTTGTAGGGATCAGGGAGATCTTATGCCTGTATTAAGATTCATGGAAATCAAACTTACTTGATCTGGTTTTCAAGAGATGAAAGGTATATGAATTAGAATGGATTCCATCATCAAACCATGCCCGGGAGACAAGTCAACACAAGAATTAAACTAATTACCAACCAACAACAATGTATGAAGATCGGAAGGGTACTGTCATCCTACCATGCCCATGGAACAATGATGAACAACAGGGCTTCGACTTCATAAACATAAAAAGGAAGATCATTAATAAAGTAAAGGAAATATAAAGGAAAAGAAGAGAAAAACCAGGCTTAGCTCACGTGCCAGCCCAAACCCAAGCCAGCCGTACGTCCTTCTCTGTTTCTTCTTTTTCTTCCTTTCCTTCCTTCCTTCAAAGCCAAACTCTGTTGATCCCACCGTCCCTCGCACGCTGCCTCAGCTCCCTGACCAAAAGAAACAGCAGCCGCACTCCTCTTGTGCATAGCAGCAGCAGAAACAATACCGTTTCCCTGACAAGCGACCCCAAAACCCAGTACCTCAGCCTCCTTTCTTCCGTCCTCTTATACAGAGCTGTCGTCCGGGAGCTGCTGCAGAGTCCTCCCCGAGATAGGTGGCGGAGACCGTCCGAGTAGGAGTAGGCGCGGAAGGTTTTACGCAAGGCTCCTGCGTAGGAGCATTTTGCAGCCAAGAAAACGGAAGAGAAGACTTCCACTTCCATCGTCTTCTTTCCAAAGAGATAACGTCCCTACGGACGGTTTTAGCCCTCCTACAAAATAGACGGTCCGGATCACTGTTTCGATCGGCGATGATGGCCCACCTGGATCGACCGCAGCTTCCTAATGCGAACAGAGCATGCGCGGTCGGGCGCTGTGAAGGCGGCGAACCGCTGATTGGCGCCGTGTGTAAAATCCACTCCGACCATTCGATTCGCGTCGAAAAACCAGTAAGATTCGGCTGGTTTTATGTTAGATTCGGTGTAGCCCATACGATTTTTGTTCCCACCGTCCATTCCTGCGTTTTTATGAAATCTGCCTTTGTGTGTGTGCATGGGCCAAAAAGAAGCTAGGGCATTATATAGAACATGGACGGTTTTGATCGTCGAGAACTGTGATTGATGGGGCCCACTACATGAAAACGGACGACGCCCGCTATTTCCGTATGCGAGAAGGATCGGGTCAGCGCCCGATCGGCTTGATTCGGTACAACGCGAGTGCAATTTTGCACTATGCACTCCCAAGTAGGGTCCATTATGATGTTTTCGAGAGATCCGCTCCGTCCATCCATTTTGTCAACTCATTTGAATCGTTGAGCCCAAGATTGAAGCACTTTCGACACCAAGCGGGCCCCGTTATAATTTATGGGCTGATCTCCGTTGGGCCACTTCGGGATCCAATTGGAAATTTGACATGTACGGTTAGTTTTTGGTTTTAGGCCATATGTGAAGTTTTGAACCGAACGGATGGTAGAAACGATCTTGCATTCTGGCTGACTTTTCGGCCACTTGAGCTTCAATTCCTCGATTTTCGCGGACCCCTGGTGTATAATTCCGCCACTCTTGGTAGAGTCCGTTCCTTGCCTTGGTGCTCTCGGAGTTAAATCCATGCTTTTACCACCCTTTTTCAGTCCATGCTCGTAAATACACTCTGCATCACAAACACAATTTAATTAGGCCATTAAACGGTATCATGCGTGTAAAACTATGCTGCAACTGGGTCTGATATGCAATATTTGACCCTCAACAAAGTTGTTGCATGCTGGTTCTACTTAAGGATATGATAGGGTTGTGTGGCAATGTGTAGTGGTTCTAAATTGAATAATGTCATATGATTGAAGGACTATATGATGATGATGTTAAACTTGAGGATATGATATGATTGTATGACAATGTGAAGTGGTTCCACTTGAGAATGTGATACGGTTGATGGACTATGTGATGAGATTGTACTTGAGGATTTATGATATGGTTGTGTGAGAGTGATGTGGCTCCACTTGAGAATGTGATACGGTTGATGAACTATATGAAGAGGTTACACTTGAGGATATGATATGGTTGAGTGATAGTGTGATATGGTTACACTTGAGAATATGATATGGTTGATGGATTATGTGATGAGGTTGTACTTAAGGATATGATATGGTTGTGTGGCAGTGTGTAGTGGTTCCAAATTGAATAATGTCATATGATTGAAGGACTATATGATGATGTTAAACTTGAGGATATGATATGATTGTATGACAATATGAAGTGGTTCCACTTGAGAATGTGATACGATTGATGAACTATGTGATGAGATTGTACTTAAGGATTTATGATATGGTTGTGTGAGAGTGATGTGACTCCACTTGAGAATGTGATACGGTTGATGAACTATATGAAGATGTTACACTTGAGGATATGATATGGTTGAGTGATAGTGTGATATGGTTACACTTGAGAATATGATATGGTTGATGGATTATGTGATGAGGTTATACTTAAGGATATGATAGGGTTGTGTGGCAATGTGTAGTGGTTCCAAATTGAATAATGTCATATGATTGAAGGACTATATGATGATGTTAAACTTGAGGATATGATATGATTGTATGACAATATGAAGTGGTTCCACTTGAAAATACGATATGGTGGATGGACTATATGATGAGATTGTACCACTTAATAATTTGTAATTGGATTGAACCAATTGATCATGTGGCCCACTCAACAATTTGTTGGGTGGCCCAATTGATAATTGGATTGAGCCAACGGACTAGTCTGATCTAGATTTCAAGCCCAGGCCCAGCCCCTCTGTTAATGTAATGATTAGATTATCCGATTTTCAAGTGGATTGTACAATATCACGTGTTGCAATTCTTCCAATGAGCTTTCTAGTTTATCTCCTTTATCCGCGTTCAAGACCTACCAAACAATGAAAATAAAAGGAATTGGACAGTAAGAATACAAGTATATATTCGGTGCAAGTTGGCAGGGAAACGAATTTGCAGGCATAGAATTAAGTTGTACAGTGAGATTAGTAGGGTTTGATGCTTGGTACTGACCTTTTTTTTTTCTTTTTTTTTTATTAATAAAAATGGTCTTTCTTCATAAAAGTTCTTCTAAGTTCAAAGAAAGAAACCTGAATTTGTTCTAAGCAATAGTGACCTGGGCTACTGAATGCGTCACATTGGCAAATACACCAGACGTTGCCTATTCAATCTCTCACACAAAGTCACCACAAAGATTGAACTATGCCAAGTCAAGAGAAATGTGCATGGAAACGCTTATGAGATTGAGTTGCTAGATAACTTAAATATCTCGCCAACTTTTAATATAGTGGATTTATTTTAGTATCATGACGAGATGCTTGATGTGCAAGACAAGTTATTACCAATATGGACAAACAGCCTCCACAGAAATAAAAAGAAAAATTTGAACAATTGTTGCATATGAAGACCATTGGCACTTGACAAGGCCAATACAAACAGTACTAGGTGAAATGGAAGAACAAATACTATTCCAAATGCATATGATTTAAGGACGATGAACTGAAAATGCATGCATACAACCACTGAACAGATTTAGTAACAGGAAAAGCCAGCTTGACTACTCTGGATAGAGAAAAAAGATTACAAGTTCAAATTTTATAAAGCAGAAAAATGCAGAAATAATGATCTGTGACCATTGAACAAACTAACAGAGACCGGTCGGCAGTTAATACTGACCAAAACTTGAGAAATACACAATAATTTTCTAAGAAGGTGAAAATAATGAGAGAAATGGTACATACTTCAAGTTCTCTGTAATCCATTCCCTTTAGTAGCACCTTTGAGCTGCTAGAACCTATGTTCTTGTATGCAGTTCCTAACCAGAAGCATTAGGGAGATCAATGATAAGATTAACTAAATAAGAGTTTGATTTAAGCTACAAATGCAAGCAGAAAAAGGCTTCCATAACATCTGTAAATATTGTTCCATAAATTTTTTTAGATGCATCCAAAATGCAAACTGAGAATTCCAGCAAATTCATATTGCTCTTATAACCAATTAGCAAGAAAGGCCTACATGGACCAGAAGCAATCAATTCTTCAGCTACATTTGGTTGCAAAACTGAATTTGAATTGTGATGTCCACACTGCAGTGAAATATCCAAGTAGTCAAGCATTCATAGTGATGAAGTAGCACTCATGTCAGGAGGTAATGTAATCCAAATCTGGAACCCAGAAGATGATATGCATGCTAGGGAAAGTAATTGTGGTTTGAACATTTCCCTTATAGTGAATATCAACGCAATTCAAATGTGCATCCAAACACAGCCTTAACAACTCCCTCACAACATTTATGCTTAAGTAGGATACTCAGATAGTTGCATACAGTTAGGATACTCTCTCTATCTAGCGAAGAAGCTTGGCAGTGACCTTAGAACATAGAAGTGTAGTGACCTTAGTGTTGAAAATATTGTGAGTCTATCACTAAGCCATGAGTAAGGACCCATTTCTTCATCTCTCCATGAACATAATGTGATCCCGAAAGGACAAGTTACTCAAGTTCATTGATAAATGAAGAGCATTCCCTTAATAATTCAATATGTCATAACAATTCAAAACACAAATGTAGATTGAAATCCATTCATAAACAACTCATTATCAATCTGATTCTTATTTGATAGAATTCACATGCAAATGAAGAGTACAAAAGCCCAAATTATTCCTTGATAGAAGCTGCTCTGTTGGTGCCCATTATGGACAGACCAAGCCCCAATGACTCCCAAGATTGGACTGTAGCCATGAAAGTTCAGTCAGTTTTCAGTTGAATGTCACCCATTGCAACTTTTTCTATACTTGGCCATCTACTTTTACGGCCACACGCTGAAAGTTTAAGATTGTACCATTGAAGAAAATAATATGGCAAGTCTGGTAGAATGCTAAATATATTGTTAAGAACTTAGGTTTCATGATACAGAACATTCCAATATCTTTAAAAAAAATGGAAAACCAACTGTCCAACTGTAGCTGACCACAATTAGTGGGATAAGGCTTCGATGATGATGAATAAGGTTGTCTTTCATATACTGTTGAATTGAATTGAATTGAATTGAGTGGGCTGCATGAAGTTTTTAATGGTGGGCATTCAATCACAATTAGATAATGCCCACCTTAACAATCCTGAAGAAGTTACAATCTCCTTCAAAGGAATCACGTTGTTATGATCAAGTCTTCTTAAAATTGTTATTTCACCTATTACATCATTTACTTTCTGCAAAATACAAAACAAAAAGGGAACCATATTCATAAGCATGAATATACCACTAAAATGACTTTCTCATTAATACATATGAGCACATGATTTATTACCAGCCTTGATTGATATGTTTATTAGAATAGAAAGGCCTAATCACAATAGCCTTTCATCTCAAAATCAATACACTACTGAAACTTAAGAGCAGTTAAAATCAGAACTTTGTACTTAGGCTTAAAAAGTGTTGAAGAATAGACAATCCATACAAAGTAAGACACTTAGTTCAGGACATACAGGATTTATATTTGTTCCTGTGAGTTAGGATTTATATTACTTATACAAGATCTAACTATTTTAAATATCTATTAACAACTAAGAGATCTACTTAGGAGGCAACGACCTTAACTACTAAAGTACCGACAAGTTTCTTACTTTGAGTTAGTATTTATATCACTTATACAAGAGCTAAATATTTTAAATATGTTGGGAGCAAGAATCAAACCCCTGACCTCAACTAGGAGGCATAAAATAAATAGTTAAAAACTTTACCATTTCAATATTGGGCCAAACAAGAATGACCATCATCACATAATAACACATGAAACTTACTACCCAAATGAATTTAAACAAAAAAAAAAAAAAAGATTTCATATCTTGAAACGATGCGTTGAAACTATAACTACAGAATAGAATCTTAAATATCGCAAGTAGCTAGAAATGCAAATGCATGTTCACCCATGGAATTTAGGCAAACTAATTTGAAATGTTATGTTATTCATCACAAAACTCCTTGAGATGGCAATCCCACCTTCAGTTGTTCATTTTCAAAAGTCTATTTATCCAACAACACACTATTAATGACTGGGACCTCCTGTATGACAGGAATTTGGTTTGTTGCTTCTTTCACAGCCTCTTGTTCCTTCACTAGCATCTTTTCAGTTTCTTTGAATTGAAGCTGCATCTCTTCCAATTGCATTTCTTCAATCTTGTTTTCCAATAAACTCACCATAGCCTATAACAAATTAATGTTGAGTGACATAAATATCATAAGAGGCCATTTCTGGATACCTCCACCAAATATCACAGAACTTCAACTGCTAAAAATGATTTTGCCATTCAATCTAAAAGAAATAAATACTGGCGTGATTTAATGCCATTTAAAAAAACGAATGCAATGACCACTAATAAAAAAATCCACTATGCAGTTCTCACCAAGAAAATTAGCATCATCTAAAGACCAACTAACTGGAATCAGCTACACGAATCCTTTTCTGCCATTGCACTCCATCAAGGACCATTTTCTCAGATAAACTAGTTCTCATGAAGGAGATGCATCCCTAAATATGGCCATTTAGTCAATCACCCAGGTTGCAACATTGCAATAAGATTTATATTAATGGAAGAAATGCTAAAATATATTTTCTTATGGTTTCTCTGCAACATTAGCAGAATAAGCTAATTCTACAACTAGGCAAGTTTCTCTACAACATTAGCAGCATAAGCTTATTCTACAACTAGGCAGATTGCTCAATGACATTTGTAGAATAAGCTTATTCTACAATATGTGTGGAGTGCGTCACATTGGCAAATACACCAGACGTTGCCTATTCAATCTCTCACACAAAGTCACCACAAAGATTGAACTATGCCAAGTCAAGAGAAATGTGCATGTTTCTTTTTACATTATACTATTATTATTTTATTTTTTTACTTTTTGCTATTTTTTTATGTAATTTCTTTTGAGGATTTTAAATGAATGAAGATTGAAAACTGGAAATAGAAAAATAAATTATAATCTTCGCCAAAATAAACAACCATCACATTTCTAAGTGAAATCACTTCACACTCACACAACTATATCATATCCTCAAGTGCAACCTCATCATATAGTCTATCAATCGTATCACATTCTCAAGTGGATCCACCACACCAACTGTTAAACAACCATATCATATCCTTAAGTGCAACCTCATCACACAGTCCATAAAGTGTTTCACATTCTCAAGCAGAACCACATCACACTATCACACAACCATATCATATGCATCCTCAAGTGCAACCTCATCATATAGTTCATCAACTGTATCAAATTCTTAAGTGGAATCACATCACACTATCGTCTCAACCATGTCATGTGCTCAAGTGCAACCTAATCACATAGTCCATCAACCATATCATATCCTCAAGTGTAACCACATCACATTATCATACAACCATATCATATCCTCAGGTGCAAACTCATCATGCTGTCCATCAATCGTATCACATTCTCAAGTGGATATATACCTCATCACATTATCACACTACTATACCACATCCTCAAGTGCAACTCCACATTGTCCATCAACCATATTACATTCCTAAGTGGACATATCATACTCACACAACCACATATCAACCACATATCATATCCTCAAGTGTAACCTCATCACATAGTCCTTCTATTTCTTTCATTCTCAAGTGTAACCTCATGACTCTCCATCCAATATGCTCATGAGGTCACAAAGACCTGAATAAAGAGGAAAAACAAATTTCATATTGATCCAAAACTTCGTGCCACAATCTTGTAGATATCTAGCGAATGGCCTTGTATTGTGACCTGATTCATCATATCTACAATAGTATTTGTCACGCCCCAAACTCGGAAACCGGGCTCACAAAATTCCCGATCGCCGAATCCGGCGCTGACAGCCTCCGTAGAACCCCATTCTCGACTCCCAGCGCCCATTCGCCAGGTTCCGATCTTGGGATGCTACAAGGAGGATTTTGTACATCAGTTTGATTCGTAATAAGCATAACCAAAGGCATAACCCACAAACAACAACCAAAAACTCCATCACATTTCCACTATAATCAAAAACTTTACAAGTACAATGAGCATAAGGGAAATACAATGAAGATGAACAAAACTCCAAAATGATCTGCCACGCACCCAAGCCTCAGCGCTGCTGCACGTCACCTGCACGCCACGATCGTGCATAAGCTTATAGAAAGCTTAGAGGGTGGTGAAAGTGTATGCTCAAGGTGGTAATGCAGCTATACAGTATCAGAGTAATGCGGAACAAGCTGATGAATGCCAAGAATACTATAGCCGTACCAAGGCCATGCGGTGCAAGGAATGATGTCGGCCATACCAAGGCCATGCAATGCGAAATGCAAGTCAAGCATACAAATCCTCGTCTAAGTCCACATGTCAATACGGCTCAAATCTGGAATATCACCGGGGTCTAGTACACTCCAAGCCAGATTGCCGCCCCATCGCGCGCAATAAGGTGAGTGGAAAAGACCTCACTATCCGCCTGCCAATATCGGGCTCGGCTCGTCAATAGCGGACCCATTCCTCGAGCTGGTCAGACTCAGCCTAGCATTGCCCCCTACTCTCGGGCGGGTAAGGCCGCACCCCCTTCCAACCGACCACGACACAGTGGAAAGCGCAACCGTCTGGTAATCGGCACTCGGCGCTCATGCATTCACTCGGTCTAGACGTTGGAGCAACCTCCGGGTACCATAAGGGTTTAGGGACTTTCACCCAGGGATATCTATCGCACCCATGTAAAATAGTATTTCCGGTATCGATCCTGCCAACCACGATACGTCTGTGGAGGCTACGGCCCTGATGTCGCTAGGGCATACAGTAACCAATCACACAATGCGAATGCATGAATCACACTATCCAGTCATACAGCAATCCTGCGCGTATCGTGCGCTCATGTAGGGCAACACCCCTTGTACGGGAGCCCCTAAACCATCTGCCCGAAGGCATATGCTATGATCAGGCATTTCTCATATCAAGCATACGTATGATGCATATGATTATGAATCATGGAATTAAACATGTTATATGGGATGGATGATAATCATAACAAGGATGGGCCTAAACGGCCTACACATCAGACGTACGAGCCTAACAATGGCCCCTAGGGAAAGTCATAATGCGGACATTTAACCACACTATACTTGCAATGTGGACGTCAAACCACCATTGCTCCCAAGGCATAGCCCTGACGTAAACATCATTACATAAATCATGTTGGGACTGCACATTGCAATGAACCTTAGGTACATCCCATTGGCTTTAAATACATCAAATGGGCCAAATCACATGGGCCTTATATTCATTAAGTGGGCCACATCAATGGGCCGCACCAATGGGCCTTACGTTCATTGCAATGGACTATAACCCGTGGGCCTTAGAGTGCATCAAATGGGCCTAATCATATGGGCCTTATATTCATCAAGTGGGCCACATCATTGGGCCACACCAATGGGCCCTATGTGCATTGCAATGGGCCTTAACCCGTGGGCCTTAGAATGCATCAAATGGGCCTACTCACATGGGCCTTATATATCAAATGGGCCTCGCCAATCGGGCCCCCATATGTACATCAAATGGGCCTAACCCATAGGCCTCAAAACATTTTTAATGGGCCGTAACCTATGGGCCTTAGAATGCATTAAATGGGCCTAATCTCATGGGCCTTATGAGTATCAAATGGATCACACCAATTGGGCCCTATATGTACATCAAGTGGGCCTCAACCCATTGGCCCCATTACATCTTAATGGGCCTCGACCCATTGGCCCCTAATGCATTAAATGGGCCCGGACCCATGGGCCTTGCATATACATTAAAGTGGGCCTCAATCCTAGCCCATAAGTGAACTGAAATGGGCCTTCCCCCACCTTTATATTATATATGATATACTATATAATATGTATACATTACATATAACATTATATATAATATAATATTATATATATGTATATATATATATATATATAAACACACACACGCATGCACCACACACGCACGCACCACACACACACGCACACGAGGCCCACCGGCCCTGGACGGTGGGGATAAAACACTTACATCACCTGGCTCCACGTCCACCGTCCCGGCGGACGGTGGGAATGAAACACATACATCAATGTGGGCTCCATGTGGGGCCCACCATAATGTTTATATTCCATCCAAACCATTGATAAGGTCAAGCAGACCTAGATGAAGGGTGACAACAAATTTCACCTTGATCCCAAACTTCTGTGGGCCCAGAAAAGGTTTCAAGGGTGGAGTCCAATTCACACTGTTTCCTTTGATGTGGGCCACCCGAGTCTTGGATGGACCTCAAATTTGAGGGGTGGTCCATGACCTCATGGTCCACCATATGAATGGATTGGATGACACATAAACATCAAGGTGGGGCCCACGGCTACAGCCGTGCTGGGCTGTACGTCGGCCAGTCCGCCCGCCTGCTGTGTTCAGTTTATTGTTATTTTTTTTTTTTTTTATG
Organism: Magnolia sinica; assembly: GCF_029962835.1. NCBI lineage: Eukaryota > Viridiplantae > Streptophyta > Magnoliopsida > Magnoliales > Magnoliaceae > Magnolia > Magnolia sinica. Next base: position 123,188,226 of record NC_080574.1, on the reverse strand, counting down.
ATTTTTGATTTTCTAAGGATTTTACAGGTGGGGTCCACATCCAGTGAATCCACTCCGTCCAGTAGCCCTCTATGGCTCAAGACAAGCAAACCAAGCCCAATATTGGGCATGTTTCAACGTATAAAAGATTTAGGGACGATTTCAATGGTGCAAACCACCATTTGCTACGGTATGGCCCACCAGGACTGCAAGTTGGCACCATATCTTGGTTCAACGCCTGAAATGGGGTCAGGAAAGGAATGGACGGCGTGGATTGAATACATGCATCAAGATGGAGTCTACACCAGTGGACCACCTCATTGGCTTGAAACCAAGGTAACCATTTTGCACTTTCCAACAGAAACGTCCAGCGTCAGTGGACGCTGGACTTTGTAAATACATTAGAGGTGGGCCCTGCTTAGGTGGGCCACCAAGTGATGTTGATGGATGGCACGAGTACTACACATATAAGGTGGGCCCCACTTATAAACGGGCTGGATAAAATACCTACTTCATGGTGGGGTCCAACCTGATGGGCCACACAGCTTCATCATCATAACCACAAAGAAAATAGAAATAAAAAAAATAAATAAATAAAAGAGAAAGGGAGAGAGATAGAGAGTGAGGCCCGCGTGATGGAGGGACCCCGGCACTATGGGCCCTCCCTTGCACTAAATCATACATCAAGTGGGTCCCATTTTATGTGGCCCATTAAAATTAAATCCAACGGTGGAGATCCCTTCTCCACCAAATTAAACGGTCTAGATGACCCTAAATATGCAAGAAGATAAACATCATGATGGGGTCCATGGAGGATGGCCCCATCATGGAATGATCATGATGATCCAAGTGGGCCATCGGCCACATCTTAGGGTCCAAAGTGAGATCCAAAGCATAGATCGGTTGGCCTCACTTGGCCCATCTTAAAAATATCAAAATCTACCCTATCAAGGCACCCACCACTTGATCTTCTTGCTCCCTTGGCTTCCTTAGCTCCTTGTGCTTCTCTTTGATGGAGGAAGATGAGAAATGGATGGTTGAGATGAGAGATCTAGGGATGGGAAGGTGGGCCACACATGAAACTTGGGAGAAATGGGGAACTCATACGTATGGGACTTGCTTATAGGAGAGTATGGAATGAGAGAGAGACTTGTAAGGGAGAGAGAGAGAGAGAGTGATGGGTGATGGAGTGATGGATGGGAGAGAGGGATGGGTGTAAGAAGCCTTTTTTGACTTTTTTGGCAAAAGGTGTAAGAGAGGTATGGGTTTGTGTAAGAGCTTTTTGACTTTGGGGGTTGCTTGGGAAAGGGTGAAAGTTGATGTGTACTTGACATGATGGGATTGATGGGATTGATTGATTGATGTGACACCTTGTAGAGATTCTCTCGGGATTCGCACGCGCGGCGTTTCCTCGCACCGAACGCTAACCCACAAGCATCGCATCAGCTCGCGAGTCGCGGCATCGGAACCGCGGCGGCGATCGGTCGCTAAGGTATAAGTCTGAGTTGAATCGACTCGGGTTGTCGGCACGAGAATCCAGGTCGCGCGTAAATACGGTTAAGGGTCGAAGGTTGCGGAATTCGACCGAGAGACCGCGGAAGCCTATGGAACGGTACGGTCTAGGATACGGGGCTTACAGCTCTCCCCTCCTAATAGAAATTTCGTCCTCAAAATTTACACAATCATCGCAACTAGGCAGAACTCAAGAGGGAGAAGAAACATAACATCACTATATAAAATCAGAGATAACATACAACATACAATACATAATCAATCATCAAAAAGATGGGGATAACGCTCTCGAATCTCAACATCGCGCTCCCAAGAAGCCTCCTCAAAGATATGGTGCCAACTTGCGGTCCTGGTGGGCCATACTGTAGCAAATGGTGGTTTGCACCATTGAAATCGTCCCTAAATCTTTTATACGTTGAAACATGCCCAATATTGGGCTTGGTTTGCTTGTCTTGAGCCATAGAGGGCTACTGGACGGAGTGGATTCACTGGATGTGGACCCCACCTGTAAAATCCTTAGAAAAGGAAATAGAAAAAAAAATAATAATAAACTGAACACAGCAGGCGGGCGGACTGGCCGCCGTACAGCCCAGCACGGCTGTAGCCGTGGGCCCCACCTTGATGTTTATGTGTCATCCAATCCATTCATATGGTGGACCCTGGGGTCAGTGGACCACCCTTCAAATTTGAGGTCCATCCAAGACTCGGGTGGCCCACATCAAAGGAAACAGTGTGAATTGGACTCCACCCTTGAAACCTTTTCTGGGCCCACAGAAGTTTGGGATCAAGGTGAACTGTGTTGTCACCCTGCATCTAGGTCTGGGACCTCATCAACGGGTTGGATGAAATATAAACCTTACGGTGGGCCCCACATGGAGCCCACATTGATGTATGTGTTTCATTCCCACCGTCCTCCTGGACGGTGGACGTGGAGCCACTGTGATGAGTGTGTGGGCCCACTGAGGGACGGTGGGCCTCGTGTGCGTGTGTGTGTGGTGCGTGCGTGTGTGGTGCATGCGTGTGTGTGTTTATATATATATATATATATATATATATATATATATATATATATATATATATATATATATATATATATATATATATATATATATAATATTATATTATATATAATGTTATATGTAATGTATACATATTATATAGTATATCATATATAATATAAAGGTGGGGGAAGGCCCATTTCAGTTCACTAATGAGCTAGGATTGAGGCCCACTTTAATGTATATGCAAGGCCCATGGGTCCGGGCCCATTTAATGCATTAGGGGCCAATGGGTCGAGGCCCATTAAGATGTAATGGGGCCAATGGGTTGAGGCCCACTTGATGTACATATAGGGCCCAATTGGTGTGATCCATTTAATACTCATAAGGCCCATGAGATTAGGCCCATTTAATGCATTCTAAGGCCCATGGGTTATGGCCCATTAAAAATGTTTTGAGGCCTATGGGTTAGGCCCATTTGATGTACATATGGGGGCCCGATTGGCGAGGCCCATTTGATATATAAGGCCCATGTGAGTAGGCCCATTTGATGCATTCTAAGGCCCACGGGTTAAGGCCCATTGCAATGCACATAGGGCCCATTGGTGTGGCCCAATGATGTGGCCCACTTGATGAATATAAGGCCCATATGATTAGGCCCATTTGATGCACTCTAAGGCCCACGGGTTATAGTCCATTGCAATGAACGTAAGGCCCATTGGTGCGGCCCATTGATGTGGCCCACTTAATGAATATAAGGCCCATGTGATTTGGCCCATTTGATGTATTTAAATCTAATGGGATGTACCTAAGGTTCATTGCAATGTGCAGTCCCAACATGATTTATGTAATGATGTTTACGTCAGGGCTATGCCTTGGGAGCAATGGTGGTTTGACGTCCACATTGCAAGTATAGTGTGGTTAAATGTCCGCATTATGACTTTCCCTAGGGCCATTGTTAGGCTCGTACGTCGATGTGTAGGCCGTCTAGGCCCATCCTTGTTATGATTATCATCCATCCCATATAACATGTTTAATTCCATGATTCATAATCATATGCATCATACGTATGCTTGATATGAGAAATACGATCATAGCATATGCCTTGGGCAGATTGTTTAGGGGCCCGTACAGGGGGTGTTGCCTACATGAGCGCACGATACGCGCGGGATTGCTGCATGACTGGATAGTGTGATTCATACATTCGCATTGTGTGATTGGTTCTTTGTATGCCCTAGCGACATCGGGGTCGCCTACAGGCGTATCGTGGTTGGCGGGATTGGATACAGGAAATACTATTCTACATGAGGTGCGATAGATATCCTGGGTGAAAGTCCCTAAACCCTTATGGTACCAGGAGGTTGCTCCAATGTCTAGACCGAGTGGCATGAGGGCCGAGTGCCGATTACCAGACAGTTGCGCTTTCCACTGTGTCATGGTCGAGTTGGAAGGGGTGCGACCTTACCCGCCCAGAGTAGGGGGCAATGCTAGGTTGGTTCGACCGGCTCGAGGAATGGGTCCGCTATTGTAGCCGAGCCCGATATTGGCGGGCGGATAGTGAGATCTTTTCCACTCACCTTATTGCGTGCGATGGGCGGCAATCGGCTTGGAGTGTACTAGACCCGGTGATATTCTAGAGCTGTATTGACATGTGGACTTAGGCGAGGATTTGTATGCTTGACTTGCATTTCGCATCGCATGGCCTTGGTATGGCCGACATCATTCCTTGCACCGCATGGCCTTGTACGGCTATAGTATTCTTGGCATTCATCGACTTGTTCCGCATTACCCTGATTGTATAACTGCATTACCACCTTGAGCATACACTTTCACCACCCTCTAAGCTTTCTATAAGCTTATGCACGACTGTTGCGTGCAGGTGACGTTGGATCGCAGCAGCACTGAGGCTTAGGCGCGTGGCAGATCATTTTTGGAGTTTTGTTCATCTTCATTGTATTTCCCTTATGCTCATTGTACTTATAAAGTTTTTAATTATAGTGGAAATGTGATGGAGTTTTTGGTTGTTGTTTGTGGGTTATGCCTTTGGTTATGCTTATTACGAATCAAACTGATGTTAAAAATCCTCCTTGTAGCATCCCAGGATCGGAACTTGGCGAATGGGCGCTGGGAGCCGAGAATGGGGTTCTACGGAGGCGATCGGAAATTTTGTGAGCTCGGTTTTCGAGTTTGGGGCGTGACAGTTGGTTCTATATTACTTTTCATCTCAAGCCTTAAGACGAGTTCGCTAAATGGATGGACGGTTTGGATGTAACATATACCTCATGATCAAACCCACAAAACTTGTTAGATAGCTTTTTTATTGGGAAGTTTATTTACTTGATATGATGGGTCATTTCTTATATGCCTGTGTCTGGGCTATATGATAGGTGAGGAACTTTTTGTTTGTAGTACCCACCTGAATATTTGTACAGTTTTTTCCTTACATTTTTGGATTTTTATAAATGGTGTACTCCCACTTGACAAAAAAAGGTACGATTTAACATGTTTGTACATTGGAATGACCTGGATTATTAGAAGGCATCCCAATGCAGGTAAGATAAATAATTTTTTGTATTTTTTTTAGGGTTGAAAAATTTTCAAATATAAATGAAAAAAGTGGCAAACACCATGTAAAAGAGTACAATCTATATCAGAATAGGTACATGCATCTGTGGAAGTGATATGGTTGATAGACTATGTGATAAGATTATATTTAAGGCGTTGATATAATATTGTCCCAGTGTAATGGGGTTACACTTGAGAATGTGATATAGTTGATGGACTAAGTGATGAGGTTACCCTTAAGGATATGATGTGGTTGTGTGATAGTGTGAAGTGGTTCTACTTGAGAATATGATATGGTTGATAGACTATATGATGAGGTTGTGCTTGAGGATATGATATGGTTGTGTGACAGTGTGATATGGTTCCACTTGAGAATGTGATATGGTTATCGTACTATGTGATGAGGTTGCACTGGAGGATATGATATGGTTGTGTGATAGTATGATGTGGTTACATTTGAGAATATGATATAGTTGATATACCATGTGATTAGGTTGCACATATGCATATGATATGATTATGTGACAGTGTGAAGTGGTTCCAGATTGAAGAATGTGATACGGTTGATGGACTATTTGCGCTTGAGAATATAATATGATTGTTTAGTGTGATAAATGATTTCCACTTAGGAATGTGATATGGTTGATAGAGTATGTCATGACGTTGAATAATCCAAAGTTGTGTGATAGTGTGAGCATGTTACACTTGAAAATATGATATAATTAATGGACTATGTGATGATATTACGCTTGAGGATATGATATTGTAGTGCGACAATGTAATGAAGTTATACTTGAGAATAAAAGAAATTGAAGGACTATGCGATAAGGTTACACTTGAGGATATGATATGTGGTTGTGTGAGTGTGATGTGTCCACTTGAGAATGTGATACAGTTGATGGGCAACGTGATGGAGTTGTACTTTAGGGATGTAGTATGGTAGTGTGATAGTGTGATGAGGTATATATCCACTTGAGAATGTGATATGATTGATGGACAGCGTGATTAGTTTGCACCTGAGGATATGATATGGTTGTATGATAATGTGATGTGGTTACACTTGAGGATATGATATGGTTGATGGACTATGTGATTAGGTTGCACTTGAGCACATGATATGGTTGAGACGATAGTGTGATGTGATTCCACTTGGGATTATGATACAATTGATGGACTATATGATGAGGTTACACTTAAGGATGCATATCATATGGTTGTGTGATATTGTGATGTGATTCCACTTGAGAATGTGAAACACTTTATGGACTGTATGATAAGGTTGCACTTGAGGATATGATATGGTTGTTTAACAGTTGGCGTGGTGGATCCACTTGAAAATGTGATACAATTGATAGACTATATGATAAGTTTACACTTAAGGATATGATATGATTGTGTGAGTGTGAAGTGATTTCACTTAGAAATGTGATATGGTTGTTTATTTTGGTGAAGATTATAGGATTTTGTTTCTATTTTCAGTTTTCAATCTTCATTTGTTTAAAACCTTCAAAAAGAAATAACAAAAAAATAATAATAGTGAAAAGTAAAAAAAAAAAATAATAATAATAATCTTAGGTGTTAAAGCAAAAGGAATCACTACCAGAAAAGGGATAAAGGATACAGATAAAAACCGTAGCTAAATAACTATGGCTACGGTGCTGAGATCTAAGGCTACGGCTATTAGCCGTAGCTAGCTTCTATTTTTTAAAAAATTAATAAATAAATAATGGCTTACCATTGCTAGTGCATGCCTTGATAGATCAACTCATCTAAAAATTTTGAATTCAACAATAAAAGAAACATGCACAACAACTTTCATGAATCAGATCATCCAAGTTATTCCCAACTGTATGAAATTCTTTACCCACTATAAACACTTTACAAGCTAGCCAAATGCACAATCTGTTTACTTGCAAACAGCTTACCTCTTTTCCCTCCCTTTCGTTTTCTTTTTCTGGTTTTTTTTTTGGTTTAGAGTCCGTACTTTGCTTTTAGTTTGTTTTTTTTTTAGTGAGTGGTGACGTTGACCAATCAGGACTGAGCAATCAGGGAATCCCTGTTTACCAAATAACAGAGGATCCGTACTCATTTATATAATATTATCTTTTAAATTTTAAATATGTAAACCAAAAAAAATGCATGTTACAATCAAATATAATAAACATTGGCCTGCACAAATACTGACTTTTTACTGGCATTTCCAAATGCCTTTACTAGCAGTTACACAAGCATTTACCGGATTATTAGAAGGCGTCTCAATGCAGGTAAGATAAATTGTTTTTTGTATTTTTTTATAGGGTTGGAAAATTTCCAAATATAAATAAAAGAAGTGACAGATACCATGTAAGAGAGTACAATCTATATCAGAATAGGTACATGCATCTGTGGAAGTGATACAGTTGATGGACTATTTGATGAGATTATACTTAATGCATTGATATAATATTGTCCCAGTATGATGGGGCTACGCTTGAGAATGTGATACAGTTGACGGACTAAGTGATGAGGTTACCCTTAAGGGTATGATAAGTTGTGTGATAATGTGAAGTGGTTCTACTTGAGAATATGATATGGTTGATAGACTATATGATAAGGTTGTGCTTGAGGATATAATATAGTTAAGTGACGGTGTGATATGGTTCCACTTGAGAATGTGATATAGTTATCGTACTATGTAATGAGGTTGCATTGGAGGATATGATATGGTTGTGTGATAGTATGATATGGTTACATTTGAGAATATGATATAGTTGATATACCATGTGATTAGGTTGCACATATGTATATGATATGATTATGTGACAATGTAAAGTGGTTCCAGATTGAAGAATGCGATACGGTTGATGGACTATTTGCACTTGAAAATATGATATGATTGTGTGAGAGTGTGATAAATGATCTTCACTTGAGAATATGATATGGTTGATGGACTATGTCATGACATTGGATAATCCATGGTTGTGTGACAGTGTGATCATGTTACACTTGAAAACATGATATAATTGATGGACTATGTGATGAGGTTACGCTTGAGGATATGATATTGTAGTGCGACTATGTGATGAAGTTACACTTGAGAATGAAAGAAATTGAAGGACTATATGATGAGGTTACACTTAAGGATATGATATGTGGTTGTGTGAGTATGATGTGTCCACTTGAGAATGTGATACAGTTGATGGACAACGTGATGGAGTTGTACTTAAGGATGTAGTATGGTAGTGTGATAGTGTGATGAGGTATGTATCCACTTGAGAATGTGATACGATTGATGGACAGCGTGATGAGTTTGCACCTGAGGATATGATATGGTTGTATGATAATGTGATGTGGTTACACTTGAGGATATGATATGGTTGATGGACTATGTGATTAGGTTGCACTTGAGCGCATGACATGGTTGAGACGATAGTGTGATGTGATTCCACTTGAGAATATGATACAGTTGATGGACTGTGTGATGAGGTTGCACTTGAGGATATGATATGGTTGTTTAAAAGTTGGTGTGGTGGATCCACTTGAGAATGTGATACAATTGATAGACTATGTGATGAGGTTGCACTTGAGGATATGATATGGTTGTGTGAGTGTGAAGTGATTTCACTTAGAAATGTGATATGGTTGTTTATTTTGGCAAAGATTATAATTTATTTTTCTATTTCCAGTTTTCAATCTTCATTCATTTAAAACCCTCAAAAAAAAAAGCATAAAAAAAAATACAAAAAAGTAAAAAATAATAATAATAATAATCGTAGGTGATAAAGCAAAAGTAATAGTTACCTAGATAAATTCAAGTCACAAAATTTAGTTAAATAAGAGGTCATGTCAGTTGGTAAATAAAATGTCATGTTTGGATGTTGAATAGAGTTATATAGGATACTGTACATCCCAAAACAGCACCAGCCCCGACCTGTCGAATACTAATTAAGGTAAGAAGCATCAAAATCAAACCCAACAATTAAGATGACAAAAATTGCAATTCAACACCTAAGCTTGGAGATGTGATATTCGTTATACAAGTATGTTGTGTTTGTAAATCATCAAAAGTAAGCACCGACTCAATTGAAGAGCCTCAAGAGCCTCCAACAATCTCTAAACTTGTCACTTGCATGACTTCAACTTCCTTGATCGTTATCGCATCTCAAAGGTAAAAATTCAATATGTAAACAGCATTTCATTACATCCATAAGTAGAATTTCAATATGTAATTTCATCATTTTTCAAAATTACTGTACATGAATTCTTGAAGACCCACAAAAAAGAAACATGCCTCACATATCGTATAATGCATTTAAACAACACAAAATGTACATTAATTCAAGTAGGCCTCACAAAAAAATTAAAAAAATAAAAATGGAGTTCACCTTCCTCGCGTATCGTATAATAGACCTATAGCTGCACAAAATGTACATGAACTAGGATAGGCCCCACAAAAAAAAAAGACCCCACCTATCGTATAAGGCATGTATATTATACAAAATATACATTTGTTATAAACCAAAAAAGAATTAAAAAAAATATAGCAATTTTGAATTCTTAAAACATGCCAAAATCTGGGCATCCTTCGACTTGAACAATTATCCTTGGCACAACTGAATTACCCTCCTGCAGCATATAACGAAGGAGTTGTTGCTTGAACTTCTTATTTGCATAAGCCTATCCATAACTGAATTGCCCTCCCGTAGCATATAATTCAAAATGAAGTTCACCCTCATGAAGATCCCATTAATAACAACACACCATTCCTAATTCAAAGCAATGCCTGAAAAAAAAAATGAATGAAAGCAACATATAATTACACATTTAATCCACGTTTTGTATATTTGGGTTATACACTTGGAGATGTATATATTTACATTGTACATAAGAATGCAAAGAGATTTGAAGACAAAGATGATAGGGTTTTAACGATAGTGTGATTAGGTTGCACTTGATCATATGATATGCATTTATGTAAATGTGATGCATTTACATTTAGGAGTGTAATAAAAATAAAGGTGTGTGTGAGTTGGTTACACTTAAGAATGTAATGTGGTTGTAATATATATTTGAGTTAGAATATGTGATGGGATTACCATTGAGAGTGTGATGTGGTTGATTGGGAGTATAACTTGGTTCCACTTTAGGATGCGAAGGGATTTTCAGTTAGAGTGGTCCCATTACAGTTGACAGTATCATATTGGTGATGAAGTGTGTGTTGAGGTTCAACTTAAAGATGTGATATGGATGGTGGAGTGTGATTGGCATACACTAGATGATCTGTTGTGCATTATAAGGAAGTGTGATGTGATTACACATAACGGTGTGATGAGGATGGAGTATGTGATTATACTTAGGGGCTAAGATATTTTAGGAAAAATCTGAAAATGATTTAAGAAAATATTAGATACGATGAACCTTACCATATTCTATTTCGATAAAGGTCGTTGTTCCTCTGTTCCAAATTTTGAATTACTGCCTCTTACCATGAACTGTTGGAATGCACCAGATGTAACAGGATACTACACAGTCAACATTCCATAAATTTCGAGTTAATTTCATTAAGATATAATTCAAATCAAAGTTCAAATTGAATAACAACTACTTTTTTAATTATTAAAATACCTAAGTTTACATATGCATACATTTTCATTTTACAAAACTAAATATATCAGCTTACCTGGAGTAATTGTGTAAAGTTGAAATTATCAAGCATATGAAAATTTGAATCAACTTCATGCTGGATATATGGATGTGGTTGATCCATGGAAGGAAACAGCTGTGGTTGACACCAAGAAGGAGAGAGTTGCGGTTGAATCTGTGCTTCCGGTATATAGTACGTGGTCATGGGGAGAGGCCCGACATTATTGTATCCCTAACATAATGTACAAGTAAATATTAAGTTCATTGGAAAATTTCAATTTCACTATAAAATAAATTTTCATTACTCTAAGGGTAATCAAAATGCTACCTGAGCAAATGGAGATTGAACATTAGAGCGTACTAATGTGGGCTGTTGATTGGGATGGACTGGATTTGGTGTATCTCTCTGCTCTTTCTGTCGACATCTCTTCGATTTTCCTCTCTCCAAGCTATTCTTAATTCTACGTCTACCACGACAATTCTCTTTTCTTTTAATTTCATGAGCTTTTTCTCTTACTTCAATGATTTCAGCGCTTTTTCTTTTGATATAATAACTTTCCATTGCTTTCTCATGAGCTTCTTTTTTAATTTTAATGATTTCACTTCTTTGCTGCACATCACCATCTTCGAATTTTACCCGATAAGCTTGAACGCCTTTTTCATTACTCAGGCTTTCAACATGTGATGAGGGTTCTTTTTCATTTTCTTTTGCTTTCAAAATCTTTTTCAAATCTTGCAACATCCATTCTAAATGCTTGGAAGCACATTCAAATGCTTCTTCACTTTCACAACCCATTGTTGCTAATTTCATAAATTGTAAAGTAAATAAACTATTGCAACGCCGGGATAGTGATTTCTTGCTTTTGTCAATGGAGTCACTTCCACTACTTAATGAGGAGAATGAAATTGAAGCAGCTTCTCGAGTCCACCTTTTCAAGATGTACTTAGCCGGGATATTTGTGAGGGTATGATTCGTAGCTTTTAATGCATGGGAACACAAAATACCCATGAATTCAAACTTTCTACAGCTGCAAGTGATGGACTCGTCCATTGAGTCAACAGTAACAATGTGAAGACTTTGATTTCTTCTATTTAAAACTTGATATTTTCTTACTGTACTAGACTCATCTACTTGTTCCACTATTTGATCAAGGCTATCACCAAATTCTGCTTGAAATAATTTAAAAATAGTTAGTGTATATACACTAGCTGCGTGCTTTAGGATACTAATAGAAAAAGTTACAATTGGTGAACTTTGAGTCATTTTGAAATTGGCTTCTAATTCTGCATTTTGTCTATTATCCACCAAGCGTTTGAAATGCTCAAAAAATCTGATTATATTTTGACCAGGATGCAAGTATTTCTTCAAATCCTTATTTAAACTTTCACAACACTGCGTGCTCTTCATATCTGCACAAAAATTATTCTTTCCATATACTAATGCTCACTTCTCCTTTTCATTGAATAACTGTTGTAACCATATATTATCTGTGAGATTATATTTTATCATCATTCTTTCCCACGCTTCAAGAAATTCATGCTCCTCATCAAAATCATATACACATCTACTAAAATCATTGCCAAATAACTTGAAAGAACAAAATAGATGACTTAGATGTTTGCAAGCATTCTGAAACATATGTCATACACAAATACAGTGAACCGTTCCAGGTAACTCTATCTTGATGGCATTTGACATAGCCTTATCCTGATCTGTGAGAATGGTTTGGGGTTCTTTTCTACACATTGCATCACAGAATGTTCTAAACAACCATCTGAAAGAATCGATTGTTTCATCGTAGAGGAGTGCAGCCCCAAATATAACTGTCTGTCTATGATGATTAACACCAATAAATGGTGCAAATGGCCGTCCATACTCATTTGTTTTATACGTTGTGTCAAAGCAAATCACATCTCCAAAACGTTCATAATCTAAAATCATTCTTCCATCTGCCCAAAAAATGTTGGTGATACAATCTTGAACATCAAATTGAATACAATAAAAGAACATTGGATCTTCAGCTTGCTTTCTTTTAAAAAATATCAAAAGACCTTCATCATCAAATTTCTTCATTGCTTTCACCCTTTTCGTCCGTAAATAATTCTTGTAATCTACCAAATTATATCCAACATTCCGTCAACCACCGGCTTGTTTAGTCATGAAATCATATGTCGCTTTTGGCTTTATACCTGCATTATCACAATTATCGACAACTACTTCTTGAGTAAATTTCCGTTATGATCTCAACAAATGAGCTTCTTCAGGAAATACAAGAATATGATTATGATCAATCTTAATATCAGTAACATGATATTTTCTGTCAACTCCCAATCTAATTTTCATATGTGCCTCACAACCTGTTCTTGTTTCATCCCGATGATGCTTCACATTAACATCACGTTTATCAAATGAACGTTTACCTTCTTTGGAACAAACAAAATCTCTCATTTTCAATACACCTGTCTTTTTGTCTTTTTTAATACTATGCTTTCGAATACTGAAACTGACTTTCCTTCCGAAACTATTGTAGAAATCATATGCATCTTTCTCTGTTTTAAACTCCATACCAATTTCTGGATTCGGTACCTTCTCATCCATGTCTGGATCATCCATACCAACTTTCACTGCTGAGTCGATGTCTATATCACGTCATGAATGAGGCATAGAATCCACCAGGCATGGCGTGCAAAAAAGCCATAAGAGCTCTATTTTCAATTGACCTATAATGTCAAGAGAAATTTAACATGAGGACTATTTTTTTTTTAAAAAAAGTTGTATAATATATATAACCCGTCATCTAACATAAAACACTTCAAATAAATCTAAAAAATCTTTAAATAAATCTACGGGGTCACCATTAAGAGCAATCGACGAAAATTATCCCCAAATCCTATATAATCTGTGGGCCACTAGAGTTTTGAATGGCCTAATGAATGACCTATAATGATCAATCAAAGTGGTCTTGTGAACATTTTAAGAGGAGACATCCTTCCTTTGCGGCATGGTTTAAGTTGCAAATGATTTACAGGTGCCTGTTCTGTTTGGCTTTAAGCAGTAAATGATTTACAGGTAAATGATTGTGTGCGTTTGGATAGCCTGTAAAGCATTTTAAGTCTTGTGAATGGAGAACCATTCGAGCCTGTAAATGAAATCCAAACTTTTTTCCTATAAATACTGCAAATCATTTACAGTCTGTCAAATGATTTACGGGCAAAAAAGGCCATCCAAAAGCAAGAGGATTAGGCAATCAGGGAATCCCTGTTTACCAAATAATAGAGGATCCGGACTCAGCCTAGTTTTTGAGTTATATAATGAGCAGGACGTGGATCACCTGATGCATGGTTTGGATTCTTCACACATTAAAGTAGGCCCCACAAATTGAATTGAAATACGTCTGAGTATGTGATCATTCCCTATACTTATTATCCATACCATGATAAGTGCTTGGCTTTTTTGGTAATTTAACAAAACAATCAGGGCAATTAAGTTGGTTGGAAAAAACAATCTGGTTCCTGTCCGTCACATGGTGGTACAGGTACAGCAATCCAGACCATTCAAATTGTTGCTTCCTTTTTAAATGAACCATCCACATTCTTTCTTTTGCATGGCCCAGATATCCTACACACATGACATGTTGGCAGGGAACACAGGGCTGGATAATGCATGTGATCATTCCTATCAGGTAAAAAATGTACTTGTTCAGCAGCACAAGATCCACATGCTGCAACTGCTGCTTCACAACATCCATGCTTAAGATCTTGGGAAGTGATTCAGCATCCACCACAACAATAATCCAATCCAGATTTATGCCGACTTCCTCTAACTCCGCTACAAACTTCTCTGGCTTCTCAAGCCCGGATGTCTACGAAACACACCCTCCTTTAACTTTTTGTATGAAAATTTAGAAATCCGAAAAGCATCGGACTAAAAATTCAAAAAATTGGACTTTGAATGTATGCAAGTGAGGTAGGCAATGGAACTAACAAAGGAACAATACCTCTACGAGGAGGCAGTCGAAATTGTGCTTGCTATCGACAATCCGCTGCAGAGATTCTCTAAAAGGCCCGCTTACATCGCAACAACCGTAGCCTAATGGAAAATAGAAGGAAACATAAGGGCAATTGGTAGTGAGAAAGGGAGGTCATGGGGAATTTGGAAGAAGGAGAAGGGTATTGTGGGGATTTACTGACCGCGGGTGAGGGAGACTGTGGAGAGATTGAAAGTAGTGTTGAGGTGGGTGGAGTCGAGGAGGAGCGAGTCGACGTCCGAGTTGGCGAACTCGTTGACGAGAAGGGCGAGTCGGAGGTCACGAAACACACCCTCTTTTTCTTTTCCCTCCCTTCCCATTTTCTTTTTCTGGTTTTTTTTTCCTTTGTTTTTTTTTTTATAATGGTTTGGCGTCCGGAGTCCTAGAATATATCATCATCAACTACCTATTCGATGGTGCACAATATTTTAGGTCACCACATAAGCTATAACCTCTTATGCTTTGCCATGTATCATTATGACAATTCTATACTATTGGTTTCTTTGTTCGTTTGACATGTGTCACTAGATGATGACCATCTTGATCCCCACGATTTTCTTTGATTGATGGTATCGGCAGCAAGAATCTTGTCCTAATCTTCCACATGATAATGTTGTCGTGTATAGCTTTCTAACAATTGGATCCGTTGATGTCAACTTACTGAATGGTCTTTTCGAATGATGATCCTATTTTTTTTGCCCATTCAGTTTGAATGTTTTTTCAATCCATTGATAGGATGGTTAAGATCATGAGATCTCCATGATGTCCCACCATAGCTTGTTAGCAATACCACAAGCGTATGAAAATTCAAATTGATGAATGGTCATGTCAACTTCAAAAAAAAAAAATAAAAATAAAAATAAAAAATAATAATAATAATAAAATAAATAAATAAATTGGTGACATGGCTAATGTTGGGAGCGGATTGGGTGAGACTCAGAATCATCCAAGACAATGCAATCCTTAAGTGAGGCCCACATTGATGTATTTATTCTATATCCATGCTGTCTATATATTTTTTTCAGATCAATTTAAAGCATTATTGGAAAAATAAAATAGATCCAATTATCAAGTGTACGTTACCACACGAAACAGTGGTGATTGACCATTAACAGGCCACAAAAGTTTATATTTGTTTATTTCCCTTCATCCAAGCTTTTGTGACCTTATCAACATTTTTGATGGCAAACAAACACTACGGAGACATTAAGGTGCACCCTAAGTAGTTTCTAACGGTAGGGTGTTCCATCACCACTTTTCCTACGGTATGGTTCACCCCATAATATGATGGACGGCGTGGATATATAACACGTCAATCAAGGTGGGCCCCACGGTTAGGGCCTCACCCACTAAAATGTTACCTGGGCTTCACCTAATCCGCTCCCACTAATCTCAATCTCATGCGAACTTAGCCCAGTTCACGTTCGAAGCTCCTTTGGAATCACCTCATGGCGTGAATAAGCGGAGGTGGGTTGATGTGACATAGTTTCGTGGGCCCCACCATGATGTACCTAAGTAAGGCCGTATGTAATACAGTACTACTGTTGCAGTTTCAATTTTTTGATATGCATGTAATGTACTCACGTGATTACATACATACAGATATAACTTGCCTAATATGTGTTATATCCACACTGTCCATTTATTTTGCAATATCATTTTAGGGCATGACCCCAGATATTAGCTTCATATCGAACAACCTTCATTATTTTTATGGCCCAAAGGCTGAAGCAATGGGTGTTCTCACCACATGATTTCCCCCATCTTCATACCAATTAAGATACCCATAATTACCTATATAATCACTCTTTATTACAACTTCTGCCATGTCGATCTGGACACTCATAGTAAATCCTTGCTTGCTGTATTTACTGTCGAATTTCAATTCCGGTGGGTCCACCACAACTCTCATCCCGGTTGGCGCTTTCACGACCGCACGATAGATGGACGGAGAATCTGCGACGTTGGTCAGGACCCGTGTGAACACCACACTGGATGAGTTGGTGTTGTTCAGGATCACCATGAATGATGGGTAATTGAGATCGAGGGTGGCCTTAGTGCAAGTGTAATTCAATCCACGGGTGATGATCTTGATTCGGTGGGTCGTGTAGTTTAGCCCGCAGAGGAAATTAATATAATCTTGACGGTCGAGATCATACACTAGACCGGGGTCCATTGCTTTGTTCGGATCGATGTGTCCTGCGCCATAATCCAGAGGCGTGGCGGCTGTTCCGGTGGTCAGATCTAGGATCGGGCCGTGGATGTTATCGGTTACGTATGCAGTGGTCATGAGTGCGGACCGGATGGCAGCTGGGCTCCAATTGGGGTGAGCCGCACGTAGCAATGCAGCCACACCAACAACCAGGGGCGATGATATGGATGTCCCAGAAGCCAGCACATATTCTGAGACCAAGTAATCATTGCGGATTGGTTGAACATCAACGGTTAGGAGCCCACGTGGCTAAGATATTGACTCCTGGGGCCACTATTCCAGCTTTGGGATCCACGGGATCGCCCGATTTAGCCCACGAGAAGAGAAGCTAGCCACCTGATGCGCTTGGATCCTAACACTGTAATCTGGAACTTGATATCCATTGTTGGTGGCTGGGCTGCCTTCGTGATATACCTCTTCATGATCTCTCCATCCTTGAAGCTGATCATAACGAACGACATGAAGAACTCAATCGGATACATGAACAGGGACAAATCGGTGGCAAAGATCGCCCCTTCAGCGTCGGTCCTATTCAATTCGGATATCTGAGAAGACAAGTTCCGAGGGACACAAAAGACAATCTTGCCTTCTATGTATTCGGGGTTAAGGGTGTATAAATTGTTAGGTTTTTTAAAAATAAGAAGAAAAGAAATTTTAACTTATTAAAGATAGTGACATAATAACATGAGCTGGGCATATGTCTCTGGGTACGTGGCAAGGTGACCTGGCATTCTCTCCAGCTGATTGAGCTGGGCCTGCGACATCACGGCACTGAAGCCGTTCATCACGTGGTTGTACGTGTACAAGTGTACAGCAGCAATGCCATCGGGCGCCGAGAGGGACGAGATTGTAGACGTGTACCAACTATCATGGGTGGCGAAGGGAGCTGGAATGGCTGATTTGTCCATGTGGATGATGTAGGGCCGACGTTCATCGGCCGACGATGATGTGGTCACATAAATGAGAAGGAAGATTAAGGAGAGGAGCATGGAAGGGGTGATGATGTGGCGTGCCATGGCTAGTGACATGGACCATGTGTTTGGGGGAGTGGCTAGGATTAATTTAGGACGTATATATAGAAATCAGACGTACGTGCTGAACTAATGAGTTAAAATGCAAGCGATAATATCGATTGAGAAGAATTTGAAACAAGAGAAATCTGTTTGCATAGCATACACCGATTTCGCCTCCGACAAATGGGTCCCGTGGTTAGCTTATCTAGACCGTTGGTCTGTTGTGTCCTAAGATACACGGCTTCAAAGAGAAGAAATGGTCCATCCAATGTGTTGTGGACCCCACTCGCCAGACTTGAAAACCTCAATCGCTTGAGCGGTAAAGTTTTCGCTTGGCATATATATATATATATATATATATATATATATATGAGAGAGAGAGAGAGAGAGAGAGAGAGAGAGAGAGAGAGAGAGAGAGAGAGAGAGAGAGAGTCATGCTCACCTGCACACCTATGCACGTTCATACCTTTACACACTTGTCATGGGCGACTAATTTGAATAGTCCATGTGATGGAGAATCCCATCGGAATCCCATAAAACCCCATGTGACAAACACCATGATCTAATATTCTGGTGGGCCATAGCAAAGAGAAATGCAAATCAAGGGAGGAAACTGCTTTCATTTTTCATGGCCCATCAAAGTTTTAGATCAAAGTAAAACCTGGTCCTAGGTGGTTTCACGAGGTGCTGCTTCACATGAACATTCCGATTTTGGATCCACATCACGTATGATGGGTTCTCAAAAAGTTCGTACGTGCATGTAGTACGTACGAACTAGTTCGCAGGTGAGCGTTTCGTGTGTGTGTGTGTGGAAAAGGTACTATGCCCTCGACCTCATGAGTTCGTCCCATGAGGTCGAGCCGTGTGGGCCCCACCGTGATGTGTTTCGAACATCTACCCCATCACCATATGCACCATTCCATCGTGGACCTAGATCTCAAAAATCAAGTCAATCCATGACTTGTGTGGGCCACACCACATACGAAGTAGAGAGGGGCCGTGCACCATTAAAACATTCATAACCATTTTTGGGCCCACCGAGATGTGGTTTGCAAATCCAGCCCATCCATTATGTGTGTCCCACTTGGATGAGGGTTCAGACGAAGTTTCAGCAGCATTTCAGGTGGGCCCCACCAAGTGCTTTTATTTGTTTTAACGGTGTCTTCACATGATTTTAGATGGTATGGCCCACCCGAGTTCCGTATACGGCTGATTTTGGGATATCCCATAATTTAAAGGGGACCCATCAAATGCACGGTGTTGATGGTCGACACGCATCACGGTGGGGCCCACACGGCTTGACCTCACGGGAGTTTATATGAGGTCGAGCGCATAGTACCTTTTCCTCTATATATATATATATATATATATATATATATATATATATATATATAATCCTCTAAAATGATCTCTAAAAATGCATGAACGGTGTTGATACAATAAATATATCATTGTGTGGCCATGTAACTTTGATCTCCTTTGAACCGTTCGTACATCTCGGCTCGAGGAGCGTCAGAGCTCGTCTTCCCGACACCAGCCAGGTCAGCTATTGCACCATCCATTAAGTCCACTAAAGCTCTTGATTGAAAAAATGGATTGATCCAAACCGTCCTATCAGTGGCTTGCGTAGATTAATTGACAAGATTGTTCATTAAAGATAGGTCGAAGTCACAAATACGTAGGAACGTTTGATTGGTGTTGTTTTTTTAACATTAATAAAAGAAAAGTACACTACAAATATCTAATGGACGGTCCAGATCGGCCGATACTACGGACAAATTATGGATGAAATCCTACTCTTGTATAGAGGATATCTTTTGCTTGATATCCTTTGGTGGCATGTCACTTGCCAAAAGAATA
Source organism: Magnolia sinica (assembly GCF_029962835.1). NCBI lineage: Eukaryota > Viridiplantae > Streptophyta > Magnoliopsida > Magnoliales > Magnoliaceae > Magnolia > Magnolia sinica. The sequence goes on along the minus strand of NC_080574.1, from coordinate 123,168,437 downwards.
ATGGCACAGGGCCATGCGTACGTCTACAAATAAGACACTGTGACGAGTGACACATATCCCTAGCATGAGTGACATGTGTGGTCGAAAGCAATGTGCTTGACAAGTTTATAAAGACCTGTCAAGATAAGGATCCTATCGTAATGTGGTTATACTCGGCAATGTCGCCTCCCATAATCCCACTAAAATTAAAGATCTTCTTAGAGATGTTCGTTCTTTCACAGCGATTTCGAATGTTTGAAAAGCCGATTCTTCACAAAAGAAGGGAATCGAAGAAAGTCATGAGGAATTTGAGTTCGGCGAGATTGATCCTGTAACATCCATGAATTTCTGTGGTCACTCTGGGAAGAAGATCTGAAAATGGTTTTGTATCGTAACCTTCAAGATCTTTATGGCCAAGTTGGGAAGATCGGAAAATGGTTTTATCCATAATCCTCATGGATCCTAGACTGTCTAGGAAATCCAGAAGGGTTTTATCGGCTCCCAAAGCTATATAAGGAGCATGCGATGAGGAGCTCTAGGCTATGCCAAATACAATAAACCTACATAGCACAATGTTGCTTATCCTAGTTTCTAATTCCTCCACTTTTATCCAACCACACTGCATAATGTCTGGAGTTTAAGTTAGCTTGTAATGCCCCGGATTTTTACTAGTTGGGAATTAGACGTCTTTGGGCATTACTTTTGATTTCTCGATTTGAGTGCATGTTTGTGCATTCATTCACATGTGTTTAGGACCAAAATGAGTGATGTAGGGTCCACCAAAACCGCCCAAAAGAGTAGAAGTTCAAATTTTATAGAGCGTGGACCAACCTCGTTGGTGCCATCACCGCAGAGTGATGCTACCATCAAAATTGGACAGAGTCGGCAATGCCACTGTCACCCCATATTTAGTACTACAAGAATATTTAGCAATTGTCGGTTTCATACAATTTAAAAATTCATATATTTTGTTTTACAACTCCAATTGAGGTAATTCAAAAGCTAGATTGATTGATGAGTATAGTTTTAGATAAAAATAAATAATAAAAAATAAAATCAAAATTCAAAAGAGTTTTGAAAATTATCGGCGTCGTCGGTTTTAGACAACTGGTACTTGCGGAATTTTTAGAATTTTTTATAACTCAAAATAGAATGAAATTTGGTGACTTGATGATGAACTACCATAAAAATTATAAAAATAAAACTAAAAATACGAAAAAAATTATAAGAAATAGACCTATTAAAATTGAAATTTTCTCATCTTAGATATCTAGATTATCTTTAAGATCACTTACTTTTACAGAAATTTTCAAAAAAAAAAATTATAACTAAAAAATTTAATAATTTTGCTCAAATCTGAAGAATTTCCAAGGGAAACCTACCCCCAATAAAAAATCTACATTGTCCTCAATGTATAAACATCTGCAATAAGAGCAAACTTGATAGTAAAGAAAATAAAGGGAAGTAGATGACAGTACTTGTGAAGTGAATACGATCTTCCAATAAAATGTGTTTCTAGCAGAGAAACTAAACTATGGAAAGCAAACTAATCCTAAGAATGCAATAAAATCCTAATCCCAAACTAGAAAAGCAAGAGAAAACTACTCAATTATTTAATAAGGTTCTTCCTCCGGCCAATATCTTGATAAATTTTTCAGTAGATTTCTCAACAAGATCATCCAACAGCCCTTTTTGCAATAAACTTGGATGCCCTGGAGAATGAATGTCTAAAGAAATTTATAAACCTTAGTAAAAAAAAAAATCTTTTAATCCTCTGAGGTATCCAAAATGGATATATATTCACCTGTGACAGAAAATTTTTCAATATTAGTACACCACGGTGAATTAGAGACTACAAGTACGTGAAATTCAGAAAAATTCTCATTATGTAGTGTAGTCTCAACACATTCCGAAGTTTTAAATTTCAGTTCAATTTTTAGTTCTTCCTCCTTTAATGGTAAACATTTTGGATGTGTGGAAATACGGGCTTTAGAATAGTGATTCACTTGGTTAATATCAACTACCAAGGTGTTGTCTCACAAGGCATTCACTATGTCGCCCGATTCAACGGTGGATTGCGTATGACGATCCGGGATCGGGTCCGGATGTAGTCCGTTTCGATGATGAATTATGTTATTAAGTTGGCTACTCGGGCGGAAGCACAGCCTGAACGTCTTAACACACGAACCTATCCTACCACAAGGATTGCTGCGGCAGGTCTGCCCCAGGGAGCTCCACAGCCCAAGGGGAAGGAGCTCGTAGAAGCACGCACTCAACCTCCTACGTCTGAGAACCGAGATCAGGGAAGGGGGAAAGCTAGACCCAAAAGGGGCGTATCGATTGCTGCTAGTATAAGTAGAATTCCTAACCCCTATGCTCGACCAAGGCCCGACAACTGCTATCGTTGTGGCCAACTGGGCCACCTATCAAATACTTGTCCTCAGCGAAAAGTGGCGAACCTCACCATCAATGATGGTAGTGCTAATAACGCCTATGAAGATCCAAATGTTGAAGAATAAGAGCACACCACCGAGGATAAGGCAGTTGAGTCAGGTTGGGTTAAGCGAGATCGCGGTGAGTTGCTCATCGTGAGGCTGCTATCATATGTACTAAGAAAAGAAGTGCATTCATAGTAGCATAACATCTTTCGAACTAGGTGTACGATGAATCAAAAGGTTTGTGACATGATCATTAATAGTGGGAGTAGCGAGAACATCATCTCTAAGGTCATGGTGGAAAAATTGTAATTGAAAATGGAGCGTCATCCCTCTCTATATACAATCGGTTGGATTAAGAAGGTCAGTGAAACAAAGGTAACTGAACGGTGCACCATATCCTTTTCAATTGGCAAACATTATAAGGATGAAGTAGTATGCAATGTAGTTGACATGGAAGCATGTCACATACTACTCAGTCAGCCCTGGCAATTTGACCGTGACGCCACTCATAAAGGACGAGATAACATATATATCTTCATCAAGGATGGCCGGAAGACCATATTGGCCCCTATGGATCCAGAGGGACCACCTGAAACTTCTAAAGTGGAGGGTCGTTTTCTGTTAACCATACGGGACTTCGTGGAAGAATCCAAAGAAACAGGACAAAATTATACATTAATTGTAAAAGGGGAAGAACTCAAGCCTACCATCATCCCTGAAAAACTAAGGCCCCTGCTACATGAATTCAAAGAAATCTGGCCCGATGATTTTCCTGATGGGTTACCCCCCATGCGGGATATCCAACATCATATCAACTTTGTCCCTGGGTCCAGTTTACATAATCGTCCTCATTATCGAATGAGTCCAAATGAGTGCGAGATTCTGCAGGGACAAGTGGAGAAGCTGATCCGTAAGGGTCTTATTCGAGAAAGCATGAGTCCATGTGTCGTGCCAGCTCTATTAACTCTTAAAAAATATGGGAGTTGGCGCATGTGTATCGACAGACAGACCATCAACAAAATCACCATAAAATACAGGTTTCCTATACCTCGGTTGGATGATATTCTGGACATGTTAGAGGGTATAAAAATATTCTCTAAATTGGACCTAAGGAGCGACTACCATCAGATTCGAATACGGCCGAGTGATGAGTGGAAAATAGCCTTTAAGTCGAAGCAAGGATTGTACGAATGGATGGTCATGCCCTTCGGTCTTTCGAATGCGCCTAGCACATTCATGAGATTGATGAGCCAAGTTCTGAAACCTTTCATTGGGCGGTTCGTTGTAGTTTATTTCGATGATATTTTGATATACAGTTAAGATAACACCACCTATATGGAACACCTCAAGAAGGTCCTTCAAGTGCTCACTGAAAAAAAATTGTATCTCAATCTAAAAAAGTGTAGCTTCATGATCATTAACCTATTGTTTCTGGACTTTTTCGTAACATCTATAGGCATTTGGGTGGATGAGGAGAAGGTGAAGGCAATTAGAGAATGGTCGGTTCCCACAAATATTCATGAAGTGCGAAGCTTTCATGGACTAACGACATTCTATTGTCGGTTTATGAAAATTTTCAGTACCATTATGTCACCAATCACAGATTGCATGAAGAAATGGCAGTTCAGTGGACTGACGAAGCCGACAGGAGCTTTTTCAAAATCAAGCGCAGATTATCCACGACCCTAGTTCTTGTATTTTCCAACTTTGACAAACTTTTTGAAGTCAAATGTGATTCCTCATGTGTCGGAATTGGGTGAGTTTTGTCTCAAGAATATAAGCCGGTGGCCTTCTACAGTGAGAAACTTAGCGATGCACGCAAGAAGTGGTTTACATATGAGATCGAATGTATGTAGTGGTCTAGGCACTGCGACACTGGTGACATTAGTTAATTTAAAGGGAATTCATACTTTACACAGACCATCAAGCTCTTAAATTCATTAATAGCCAAGCTAACGTTAACCGTGTGCATATTAGGTAGATTTCTTTTTTGTAGGAATTTACATTCGTGTTGAAACATAAGTCTGAGCAACAGAACAAAGTAGCCAATGCACTAAGTTGTCGTGAGTCACTATGAGCAATGAGGTTGTCGGGTTCGAGCGCCTCAAAGACATATATGCCGATGACGACGACTTCAAAGACGCATGGGTTAGATGCCAAGAAGGTCACCCGGTGACTTACATATGCAAGACGGGTTCCTTTTCAAGAAAAATTGACTGTGCACCAAACAGTTCGCTAAAGGAACAAATAATCCAAAAGCTAGATGGAGGTGGCCTCGGTGGGCACCTTGGGCGAGACAAGACGTGAACTCTTGTGGAAGAACGGTATTCGCCACAATTGGTACGTGATGTAGGAAATAAGTCTAACGTTGTTATATTTGTCGACCTCCAAGGGACAATCTCATAATACGGGCCTCTACACCCCTTTACCCGTGCCTTGACGTCCCTTGGGAGGATTTATCTATGGACTTCATGCTTGGTCTCTCACGAACATAACGCGACATGGATTCGGTGTTCGTGGTTGTAGATCGGTTCTCCCAGATGGTGCACTTTATTTCATGCAAGAAGACTCTCAATACAACACACGTGGCAAATCTATTCTTAAGAGAAATTATGCGGCTACACGGGGTTCCCAAGATTATTACTTCTGACCGTGACATGAAGTTCATAAGTCACTTTTGGCGAACTTTGTGGACTCGATTCGATACACGACTTCAGTTCAGCAGTGCCTACCACCCACAGACTAACGGGCAAACCGAGGTTGTGAATCGCACGTTGGGAAACCTCCTTCGATGTATTTCAGGAGAAAAATTGAAGCAGTGGGATTTGACCCTTTCTCAAACGGAGTTTGCATTCAATAATATGGTGAACCGCTCGACAGGAAAATTCCTGTTTCAGGTTATTTACGGACGAGTACCTCGCCACACACTAGACTTGGTCCCTCTGTCCAAGTTCCCAGGCATGACAATTACAGTAAAACATATGGCAGACAGGATCATGAGCATTCATGCGGAGGTGCAGACCAAGCTATATGCCTCAAACGAAAAGTAAAAGGAGCAAGTGGACAAGCATCCACAACGAAAAGTGTTCGAGGTAGGCAACCAAGTAATGGTCCATCTGCGCAAAGAAAGATTTCTAACTGGAATGTACAACAAGTTAAAAAATAAGAAGATTGGACAGGTACCAATTATCTGAAAGATCAATGATAATGCTTATATTATTGATCTTTTAGATGACATGTAGGTGACATGACGATTTCACAGACTTTCAACGTCGCGAACTTGACCGAAGTATCATGAACCAAAGCAAGACGAGAACTCGAGGACAAGTTCTTTTAAAGTGGAGGAGACTGATGTAGAGCGGGTCACGGATAGTTACATGGCTAAGATGGATTGGAAAAGGCTTGGTCGACGACATAAGTAATCCAGACCATCGGACCTTAAATCGGGCATATCTCGCAATTCAGAATGAGTTATTTGACGTAAAATGTATGATTTTGGGGTAGAACAAGCTACTTTAGCCAACCAACCCCGATATGCCAGTTACCCAAGCCAGATTTGGAAATACCGCCAGATCGACGGTCGTTTCCCTATTTTAATTTCGTTTTTACTATAAATAGTAAGTTTTAGTTTGATTATAACTCTTCATCCATTGGGCTTTAGGAGTTGCGTCCAACGTGAAAAGAGCTTAGAAAAATTAGGAGAACGGTTTGGTGAACCCAAATAAGAAACTTACTAATTTTGGCCAAAAACCTTGCGCACTAGTAGACATCACGACCGTCTATAAATAGTAAGTTTACTATTTATAGTAAGTCGCGAATTCTAGGAGTTTTAGTTGTAGTTTGATTCTGATTTCTTTCCCATTGCTTGGTACCCCTATTTAAAGGGTTGTGAACTCGTTTTTATTCATTCATTAATCAATTTCGAATTTATTAGAATTTATTTCTATTTTCTGCTTTCTTTCCTCGTGGATTCGAGAAGTCTCTGTGAGGAGTCTAGAGAAGTTCCGTGGATTCGGAATAGTTATCCTCTTGAGGAAGACGGTGCTCGACCTCACTTCCTGCATCAAACTCCTTTAGGACCCATCCGACGAATGATTCGGATTCTCCAACAGTACAGTCACACTTGTACAGCAACCAGTCGCAATATACGCAACAAATGGCATGAAGAAGCTACGGGGACTCAAGTTCTGGGCCAAATCAGTGGCAAAGATTGCCCCTTCAGCGCCTGTCCTATTCAATTCGGATATATAGACCGTTGGTCTGTTTTGTCATAGGCGGCTACAAAGAGAGATACCAGATTGACCCACGTTCGGCTGAAAGAAATGGTCCCAAGATCGGTCCTTGTGATCTTCCAACGAGGGATCTCTATTCATCATGGTAGGGCGCAGCCTATGAATGAAAGGTGGCATATACAAAACACTGTGGGGCTACACACAATCTGGAAGGTTCAAAAGATGGGATCTCCATCACAACTACTGTTCCGTGGTGTGACCCACCTGTATTGATGTGTGCCTCACAAGCGTAGTTGTAGAATACGCTTTTCTCACAATAGATACTGGAGGAACCGGACTCCAATTAGCTCTGTAATTAGTTGTCATTGGTTTTATTAGTTTTAAGCTGTCCTCTCATAGATAATCACGTCCGTACATGTTTGTAGTCGAAGGTTCCTAAGAAAGGGTGGGTCGGAGCAAATCAAAAGGCTGGCATTTTAAAACTGGCGGGTTGATGAAGCACTCATTGACGAGACCTACAGTGAGGTGGAATGAGCTCATCCAAAGCCCAGTGGGCTTTACCAGACAAAGCCTAGCATCAGCTGATTTGGCATAGTGGGCCAGGAATGGGCTCAAAATTCAAGGCCTAGTAGGCGAAGAAGCCTGGTTAGGGCGTGTTATGTGACAACTTTTCTACCTGACCATATAAAGTTTAATGACCCTGTTTTGTTTTGTTTTGTTTTTTTGACCCACTTAAGACCATGACTAATTAAATTAGTAAATTTATTTTTCATTCATTAAATCAAGAACTTATCCTAGTCAGTAGAAGTACTCTTGGTAGAGGGATAGCTTAGTAGATCAATTTCCCATACCATAAAAAAATAGATGTGATCTGTCACAAATAAATGACGGATCTTACCCATCGCTAAACTATGGAAAAACTCACCCCGATCATTCATCATTATAAAATTTGGAAACGGATATGGTCCCTTACTATTAGGAGAAGTGACAGACTTTACCTTTGTTGTTGATTTTCAACTTGTTTAGAAATTAGCAATGTATTTGGTCCATCGTTAAAATTTTTTTGTTTTTTGAATCTGTCGTACCTCGCAGTTATCCCAAAATAAAAGTTGGGTCTAATCGAAATCTTGGAATACCTCAACTAGGACTCTATTCAATTTAGTTGAAACTGGGTCAAATCGTGTCTTGAAGCAAGTCGAATGGTACTCGAGTGCTGTTGCAATGTGTGCTGAACCCATGCAACTTCAAGTCAAGAGGTCAAATCATGTGTCTTTGCAACGCATTTGTTCTTTAGTGACCTTAGAAGCGAATCCACACCTGAGGTGAGGATTCACTCTTCGAGCTTTTCTTCATTCAATGGTTAGATTAGTTTGCTTTCATGTATCTCCATGCTTGACTTATCATTTATGTTTAGTGTTGTATATTTTTTTTTTTTTTAAAAAAAGGGTCAATAGCTACGGTTAAAAGCCGTAGCTTGCTATTGCCCGTAGCACGACTGTAATCGCAGGTGCAGTAACGATGGTCTAAAATCTATGGCTGCAAATTCCATCCGTAGCTAGATGCTCTGTAGCCAATATTCATACGTCTACGGATATTATTTGTAGCTAAAAGTCGAACAAAATCCGTAGCAATATTTCCTTTCTTTACTATAGCTACGGTTTATAACTATTGCTACGGTTAATATCCGTAGCTGTTGCTTTATAAGAAAAGGAAAGTGCCAATAATGTTGTCTCTTACCATTGCTAGTACATGCCCTGCCTGATCACTCATCTAAGCTAATACAGATAAAGACTTCATGGCTTACAAACCCATATACCCAACTAAACTAATACAAAAAAAGAATAATAGAATATAAACATAGGGAGTGATTCACACCCATCTTCCACATCACTTCACCTTGTAAAACTGTTAGAAATAAAATTAATGTGTCCAGCCAAACACCACCATCCAAACATCACCATCCAGCGGTCCATATTCAACATGGAAAAGCTCATCAATTGAAGTGGGGATTGCTCAATGGCTCCTAGCATGCAACCTTGCTTTCCAAGCCAAGAGTGTCACATGAGATTTGGACATCTATTAGAGAGTTAAAATGAAAAAAAAAAAGAAAAAAAGATAAAAGAAAATCAATGGTTCCAATTTAACAAACAAATACCCATTAATAAGAAATCATGATGTCAAACTAATCTGATTAGTGATGTACCATATCTGAAGTTGGGTCCACCAATTGGGTGGTTCAGATTAAGACTTTCATCTACAAACAAATAAAAAAAAGAACGAACTGTAAGCTCAAAATTGTTAGAGTAAGAACATATAAGTAGAGCTCCAAAATTTACCTCTCCATGGGCCAGATAAATTTATTCCAATAAATCTTTCTTCATCTCTATAATTTTTTTATAATGATCCAATAGTGCAACTAGTTGTATAAGATCAATGAAATTACAAATTACACAAACATTAGTTATTACTTGGCTACTGTAAATGGTATGACTATGAAAATCAGACACACTATGCACCAAACCAAAAGTCTGCTTGCAAATAGAAAATTTGAAGACAAGCTTGATAACATAAGAATTCCATCTGTCACAAATGACCAAAGATGGTGCAATAGAGAAAAACCCTGTTAACATCAGAAGCCACGCACTGGAATTTCCAGGGCAGTGGAAGTTGAGGATGGATTTCTTGTGATACCTACATGACTAGCAAGCATGTACCACAGCTAACAGTATGTGGCATCAACTGTTTCCAAATCACAACCTAGGAATGTATTGAAGTAAGACAATGAAGCATAGGGTATAACGCACCACAAGATAAATGGCTTAAAGAACCAATTGATTGCTAAAAGAAAGTATAGCCGGCCTGATGATTGGACCAGCCTATTCTCAGGCCAAGGCATCTACATGGTGGGACCCACCTCATGGACAACTTCATTCTCATATACATCTGTGGGATTAGTGTAGCTACCATCAAATTTAATAACGAGGAGTTATATGATGCTCAGTTTGAACTAGGAGGTCCTCCCTAGACGCCATTATCAATCTAAATCGATAGCGTGGTCTTCCTTTTTCTAGCGTATGTGCGTAGGGGGCGGCGTGTGTGCGCGTGTGTGCGTGATGTCCCCATCAAATAGATGTGTTAAGATTTCATTAAGATTTTTTTCTTTTTTTAACTGCCCCTAGGAACCATCTAGATAGGGGCATTTTTTGCCATTCCACATGAGGAGAAAGCATATAAAAGGCAGCAGTGTAAAACATTTTTATTCATTCCCAGTACAACAATACAAAGAAGTTTTCTTTATCTTTTTCATTTTCCTGTTTCATGGTGGCTACAGCCACACGTTAGAAGAGTGGGTTTTTAAAACCCAACAAAGTGGTATCAAAGCTACTAATCCTTGGGCCTCATCAGCAAGAAGCAAGTCCTGCACTACCTCTTTTGGGTCTGAAATAGCCAACAAAAAAAATCAACCGTGAGGAGGCTGAATTGCATTTCTTCTTCATCATTTTTTTCTGCTGTCCTTAGTTTCCCTTTCTTCCATCCTTCATGCTTCCCTACTCCAATTGTCCTTTACCATATTTTTTTTTCTTTGATAGCAAGAACGTCCAGTTTTTTTTTTTTTTTTTGCCTTGATAGCAAGAACATCGTCAAACTGTCCAGATTTTTTGATTTGTAAAATCTGTTAGTTTTCTCTTTTTTCATCTCAAGTGGTGGACGGTCTTTGAACTCTAGCAGCATATATATTGAAATATTTTAATGGCAAGTATAATACAACCTTAAATACCTAAGTTGTCTAAGGACAACTACGAAAACTGGTGCATACAAATGAAAGCATTGTTTGGATCTCAAGATCTCTAGGAGATCATCACCGACGGGTACGAAGAGCTCACAACGGAGCAAGAAGCCGCCTACACTGCCGAACAAAAGGTCAATCTCAATGATCAAAGAAAGAAAGATAAGAAAGCTCTTTTTCTCATCTATCAAGGGTTAGATGATTCCACTTTTGAACGGATCAATGAAGCAACATCATGTAAGCAAGCATGGGAGACTCTTAACATCATCTTTAAGGGTGTTGATCGTGTCAAAAGGGTTCGGCTCCAAACCCTTAGAGTAGAGTTCGAAGCGACTCACATGAAGGAATGTGAGAATATTGCTGATTATTTTTCGCAATTGCTTGTAACTGTCAATAATCTAAAAAGAAATGGTGAGAAGATTGAAGATGTCTGAGTTATTAAAAAGATACTCTAATCCCTCACAACCAAGTGTAAGCATGTGGTTGTGGCAATCGAATAATCAAAAGATATTGAAAAACTCTCCATTGAAGAACTGATGGAGTCGTTGTAAGTTCATAAGTAACGAATGCAGAAGAATGTTAGTTCCATGCCGATGAAACAAGCTTTAGAGTTAAGATTGACTCTGAATGATAATAATAGTGGACGTAAAAGTTCATAACATGGTAGACGCATTGCTAGAAATCGCGTAAGAGGCAGAGGGCACGGATACCAATAAAGTCATGGCCAAAACTAGCAAAAAAATACCAATTTTCGTGAAAGAGAAAATGAGAGAGGCAGATCAATGCGTAGATAGAGAAGTACAAAGAACATTCAGTGCTATAATTGCAACAAGCTTGGCCACTATGCATCTGATTGTTGGAGCAAGCCGGTGAATCAAGACGAGCGATCCAACTATGTCGAAGGATCAGGCAATGAATAAGAAAGTTTCACACTTCTCCTTATACAAGAGAAAGGCAGTAATCAGCAGGATGTATGGTATCTCGACACGAGTGCAAGCAATCACATGTGCGGCGACAAGAAACTCTTTGTGGAACTCACAGAAGGAGTTCATGGCGATATAACTTTTGAAGACTCACCAAAAACGTCGGTGAAAGATAAAGGCAAAATCAAAATCTTTCAGAAGAATGGTATTCCAAACTATATCTCCAATATATACTACGTGCCCAACATGAAAAGTAATATACTGATTCTCGGACAACTCCTCAAAAAAGGGTATGTCATACACATGGAGAACTCTTTTCTTTCCATAAGAGATATGCATGGACGTTTGATTGTGAAAGTCCAAATGGCGAATAATCGTATGTTTCCTTTCCATATAAATACAATGCTTGATAAGTGTTTTTATAGAAAAGCAAAGAATGATTCCTGGATGTGTCATCTTCGCTTTGGCCATCTAAATTTCAGTGGCCTGAAACTTTTGTCATCATCAAGCATGGTGCATAGCTTGCCTTCTATTGAAGCTCCAAAATATGTGTGTAAGGCATAACACTTGGGAAACAAAAAAGGAACTCATTTCTGAGTGGAGTATCCTGAAGAGCAAGAGAATCGTTGCAGTTGGTTCACACTGACATCTGTGGACCGTTGGAGCTAATATCTCTTGGAGGTAATAAATATTTTATTACCTTCATTGACGATTTCAGTAGAAATTGTGAGTGTATGTAATAAAAGAGAAATCTGTTGCTTTTACTATTTTTAAAATTTTTAAGTCCCTTGTTGAAAAAGAAAGTGGTCCTAAAATCAAAACCCTTAGATCTGACAGAGGTGAGGAATACACCTCAAATATTTTTTGAGAATATTTCAGGGAACATGGCATTAAGCAACAACACATTGCGGCGTACACGCCACAACAAAATAGAATTGCGGAACGGAAGAACCACACCATCCTCGACATGATGAGGACCATGTTGAAGGAGAAAAGTTTGTCAAAGAATTTTTGGGCAGAGGCAGTTGTATGTACTGCCTATCTACTCAATAGGTGTCCGACCAAGAATGTCAGATTTAAGACACCGCAGGAAGCATGGAGTGGATACAAGCCGAGCGTGGCACACCTTAAGATCATTGGGTGTATCGCATACGCTCAAGTTCCAGAAGCGAGAAGGAAAAAACTTGATGATTATGACGAGAAGTGCATCTTCATCGGTTACAGTGAAGAATCGAATGCGTACAAGCTCTATAACCCACTAACCAATATGGTATTGGTAAGTGGAGATGTAGTGTTCTGTGAGGAAGAATCCTGGAAGTAGAACTGGGAAGATTCAGCCAAAGAAAATAGGTCGAGGTTGAAGAATATGAAGAAGAGAGGTATATGAATCAGGAGCAGACAGCCACATCACCCCCTTCTGATCGCAGAAGTCCAAGAGTACATTCCATTTCCACTGAAAGTACTTCATCAAATCAGAATTCAGCCAGCACATCTTCATCTAATTCTCCTTCACCCTTGGCTCCCATCAAAATGAGAAGCCTCAACAAGATCTACGCAGAAACTGAAGAAGTGAATTTTCTCTGCCTGTATGCAGACCATGTGCATCTCACATTCGAGGAGACTGTGAATGAAGAATGTTGGAGAAAGGTTATAGAAGAAGAGATCCATGCTATCGAGAAGAATCGAACATGGGAGCTGATCTTTCTCTCCAAAGGCTAGAGGGTACCATTAGTCTTAAATGGGTGTATAAAATCAAGCGGAATGCCAATGGTAAAATCAAATGATATAAGGCAAAGCTCGTAGTAAAGCGCTACAAACAAAAATATAGGGTAGACTATGAAGAAGTGTTCGCACTAGTTACTCGCTTTGATACTGTGAGAATGATTATTTCCCTTACAGCTCAACACAGTTGGATGATTTACCAACTGAATGTGAAATTTGCATTCTTAAATATAGTATTCGAATAATAAGTCTACGTTGACTAGGTTGAAGGCTTTGTCATGCAAGAGGGGGAACATAAGCTGTATCGGCTGAAGAAAGCCCTGTATGGGTTGAAGCAAGCCTCTCATGCTTGGAATGCACGAATCGACGGATATCTTCAAGAGAATAGTTTCGTCAAATGTTCATATGAGTATGCCATCTACATAAAGAAGAATGCCCATGGCGATATGCTTATAGCTTGTTTATATATTGATGATCTGTTGTTCACTGGGAACAGTATCAGGCAATGTTTGAAGAATTCAAGCAGGCTATGTTCAAAGAATTCGAGATGACTGATGGTGGATTGATGTCCTTCTTCTTAAGCATTGAAGTGAAGTAACAAGTCGACGACATTTACATGTCCCAGAAGAAGTACACAAAGGAACTTCTTGAGAAGTTTCAGATGGTCGACTGTAAAGCTGTAAGTAAACCTGTTATAAGAGGTCTGAAGCTCACAAAAGATGGAGAAGGAAGAAACGTTGACTCAACCCTATTCAAGAGCCTAATCGGAAGCTTAAGGTAACTCACAATCACTAGGCCAGATATAGTATATAGTGTTGGGCTTCTAAGCCGGTATATGGAAGCCCCAAAAGAGTCACACTGGCTAGCTGTAAAATGAGTACCGAGGTATATCAAAGAGACTATTAAATTCGGTCTCTTTTATCCATACGATGATGAAGCAATGCTGTATGGATACTCAGACAGTGATTGGGGAGATGATCAAGATGAGAGAAAGAGCACCACTGGCTATGTATTCTATCTTGGGTCGACAATATTCACATGGAATTCAAAGAAGTAAAGTGCGGTCGCCCTGTCCACATATGAAGCAGAGTACATGGCAGCATCGTTCCACCGTATGTGAGGCGATCTGGCTAAGGAATTTGCTAAAGGAGCTGAAGCATCTACAGGAGAATCTACTGTTATATACATGGACAACAAGTCGACAATCGAACTTACCAAACATCTAGTTCGCATGGAAGGAGCAAGCACATCGACACAAGATATCACTTTCTTAGAGATCAAGTAAAGCGAAAATTGGTAAAACTGGAATACTGTCACACCACCGAACAAGTGGCAGACATCTTCACCAAATGCCGACTGACACATTCAGGAGACTTAGATCAATGTTTGGAATGAAGCCGTTTTGGTTTGAAGGAGAGTGTTAGACACGGTGGTGGATTTGTGCAAATCTAAAACCGTGCACATAATAATAACATATCCTCTAACAGTTTCGGATGAAATTTACAGAAGAGAACAAAGAGTCGCGAAGTTTACAGATGACGAACTGCTTTTTTAATTGGAATTGAACATATTCCAAAGATTTGGAGTGGCGACTTCAAGGATGGAAACTATAACCCATGTCAAAAGATATGAAAGTTGGAGGAACTATTTGCTACAGTTCAGGATAATGATTCCTTGTATCAAACTATTGTGGTGGTTTGAGATAAATATTGCACAGAAGATTAACTATTAAAGAACAAAATGGAAGTAGTGACATTGCTCCGAGTGCATATCGTGAGGCCAAATACTGCTCAAATGTCATAATATGTAAACATTGAACAACCTTTCCATGCTATAACGTAGAAATGCATCCAGATAGATTTCTAAGCCTTTGAAAATGCAATCAGTTACTTGCTTAGTACAGCAAAGTTTTGTCCTTTGTGTCCATCCAAATGGAATCTGGCCATGGCTAGACTTTGGGCAAGGCATCCACCAGATGTCTTTCTTTTAATCTAGAAAGGTGCCAGTACCTATGAGATTGAAAGCCAATATTTGCAAGTGTGGTATCTAGGCCAGTTTGGATAGACCCCACATGGGGGATGCAAGAGCACAAATTATGGGGCCCATTGTGGATGGAGATTATCCAGAACATCACATTGATTGGAAAATCCTAGCCATCTAATCAGAGGTCAAGTAGAACATTAAAAGAAAATTATCAGAAGGTGAAATTCAACAGTGGATCCGTCTGCCCATGATGGGCTAACTATTTTGGGTGTTTGGATTGGCATGTGGGGAAGACCATGTATACGGTGGATGAGTCCCACCAATTAAGAAATGCAGAAAATGTGTTGAGCAGTCTAGCCCTTTTCAAACCTGCTTCATCAGCTTCCACCTACAAAATAGAAAAAAATAGGAGTTCCAAAAAAAAAAAAAGATCATATAAACAAATGAAGGTTATTTAAAAATAAAAAAAAAACTCTTATAGTTATTTCCTTTGTAAATTCAAAATAACCCAACTTTTCCTCATAGAATAAGTCCTTCAAATCTGACAAAAGTTGAAAGCAAGGATCACTTCTGAGAATTAAGTTTGAGAATATAAACAACTTGAGCAGTACAACAAATTTGAATGAGTATCAAAAAATGGAATTTAAACTCCACCTTTATGCAATACATTGTAATCGAGGAATCTTTACTCCCTCTCTCTCGTGAGGATAGTTGTTGGAAGGCCATCAGCTTGCTTCCATTCTATCTATCCACAGCAACTACCTAGCGACCAAAAAAATGATGGATTATTTATCACTACAATTTACTCCAATGCATACTCTATATAAACTCCAATGCATTAATTTCAAATCGAATGACTGGAGGTGTTGAGGGTCAAATATTGCATATTAGACCCCAGTTATTGCTTGGCTTTACGAACATGATAATGCTTAACGTTCTATTTTAATCATGTTTTTGTTGCAAGGTGAGTTTAAGAGCTTGGATTGAAAAGGGTACTAAAGGCATGGATTTGATGCTCACAAATCACCAAGGTAAGGGACGGATCTTAGGGGATCGAGATTGAAGAATTCACATGCCAAAGATCCGAGAAAACCCAATGATTGAAGATAAAGAGGCTTGAAAATCATCCTAAATGCAAGATCACAGGGTTCCCACCATCGGTTTGGCATGAAACTTTATATCCGGCCTGAGGATCATAAAGTAACCGTACATGTAAAATTTCAGCCATTAGATCGTTGTGGAAGTGGCCAAACAGAATGATCAGCCATAAAACCACCGATTTGGAGCCCACCTAATCTCTGGATATGCTTCAAATTTGGGCTCCACTCCTTAAATTAGATGGGAAGATGGATGGACGGGACGGATTTCCCAAACCGTCAAGGTGGGACCTACTTTACGTGATTGGGAGTGCATAGAAGCTGTGCACTCGCCGTGCACCAAATCAATCAAGTCGGTCAGCATGCACTGACCCGACTTGATTTCAAAAATCAAAACACCCGCCCATGTAACAACAAACAGGGGCTACGGACGGATGCAGATGGCTCACCATATTGGCCCAGATGGATGATCTGGACCTTCCATTCGAAGTGGAATGAGCCAACAACCAAGAGCAAGGTGACATAATTTCAAAAGACAGTGAGGATGGGTTCCTAGCCGTTCAAAAGCTGGACAGATGACAGCGAGAGAATTCTGTAGGCCACACCGAAACCAATCCAATACTGTCCATATCCAACTGGTTTTTCGAGGGGAATTCAATGGACGGAGTGGATTTATCTTTCAGAGTTGATCAAGGGCCCACCGATCATTACAGCGTAAGTTTTTGCATATGCCATGCGTCTGAGAAAGCCCGCCACTGTGGGTCATTGTGTGATCTTGATCACGGTTGGATCAAGATCTCGAACCTTCCGAGGGAGCCCAACGTCGACCGACCTTAGACAAGAAGATAGACTCCAAGGACATGTCGCTCATCGTCCAGAAATCAGGCCAAATGCAAGTCTCTGCGTTTCACCGCGCACGTAGTTGCTTGCTGCGTAAACTCCTAGCCACCGACTCCACTCGACCGCCTCCAAACTCTTATAAAAGAGAGAGAACGTGGAGCATGGGTCGAAGGGATCATCCTTGGACATGTGGAGCACGAGAGAGAGGTAGAAAGAGAGAGAGAGAGAAAGAGAAGAGGAGGTGGGTTGGCTTTGGCTGGGAAGTTTTTTTTCTTTTCTTGATTACTTTTGTTGATGTCTTTCCTTTAAGAGCTTAGTTTGATCGTGGTAATGATCTGCTAAACCTCTTAGCTAGGGCTAAGAGGTGAAGCTTATAGTGTGATAAGGCGTTTTTCTATGGTTTGCTTCATGTTTAATGAATTCTCTTTGATTATAGTTTAATTATAAGGAATGTTTTTAGTTTTTTAATGATTTATTGTGACTTAAATTACAATGGATCTGTGATAGCTTTGAGCATGTCCTTTTCATTATTATGGTTGTGAAGTTAGGAAGCCCTGTTATTCACCATCGTCTTATGGACGTGGTTGGATGATGAAATCCTTCCTAACGTTCATAACTCTCTCAGATTGGATGTGGATTGGTTAAATTCTATTGTTCGCTTTGTCTCACGGGCATGGTTTTGTGATGGAATCAATTCTAGTTTTCATCCCTCTCTTCCATTGAAAACTAGATCAAAGGAAGTTCATATTTGAGTTTTAATGAAATATCTTCCAACTGGATGAAGATGGGACTTCGATTCCAGTTGTATTCTTGAATCAAGCATAGATCTCCCTGATCTCTACAAGTGAATCCTTGAAAACCTTAGTTTCCCACCTTTGAATTTTACAAGCTTTAGTTCAATAATTCATCATTATTCTCTTAATTTTCCCTGATTTAGATTACATCTTCGTCTAGTTCTAATTCGAGTTACTTTCAGAATACGTAAAAGGTTTAGTCCCTGTGGATTCGACCTTGGTCTTACCGAGATTATTACTACATCGTAGCTGTAAAAATCAGGTTGACCTATTTACTTAGATAGGCAACACCTGTTGGTGGACCCTGCTGATTTTTGGATGTTCTACACAAGTGACAAATTGACAAGAAAAATAAGATTTTTGTGATCACATATAACAAGAGTAATCAGGGGCAAAAAGGTTTTCTGGATAGTAAAATCTATGTAAAATAGAAAAGGTTTAAACTAAAGAAAACGCACAAATTTGGAGGTGAATCCATTTCTTCTCCCACCAAACACGGCTATTTTTAATGCAGAGGAGACCTTTGATGCTCTAGGATATCATGATACTTGATACACAGCTAATTAACTTAATACTCTACAAGTGATACGGAAGTAACTGAAATTAAACCACTTAGATTGTGGGCCATATTTTAGATGCACTATATTCCAAAAATATACAGATTAGATAGTAAAAATAACTCTATCGGTGAATATTTAATCTGCAGTTGATGGGATGAATTCACCAAACTAATTAGAGTTAGAGATTTTTTTCGACTAGACCATTTTTTACAAATGATAAATTTGCAATAAATTTTCCATTTTGAACGGTTAAAAAATGAGTAATGCACGCCATTCATGCAGATCCTACATGCATGTGTATCAAGTGTCCCATTCTGATAGAGTATTAAATAACTGTAGACGCACAATCGCCTCATAGAGTATTAAATAACTCTCGTCCCACAATCATTTCACTCCTTTGCAGTATGTAGCCTTAGATTGCTTGTATTTTTAACATAAAAAAGAAAACCCAAATCAGGATTCTCTCTACAAAATCCAAATCAGGAATTTTCTCACATGTACTGAAATTCCAAGAAACACCCAACTTCATCAATCAGATCAAAATATCCACAACCAGAAATAAAATAAAAACATAAATACACACACACACACACGGAGAGAGAGAGAGAGAGAGAGAGAGAGAGATTTCAAAGAATTACAAAACCTAAATAATGAGAAAAAAATAAGCAGGTGCGATTTCAGGATTGAAAAGAAAAACCAAATCAAAGGAAATTCTTAGATAGACAACAAATACACAGACAGTTTTTTAAAAATTACAGAAATGAAACAAAAAATTAGAAGAATAGAAAAAATGACAGGTGTGGTTTCGGATCGAAAAGCAAATCCGAAATCGTTGTAGGGTCAAAGAGAAAAAAAAAGCCCAAATCAATGGAAGTTCCCAGGGAGAAAAATTAAAGAAAAAATCGAAGATAGATGGACATAATAGGAAGAAAGGGTTTATTCCAATGTGGTTACTGGAATTAGAGAGAAAGGGAGAGGCGTGGGAGAGATTAAGAGGTAGGAAGAGGCCTGAGAGAGATTGAGAGGGAGGAAGAGGTGTGAGAGAGTGGGGATTCGAAGGTTTTTAGCTGATTTGGGCATGGGGGGATTATTTTAGGCGCGGCAGCTATTTTTTGTGCGCGGTTCAAAGTTGGAGATGGACAATGCTAGCAGGCGCTTCGTGTGGCCCATCATGACGTATGTGGTTTATTGGCCATCCATTGATTTTGAGAGCTACTTTTAGGGCATGATCCCAAAAAGATGACAGATAGAAAGCACAAGTGGACCACACCACAGATCAACGACAAGTACTTAATCTACTCTCTTTCCTACGATGTGGTTCACTTGGGCCTTCGATCTGCCTTTTTTTTTTTTAGTCTTATGCATAAAATGAGGTGTCGAAATGGATGGACAACTCAGATACAGCATGGAGATTGTGGTAGGCTTTGTAGGTCCAATCTTTCTTTTAGCTATGGATTAAAGCCGTAGCAATACACTACAGTTTATTTCTATAGAAAAATATGCTTATAGTCCGTAACCTTCTTTGAAGTTTGGACACCATTTCTGTTACAAAATTATAGTCTCTATCAACTTCTAGAGTGTGCATCAAGGAAAATCTCATACGAACTCAACTTCTTATTAGTTGTAGGATATTCTATCTAATCTTCAATCACCTTGGTCACTGCAAATGAGTATTTTATTTAAAGTGTTTGATCTTAGGTTTAAAGCATTAGCAATGTATCGACCTTATAATCGAAGGAGCATATAAAAAGCTAATTGAGGCATAGGAGAGCATCAATTAAGCAACCTAAGAAAGTGTTACAAAAGAAACTCAATTCAACAAGTAAGTTATCAATTGTAATAGTCCAAGTACACTGTTTTATTATATAATGTTAAGAATAAATAAATTTGAAATTAAATTATCGAAAAAGATAAAATCATTCAATTTGAAAAATAGATAGTGGGAGGAAAAACAAATATCAAAACCATCTATTAATAACCTATAAATAAAAATCAAACTCCAACGTATGCCCGGTAAATAAAAAGTAAAATGAAAGATTATCATTCACCTTATGTTTATACGAAGATGGAAAATGCTAATCCCTAACATGTTTCTAGGGGCATTATTTCTCGACGCACCTTGTAGCTCCTCATGTTTATAGGTGAAACTTCTCGAGTCCTATGCGATCTCGTGTCACATGCTTTGTTGTGTTGAATCTAAAATCTACTCATTAGATGGAGCATTAACATAAAGTGTTTCATAATAAACGCATGTAAACAAAGTATCGATTGACTTAGGAATTACCATCTTTTTGTTGGCATACTTAAAGACAGTGATCGGTATTTTTGCAAATAAAGCATTTCACATTAGATGCTTTCTGGTTTTTATTTCCATCCTCCAATTAGGAGGAGACATCATAGGCTACTATTTTTAGTTAATTTTATACGCCTTCTTATGGAATATGAGTTGTCTCCGTTAGCCTTCCACTTATGAAACTTTGCTCGAAGAGCCTTAGCTTCACCTAGCTTAATAGCATTCATTTCAACATTATGTATCGGGTGGTCACAAAAGCCTTTAAACTTAGTGATTGAATCATTGTGGTTATGAATTCCTTTGATTGGAGTCCATATTCGATTCTTCGTGAATTTGCACCCAATGCTCTTAAGAGAACCTATCTTTTGTTTTATTTTTAATATGATCCTTAATGAAGCAATTGACTGACTCATACATACATAACAAAATTCAAATTTGACTTTTCAGATCCGAGATGCCTTCTAGCTGGTGGAGAGGCTGCAATTTCGACAAGTGTACATAGGTTTTGAGTTGTGATTTTAGCCTGTGAATACCCTCTGCACTTAACCTAACTCGATGCTAACTTGACTTGACTTGACTTGGTAATTGTGATCGGTCGGACCCAGTTTGGATTAGTCCAGGCCAGACAGGTGAACATGCACATGTGGATATGGGAGATGGGGTGGAGACATCCACCCCTTCCTCTCTTCATCCCACTCTCTCTCTCTCTCTCTCTCTCTCTCTCTCACACAGCAAGGGACGTCCAAGGGTTCTTTACTCCTCCCTCCCATATAAGATCTTAAATAAAGGGGTTTTAGGGTTGTAGGAGGTGCACCCGATAGGGTGTTACGCCACCCTACAGGCTTCAGTGTACCCTACTATGAAGGAAACCTTTTTTTTACCTTCTTAATCCATGCACCCTAACTATCCAAATCCATCTACCCTCCATAGTAGCTATCTTGAGGCAATCCTATGTCAAAGTGGTTGATAAGATCTTGGCCATTTGATGTCCCTCTAGTAGTGTTTAGAACAAATCAATGGTTAAAACTCAGAGTTAACGATTGAAAATCTATGATTTACCAATCAAAAACTATAGTAGTGTTAACCAGCTTGTAAAACATTTGATGGATAGTCCAAACACCAAGATTAGCTGACATACTAATCCTATGGTAAAATTGGCAAATCCCTATCATGTCACTTCTCATCACTTGGCTTATAATGGTTGATTAAAGGCCCCTTAAAAGATACACATAATTTTATTTAAGAAGAGATTTGGACCCATATTTAATCTAATCATGATTTACACTTATATGTTGGATTCAGTTCCTCATTCGGAATTTCTTTTTTTACTTCTATTGTTGCTCTCTCTCTCTCTCTCTCTCTCTCTTGAGGAGAGGTTAAGGTGAGAGAGATGGAGAGCTTCTAGGGTTAGACAGTGGGTAGAGTTTACTGAACAAGAATGTGGGCATGTGGGATCATAGTGTGATAGAGGAGGGAAGAGGAGGAAACGAGTCGATAGAAAATTGAGAAAAGAAAGAGAGCGTTAGGGGTGGACCACCTTCCCCCACCCTCTTGCTTATATTCAAACCCCCGTCCCCCAACCGCTTATTACAATGTAACATGTACTCCCTAAGTGTACCAAATATGACTAAGGGAGAAATCACTCACAGTGTTGTTGATTTGTCTGACTAGGCCTTGTCGGAGTTACTTTAGGGTGCGTTTGGTCGTTCCAAATATCACGAAATTTTGTGACAAATTAGACTGATTAATCATAAAATATCATGAAATTTGGTGTAACCAAACGTGTCCTTATTTTATATAGTGATTACAGATTAGTGATTATTGAAAGGGCCTCAATGGGTGGGCCCACAGGATCGACGGTCAACATGATCTTAAGACACAAATACAAAGATGGATGGTGAATGCTTAGATGTCCGCCTATCCACTACAAGAGCATAGAGGATCTCATCACCATTTTCATTCTACGATTTAGATGGTCTCCAGGATAATGATCAATGGTTAAATTGTCCATAGTCAAGTTAGATGGACATAAAATAAGTATGAACTATTTTTCCTCTTTTCTCACTCTCGGATCTCTCTCGGGTGTAATGAATTTACGAGGGTCTCACTATATTTATAAAGAGTATAATCAAGTGACATCCGAGTACTATAGATACGATGAAGCTTATCTCTATCTCATCCAATCTCTCTCCCCCATCTCTCTCCTCTCCATTCTCAAATTTTAAATTTGATTTTCAAGTAATAGAGTCCGAAAGGAGGGAATTATAAATAATAATAAAAATGCGTGGGATCCACTCACTAGTAGGATCCATAGTCCCATGTCAAGCAAGAATGTGGGAGAGAAAATGTATGAGAAATCATAAAAGTCGAGAGAAAAGGAAGAAATTGCAAAGGCGCGTAACTCATTCGTCCAAGTTGTTCATTTATTAAGCATATATGACAAATTTAATAAAGTTATCATAATAATGTCTCAAATCTTTTAAATGTATTTCTCAAGGCATTTATCATATCCCAATGTTCATTCATTTGTATCATAGGGGTTAAAGCCATGGTGAAAAGATCACACTAATAGGATGACAACATCCATCTTTTTTATGTGGGCCATTTTTTATAATTTTATGTATTTTATGATATATAGATAAGATTATTAGAATTATGAAATGAAAGTACTTTTTGGAACCATAAGAAATTCATGAGGCCCACCGAATGCCGCAAAATGTTTCAAACATGTGATGCTTACATGCTTGTATTCCATTTGCAAATGGCAAGGAACCGGGTGATAAGAGGACATGCCCTTTCTATTATGTTTAGATCTCCAAAAAATGGATGGGTTTAGGTTTGGAACCGATGGACTATTGTGCCTTTGTAATGAAAGGATTTTTAATTAATTAAGCATGTGAGAGTCTGAATAGTTCAGGGATATGAAAATATTAATAGAAAGGAAAATGGTCTTAAGCTAGAAGTATTCTATTGATATTTAGATGACCACCTATGATAAGAGGAAAGATAAAAAGAAAAAGAAAAAAAAGGATAGCACACGACAGTTTGTTCTTCACTCAGCAAGATATTAGGTTTCTTAGGCAAGATAGTCGTCAGGCATGATGGTCTGTTCATCGTTCAGCTATGCTTCATAAGCAAGATGGTTGTTTTGCAATGATGATTTGTTTATCTCTCAACTAAACTTGATGGGTGAGATAAACGTGGTTCGTGGGATTAAATGGCCGGTGGATTTTCGATGGTTTGTTCATCTCATAGCTGGGTTTCATGGACAAGTCATTCATGGTTAGATGACAATCTATTTATAGCCCGGAACTTTATTCGTAAATGAGACGGTTGATAGGATGACAGTCTATTTGTTGCTTAGTACCAAACTTCATAGGCAAGGTAGTCATGGCCAACGCCTCCTCGTTCGTCACTCGAAACCTCATTTCGTGGGTGAGACTATCATGATTTGATTATCATTTTGCTACTCGATAAGGTTTCATAGGCATGACGGTCATGGTTAGACAATAATTTGTTTGTCATATAATCGAACTTAAGCAATGTGCAGTGGTTGAGCAGATATCAGTTATCCCTAAGGGCAACAAGAACAACAATTTCAAGCTGGGCCCGAAGACAAAAAGATCTAGGGCCCACCTATCATGTGAGAAGCAAAAGAACAAAAATAAAAATTAGACTTCTCGAAGGTTGCCCAGGACAGCTTTATCTAAAAAGAGAAGGCCCCGCTCAATTGCTAGGAGATCCGCCAAGGAGTTGAAAAATTGGTTCGTCTAACATTCACTACCACTACAAGTAGGCTATCAGCTATGGAATTGGCCTCTCTAGGAGTGTGTGAAATCTAGACCTCCATGATACTCTTCAAGGCCTCGATTCTCACCTTCCAGTACCACATGGACCAAGAAGGGGTGTTGACGTTGGAGAGGACCTTCACCACTGCAGAGGAGTCGCTAGCCACCTCGACTCTGCTATAACCGTGACGGTTACACAACGTCAGATCATCAACAATGGCCCTGATTTTAGCTCTGGAGCTAGATCCGAAGCCGTAGCCCCTCGGCTCGCAAACAGAAAATCCCCTTTGCAGTTTCTCCTGATTCCTTCCCTCCCCTGAAGGGCCTAGGTTACCTCTCGTTGACCTGTCCACGTTAAGCTTAATCCATCCTTGCCGAGGTCTTATCCATTTAACACCTACCATCTTGGGCAATTTGGGAGATGACACGTTGATTGGAAGAGAGTTTAGATTAGGTCCAATGTTGAGGGTCAAATATTGTATATTAGATTCCAATTATTACCGATTTTACGAACATGATAATCGTTTAATGGCCTATTTTAATTGTGTTTGTGTTGCAAGGTGAATTTACGAGCATGGATTGAAAAGGGTAATAAAAGCATGGATTTAATGCTCGTAAATTACCAATGCAAGGGACAAACCAGGGGACCAATATCGAAGAATTTACACGCCACTCACGATAAAGAAGCCTGAAATCATCAAGAATGCAAGATCACAGGGTCACACCATTCGTTCGGCTCGAAACTTTATATCTGGCCTAAGGACCATAAATTAACCGTACACGTTGAATTTCAGCTACTGAATCCTTGTGGAAGTGGCCCAACGAATAGATCAGCCCATAAATCTTTGATTTGGGGCCCACCTAATATATGGATATGCTTCAATTTTGGTATGAACTCTTAAATATGTGGAAAAATAGATGGATGGAATGGATTCATCATGAACACCAGGAGTGGACCTCACCTAGGGAGCACTTGCACAGGGGGTATGCGCACTCGCGCCGCACTGGACTGCCGGTCCAGTCAACAAGACGTTGACCCGTCTCCTTCTCCGCAAGAGCCAGCGGACGCACGCTGTCCGACGGACGAAGCTCAGTGGGCCCCATCCATCACCCATATGCTTAATCTGAACCGTCCATTCGATCTAGAAAGGGGGAACGACCCTAGACATAGAATATTTATGGTCCTATGCACATGTACACACGTGGATCACCAGAAAATGCAGGATGAACGACGTGGAGATTTGATATAGTCGTTCGTACCAAACTCGACCAAAACTACTCCTTCCCCACTGGTTTTTCGCCAGGAATCCAATTAATGGGGTGGATTTATCCGAAAACATCACTGTGGAGCCCATCGAACATGTCAGCGCAACCTGCGTAAGGTTTACGCACGTCCGAGAAAATCAAATCTTCACAGTCGTTCGGTGGCCAAGATCATGATCGGTTTGACAATCTAAACCATCCAAAACATCACCAAGGTGGGGCTGACTAGGGCCGAGAAGCCTGAACAGCTCAAATCTTTCATGTGAAGCGTCCACTAGCCGAAAACTCATTCCAAACACAAGTTGAGTGCATTTTCGCTATGCAATCCGTCCTTGCTACGTAAACACAACTTCCACTGACTTCCAGCCCTTTAAACCACCCCTGGTGCCTATATAAAGGAGAGGAGAAGAGTGAGAGAGAGAGAGAGCATTCCTGGGACGTGCAAGCAAAGGAGAGAGAGATCATAGCGGCCGGCTTCTTCATTCTTCATCCTTTTCTCTTTAATATGCTTTTTAAGATTTTTAGCCTCACCATGTCTATGATGGGCTAAGAGGTGTTAGCTAGGGCTAAGACGTGAAGCTTGTAGTGTGATGGGAGACTTTTCTTTATGCCTTTGATTCATGTAAGTTGAACTGCCCTTGAATTTAGTTTGATTATAAGGAATGTTTTTAGTTTTTAATGGTTTATTGTGACTTAAATTACAATAGATCTAAGATAACTCTAAGCATGTCCTTTTCATTATTGAGATACTTAAGTTAGGAAGCCCTATTGTTCACCATCGCCTCATGGACATGGTTGGATGATGGAATCCTTCCTAATGTTCATAAATTCCTTAGATTAGATGTGGATTAGTTAAGTTCTATTGTTTGCTTTGTCTCAGGGGCATGGTTTTGTGATGGAATCAATTCTAATTCTCATACCTCTCATCTCTTGAAAACTAGATCAAAGGAAGTTTAGATTTGATTTTTAAGGTTTTATCAAGCGTAAATCTCCCTGATCTCTATAAGTGGATCCTTTGAAACCCTACTTTTCCATCTTCGAATTTCACAAGTCCTAGTTTAATATTTCACTATTACTCTCTTAAAATTCCTTGATTTAGATTACATCTTTGCCTAGTACTAATTCAAGTTACTTTCAGATTACGTACAAAGTACAGACCCTGTGGATTCGACCTCGGTCTTACCGAGATTATTACTACATCACAACCTTATACTGGGTGTGAACACAATATAAAAGTGTTTTTATTAAACTACCTCATTGATTACAATTAACTAGTTTTAGAATTAGGTTAAGATTAGGGTTTTTCTAATTTTTAATTCTAGGTTTAGGTTTTTCTATTTGATTTCTAGAAACTAACATAACTTTCCTGTTTTGTAGGACCCTGACATAGATGTTCTAAATTGATAATCTCTTTTTAATTTTCTAGTTTTTCTGTCTTCTATTTTTAGATTAAGGTTTATTTTCTATTTTAGAAACTTTTTAATTTTAGGATATCTTTTAGAAACTAACTTACTTTCTATTTCTTGGTTTATAAACTAACTTAGCTTTCTATTTCTAGGTTTAGAAACTTTCCTTATTAGGAACTAGTTTATTTTTAGAAACTTTCTAATTTCTCCAATCTGGTAACTTCTTTCTAACTTCTCCTCTACCTACTTTCCATACTGCTGTAGGATTTTTCTTTTATTTTCTTTTAGGATTAGATTCAGAGTTAGGGTTTCACCATGGAAGAGTGGGTACGTCAATATGCTGAGATGGATAAAAGATATTGGGGAGGAATGTATAATGATTATGATAAAATTTAACCTATATCTCAAGATTTTTCTCAGACCCTCATCGAGAACCGACTGGAATATTATGCTCCATCAGTTACGAAGTGTTAGGGTTATCATAACTATGGGAGTGAGAATTATTATCACGTATCAAACAAGAAGAAGACAATGAGAGATTATATTATGGGTGATAATATGTATCAACAACCATCATACTCTCCCACCTATGATCCGTATGACTATAACCAGTGGAAACATCAACATTGGAGAGATGAACCGCCAATTGATTTTAACAACTACTCTCTTGGATTCCCTACTTATGAGACTCAACCGAAAATAATCCAAGAGGAGTCAATTCAAAAATACATAGCTGCTCAAGAATAATTCAACGAATATGTCACACAAGCAATCGTAGATATGACAAAATCATTAAAGGCGATCGAAACCGCCATTCAAGAGCATCAGTCGTATCTTAATGAGGAGGAAGAGGCTAGTTCATACCAGTGTCAACCCGATCCAGAAATACAATGCGAGGAAAGTGACCCTAGCTCGCTTTTAGAAAACTCTGGAATTTGGAATGAAGAGTCGGATTGTGTTAATGAGCATATAGTTCAATTTTCTAATGAGTCGATCTCAATGATGGTACAAAGGAATGGTCAAGAGACGTGGGTGTCTTTCAAATATAATGATGATGACACACTTCACTCATATGACACACTTAGTTTCAATGATGAGGGAGATGTTAGTTTATTCGAACCCAACCCAATTCAGGAATAGAATGCGAGATGATGATGAGTATTGGGATGATGATCATGAATGTTCAGCCTAAATTCTCCTAGAATCAATCTCAAGTTTGGCCCAGGTCAGTGATCAAGAAGTACATGAAGTGATTGGTTATAAGGATCTACTCCACTCATCCAACATGTTTGATTTACATGTGGAGGATGAACCCGTTACAACTAACCCTTTTAACTCTTGTGAGACATGTTTGGACCACTCCCCTGAATTGAATGATGATATGATTTGGGAGATGAACGAGTCGCTCGATATGACTCTGGGAATTGAAACCATTCAATTAAAGCCACCATCTGAGTTGTCGACCCTTGATAATACAATGCCTCTACTTGATGGTACCGATGAAGAGAGTTTTCACATCAATGAGTCACTTATTGATCCTCAACTCGTCTATGCTGGGTAAGAGCAAGAGAGCATGCCTCCATCCACTTCTAGAGATGATGTAACCCTTGAGCAGATCATCACACACTTCAATGGGGAAAATGAGCTATTCTCAGCTGAATTTCCCAACTCTTTGGATGATTGTTTTGCATACCGTGCAGATTCAAACGATCCTATGATACAGGACGTAGTGAATGCCTTGCAAGACAATATCTCGGTAGTTATCACGGACCGAGAGAACCCTTATTCTTAAGCCCCTCCTTCCCTGGATCCTAAATGTCTACCATTAAAGGAGGAGGAGCTGAAAATTGAACCGAAGTCTGACACTTCAGAATGTGTTGAGGCTATATCATCCACTGAAATTTTTTCTAAATTCTATCTATCTATACTCTCTGATTCACTATGGAGTATAACATTGAAACTTTTTCTGTCACAGGTGAATCATATATGCTTTGGATACCTCAGGCGATGCAATGATAATTTTTTGATGAGGTTCATAAATTTCTCTGATGAGTAGTTTTTCCCCTGCTTTCATAGGACTCGGATAGTTTGCTTGATGTCGTTCTAGGATAGTCGACTTTATGCCGTTAGGATAGTTTGCTTTCCAGTTGTTCTAGGATAGTTTGCTTTTGTTGGATTGAGTCTTATGCCGAACCACCGTCACGCGTTAAGATCTCTTTGGAAGAAGCCTCTTAACTCCTTCATCAGGTACTATCTTTCCATCACTTCTCCTTTACTTTCATTATCTCGTGTGCATTGCATGATTATATCTTTTACATTGAGGACAATGTAGATTTTAGGTTGGGGATGGGAGATTATGTTATCTAATCAGTATTTTCTTAGTCTTGAGCAAAAAAATTGTGAAAATTTTTAAATTTTTTTAAAGGAAATTCTTGTGGATTCAAAGTGATTTTGAAGGCCATCTTTGATTTAGAAGTATAAGGTACTTAATGGTGGTGATTTACGACTCTTAGATTCAGTGACCCATTAGAATTCACAGTTAAGTTCGAATTATTAATCAGTGATTATAAATTTTAAACATTGATTGAGTCATGATTTCACATGTCACACCTATCTTACACATTAAAGCTCCAGTTCGATATTGAATTGTTATCCTGGTAATCACTAAGCATGGAAGGAACCAACTTGGGGAATTTGTCCAATATGTTCATATATATAAAAAAAAAAAAAAAAGAATACCCAAATAAAAAATAGTTGTCGTTGAAAAGGGCTACCTATTAAAGATCTTTAAAAAGGTTGACATAGCGTGAAAGCCATCGATGGAAAAATCAAAAGCTAAAAGAATGAAAAGTTGAACTGTAGGGCAAGTTTTGGTTTAGGTCATGGTTATCCTGAATGCTCTTTGATTATCAATGTTATCATGAAAA
Source organism: Magnolia sinica (assembly GCF_029962835.1). Lineage (NCBI taxonomy): Eukaryota > Viridiplantae > Streptophyta > Magnoliopsida > Magnoliales > Magnoliaceae > Magnolia > Magnolia sinica. The sequence continues at coordinate 123,138,405 of NC_080574.1, read as the reverse complement.
TGGAGAATTGAACCTTTGACTGTGATAAGTTAGGTTTCACTATGCACCCATGGAACTCAATATTTAGAATTGTTCTAATATATGGATTAATACTTTAAACTTAGCCATGAAGTTTACCGTGCACTTGAGTTTGGAAAAAGGTAATTCTCAACGTTGTTGTATCTTAGAATTCTATTATTTGGATTACTTTTCAAAAACCACTTGCGTTTATAAAAATTTCTCCTATGATTCTCAAAATATTTTTCACATACTTTGCTCGGTATTAGGAAAATGCTGGTTGGGGATTGTGTTGAGGGTCAAATATTGCATATTAGACCCCAGTTATTACTTAGTTTTATGAACATGATAATGTTTAACGTCCTATTTTAATCATGTTTGTGTTGCAAGGTGAATTTAGGAGCCTGGACTGAAAAAGGGTGTTAAAAGCATAGATTTGATGTTCAAAAATCACCAAGGTAAGGTACGGACCCTAAGGGACTGAGATCAAAGAATTTACATGCCACTCACATTAAACGGGCCGAAAGTCGCCAAGAATGCAAGATCGCAGGTTCCCACCATCCTGCTCGGCTCTAAACTTTATATCTAGCCCAAGGACCATAAATTAGCCACATGTGGTGTAAGACCCGTGTCCTAGTCCGTACTATTCTGTTAGCTTCCGCGGTCCTTCCGGTCAAATTCCAGCAACCTTCGCACCGTATCCGACATTTGCACGCGATTCTAAACCAGGTCCCGCATACCGAAGTCGGTTCGAACCGAAACCTGTATCTTAGCGACCGCGTCGTCGCCGCGGTTCCAACGCCACGACTCACGCACCGACCCGATTCCCAGGCTAGAAGATGTCGGTCTGCGTTTATTCCGAAGAAATGCCTCGCGTTGCGAATCTCGAGGGAATCTCTACAATAAGTCCCATCAATCAACCATAAATGCATCCCTTATCCAAGTACAACCACCCCACTCCTCCTTTTCCCACAAGTCAAACCTCTCTCTCCCTCACCATCCCTCTTTTACCCATTTTTCAAACCAACCCATACCTCATTAATTACACCCACCACTCCATCCATCACTCTTAATATTCTCTTTCCCTCATTTACTCAAACACTCTCCCAAGCAACAATTCCATACGTCCAAGCTTCTCTCTCCCAAGCCAAGTGTGGCCCACTTTCCCCACCCCTCTCATCTCTCATCTCCACCATCCAAACCCCATCATCCACCGTCCAAGGCGAAGGCAAGGAGCTTAGGAGGCTAAGGGAGCAAGGAGGAGGCCTAGAGGTGGGTGATCCACCGTTAATTTTAAATTTTAGGGTCCACTTGTTGTGGGACCTACTTGATGTATGTGTTGTATCAATGGAGGGCCCATAGTGGCGGGGTCCCTCCTCTCCATCACCGTCTCTCTTGTCTCTTCCTCTCTCCTTCTCTCTCTTTCCATTGTGATGGTGTGGATCCCACCAAAATGTGTTATATCTACTCCATCCATCAACATCAGATGGTGTGGCCCACCCTATTATAGGTGAAGATCCACACCATCCACTGTTGAAATGGATCCAATGCCCTTCTTGTTATATGTTATATTTTATATAATATATATATGATATATAATATAATATATTATATATATATATATATATATATATATATATAATATAAGATATATAAATATTATATATGTATATAGGTGTAGGCTGGCCACATGCATGTGGAGCCCCACCATGACGCCTATGTTTGCACCATCCAGCGTCCTTGGACGCTAGACATGGGTTGGCTAACATGGAGTGTATGTACTGACATGCGTGGGTACTAATAAAGCAAAAAAAAAAAAAAGAGTTGCTTTTGGGATAGGCCACCTATGTAGGCTCCACCTTGATGTATGGGGTCGATCCACGCCGTCCATTCCATTCTTCAGCTCATTTTAGGCGTTGAGCCGAAAAATGAAGCTGATCCCATTTTCTGGCGGGCCATACCATGGGAAATAGCGGTGTTACCATTGAAATGCACCTTGATCCTTCTATTCGCCAAAAACAGGCCGCATATTGGACTCATTTGGTCGGTCTTGGACCGTGGAATCTAATGGCTGGAGTGGATTCATCTGATGTGGGCCCTGCAGGGGAAAAACCACAGAATTTCTTTTTTTCAAAAAAAAAATAGCAGCAGCAACTGCTGCCGCTGACAGAAGGCGCAGGCAGCGCCTGCGCTGGCTGCCTGACGGACGGACCGGCTGGGCCTCACGGCTCCAGCTGTGGGCCCCACGTGATGCGTTTCGAACATCAACACCTTGCATTTGATGGGTCCCCTTTGTCCACGGGACGTCCCCAAAAATCAGCCGTAAACGGAACTCAGGTGGGCCATACCATCTAAAATCATGTGAAGACATGCCTAAACATATAAAATCATTTGGTGGGGCCTACCTGAGTTTTGGATGTTGCTGAAACTTGGTCTGGACCGTCAGCCAGGTGGGACACACATAATGGGTGGGCTGGATTTGTGAACCACATTTCGGTGGGCCCCACGCCCACCCCCAGGTCCAAGTGACCTTATAAACAGGTTGGACGGCAGATAAATATCACGGTGGGCTCCCTGCCCACGTGACCCAGTCAACAGATTGGGTGGAAAATAAATGTTACGGTGGGCCCCTCCCTGACCGTGTGACCTTATGAGCCGTGTGGATGGCAATAAACGTTCCAGTGGGCCCCGGTCCATGTGACCTTATCAACTGGTTGAATGGGAATAAACATTACAGTGGCCCTAGGAAGTTTGAATCACTACAAAAAATCCTACTTTTAGCGACGAAAATTTTCGTCGCTAAAAGTCCGAAGTAGAAAGGGTTTTATCGACAAAATCGAATTGTCGTGAGAAGGAAGTTTTTTAGCGACGAAAACTTTCGTCGCTAAGAAAACTGCACAAGACTTTTAGCAGCGAAAATTTTCGCTGCTAAAAAATCATTTTACTTTTAGCGACGAAAATTTTCGTTTCTAAAAAACTGTACAAGCCTTTTAGCAGCGAAAATCGTTCCACTTTTAGCGACGGCTAGATTTTTTTTAGCGGCGAAAATAAAAAACTATACAAGACTTTTAGCAGCGAAAATTTTCGCTACTAAAAAAAATCGTTCCACTTTTAGTGACGAAGATTTTCGTCGCTAAAAATCGTTCCACTTTTAGCGACGAAAATTTTCGTCGCTAAAAAACTGTATTTGCTGCTAAAAAAATCGTTCCACTTTTAGTGACGAAAAGTTTCGTCGCTAAAAAACTGTACAAGAATTTTAGCTGCTAAAAATAAATTATATACCTTTTAGCGATGAAAATTATCGTCGCTAAAAATACATTTACAAAACTTTTAGCTACGAAAATATTCGTCGCTAAAAGTCTCTTTTTTTTATAAATATTCCAGCTTAAAATTCCACACAAAATTCCTGATATACACCTGTTAACAATATATTTCATCATATTCATCCTGATATACACCTGTTATATATATTTCATCATATTCACACTGAAATCATTGTTATCTCAATAGCTTTGTTTATATCTTTCAAATCTAAGCTTTAGTACCAATTATCATTAGTCATTCTAGTCATCTGAATATAGCCAACTAATTTGAGGCACCAAAGCCATAAAATTTCGATAGATTAGGAAGACAAGCATGAGCATAGGATTGTCACACAAAAACATGAAATGATATGATATGGGGGACGCACAGTTTTACATCATTTCTCACCTTCCAACACCTCTCTTGGCAGACCCCATGGTTCTTCCCCCATCCCGAGAACAACTTCCCTCTGGGAATATATGAACCCACCCGCCCTGGTTCAATTTTGAAAGAGCCATGTCCATTCCCTGCAAAAGGTTAAAGATGTAACATGAATCTTTAAAAGCATTAAAGATGTAACATGAACTATAAAAATGCACATAGATGAGATGGATGAATGCCAAATATATACTACATGTGTTGAAAACTTTAAAACTACAATTGAATGGCCCATCTGCTTTATCTTTATTTTCTTTATTCTTCCTCCTTTCTTTTAGGGTTCTATTTTAGGGAAAGGAGCCATTGACGACAGGGCCTTCAGAATGATTAGCAAAACATGATGAAAAGCCAACCCAAAAATAGCAACAACAGCAGTGACAACAACAATATAAGGTTGTCTCACATGCAACTAGTTAGATGCTAACTTACGGTGCAACCAGCATATAACTGCAAATATATCATGTTGTATATGACATCCAACAAGTTGGCTCTGCCATGAAGAAGATCAACTAGCACAAAAATCAGGCTGATCCACTCAACAGGACGGCCATGCATGTACTCTGGATTAGATTGGTGGTCATCCACTGTGTTCTATACTTCTATGGTGTGGCGGACTGCCCACATGATGAGTGGATCAGCCTAATTTCTGCATCAGGTGTGCTTCATGGTGGGCCAATATTTTGGATAGGTTGGATATTGTACATGCCTTGCCCATTGCATGCCCTAGTTGGACTGTAACTAATCGTCCAAACTAGTTGCATGTGAGGCTTCCTCTAAATAACAACCACAAAAACAAAAATAGAAATGGCAATTTCTTTGCTGCTAATAGAAAACAACAATATTGCTTTTAGTCTCATTCCCTCACAAGTATTGCAAGTTCCAAATAAAACTGCACGCTTGTTACTAAATAAAATTTCATCACTGATTTCACATTTGATATGATCCCGAACTGATTGGAGTATGCAAATAACTGACGGGCTTCCAATCCCTGCTTCTAGTAAGGTTGGCTACTTGAATCAAATCAAATTGTGGAGTCATACAAAGGATGAATCAAGTTGTACATTGAACTTGACAAACATGTCAAAGGAAGAAGACCAGCAAGTGGATGTACTCATTGACAATGGAATAGCAAGAATCGGAACTGGTAAGAGGGCGCGCCCGATTTTTGCAGAACCATTAAATCAACAGCCTAAATTGCAGAACCATGGATCCCACTTGCAAAAATCCAAATCCAACAATCAGATAAGTCCTCCTTTCTAGTTTGATGATGCATACAAAAGGAAATGGATGTGTATAGAACATGTTTCAAAATATTCAAATATTACACTGCTAATAGAGGAAAATGCCTTCTTTACCAAAACAAAGTAGAACAATCAACCACCAAAATGCCTGTCACAGAAACTAGAGAACCAGGTCCTCTGAAAAAACCAAAAAACCCGAGCAGGCTGGACAGCAATCGATTTGGCTCAGAACCCATTTCCATTTTTTCGTCACATCCGAAACATGCAATTACCTGAAATGCAGAAAACACAGGACATGAGATTGGGCTTCAGTTTAAGTATCCAAAATGGGGCGATGAAAGAGCTCAAATGATGCTGTTTTAGTCAACTAAACATGATTTAAATCATTTTAGGAGCGTTTGGGTGTCGCCACTTCACAATGCAGATGGGATGCTTGAATGTTTAAGTCACAGCTGAGATTAATTGGCACCTTCACATTGTCATCTCACCTGTGATTGGAGCTAGAAAAATCAAGAAAATGCAATCTCACATAATGCAGGTTCCGTTTTCCATGCCACCCAAACACCTTGCCAAACCAATCATAGTTCAAGGGTACATACAAATGATCTCTAAGAATGAGAAGAACAATGCTCATGTAAGAAGCTGATCCAAGACTACAGGTCAAAAACCTGAGAAATACAGTAAAAAAGAGCCAAGTTTAGCATGTTTGGTAAAGCTACAAAAGAACAGGAAGGAGTACCATCGATCTGTCCATGGCTCTTGTACTTCATTTTTGTGCCTCTCTAGTCTTGTAGAGGTTAGTTTCTCTTCTACTTCTGACTAGTTTACCTCTCCCGAGTTGTCTTGTCTTCATTGCAATTTATCTCCATTTACGCTGACAAAATGAAGAAAGAAAAGCTAAACCAACATCACAACCCCCTCAACCCCAAGCCATTATAGGTTTGAATTGTTGTAGCTACCCAATTAATCCATAAAAGAAGTACATTGAAAGAAGATTGTAAACATCGCCAACAAATTCAAGCTTCCTTACATCCAAGTCAAACCCACTACAAATTTGAATCCATGACCCATCAACATGAAATGCCACAAACAGAGGTTACTGAATTGAGATAGATAAAAACAGCCGAACTCCCACCCCCTTTTCATAGATCCTCCTGTAAAAAGAGGTATTTTACAATGCTCGGGTTGAAAGTTTGCCCATTAAGCGCAGGTTTTCAGCAATCCAAACAGTTGTTATGAATGTGACCCACCATGTATAGTGTATGTACAAACATACCCCAGATTCAAAAATCCCGAATTTAATTGGTGTCAAGCAAACAGACATTAAGAAAGAAAATACAGAAACAGTCCACACACAATGAAAAGAGGCCAAAAAATCAATGCTACGGATCTTCCAAGCTGGGTTTTTTTTTTTTGGGTGAGTGGGTAATCAACAATGGGTCCCATCATATCAAAGAAGGATTGCTGAATCATGCACCCCCAAGTACAAACTGAAAACCCAAGCATGGTGTGTAAGTTTAAGCCCGACTACTATATAATACGTCACAAGCAAAGACAGCTTATTGCAACCATTTCGACTTCACAAAATCATACACAATCTAATTGAACCTCTTTGATAGAGCAAAACAGATCAAGGAATCAGCCAAATTTCAATTTAAAAGGATAATAGATTTCAGGCAAGATTATAGAACTCAAATTCTGACCTTGTTCTCAAATTGTTGAAGAGAAGCTCGTGAAGGCAATTGAAACCCTTTGGGGGCATTTGGATTGTAAGTTACTTTTCATAAGCTACTTATGCCTCAAGCAGCCTATCTTGTTTTCTACTTATTTAGCAGAGAAGTATGCTTGGTAAACAACATACTTACCATTTACTAATATTCCCATTTTTCTATTTTTCAAAAGAATGAGTTTGGACTCTGAAAGCATCGGCTCTAGCACTCGTACTTTCAGCCCAAACCCTAACCAAGGACTCTTAAATTACCATGTACTTATAAACATTCATTGTAAGCATTTTCTGTCTATGTGCATGACGACCATACTGTTAAAATCAATCCTCTTATTTTCATTTACAGAAACTAGTGGATGACAAATTACGTGTAACATGTAGAGATGGTTTGGCCACTTATGCAATTAAGGAAGGTTCAAAAGGACATACATATTTGAAAGTTAGTCAAATCATAAATAGACGTATTATGGACGGAGACATTGTTTTCATTAATAGGCTACCTAGTACTCATAAAAATTCATTGCAAGCATTTTCTGTCTATGTGCATGACGACCATACTGTTAAGATCAATCTTCTTATCTTCATTTACAGAAACTAGTGGATGACAAATTATGTGTAACATACAGAGCCCTTAGTGATTAGTTTTCCGACTTCAAATTCAGATTTAAGATTTAGACTTCAGATTCAGACTTCGGATTTCAGATTTAACAAACAGGCCCTTAGTCTTCCATCCTTCTAGAAATATGTAAATCCAATTCATGGAACAAGAGTACTCAAGGGATGACAATTTTACCTTGTTAATTTGGTATCTTTGAAGATGGAGCGTAGTACAGGAATATTTGGCAAAACTGGATTTTTGAACCAAATCTAGCATCTCTTAAGTACCTTTCCAGCAGATGAAAATCTGCACTCTACATACACAGATGCCAAAATAACTATAGCTAACCTCAGACTATAAAATGTCAACAAGCTCATGTATCTTCCTTTGTAGTTCTGATAGTAATAACATATCTCAACAATTGAAAAGCAAAAGAGCACTTCCTAAGGATCTTTTGAGAATTCCAGAGAACTTCCCAAGGATCTTTTGAGAATAAATGCCGCTATGAAACTAATAGCCTCAACAAGGAATTATTATCTCTACTTGTTAGTAAACCATAAAAGGGAATTTCGTTAGTAAACCAACATGGGCAAATTATATAAGAATTGCTGGCAAAGGAAAGATTTGAAAGAGAAAGAATGGTGTTAACTCACTATTTGAATTACATGTGTATTATTAGTAATTACCTGTGCACATACAAATTACTTATGCAAACATTTAACAGACAGTCTTTTTCCGTATGGCATTTTGCCAACACTGCAGTGAACTGCTACATTAACGAAATACTTTGAGACAGTATATTTGTTTCTTTTGCATTTCTTGACAGTAATTTGAAGACACATGATGTGAAACAATGTCACATCTAACAAACATTTCTTCGACAAGCTGAAATTAAACTTTGATCACCCAACGTACAATCCCGGACCATGACAAAAACACAGCGCCTACTGGTGAGAGTAGGATCGAAAATCCAACTCTCCCAGTCCTCGGACATGCCAATTTGGCAAGTATATGTAAGTTCCAAGCCAGTCATCAGGTAGGCCTCACCATTATGTGCCTAGCCAAATCAATCCAATCTGGTAAGCAGGTTAAAGGACTGAAGAGACTTTTGCATCCAGACTCGTGATGGGATCTGAGTGTTAAGTCATTCAATATTGGATGGGTGATTGGCTCTTATGGAATCAAAGTGGGGGGAAAAAACAAAGAATTTGTTCATTTCTCTTCGGTAACCCCTACCGTGAATGGTTTAGGGTGTTCCTGATTGTTTCACAGAAACACGTTTATGAAAAAAATATTGGCATTGCAGGAAGCGTAAAGCAAAGTGGCAACTTATTTGGGCAAAGGAGCAGGGAAGCATCTGTTTTAAAATGATAGCAGGTATAAACAAATTGGAAGTGGAGGGGCATGAGTCCAAGGTGCAATTTGAAGTGGGAGTGGCACTTAATTAGAAGGATCATGCAACTATGTAGGGAGACTTTCAAAATCCTACTCTTGAGAGGAGCAATAGCAAAAACATACCACCCATACACTAAAAAACATAGCGAACATACCATATGGGAAAATAGCAGCTGCACCACCCTCATAAAACCAATCAAGTTCCTTCTTCCGTAACAGAAAAATGCCTCTAAGAACCATGCCAGTAACCTTGAAAAATCATTCAAGGAAAGAGTGTTAATGATTCGTTGTAAGCGCCAAGCACACTCAACACCCTTGCTCTAATAGACAAACAAAATAACTCTATTCTACATGTCACATATGTAATTACCTATTTGTGTTTGTGTGTGTGTGTGTGTTTTTCATTACAAAGATACAAATCTAAACCATTGATGACCCAAACAAATCTGCACCATTAAGCGCCACGAACACGGGCTGTTCGGTGATCAAGGGTGCAAGAAATTTTGACTCTGATGCGGTCTACATCGACAAAAATGATAACATTTTTTTATCAGAATCGTCCAATCACAAAAATTAGTGGCCCCGCCACATCCATGGTCTCGATCCCCATAAACATCCACCACCAACATGACATGGATGGACCTCATACAACTTCTACAAATGGCAAACCATACACAAAAATTCCAAAATGGAATGCTGAGACGCATCAGCATAAAGCGATACCAAAGAATTCAAAAAACCCACCTAAACTTCACAAACATAGAATTCAACTTTCCAGGCAATTCTAATCTGTGAATACTTTAAAAATCAAAAGACACAGAAACAACAGAAACCACAAGTGGGAAACAACCTTTCAAGCGTACAGAACAAAATTCCGGTTTTCCGCCTTGTGATTATTCCCAATTAGAATATTCTAAAATAACCCAATTTCGAAACATGAATGGAAATGAAAAGATTGCAAATTCCTCAATCACAATGGAAACATTAAAAAAGAAACCAACCTTCTACAGAAGATCATTTATGCCATGGAATGGAATTTTACAGAGAGACAGAGAAGAAAAATACCTAGAGACAGAGAGAGTACCTGAAAAGGAGAGAGATGGCATGTGCCAAAAATTGCTTGCTTCTTCAATTTGCCCATGCAGAAATTGCATTAGCGCCTCTTACTTGCTCACACACACACACACACACACACACACACACACACACACACACACAAACAGGAAAAACAAATACTGTATCTTTCTATTTGATCAGTGACAACCAAAAAAAAAAAAAAAGAAGAGGAATTTGTGGTAAATTAAACATCCCAAAAATTACAATTCACTTAATTCCTCTAATTTGAACTCTGTGTGTGTGTGTGTGTGTGTGTGTGTGTGATAAAATGCCAGTAAAAAAATTTAAAAATTAAATTAAAAAATAATAAAAAATCTTCCAACGTTGTCTTTCACCAACCACTTTAAAAAAAGGGTTACAGTTTCAAGCATCGAAATCCACTGAAATCCCATAGATTTACAGTTCCAAGCATCGAAACCCACTGAAATTCACTAATATCCTCCAGTTTTTTAAAATTACCTTCACAAAGCCTCTTTTTCAAAAAAAAAGAAAGAAAGAAAGAAAGAAAGAAAGATGGATTATTCAAGGATCTACAATTTCGAACGTTGAAAATTTCACTAATATGCCAAAAAATATCCTCAATTTCTTTAAAATTAAAAAATAAAATACAAAAACAAAAACATTTTCGTTTTCTCTTAATAAAACCAAAACGCAAGAGATCGAATCAAAGATTTACAGTCTCCAATACAAACAAGCAATCAATCTCACTACAAAACAAAACCCTAACATCAACCTCTCAATCTGAAATCAACTCAGTCAAAGAAAGAACATGGATTAACGTGATTTTCAACGGATTTGTGTGAAAATACCGCAAAATGATTCGATCTCGAAGCTCTTTTGCGTCGAGAAATTGAAAGGAGGAAGAATTTCTTACGGTTTTTCGGATCTGAGCTTCTCTCTTGAAAGCCCCGCGAGAGAGAGGGTAAAAATACTTCTTTGCTTTCAGCTTTCTTCACAGCTGCTGAGAGGAGGAGAAGACAGACCAGATGTAGGTTAGGGAACGGAGAGAGAGAGGGAGAGCGAGAGACAGAGAGAGAGAGAGAGAGATAATTGACATTGGGGTTTTTTTGGGCGCGGCTCTGTTTTTGAGCGCGCGCCTAAATTTAGGCCGGGGTCTGGTATGGCTCTGTGGGCCCCACCATGATGCATGTCAAACATCTACCCCATCAGTCAGATACACCATCTCATGGTGAGCCCAGGGATTAAAAATCAAATCAATCTATCACTTGTATGGGCCACACCACATGCAAAAGTTGAGAGGGGTTACTCTCCATTAAAACATTTTTAATTATTTGTGGGCCCACCATGATGTATATGACATATCCGTGTCATCCATCTACTTTACCATGGCATTTTGAGGCATGAACCAAAAAATGAGGCAGATCCAACGTTGAAGTGGCCCACACCAAACTAAACAGTGTCCCAAGAAAGTTCTTACAGTGGGTGTTCGATTCCCTTTTTCCTGTGGTGTGGTCCACTTGAACTTTAAATCTGACTCATTTTTTAGTTCATGACTTAAATTTTGGTCAGGGGTTTGGTATGGCTCTGTTGCCCCCACCATGATGCGTGTAAAACATCTACCCCATCAGTCGAATGCACCATCCCATGGCGGGCCACACCACATACAAAAGTTGAGAGGGGTTACCCTCCATTAAAACATTCATAATTATTTTTTGGACCCACATTGGTTTAGGTTTACAAATCCAGCGCATCCATTATGTGTGTGCCCCTTGGATGAGGGGTCATACCAAGTTTCAGATGCATCCAAATTTCAGTTGGGGCTCCACCAAGTGTACGGTTGATTTTTGGGATATCCCATAATTTAAAGGGGACCATCAAATGCACGGTGTTGATGTTTGACACACATCATGGTGGGGCCAACACAACTTGACTTCATGGGAAGTTCTTATGAGCTCCTCAAACAGGGTTGAACCAGACCTACTGATCATTCCACGAGCATACTCGTCAACGTTTGCAGCTAGTTCATACATCGTCTTGCCAATCTGTTTTGTAACTCCTGATAGAAGTTCCAATTTTACAAAATCCCTTTTTTTTTTTTTTAATTTACAAAATCCCTTTTTTTGTTAAATCATCCACTTCTAATCAATTCTTGAGGTGAATATGACCAACTCTCTTCGAATTTGGAGAAAAAACTGTTTTTTCCCTCCTTTCTTTTTTCTTTTCTTTTCTTTTCTTTTTTTTTTTTTGGCTGAATTCAAGATCAGATAGTGGGTGGGCCAATTTTCAAGCAGTGAGTTTTATTTATTTGTTTTTTTATTTTTAAAATTGTGTGTAAATCACTTGGAATCAATAGAACTAAGATGGAATAGATTTCTCATATTTTGCATGCTCAATCATGGACTACCAACCTGCATTTCGAGGATTTGGGGAAAATTGAGGAAATGTGAAATTTCCCCCATTTTGGTCATTTAAATTGCAATTAGACCATAGAAAAATTATATTGGAAATGCTAGAGGCTGATATTAGATTGACAAAAGTCTGGATTTTTTGTAATATATATATATATATATATATATATATATATATATACACACACACAAAAAATCCAGTTTGATTAGCGGTTATTTAGCCTTCATTTGCAGGCGTTTATGAGTGTTTGCTGATATTAATATCAATTACACTCTCATATGCAAATTTGGAAAAATTGGGGGAAATTGGGAATAATCCAAAATTTCCTCAATTTCACCCATTTAAATTGCAATTAGAGTATGGGAAAACCACATTAGACATGTTATAGGCTGATTTACAAATTGACGAAGGTTTTTAATTTTTTTTTAAAATAAACACTTTTAATTAAAAATAAATAAATTTCATATTGATCAACAGTTATTGAGGTTTAATATTTATGTATTCATGACATTGAATCTACTGTCACCCTATCTGCTTAATGTCTTCCTCCGGATCTAGTGCACATGTGCTAATGGAAGGAAATTATAACTATTAGTTATAATTAAGAGTTGGTGCAATATATGCACAATGACAAACTAAAACTAAATCTATTTTAAGGGTTCACAGTTGTTGAGCAGTGAAGAACCAAACCTATATATATATATATATATATATAGCATTTTGCTGGATTTGTAGTTTGAATTTTTGAATTTGGAGAGGAGTCTTTTAGTCTTTTGCTATTTATAACTTTCCAAAAAATATGAGAGAACAACTGTCCATCCATGTAGCTCTTTCACGTGTAACTAGCAGGGAAAGAATAGTTACATTCATTGAAGATCATCTTATCTTCATTGGACTCTTAGAATGTGTTTGGATGGATGTAGTTTATGTTTGGATGAATGTAGTTTATGTCTGGATGAATTTACGTAGTTTGGGTTTAGATGGATGTGAAAGTGAATATGATGAGATATTTTATATAACAGGTGTATATCAGGAAGAATATGATGAATTATATTCTAACAGGTGTTTATAAGGAAATTTGAGATGGAATATTTTTTTTAAAAAAGAGACTTTTACCTACAAAATATTTTGTAAGTAAAAGTCTCATTAACGTTTTTTTAGCGACGAATATTTTCGTCGCTAAAAGTCTTATCCACGTTTTTTAGTTACGGAAATTTTCGTAGCTAAAAGTAACTCTTTCGAATAATGTGGAAAATTGTTGGCAGCTTTTAGCGACGAACATTTTTTTTTTTAGCTACAAAAAGTTTCGTAGCTAAAAGTAATCTAAACTGTTTCAAGCCTTTCGTCGCTAAAAGTCTCATCATGTTCTAACTTACTTGCAGCTTTTAGTGACGAACGTTTTCGTCGCTAAAAGTCTAATCCATTCGAATGTTTTAAAAAATTGTTTGTAGCTTTTGGCGACGAAACTTTTCGTCGGGAAAAGTCTGTTCCATGATTTTTAGCTACGAAAATGTTCGTAGCTAAAAGTAATCGCAGCCCTTGGCAACGAAGATTTTCTTCGCTAAAAATCTCTAAAAATCTCATCCACGATTTTTAGCTACGAACATTTTCGTAGCTAAAAGTATTCCATTCGATTTTTAAAAAAATTTGTTTGCAGCACTTTTCGTCGCTAAAAGTCTCAGGCGACGAAAATTTATTTCGTCGCTAAAAGTGACTTTTAGCAACGAAAATGTGTTTCGTCGCTAAAAGTTTCGTCGCTAAAAACCCTCTTTCTTGTAGTGGTCCGTCTGTATGACCTTATCCACATATTGGATGGAAAAAAATAAAGGTTTATGGTGGGCCCACACGGGACCCACTAATGTATGTTTTGTATCCACACTGTTCATTTATTTTGTGGGGTCCACCCTATTTATGTGCCCCAAATATGGGCCACCCTAGGCAAGCCCACCGTGATGAGTGTGTCGGACCCTCTGTCCTTCTAATTTTGCCAATCATGGGCTGCCATATGAGGCCCATGTGACTAGGCCTATTTTGATGTATTTATGGGCCGTCCATTAAGGCCCACTTTGATTTGTATAAAGCCATTAGTTGAGGCCCATCTTAATGTATTCATGGTCGCCCACTAAGGCCCATTTTGATATATATGAGACCATGGTTTGAGGCCCATTTGATGTATTGAAGGCCCATGGGTCGAGGCCCAATGGGATGTAAATGAGGCCCATTACAACGTAATTCTACCATGGTTCGTGTGTTGACTATTGTAGTGGGCTATGCCTTGGGAACAATGTTGGTTTGACGTCCACATTGTAAGGATGATGTTGGTTAGATGTCCGCATCATCACTCTCCCTAAGGCCCACTGATAGGCCCATACTTGTAGTAAGTAGGCCGTCTAGGCCCATCTCCGTTATACACAGAGCCCATCTCTTTATACATGTTTAGTATAGATCCATGATCATACGCATCATATGTATGCCTGATATGAGGAGTGACCGATCATAGCATATGCCTTCAGGTAGACTGTTTATGGGCTCCCTGATAGGCAGAGTTGCCCCATATAAGTGTATGATACACGCAGGACTGTTGCATGACTGGTAGTGTGACTCATGCACTTGCATTTGTGTGATTGTAGTTACTGTATGCCCTAGTGACATCAGGGCCATAGCCTCCACAGACACATCGTGGATGGCAGGATTGGATACCGAAAATATTTGGTTCTAGCATACGGGCGTCATAGATGTCCCTGGGTGAAAATCCCTAAACCCGATAGTACCAGAAGATGACTCCAATGTCGAGACCGAGTGGATACACGAGCGCGCGAGGGCCGTATACCAGTAGGCCGCGTCTCCCACTGTGTCGTGGTCGGTTGGAAAGGGGTGTGACCTTACCCGCCTGAGTGAGGGGGCAATTTCTAGGTTGAGTTTGACCAGCTTGAGGAATCGGTCCGCTATCGATGAGCCGGGCCCGATATTGGCAGGCGGATAGTGAGGTCTCTTCCACCCTCCCAGTTGTGCGTCCGGATAGGGGCGGCAAGCTGGCGTAGAGTGTACTTGACCCCAGTGATTATCCAGACTGAGAACCGTACTGATTTGATGCTCTAGTGAGGAGCTGCATTGATATGTGGATGAGGATTGACATGCTTGACTTGCATTCTGCATCGCATGGCCTTGATGTGGCCGATCGCATTCATGTTTTGCACCGTATGGCCTTGGTACAGCTGATTGCATACATGTGTTCATCAGCATGATTCCACATTTCTCTGACCTTGCATCCTGAGCACGCTCATATTGCGCACACACTTACACCACCCTCTAAGCTTTCTATAAGCTTATGCACGATTGATGTATGCAGGTGACGCCAGAACGCAGTCGTTACATAGTAGCAGCGAGAGCGAGCTTTTGGAGTTTTTGTTATTTGCATTATCTTGTATTTTCTTTTAGATGCATTGTACTCAAAAGTTTTTGATCATAGTGAATTTTGTGATGGTGTTCTTGTGGTTATTGTTCGTGGGTTATGCTTTTGGTTATGCTCATTATGAATCAGACTGATGATTATAAAATCTTCCTTGTAGTATCTCAGGATCGGAACCTGATAAATGGGCTCTGGGAGCCGAGAATGGGGTTCTATGGAGGCTTGGCCGGATTTGGCGATCGAAATTTTGTGAGCCCGATTTTCGAGTTCGGGGCATGACATAAGTCAAATTTCAGCTATTGGATCCCGTGAAAGTGGCCCAACGGACGGATCAACCCCTAAAATCTGATTTGTGGCCCGCCTGATATCTGGATAGAGCAAATTCCTCATATACATCACAATGGGCCCCACATGGGGTTGAGCGTGCACACATTGCACGCGCACACGCACTACATCGAAACGGTTAGAGCGGTCAAACCGCGCCAACCTGTATCTTTCTAAAAATCAAACGAAAATTTCATTTTTATGCTAGAAAAATGGACGTGTGTCCACTGAAGCACGTAGTGGGCCCACACTGTCCATCACATGGAAAATCGGGGCCATCCATTATGTCCAGAGGAGGCGCAAAACCCTCATCATGGTGGCATTTTGGTATCTTGCTCACGTACACATGTGGATCACCAGAAAACGCAGGATGGATGAGGAGTTGATTTGATACAGTGTACCGCACCAAAAATCGACTAAAACTACTCCTTCCTAACTGGTTTTTTGTAAGGAATCCAATGAATGGGGTGGATTTATCCAAAAATATCACTATGGGTCCCTTCGAACACGTCAGTGCAACCTGCGTTGCGTGCGTCCGGGAAAACCAGATCTTCATGGCTGTTTGGTGGCCAAGATCATGATTGGTTTAACAATCTAAACTGTCCAAAACATCACCAAGGTGGGTCTGACCAGGGCTAAGAAGCCTGAACGGTTCAGATCTTGCACGTGAAGCATCCATGGGCCAAAAAACGGAGTAAAACGCAAGTTGGCTGCGTCTTTCGCTGCTGTTTGCTGCGTACACTCCACAGACGTTCCTCACCGCCTCTTGCTGCGTAGGTTCTCCACTCCACTGACTCTAGCCGACCTTAGAGCTTTATAAAAGGGAGAGAGAAATAGAGAGAGGCTATCTTTGGACTTGGAAGATCCAGGGCAGCCGTGGACGGCTAGCAAGACTTCTTCTTCTCCCTTCTTTTAGTTTTTTCTTTTCTTTAATGTGCTTTTTAAGATTTTTAGCCTCACCATGTCTATGATGGGCTAAGCCTCTTAGCTAGGGCTAAGAGGTGAAGCTTGTAGTGTGATGGGTGACTTTTCTTTATGCTTTTGATTCATGTAAGTTGAATTGCCCTTGAATTTAGTTTGATTATGAGGAATGTTTTTAGTTTTTAATGGTTTATTGTGACTTAAATTACGATAGATTTGCAATAGCTTTGAGCATGTCCTTTTCATTATTGAGATTGTGAAGTTAGGAAGCCCTCTTATTCACCATCGTCTCACGGGCATGGTTGGATAATGGAACCCTTCCTAATGATCATAAATTCCTTAGATTAGATGTGGATTGGTTAAAGTTCTATTGTTTGCTTTATCTTATGGGCATGATCTTGTGATGGAATCAATTTTAATTCTCATACCTCTTATCTCTTGAAAACTAGAATAAAGGAAGTTCAGATTTGATTTTAAGGTTAAATCAAGCATAGATCTCCCGATCTCTACAAGTAGATCCTTGACACCCTAGTTTTCCACCTTTGAATTTTACAAGTTTTAGTCTAATATATATTTCACCATTATTTCTCTTATAATTTCTTGATTTAGATTACATCTTTGCTTAGTTGTACCACGTACTTTGATTACGTGCAAGGTGGTTCCTATGGATTTGACCTCGGTCTTACCGAGATTATTACTACATCATAACCCTACACTTAGGGTGTGAACAAGTTTTTGGCGCCAGTATCGAGGATTGACGGTT
This sequence comes from Magnolia sinica, assembly GCF_029962835.1. NCBI lineage: Eukaryota > Viridiplantae > Streptophyta > Magnoliopsida > Magnoliales > Magnoliaceae > Magnolia > Magnolia sinica. Next base: position 123,120,804 of record NC_080574.1, on the reverse strand, counting down.
ACATTTTTTGAGATTAATTAGTTTTAGAATTAGGTTAAGATTAGTGTTTTTCTAGTTTTTAATTCTAAGTTTAGGTTTTTCTATTTGCTTAAGGATCAATCAGCCAGGAAGACTACAAATGTGGTTGATAATGCATATATCTAGAGACTATTCCTTATTATCTTCATATAGTCAACCCAATCATTAACAAGCATAGCCAATCACATTCCACCATTTGTCCTAGAATATATCATCATCAACTACCTATTCGATGGTGCACAATATTTTAGGTCACCACATAAGCTATAACCTCTTATGCTTTGCCATGTATCATTATGACAATTCTATACTATTGGTTTCTTTGTTCGTTTGACATGTGTCACTAGATGATGACCATCTTGATAACCATCTTGACTTCCCACGATCTTCCTTTTGTCAATTTTATCAGTTGTAAGGATCTTGTCCTAATCTCCCATACATCGATGCGGTTGCATGTCGGCTTTCTAGCCATCCGAAGTGATGATTATGAACAATATGTTGATTAAATGAGAAACTATTTCCTTTTTCCATTCAATCTTTTGTTGTTTTTTCTTTCTATTGATAGAATGATTAAGCTCATCAGATCTCCACAAATTTCACTGTAGCTTGATGCGAATGGTATGACAGAATGAACGATTCAAATTGATGAATGGTTGTCCCATGTATCATTTAAAAGCTTTAGGATGTTGGGAGCAGATAGAGTGAGACCTAGAATCATCCAAGACAGTGCGGCCCTTACTGTGGGACCCACATTGATGTGTTTATTCTATATCCGTGCCGTCCATCTATTTTTAGATCAATTTAGGGCATGATGAAAAATAAAATAGATCCAATTATCAGTGGACCATATCACAGAAACAATGGTGATTGACCATTAAAGAAAAAAAAAGTTCACACACACACACACACTTTAACCTTCATCCAGTTTTATGTGACCTTATTAATAGATTAGATGGCAAATAAATACTACGAAACATTAAGGTGCACCTTAAGAAGTTTTTAATGGCAGGGCATTAAATCATCATTGTTTTCTATGGTATGGTCCAACTAAAAATTGGATCTGCTTCATTGTTTGGATAATGCCTTAAAATAATCCAGAAACTGCTAGATAAAGTGGATACAAAATACATATATCAAGATAGGCCCCATGGTAAAGGTCGCACCATCTTAGTTGAGACCCGGGTCTCACCTCCCTCTAATGTCCCATGAAAGTACGGATGTTAGAATTTCCCTTAAGGGCGTGTTTGTATGGCCCGATTCCTCCCGAATGTATTGTAAAACTTGCATAATTATTTTTTGCAGCCAATTGAATAGTAATTTGTTGGAATTACCATTTACATTGCTTTTTGGTGATGTTGGAAAAGCTACATGGGCTTACCATAATGTATCACAGTAGTCCGAGGTAAAGCCATATGTAATACAATACTACTGTTGCAGCTTCAATTTTTTGATATGCATCTAAAACTCACGTGGGCCCCATCAAGTCAACTCAACCTTGTTAAAGGTCTAAGTTGAGTCTGATTGTAGATATAAGCTTTTATTACACTTACAATTACGAATATCATAATGAGCTACTTTTTGTCCATTGCATTTTACTGGGCTTACGTAGAAGATCAGTGGGCCTCTTATCACACGAATTCATTTTTTTTCATGACGCAAAGGCTAAAACAATGGGTGTTCTCACAACATGATTTCCTCTATCTTCATACCAACTAAGATACCCATAATTACCTATATATTCCCTGTTTACTGCCATGTCGATTTGGACGCTCGCTGTAAATCCTTGCTTGCTGTATTTACTATCGAATTTCAGTTCCAGTGGGTCCACCACAACTATCATCCCGGTTGGAGCTTTTCACGACCGCACGATAGATGGACGGAGAATCTGCGACGTTGGTCAGGACCCGTGTGAACACCACACTGGATGAGTTGGTGTTGTTCAGGATCACCATGAATGATGGGTAATTGAGATCGAGGGTGGCCTTAGTGCAAGTGTAATTCAATCCACGGGTGATGATCTTGATTCGGTGGGTCGTGTAGTTTAGCCCGCAGAGGAAATTAATATAATCTTGACGGTCGAGATCATACACTAGACCGGGGTCCATTGCTTTGTTCGGATCGATGTGTCCTGCGCCATAATCCAGAGGCGTGGCGGCTGTTCCGGTGGTCAGATCTAGGATCGGGCCGTGGATGTTATCGGTTACGTATGCAGTGGTCATGAGTGCGGACCGGATGGCAGCTGGGCTCCAATTGGGGTGAGCCGCACGTAGCAATGCAGCCACACCAACAACCAGGGGCGATGATATGGATGTCCCAGAAGCCAGCACATATTCTGAGACCAAGTAATCATTGCGGATTGGTTGAAATCCACGGTTGGGGACCCATGCGGCCAGGATATTGACTCCTGGGGCCACTATGTCAGGCTTCAAAATCCATGGGCTCAGAATATTGGGTCCACGTGAAGAGAATTCGGCTACCTGAGGCGCTGGCTTGGATCCTAACACTGTAATCTGGAACTTGATATCCATTGTTGGTGGCTGGGCTGCCTTCGTGATATACCTCTTCATGATCTCTCCATCCTTGATGCTGATCGCAACAAATGGCATGAAGAAGCTACGGGGACTCAAGTTCTGGGCCAAATCAGTGGCAAAGATTGCCCCTTCAGCGCCTGTCCTATTCAATTCGGATATATAGAGATTGTATCTTCCCGAACGAGCAAAAGACGATCTTGCCAGCTACGTCTTTGGGATCAAGACTGTAGTAATCACAGATTTCCTTACTAGCATTGCCATATCCATAGTAAAGTGGAACACCAGAGATGTAGATGCTCTCAGGATAGAATGACTTCCCTTGTACGGTTGTGATGCCATCGCCAAGAGTGATTGAAGCCGTATACTCTCTATCAATGGTCCCCGCAGCCACCGTCGTGATCCAAGGGGCGCCGTAGACAATGGTGAAAGAGTCTGGCCCACTATTTCCAGCCGAACATGAGACAAAGATCCCTCTCTCCATCGCTGCAAAGGCTCCCAGTGCAATAACATGTTCGTCGTATGGCAATAATCCTGGTAATCCCAATGACAATGACATCAGATCCACACCGTCTGAAATTGCCTGGTCCATGCCGGCCAGGATATCGGTTGACGCTGAGTCAAACGTGTCCGTGGAGAATAGGACCTTGTACATAGCAAGGCGGGCCATGGGTGCAACCCCAACAGCTGTGCCCTTAGCATAGCCAAAGTAGTCTGCGTTAGGCGTCCTGCTTCCAGCAGCCGTGGATGCTGTGTGCGTCCCATGCTCATCGTAGTCCCTCGGTGAATCATAGTCATCGATCTTCGATATGCTGAGGCCCCCTTCCTTGAGGCCCTTGCTGAAAGAGCGTGCCCCAATGAGTTTCCGATTGCAGTTGGAAGAATTGAACTCGGTACCAGTCTCGCATGCTCCCTTCCATTTCTCTGGCACTGGCGGCATTCCTTCATCACTGAACATCTCGCTCTCCGGCCATATACCGGTGTCGATGATGCCGATGATCTATCATCGCCAAAGTTGGTCGTGGACCACAGGCCCACATGCCTATTTAGGCCCAGAAACCGAGGGGTGTGTGGTATGGAGCTGGGCATATGTCTCTGGGTACGTGGCAAGGTGACCTGGCATTCTCTCCAGCTGATTGAGCTGGGCCTGCGACAGCACGGCACTGAAGCCGTTCAACACGTGGTTGTACGTGTACAGGTGTACCGCAGCAATGCTGTCGGGTGCGGAGAGGGATGAAATCGTCGACGTGTACCAACTATCATGGGTGGCGAAGGGAGCTGGAATGGCCGATTTGTCCATGTGGATGATGTAAGGCCGACCGTCAGCCGACGATGATGTGGCCACATGAGTGAGAAGGAAGATTAAGGAGAGGAGCATGGAAGGGGTGATGATGTGGCGGGCCATGGCTACTGACATGGACCATGTGTTGGGGAAAGAGGTTAGTATTTGGGATTTCTATGTATAGGCATCAGATTCGTTCTGCTAATTAGTCACAATGCAAGCAACACTACCGATTGAGAAGAACTTTCAACAAAGCTTCCCCAGTCAAAAATCTGTTTACATGGTATACAATAGTTTTCACTTCTAACGAGTGGAGCTCAATATGGTTTTTGTATTTGACGGTTCCTAAGAAAACGAGGGATCTCTATTCATCATAGTAGCTAGGGCGCATCCTATGAATGAACTGGGTGGCATATACAAAACACTGTGGGGCCACACACAATCTGGATGCTTTAAAGGTGGGATCTCCATCCGAACCGTTCCCTTTGGTGTGACCCACCTGTATTGATGTGTGCCTCACAAGCGTAGTTGTAGAATACGCTTTTCTCACAATAGATACTGGAGGAACCGGACTCCAATTAGCTCTGTAATTAGTTGTCATTGGTTTTATTAGTTTTAAGCTGTCCTCTCATAGATAATCACGTCCGTACATGTTTGTAGTCGAAGGTTCCTAAGAAAGGGTGGGTCAGAGCAAATCAAAAGGCCGGCATTTTTAAAACTGACAGTTTGCTGAAGCACTCATTGACAAGAACTACAGTGAGCTGGAATGGGCTCATCCAGAGCCCAATGGGCTTTGCCAGATGGACGCCTATCGTCGATGTATCTGGCATAGTAGGCCAGGAATGGGCTCAAAATTCAAGGCCTAGTGGGTGAAGAAGCCTGGTTAGGGCGTGTTATGTGACAACTTTTCTACCTGACCATATAAAGTTTAATGACCCTGTTTTGTTTTGTTTTGTTTTTTTGACCCACTTAAGACCATGACTAATTAAATTAGTAAATTTATTTTTCATTCATTAAATCAAGAACTTATCCTAGTCAGTAAAAGCACTCTCAGTAGAGGGATAGGTCAACGGATCGATTCCCCACACCACAGGAATTATATTGTTGCCAAAATCTCCCAAAACCCTATTGGAACATTCTAGAATTAGGGCTCCCACTCTATTTAAAGGGGAAATCTGTTGTAAATTCCTACAGAAAACCTTAAACCTAAGAGCAGCCAAACCCTGCAAAAGAGGAGCCTCCGCCGGTAAGCTTTTCATCCATTCTACATTATTTCTTCATAATTCCTATCTAAAAACCCTAGGTGTAAACAATGAAAGAAGTGTATCAACCCTGTGTTCATCATTTTGATCTATGGAGATTTTTGATAAGAGAGAATGATTTTCGCACTGTTTCAACGTAGTAAGAAGATTGGCTTTGAAAAAACAGGTCGTGTTAGTCTACGAAAATTCGAATCCAAGGATCCTATAGTAATATTATATTAGGACCTTAAATGCTAGAGTGATCCGACCACCGGGCAAGCCACACTGATCAGAGTAAATCTCGGTCATTATTTTGTATAATCATTGATTCAATGGATTTTTCAATATTTTAGATTGATCTACATTATTAATATTGACCGTGGATTAGATCTGGGATATTACCCAAAATTTTATGTGGATCTGATTGGTGGGTTGTCTACAATGATCAAAGAAGAAGAAAACCCTTAAAATCCTTGAAAAATGGGACTGTGTAACTGAACATATCTGACTTTGGTTGATCGATCGAAATCAGTGTTCGATCAATCAAAGGAGGCAGATTTTTGTTCAACAAACAAACTTTAAAATTCGTAATTTGGTTCAACTAATTGAATATGAGGTTCGATCAATGGAGGGTATCCTTGAGTGATCTCGATCATTCGATCGATGACAACTAAATTAGTCCAATGAGCTAACCAATTTAATCCGACCATACTCGATTGATCGACGAGCATGGTTCGATCGATCGAAGGTGGCTAAAAGTATCCAAAGACTTGAAAAGTTAATTAAATTTAGCATGCTTATAGGACAATCAAAACCATTATCTGGTGGGCCACCACATGAAAGGGGAATACCTAAAAATCATAGCAATTGGACCATCGCATTAGTGACTTGCATATGGACTAATCAGATGGCTAACATTGTCAAATCACCATGATTTTTGGGCTATTGCCTGCCAATGGTGGGTCACCAGCTGAACCTCCTCCATTTGAACAAGAATCAAAATTATGGGTATGCCGCTTCACTAATATACAAAAGATTACTGGATTTTCAATACTCAAAGCTCAATGTGACCTATTAAAATGGCAGAAAAACATAAATTTGTGGATTTGACACTTTGAACTCACCAAGGCAAGGGATGGACCCCAGGGGACCAAGATCAAAGAATTTACATGCCAAAGATCTGAGAAAATCATGCCACTCACATTACACGGGCCTGAAAACCGTCTAGAATGCAAGATCATAGGGTTCCCACTATCCGTTTGCCTCAAAACTTCATATATGACCTAAGGACCATAAATTAACCGTACATGTCAAATTTCAACCATTGGATCCTTGTGGAAGTAACCCAACGGACAGATCAGCCCCTAAAATCCTAATTTGGAGCTCGCCTTATATCTGGATATACTTCAATTTTGGTATCAACTTCATAAATTGGATGAGAAGGAGGTTTGACGGAGTAGATTTCGTATATACATTAATAGTGGACCCCACTAGCAGTGCCAGTTCACTCGACATGCACTGGATGTCTACCACCAGTCAAAGGGTGCTGACCAGCCCTCTCTCCCGCAAGAAGGCCATCAATGGATGCTGGCTGATTGGGTTTCGATTGTGGGCCCCAACTTTGATGATCCGATTCGTCCATTGCATCTCCGGGGTATGCTTAACCCTCTTCTAGGTATATTTTTCTAGCCCATGCAAGCGATCACGCGATTTCCATCGTCAAACACGGGATGAAGCGGAAGCTTGAGTTGATTCGATGGGCTACGCAGAACCTACTAAAACCACCCTTTCCCGACTAGTTTTTCGCCACTCTAATGGACGAGGTGGATTTCCCGAAAAATACCTCTGTAGGGCCACCTCAGCGTAGCCCTCATGCGTAAGCTTATGCACGTCCGTGAAAAATGGATTTCTGCAGCGGTTGTGGCCCACCATCTTTGATCGGATACAAGATCTGAACCGTCCATCGTGTAGAGAATCCAAAAACGTCCCAAGGGACGGTGTTTCTTTGGAAAATGAGTAAGGAAAGTGGTGCTGTTTTCGCGTGTCTTCTTAGCTGCGTAAAGAGGTTACGCACGCTGGTGCGTAAAGATCTCTCCACCGACCTTCTCTGCTACTATAACGACCTCTCCACCGTCTTACCCTGTTATAAAGAGAAGAGAGAAGAGAGAAGATGATATTATGAATGCTTGAATGAAGGGTAAACCTCTCCACTGACCGTGGAGGCACCAAATCAAGAGTTTTCTTCTTCCTTTTCTATTTTTCTTTGTTCATTTCTTTACTTTAGAGTCTTTTTGTAAGACCCGTGTCCTAGTCCGTACTGCTCGTTGGCTTCCGCGGTCCTTCCGGTCGAATTTTGACAATTCTCGATTCGTAACTAGCGTTTGCACGCGATCCTAAATCGGGTCCCGCATACCAGTCGACTCGAATCGAAACTTGTATCATAACGAGCTGCGTCGCCGCGGTTCCAACGCCATGACTTGCACACCGAACCGATACCCGTCCAGGAGATGTGGGCTGCGTTCATTTCAAGAAACGCCGCGTGTTGCAATTATCGAGGGAATCTCTATGATATGTCCAATCAATCAATCAATCAATCAATCAATCAATGTCAAGTACAACCATACCCCAAGTACAACACCCATCCCTCCTTTTCTATAAGTCAACTCTCTCTCTCCCCTCACCATTCCTCCTTTACCAACATTTCAACCCAACCCATACCTTTCCTTACATCACCCATCACCCATCACACCTCACCCATCCATATCACTCCCATCATCTCACTCTCTCTCTCATTTCTCAAATCTCTCAAGCAACTCAAAGCCTCACACATCCAAGCATTTCCAAGTTTTTCCAAAAACATCAAGTGTGGCCCACCCTCTCATCTCTCATCCACACCATCAAAATCCCATCAACCACTATCAAGAGTGAAGGCAAAGGGAGCAAGGAGAAGACCTAAAGGTGGGTGATCTACCGTTGTTTTCAATTTTAAGGGTTCACTTGTTGTGGGACCCACTTGATGTATGTGTTGTATCAATGGAGGGCCCATAGTGGCGGGGTCCCTCCTCTCTATCACCGTATATCTCTCTCTCTCTCTTATCTCTCTCTCTCTCTCTTTCCATTGTGATGGTGTGGACCCCACCAAAATGTGTTATATCTACTCCGTCCACCAACATCAGACAGTATGACCCACCTTATTACAGGTGATGATCCACACCATCCATTATTTAGATGGACCCAATACACCATTATTTCTGTATATTATATTTTATATAATATATATGTGATATATATAATATATTATATTATATATATATAATATAAAATATATATTATATATATGTATATACATGCACCACGTGCATGTGGGACCCACCATGATGTTGTAGCCATCCAACGTCTCTGGACGCTGGGCAGGGGTGGCTAATACGGATTGCGTGTACTGACGGGGTGTGTACTTGCAAGCTTTTAAAAAAAATACTTTTGGAGTGGGCCACTCATGCAAGCCCCAGCTTGATGCATGTGCTTAATCCAAGCCGTCCATCTTCTTCCTCAGATCATTTAAGGCGTTGGGCCAAAAAATAAATAGAATCTGAGTTCCTAGCGGCCCATAGCATTGAGAATAACAATTTTTACCGTTGAAATACACTTCGATACTTCTGTACACCGAAATATACGCGATATTGGGCTTGATAGGTGTGTATGGGGACATGGAGACCAATGACGGGGTTCGATTTTCCTGATGCAGGCCCCACCTATGCAAAACCTTGAGAAAACCCCACATAAAAAAAGAAGAAGCAGAAGGTGCTACCTGCGGCTGGCGGACGGCCAGCGGGCTGGGCCTCACGGCCCATCTGTGGGCCCCACCATGATGCATTTCGAACATCAACACCATGCATTTGATGGGTCCCCTCGAACCAGGAGGCCACCCCAAAAATCAACCGTATACGGAACTCAGGTGGGCCACACCATCTAAAATCATGTGAAGACATGCCTAAAACATATAAAATCACTAGGTGGGGCCTATTTGAAATTTGGATGCAGATGAAACTTGGTCTGTACCCTCAGCCAAGTGGGACACACATAATGGGTGGGCTGGATTTGCGAACAACATCACTGTGGGCCCCTGGTCCACGTGACCCTTTGAACAGGTTGTGTGGCAAATAAACATTACTATGGGTCCAGGTCACGTGTAACCTTATCAAAGGGTTGGGTGGAAAATAAATATTACAGTGGGCCTCCTGGTCCACGTGTCCCTATCAACAGGTTGGATGTAAATAAACGTTATGGTGGGCCCTGGTCCACGTGACCTTATGTACAGGTTGGATGTAAATAAACATTATGGTGGGCCCTGGTCCACGTGACCTTATGCACAGATTGGATGTAAATAAACATTACAGTGGGCCCAAGTTGGGTGGAAAATAAACATTACTGTGGGCCCCAGGTCTGAGGGACCTTATCAATGGGTTAGATGGAAAATAAACATTATGGTTGGCCCCACATGGGACCCACTTATGTATGTATTGTAATCCACACCCTTCATTAGTGTGGGCTCCATCATGATGCTTGTGTTTCATCCAACCGTCCAACCATTTTGGAGATAATTTAAGGCCCATTGTTGAGGCCCAGCTTGATGTATTTGTGGCCCACCCACTAAGGCCCACTTTGAGATATATGAGTCCATGGTTTGAGGCCCATTTGATGTATTTGGGCCCTTGGGTCGAGGCCCAACAAGATCTATATAAGGCCCTTTGCAATGTGTGATTCATAGCAGGCCGTGCCTTGGGAGCAATGATGGTTTGATGTCCACATTGTAAGGATGATGTTGGTTAAATGTCTACATTGTCACTCTCTCCCTAGGGCCCATTAATAGGCCCATACCTGTAGCATATAAGGCGTCTAGGCCCATCTTCATTTTGATCAGAGCCCATCACCACATAACATGTATAGCATAGATCCATAATTCATGATCATACGCATCATATGTATGCTTGATATGAGAAGTGACTGATCATAGCATATGCCTTCGGGCAAATCGTTTATAGGCTCCCTGATAGGCGGGGTCGCCCCACATGAGCGCTTAGTAGGCGCAGGATTGTCGCATGTCTGATAGTATGATTCATACACTTGTATTTGTGTGCTTGTGATTATTGTATGCCCTACTGACATCAGAGTCATAGCCTCCACAAACACATCGTGGGTGGCTGGATTGGATACCGACAATATTGTTACTAAGCATCGGGGCGCCATAGATGTCCCTGGGTGAAAATCCTTAAACCCGATAGTACCAGAGGATGACTCCAACGTCGAGACTGAGTGGATATATGAGCGCGCGAGGGCCGAATACCAGGAGGCCATGTCTCCCACTATGTCGTGGTCGGTTGCAAAGGGGTGTGGCCTTACTCACCCGAGGGTAAGGGCAATACTAGGCTAAGTTTGACCAGCTTGTAAATGAGTCCACTATTGACATGCTGGATAGGTATTGACAGACTATTGACTAGGCGGATAGTGAGGTTTCTTCGCTCACTTGGACTGTGCGGCTAGGAGAGCGGCGGTGCCACTTGGAGTGTACTAAACCCTGATATTTGATGAGCTGTATGTGAATTTGGATGAGGATTGGTATGCTTGAGTTGCATCGTGCATCGCATGGTCTTGATATGGCTGATAGTATTCATATCTTGCACCACATAGCCTTGGTATGGCTACTTGCATTCATGTACTCATCAGCATGATTCCACATTACTCTAACCTTGCATTCTTAGCACGCTCATATTGCGTACACACTTACACCATCCTTTAAGCTTTCTATAAGCTTATGCACGATTAATGGGTGTAGATGAAGCCCGGACGCAGTCGTAGCCTCATCGCAGTTGGAGCATGCAGTCGAACTTTTGAAATTTCTATTATTATCATTATCATGTATTTATCTTTCATACGTATTGTACTCAAAGTTTTTTATCATAGTGGATTTTTTGATAGTGTTCTTGTGGTTATTGTTTGTGGGTTATGCATATGGTTATGCTCATTACGAATCAAATCATGTTTGAAATCCTCCTTATAGGATCCCAGGATCAAAAGAGCCAGGTGGTGGGCAACCGTGGAGGCACCAAATCAAGAGTTTTCTTCTTCCTTTCCTATTTTTTTGGTTCATTTCTTTACTTTAGAGAGTCTTTTAGCCTCATCATGTCTCTGATCAGCTAAACCTCTTCGCTAGGGCTAAGAGGTGAAGCTTGTAGCGTAATTGGTACTTTCTATAGTTTGATTCATGTTTATGGAACTCTCTTTTGGTTTGATTATAAGGAATGTCTTTAGTTTTTAATGGTTTGTTGTGACTTAAATTACAATAGATATGCGATAGCTTTGAGTATTTTTTTTTTTTCATTATTATGATTAAGAAGTTAGGAAGCCCTGTTGTTGACCATCGCCCCTTGGACATGGTTGGATGGTGGAATCCTTCCTAACATTCATACATCTCTCAGATTGGTTGTGAATTGGTTAAATTCTATTGTCTGCTTTGTCTTATAAGCATGGTTTTGTGATGGAATCCATTCTAATTCTTATACCTCTCATCTCTTGAAAACTAGATCAAAGGAAGTTTAGATTTGATTTTAATTGATTATCTTCCAACTAGATGAAGATAGGACTCTAAATCTAGTTGTGTTCTTGAATCAAGCATAGGTCTCTCTGACCTCTACAAGTGGATCCTAGTTTCCCTCCTTTAAAATTCTACCAGTTTTAGTTAAATAGTCACCATTATTCCCTAAATTCTTCTGATTTAGATTTCATCTTATTCTATTTCTAGTTCAAGTTACTTTCAGATTACGTACAAGGTTCAGTCCCTGTGGATTCGACCTCGGTCTTACCGAGATTATTACTACATCACAATCTTATACTTTGGGGTGTGAACACTATATATCAGTCACAGGACGATCACAGATCGACCATAACTCAGTTATAGAGGTGAAGTTGATGGCTAGTCCAACTCCACGGGCTGTTGCCACCACCTAAAACATCGATGTCCTAATCACACATCTGCAAATGGAAACCAAGAAGACATCATAATCACATCAACAACGATTCTTTGAGGACCCTAGCTTTATTGTAGCTATTTTCGTACTACAACCATAGGTGATTTTGTATTTGTGATTGGATATCCTTGGCATTCAAAGTAGCCTCAGCTTCCTGCAAAAAAAAAAAAAAGGGGAAAAGCTTTTAATTTAACTAAAATGTTTCAGAACAATATTTTTTTAGGAGAACATGGAAAGGTAAATAAGTTGGGACAATAGAACCAACTCCCATGCCAATTGAAGTATGGGAACCAGAGGTCATTCCACTTTTCATTAATAATGTAAAAGCAGTACATTAGGGAATAAAGGAAGATTAAATATGGATTTCATTAAACAAGTGAAAAAGGGCACAATTACATAGGGAGGAGGTTTTCTGGTGATTGGAATAATTTAAAATGAAGATGAAATGATACTTCTCTAACATGCTGGCCGAAAATGGGTAGACGCATTAAATTAGAATATGTAATTCATTATTCTCTCCCTCCTAGAGTACAATCTGTTAACACTTCATGTTAAAAAAGGCAGAGTATGGATGACATTCCAAGGTTTTGCATTAGATTTTGGCACAAAACCTTCAAGCCATAAGATGGTTCACACTTACAGGGAAGCCAGCAGTGCAGAAAAATCTTCGATCAGCTGGTGAGCCAGTCTTTGTTGGTAAAGATATCAAGGCTTGGCCATGCATAATAGTTCCCTTTTGTGGCTTTCCACAGACCCCACCGGCTATTTCATATTCTGGTTTTGTTTTAAGTTTTAACCAACAACCCAGTCTCTTACCATCTCTAGAAATTGTTGGTGGATAGACTTATCATAATCTACAGATAAACAGGGTGTGGACTATACTAACTAGAGGCAAGGGTATTTACTCCATGGGTGAGGCCCTGACGGTGGGGCTGCCTTGCTGTATGTGTTGTATATCCACGTAGTTCATCCAATTTTTCCTTCTCATTTTAAGGCATGGGCCTAAAAATGAGGTAGATTCAAATCTCAGGTGGACCACACCACAAGAAAGAGTAGTGATTGAATGCCCACTATTTAAAACTTCCTAGGGCCCACTGTAATGTTTATTTGGCATCCAACTTGTTCGATTAGGTAACACATACTTGAATGAAGGGAAAAGACAACAGTTTGATCCAAAAATTTTGTAGCCCCAAGAAGTTTTTAATGGTGGGAATTCAGCCCCCTGTTGTTGTTCACGTGAGATTTGGATATTCCCATGTTTTTGCTATGCCCGAAAAAAGCTGAAGAAATCAGAATGGATGATGTGGTTATACAACATTGCGATGTATATGTGGCCAATGCCATGAGGCCCACTTGATATATATATTATATATCCATGTCGTCCATCCATTTTACTAGATCATTAGGGCACGAGCCCAAAAATGAAGCGGATCCAAATCTCGGGTAGACCATACTATTGGAAATAGCAGTGATTGAATGCCCATCATTTAAAACTTCCTAGGGCCTACCTTAATGTTTATTTAACATCCAACCTATTGCATAAACCTTGAGAAACGGGAAAAAAAAATATCACCTTGATTTAAAACTTTTCGTGGCCCATTATAAGTTGTTAATGATTAATTACCACTATTTCCAATGGAATGATCCACCTATGATTTGGATCTACTTTATTTTTAGCTTATCCTAAGATGATATGGAAAGACGGATGGACCGCATGAATATAGAACACATACATCAACGTAGGCCCTACGGTAAGGGTTGCACCTAATCTGCTCCCATACACCAGCCAGCCACGTTGCTATGAAGAGATGGTACACCCATATTCAGGCATCATCAAACGCATAGCCTCACACAAGGCCTATCATCATTATGCTCGTGTCAAGGGGCTACATGAGGACGTGAGGTCGAGCACCGTCTTCCTCAAGAGGATAACTACTATGGAAAAACCCATGAATTATTCGTCATTATAAAATTTGGCAACGGATATGGTCCGTCACTACTCTTCGGAGAAGTGACGGACTTCAAATCCATTATAGATTTTCAACTTGTTCATAAATTAGCAACATATTTGGTCCATCGCTAAATTTTCTACAAATTAAAAAATAGTGTTGTTTGTTGTTTTTTGAATTTGTTGTACCTGACCGTCGTCCAAAAAAAAACTCATAAGATTCTTTAATAAGAACCCCATTCACAAAATTCAAAAGATTGGCCTGAATAAAAAAACTGAACTAAATATCATTTTGGGTGTGTTTGGATGTTTAGTTAGCTTGAATAGCAAATTGAACTAAATATGTAGTAAATAACTTAAATTGAAGTGTGACAGCATTGCCATCTTTCCATGAAGATGGTCTTCAAAGATTCCTCAAACGGTCATATTTGAGTGAAATCTAATCGAAATATCTGAAGTCATTTACTCTTCAATGTAGAACGATTATGTTGTCCAACATTTGTCTAGATTTGGAAATATTGATCGTGTCCGTTAAAGAAGTGTTTTGGATGGATCTGATTTGTTTAAAGGTTGGATTGGGCTGAATTTTGTTCTCTGTTCTAATCAGCATGTTCCGAATATATCTGACCATTCAGATCAACATTAGGATGCCCTGATTGTAGAATTTGATCAATCTCTTCATTGTAAGTTATTATTGCAATATCACTTGAAACTGATATGTTATTCAATAGACGAATAAACATCAACCAATCTGATAGCCAGTTAACCGAATGAGTGTATTTTTTCATTTTCAACCATTCAATAAATGTCCAATAAATTTGGTCCACTCATTTCAAATTTCTCATTTTTTTTTCAAACTTCTTAATTTTTTTTTCCTAAATATCAAATTTTTTTAAATCTCATTTTTTTTATATTATCAAACTTTTCATTTCTTTCAAACTTCTCACTCTATTCTACTCGTCGAGAGCTTTGATTTGACTAGTCACTCACCTCGATCGGGTTTTGGGTGAGAAAGATATTGTGTACAAAATTGGTCAGCGACATGATGGGCCATATCTTGCAATCCAACCATCAGATTTAAGCGAAATGTAACCGAAACATCTAAAATTATTTACATTTCAATCTGGATTGATCAAATTGTTCAAAATCTATCTATATCTAGAGAAATTGATCGTGCCCATTTAAAGAGTGTTTTGGATGGATCTGATTCATGTATGTCCCTAGTAATTTAGTTGAAAATCTCAAAAGATTTCCACCCATAAATGTCAATCAACTTGATAGCTAGCGGACCGAATGAGCATAATTTTTCATTTTTGACCGTCCAATAAATGTCCACCAATAAATTTGGTCCACTCATATCAAATTTCTCAATTTTTTTTTTATATAAAATCTCAATTATTTTCAATCTCACTATTTTTTTTTAATCTCTTTTTTTTTTTTCCAAACTTCTCAATTTTTTTTTTCTAAATCTCATTTTCTTTTTATTCAAAATCTTTTTAAAAAAAAAAAATTTATATATCAAACTTCCCCTTTCTTTCAAACTTCAAGACCACATTCTTTTGATGAAACTATTCAAAAATAAATAAATAATAATAATACAAAGTCTCAATTTCTTTTTTAAAATCTTAATTTTTTTCAATATTGAATTATTTTTCAAACTAATCATTTTTTTTTTTTGCAGAGTGCCTTTTTTTTTTAATTTAATTTTTTTTCAACATCTCAATTTCTTTTTAAATATCAATTTTTTTAACCTTACCAATTCTTTTAAAAATCTCATTTGTTTTTTCAAACTTGTAAATTTTTTTTATAAAATCTTTTTTTTTTCCATCTGAAATCTCTATTTTTTCTTTCAATTTTTAAATATCAAATTTCTCATTTCTTTCAAACTTCAAAATCATATTTTTCAAATTTTTTAAAATACAAAATCTCAAATTTCTTTCAATATCTAATTATTTTTCAAACAAATCAATTTTTTGCAAAGTACCAATTATTTAAATTTCATTTTTTTTTTCAACATCTCAATTTCTTTTTAAAAATCAATTCTTTTCAAAATTTCTCAAACAACGTTATCTTTTTTTAACTTTTGAACTATGTTTATCAAAATCATAATTTTTTTAAATTTCTCAATTTTCATTTTCAAAATTTCAATTATTTTTTTTCAAAATGTAATTTTTCATGAAAATTATTAACTTCATTCAAATTCCTAATTTTTTTTCATAGTCAATTTTTTCCTAAAATCTAAAATTTTCTCAAACATTGTTAATTTTTTAAAAAATTTTTAATCTTTTCTTTCCAAAATCATAATTTTTTCAAAACCTTTCAAGTTTAATTTTCAAAATGTCATTTTTTTTTGTTAAAATCTGTGAGACCCAACCCGAGTTCGTATGTGTACATGTGAGTGTGTGAGTATGCATTCCTTCCATGTTAGTCACGCGGTCCTACCGGTCGAATTTCAGTGACCCGCGACCCTTGGATAGTGTTTGCGGTTATCCTTGAGTTCGGTCACGTAGACCTAACTCGGATTGACCCGAGACCTATGTCATTACGATCGCATCGTCGCCGCAGTTCCAACGCTGCGTCTTATGCATAAATCCGACATGCCCATCAAAAGTTGTGGCCCGCACCATTTTTGGACCCTTAATCATGATATGAGTGCCCATTTACCCATGTGCACGTTTTTCAAAGTGGGGCCCAACCTATGAGTACTTTCTCCCATAAAGCTACTAGCTTCCTAGGGTCTAGCAAGCCATTATGAGATTTCTTACAAAAATTCATCATTTCCTCCTCTAACAAAGGAGTCATTATTATTTTTCTTCCGAAGTCTCTTACATGGCCATCATGGCCTTGTTTTTGCTCTTCCCTAGCCAAGAGAGCAATCATGGCATTGGTATACACCCTCTCTCTCTCTCTCTCTCTCTCTCTCTCTCTCTCATTCTCTCATTTCCTCTCCTCATTTGCAAAAAAAAAAAAAAAAACCTCCAGGCGCCCCTTCTAAGCTAGATCTCTCTCAATCTAACCCTCAAGAACCCATCCCAACCATTAAAACTTCACCATTGGAGCTATAGAACCCAAGTGTAGGAGAAAGGAGAAGAAGTTTTGAGGTGGGTGATCCATAGGATTAGTCTTTTTCCTTTATTCTTGCATGAACCTTTTTCATTTGATTGGGAGTGTGTAGGACCCACCAATCAAAGGTGGAAGTCCTACATAACTCCATGAGTGTGGCCAACAACCAACTTTATGCATGCATGATTGTCATGATGGGGTCATTCTCCATGGACCCCATCATGAGATTTCCCTTTGATTTATACGTTTGTGGGTCACCTAGACCCTAGATCCATGGTGGGGATGGTATCCCCACCTTGGATTCCTGATTTTTGTAAAGGCCCATGCTTGCATGGGACCCATGATCATGTAAATGTGGTTGTGATTGTTGTGGACTCATTGTGGTGGAGTCCTCCCTATGGCCGTGATTCTCTCTCTCTCTCTCTCTGTCTCTCTCTCTCTCTCCTTCCCTCATTTGTCCCTGATGTATGTGGCCCACCTGATGTGTCCATAAATTCCAGGGGACCAGGCCATCTCAACCCTGCTTTTGGTTTCTTTCCTTATCTGACGCAGGAAGGATGTGAGGTCGAGCACCGTCTTCCTCAAGAGGATAATTATTCCGAATCCGCGGAACTTCTCTCGGCTCTTCACAGAGACTTCTCGAAACCATGAGGAAAGAAAGCAGAAAATATAAATAAATTCTAATAAATTCGAAATTGATTAATTGATCCATAAAACGAGTTCACAACCCTTTAAATAGGGGTACCAAGTAATGGGAAAGAAATCAGAATCAAACTACAACTAAAACTCTTAGAATTTGCGACTTACTATAAATAGTAAACTTACTATTTATAGACGGTCGTGATGTCTACTAGTGCGCAAGGTTTTCGGCCAAAGATATTAAGTGTCCTATTTGGCTTCACCAAACCATTCTCCTAATTATTCTAAGCTCTTTTCACGTTGGGCGTAACTCCTAAAGCCCGACGGATGAAGAGTTATAATCAAACTAAAACTTACTATTTATAGTAAAAACAAAATTAAAATAGGGAAACGACCATCGATCAAAGGGTTTTTTGCAATTTCGGGCTGCCTAACCCGACATAGCGGGGTTGGTTGGCTAAAGTAGCTCGTTCTACCCTAAAATCATATATTTTACGTCAGATAACTTATTCCGGATTGTGAGATATGCCCGATCTAAGGTCCGACGGTCCGGATCACTTCTGTAGTCGACCGGGCCTTTTCTGATCCATCTTGGCCATGAAACTCTCCGTGACCCACTCTACATCACTCCCCTCTACTTCAAAAGAACTCATCCTCGAGTTCTCATCCTGTGCTAGTTCATGATACTTGGTCAAGTTCGCGACGTTGAAAGTCCGTGAGATCGCCATGTCATCTGGAAGATCAACAATATAAGCATTATCATTAATCTTTCGCATGATTGGTACCAGTCTAATCTTTTTATTCTGTAACTTGTTGTACATTCCAATTGGAAATCGTTCTTTGCGCAGATGGACCATTACTTGGTCGCCCACCTCGAACACCTTTTGTCACCGATGCTTGTTCGCTTGCTCCTTGTACTTTTCGTTCGAGGCATGTAGCTTGGTTTATACCTCCCCATGAATGCCCATGATCTTATCAGCCATATGTTCTGCTGCAATGCTCATGCCTGGGAGCTTGGGCAGAGGGACCAAGTTTAGTGTGGCGAGGTACTCATCCGTAGATAACCTGGAACGGGGATTTTCCTGTTGAGCGGTTTACCATGTTGTTAAATGCAAACTCCGCTTGAGACAAAGTTAAATCCCACTGCTTCGATTTTTCTCCTGAAATATATCGAAGGAGGTTTCCCAACGTGCGATTCAAAACCTCAGTTTGACCGTCAGTCTGTAGGTGGTAGGCGCTGCTGAACTGAAGTCGTGTATCGAATCAAGTCCACAAAGCCCGTCAAAAATGGCTTATGAACTTCGTGTCACAGTCAGAAGTAATAGTTTTGGGAACCCCGTGTAGCCGCACAATTTCTCTAAAGAATATATTCGCCACATGTGTTGCATCGAGAGTCTTCTTGCATGGAATAAAGTGCGCCATCTTGGAGAAACGATCTACTACCACGAACACCCAATCCATGCCGTGTTGTGTTCGTGGGAGACCAAGCACAAAGTCCATAGATAAATCCTCCCAAGGGCCGTCAGGCACGGGCAACGGGGTGTAGACTCCCGTATTATGAGATTACCTCTTGGAGGTCTGACAAATATAACAACGTTAGACTGCTTTTCCCACATCACGTACCAATTGTAGCTAGTAATACCGTTCTTCCATAAGGGCTTGCGTCTTGTCTCGCCCAAGGTGTCCACTGAGGCCACCTCCATGTAGCTCTTAGATTATTTGTTCCCTTAGCGAACTGTTCGAGTTGCACAGTCGATTCCCCTAGAAAAGGAACCCGTCTTGCATATGTAAGTCACCGGGGTAACCTTCTTGATATCTAACTCATGCGTCCTTGAAGTCGTCGTCATCAGCATATATGTCTTTGAGGCGCTCGAACCCGACAACCTCATTGCTCATAGTGACTAACAAAGTTGCACGACGACTCAATGCATCCGCTACTTTGTTCTGTTGCCTTGACTTGTGTTTTAGTACGAACATGAATTCCTGCAAAAATGAGATCCATCTATCATGCACACAGT
Source organism: Magnolia sinica (assembly GCF_029962835.1). Lineage (NCBI taxonomy): Eukaryota > Viridiplantae > Streptophyta > Magnoliopsida > Magnoliales > Magnoliaceae > Magnolia > Magnolia sinica. The sequence goes on along the minus strand of NC_080574.1, from coordinate 123,101,042 downwards.
TAATGTTAGCTTGACTATTAATGAATTTGAGAGCTTGATGGTCTGTGTAAAGTATGAATTCTCTTTGAATCAAATAATATCGCCAGTGTCGCAGTGCCTGGACTACCACGTATAACTCGATCTCATATGTACACCACTTCTTGCGTGCATCGCTAAGTTTCTTACCGTAGAAGGCTACCGGCCTACCTTCTTGAGACAAAACTCCCCCAATTCTGACATATTAGGCATCACATTCGACTTCAAAGAGTTTGTTAAAGTTGGGAAGTACAAGAACCGGAGTCGTGGATAATCTGCGCTTGATTTCGGCAAAGCTCTTGTCGGCTTCATCAGTCCACTGAAACTGCCCTTTCTTCATGCAATCTGTAATTGGTGACATAATGTATTAAAATTTTTCACGAATCGACGATAGAATGTCGCTAGTCCATGAAAACTTTGGACTTCGTGAATATTTGTGGGAACCGGCCATTCTCTAATTGCCTTCATCTTTTCCTCATCCACCCGAATGCCAGTGGATGTTACGACAAAACCCAGGAATAATAAGATATCTGTCATGAAGCTGCACTTTTTAAAATTGAGATACAGTTTATTTTTAGTGAGCACTTGAAGGACCTTCTTGAGGTGTTCCATATGAGTGGTTTTGTCTTAACTGTATATCAAAATATCATCGAAATAAACCACAATGAACCGCCTAATGAAAAGTTTCAAAACCTGGTTCATCAATTTTATAAATGTGCTAGGCGCATTTGAAAGACCGAAGGGCATGACCATCCATTCGTATAATCCTTCCTTGGTCTTAAAGGCCATTTTCCACTCATCACCCGGCCATATTCAAATATAATGGTAGCCGCTCCTTAGGTCCAATTTAGAGAATATTTTTGCACCTTCCAACTGTGGTATAGAAAACCTGTATTTTATAGTGATTTTGTTGATGGCTCGGCTGTCGACACACATGTGCCAACTCCCATATTTCTTTGGTGTTAATAGAGCTGGTACAACACATGGACTCATGCTTTCTTGAATAAGACCCTTACGGATCAACTCCTCTACTAGTCCCTGCAGAATCTCGTACTCATTCGAACTCATTCGATAATGAGGCCGATTAGGTAAACTGGACCCAGGGACAAAGTTGATATGATGTTGGATATCCTGCATGGGGGGTAACCCATCAGGAAGATCATCGAGCTAGATTTCTTTGAATTCATGTAGGAGGGGCCTTAGTCTTTCAGGGATGATGGTAGGCTCGAGTTCTTTCCCTTTTACAATTAATGCATAAGTTTATCCTGTTTCTTTGGATTCTTCTACGAAGTCCCGCATGGTTAAGAGAAAAATGACCCTCCACTTTAGAAGTTTCAGGTGGTCGCTCTGGATATGGTCTTCCGGCCGTCTTTGACGAAGATATATATGTTATCTCGCCCCTTATGAGTGGCGTCACGGTCAGATTGTCAGGGCCGACCTAGTATTATGTGACATGCTTCCATGTCAACCACATCGCATACTACTTCATCCTTATAATGTTTGTCAATTGAAAAGGATATGGTGCATTGTTCAGTTACCTTTGTTTAGCTGACCTTCTTAATCCAACCGATTGTATATGGAGAGAGATGACGCTCCGTTTTCAATTACAAATTTTCCACCATGACCTTGAAGACGATGTTCTCGCTGCTCCCACTGTAAATGATCACATTACAAACCTTTTGATTCACCTTACACCTAGTGCGGAAGATGTTTTGCCGCTGTGGATGCACTTCTTTTCTTGACGCATATAATAGTTGCCTCACGACGAGCGACTCGCCGTGATCTTGCTGAACCCAACCTGAATCATCTGTCTCGTCCTCGGTGGTATGCTCCTGTTCTTCAATATCTGGATCTTCATAAGCGTTATCAGCACTACCATCATTGATGGCGAGGTTTTTCACTTTCTGCTGGGGACAAGTATTTGATAGGTGGCCCGGTTGGCTACAACGATAGCAGTTATCGGGCCTTGGCCGAGCATAGGGGTTCGGGATTCTACTTGGACCAGCAGCAGTCGATACGCCCCTTTGGGGTCTAGCTTGCCCACTTCCCTGATCTCGGTTCTCAGACGTAGGAGTTTGAGTGCGTGCTCCTACGGGATCCTTCCCCTTGGGCTGTGCAGTTCCCTAGGGCGGACCTGCCATAGGGATCCTTGCAGTAGGATAAGTCCGTGTGTTAGGACGTTCAAGTTGCGCTTCTGCCCAAGTAGCCAACTTGATCGCATTATTCATCGTCCAGACCGACTGCATCTGGACCCGATCCTAAATAGCCATACGCAATCCACCGTTGAATCAGGCGACTTGCTGCGATTCAGTCTCGACCAAATCTTTACACGCCGCCAGGCGATAAAATTCTTCTGTGTATTCTCTCACCGACCGACTACCACGTTGACAATTTTGGTATTGTTGAAATAATACGTGATCGTAATCACTAGGGAGGAATCGGGCACGTAGTAGCTGCTTTTTCCACTGCCAGGTGCGGATTGGTGCTTTTGTCTGCCTGGTTCACGTGAGTTGCAGTTGTTCCCAACAAGCTGAAGCTCCTCCTTTCAACTTGTAGGTCATAAACTTGACCTTCTTTACTTCAGGGATGTCCATATAGTCAAAAAATCACTCAACTTCAGAAAGCCAATCGAGGAAATCTTCAATATGTAGTTAGCCATTGAAGCTAGGAATATCAACCCGCATCTTGAATTCTCGATCCGTTCAATCTACTCGGTCGCCGCCATGTCTAAGGTGTTGGAAGATTATGTCATCGATTTCCTCCTCACTAGAGCCCCCTTCCTCAGGAATGACCCTTGGATGCACTGTCGGTACTATCCTGCTATCAGGGCGATTACGAGTTTTAGCAATTGGCGGTGGAGGATTACCACCAAGAACACGAAGTTACCTTAGGTTTTCCGCCAAGAGATCCGTTATGCGGTCGATGGAAGCCTGCAGCTCTTGCATGGCTTGCTGATTCTCTCGTTGCGCTACTTCAAAAGTTACCGCCGTTAAAGGTAAATTTCCTGGAGCACCGCCCATGAGATTGTTGCCCGACCCGTCGTTAGAAGCCATCGATCCAAGGAGAAACCTCGCTTTGATACCAAACTGACGCAGGGGAGGACGTGAGGTCGAGCACCGTCTTCCTCAAGAGGATAACTACTCCGAATCCACGGAGCTTCTCTAGACTCCTCACAGAGACTTCTCGAATCCACGAGGAAAGGAAGCAGCAAAATAGAAATAAATTCTAATAAATTCAAAATTGATTAATGAATGAATAAAAACGAGTTCACAACCCTTTAAATAGGGGTACCAAGCAATGGGAAAGAAATCAGAATCAAACTACAACTAAAACTCCTAGAATTCGCGACTTACTATAAATAGTAAACTTACTATTTATAGATGGTTGTGATGTCCTACTAGTGTGTAAGGTTTTTGGCCAAAAATAGTAAGTGTCCTATTTGGCTTCACCAAACTGTTCTCCTAATTATTCTAAGCTCTTTTCACGTTGGGCGCAACTCCTAAAGCCCGATGGATGAAGAGTTATAATCAAACTAAAACTTACTATTTATAGTAAAAATGAAATTAAAACAGGGAAACAACCATCGATCAAGCAGTTTTTCGCAATTCTAGGCTACACAACCCAGCATAGCAGGGTTGGTTGGCTAAAATAGCTCGTTCTACCCTAAAATCATATTTTATATTAGATAACTCATTCCGGATTGTGAGATACGCCCGATCTAAGGTCCGACGGTTCGGATCACTTCTGTCGTCGACCGGGCCTTTTTTGATCCATCTTGGCCATGAAACTGTCCGCGACCCGCTCTACATCAACTACAACTTGATTTCTTGGTTGATTTTGTAAGGGGCTTGGGTCTGGAGTATATGTGGCCTATCTAGGTGGACCCCATTATGTTGAATCTAAGCTTTAATCCCTCCATTTATTTTACAATGGGCTGGAAATGGACAACAACAGATTTCAGGCCCATTGTTGTATGGTTTTGTATGTTGTTGCAAGGCCTGTTCACAATGCCTTTCTTCCAGTTTTTTTTTTATTTTCTCTGAGGTGTGGACCCCACCTTGATGTAGGATGGAGCCCACACCATCCACCCTTGATTTGAGCTCCATGGAGTGGGCCCAAGAGGGCTGGACAGTCCAAATTTTTTGGACTGTCCAGCAGTCCTGCATGCAGAAAATACTCATGTATCATCTTAGTTTTGGGGATAGTGGGCCACTCTGGTGGGCCCCATTTGTTGTCCATATATGGAAAGTTAAACTTACATTTTTCCAAATTTACATAGACCTGGGCCCACTCAAATGGGGTGCTAAAGTCAAGGACAATAGCATTGCTGCAGCAGGAAAATAAAAATCTGAACCCTGCTATCCATAAATTGCAGGAGTTAAATAAAATATTTTTACAATCCTAAAAATTCTAAATTTTTGTAGGGAGTGTCCCACCCATGGTAGGACCTACCTACACAATTTCAGGGCCAAGGGATCCCATTTGGGCATCCAAAAGGGTAGGCCAACATACTGGACTGCCAGAATTTTCTGTTGTGTAGTCCAGCAGCATAGTCCCATAAAAATAAAATTTTAAAAGTACTTTCTAAGAAGGTGGGCCATATTTTTGGGTCTCACCTTGTTGTAGGCTTGATTAGGGACCATGGGTGCAAATTTTAGGGATTTTAGATGCGCAGAACCCACCCATTAGATGGCCCAAATTCAGGACAGTTATATTCCAACAATATTACACCCTAGACAAATTGTGTTCTTCAAATTAATTAAAATATTTCTGAGTATTCTAAAATTTTTAAATTTTGTGGAGGTGTTTTTCACCCATGGTGGGACCTACCTACCAATTTTTGGGGCCAATGGACCCCTATGCACACCGTGGCAAGAGCCGGACTGGCCCACCACATTGGGACATCTAGGTCAGTCTAATTTTCTGGATAGACTGTTTTATTTAAATTAATTAAAATATTAAGAATATCAAAAATTTCTAGAAATTTGTATGAGTGTGGCCCACCTATGGACGTATCATCCTTTAAAATTTCAGACCCAACGGACATTCAAGCTGACCGTGGTGCAGCCTGCAAATTTGGGTCAGTTTTGGGCCAAATACCCAAGCCCGTAGGACTACCCACCATAGCACGCCCCTACCTTAGGCTGTTGTTGGGCCTGTATTCCAGTAGCATGGCCCACTCCTAGTGTGTGTTGTGCATTGCCCTTTCATCTGGTGGGGCCCACAGTGATGTACTATAAATTAATTTATTTGTTGGACTCCAATAAACTCAGAAGGCGGGTGGGCTGAAAATTCAGCAATGGGCCCAATGTTGCCACACCATAAATGTCTGTTTTGGGGAAGTATGGCCCACTAGATTTAAGGAGGATTTGAGTCAGTTATCTTGCCATTTTAATTTTATTTTTGGGCTTAATTAGTGCATGATTAAGGGCCCATTCCAATTAGATTCTTCTCGAGCTAGTCTTCTAGTTAATGGGCATTATAGCCTTGGTTGGGTTGGAACTTTTGATAGGTCCGTTGGACCCTTGGGTCCTATATTTACCACGCCATTATGATGGGTCTTATGGGTCAAATACTCAAGTAGTTGGGCCCCTGCTTGCCCACTATAATAAATCCATACGTGGGCCGAGATGCGAGGCCTAACTTACTTGTGTTAAATATAAGGATTTCCCATATGTTAGGATAATGGGCTGCCCATTAGACCCACCACCATGAGTGAACCCATGATCCTTATGGTTGGGCCCAAACCTCACTTAAGGGACCACTTCATGGCCTATAATTTGGGCTTGGGGTATGGTCCATTAAACTATACATTGCTTAGACCTTAAATCTCTTATCATTTGCGTAGCGGGCTACCTTTTTGGGACCCAGTTGAGGTTGGATGTCCTCCTTGGTGGCCCTAAGGTAGGCCCATAGAGGCCTTTATAGGTGGTTAAAGGCCCACCTTGGGTTGGCTAGGACCGTCCCTCTTTAAGGTCATGGCTCTCTCTTAGCTTGTGGGCCATCCCAAATTACTGGGCCCCCACTAGAGAACTTCTCTTCTTCTTAGAATACTTGTCCATGTGCCTAGACCATGACCCTCCTTAGGATGAAGGATTCCATATTCCACAGGTAGCACACTTACATTTTTGTGACCCATATGCATCATCTGTATGGATTGATTGCATTATATGCTGGTCATTGAGGGATGGAGTTTCTCCCCTCGTGCACATTGTGTGCCTGCCGCTAGTGCATAATTTGTATGTATGACTCATGCATTGGCATCGCATTTCATGGTGATACAGCCCTTGCTTCACGAGGGCCTTGCCTCCACAGGGACATTTGTGGATGACCGTATGTGTGGACACTGAAAATATTACTTGAGCATACCGGGTGCATAGGATGCCCATGGGTGAAATTCTAAAAACTTCCATGGTACAAATGGAATGCCCCAATGCCGTGACCGAGTGAAAACTATGAGCGCACGAGGGCTTTATGCCATTAGGCTGCGACTCCCACTGTTGTGTCATCTGTTGGGCAGGGATGTGGCCTTATCCGCTTGTGAGGGAGGGCATTATTAGGTTGAGTCTGACCAACTCATAAAATGGGTCCGCTACATTCAGGCCTTGTTGGTGATTGGCCATCTATGGGCAGGTAGTGAGGTCTCTTACACTCGTTTGACTGTGCGGGTTTGTAGAGCGGCAGTCATTTAGCAGTGTAATGGACCCCAGTAATTACCTTATGATTGAAAATATACTTGACATGTGGTTTGGATTTGAGCACCGACATTACTTGCATCGCATTAGCATTGGCTGTATAAGCTTTCATGCGTTACCTTGGTATGGCGCTCAGTACCCATTGCGTGGTATTCATGATAAGCCTTGGTAAGGCTAGTGATATTCTTATTAAGCATGTTTCTCTCCTTCTACCTCCTACTATTCTTCTGTGCACCATTATCACACACTTATACCACCCTCTAAGCTTGTATAAGCTTATGCACGATTGATGCATGCAGGAGACTCTAGGCAGGTGTCATAGCAACAGAGCATGGAGTAAAGTCGAGCTTAAGGACCCCCAGTGTTGCTGATTCCTCTCTCTTTTCCTATTACCTTATATGTGTTCTTTTGAACCTGATATAAACTTGTAAAAGTTTAAATTCTTAGTGGATTTTGTGATGTGTGTCCTTTGTTATTTCCAGATGTACTTGCTGTGATCTTGGGTATGCTCGCATAAAAAATGATTATACTATTATGAAAATCCTCCTTGTAGGATCCCAAGATCGGAACCTGTCTCAGGAGCTGAGAATGGGGTACTACGGAGGCTGTTGAGATCAAAATCGGCCATCGGGTTCATTGTGAGTCCAGTTACCGAGTCTAGGGCGTGACAAAATCTCAATTTTTTCATCTTAAAATTTTTCGAACTTCTTATTTTTTATTTTCTATTTTTAAAAATCACTTTGTTTATTTTATCAAACTTCTCATTTCTTTGAAACTTCTAAACTTTTTTTTTTCAAAATACAATTTCAATTTTTATTTTTATTTTTGAAAACTTTTCCAAATCTTCATTTCTTCTTCAAAATGTCATTTTTTTTCAAACTTCTCATTTTCTTTTTTCAAAATCTCTTTTTTTTATATATATATATTTTTTTTATTATTATTATTATATCAAATTTTCACAATTTTTTTCAAAATACAAAATCTCAATTTATTTTTCTTTTTATCAAAATCTAAATTTGTTTCAAACCTATTAAGTTCATTCAAACTTCTCAAAAAAAAAAAAAAAAAAAAAATCAACTTCTTAATTTTCTTTTTCAAAACGTTAATTTTTTTTCTAAATCTCGAGGCTTTTTAAAATCTCAATTTTTCGTAAATATTGTCATTTTTAAAAAACTTCTCAATTTTTTTTATTTTTTATTTTTTCAAAATCTCAATTTTTTAAATCTCACTTTTTTCAAAATTTATAGATTTTTCAAACTTCTCCATTTCTTTTCAAAATGTGATTTTTTTTTCAAACTTCTTAAATTATTTTTTACAAAATCACATTTTTTTACAAAATAAAAAATCTCAATTCTTTTCGAAAATCTCAAAAAAATAAATTCAATATCTAATTATTTTTCAAACTTATTGATTTTGTTTTTTCAAAAGTCCCTCTTCTTTAAATGTCAATTTTATTTTTTTATTTATTTATTTTTGTAACATTTTAACTTTTTTTAAAAAAAATATCAATTCTTTTCAAATTCTCATTTTCTATCAAACATTGTTACTCTTTTTCAAACTTTTGAACCTTCTTATTTAAAATCACAAATTATTTTAAAGTTTTCAATTTTCATTTTCAAGACGTCATTTTTTTTTTTCAAAATTGTCAACTTTATTCAAACTTCTTATTTTATTTTATTTTATTTTTTCAAAATCTGGATTTTTATTAAATCACAGTTTTTCTTTTCAAAATCTCAATTTTTCTCGTCAATTGTTTTTTTAAACTTCCCTACTATTATTTTCAAAATCATAATTTTATTATTATTATTAAACTTCTAAATTTTCTTTTTCAAAATGTCTGTTATCTATCAAAATCTTGATTTTTTTTTTTTTCTCAATTTTTTTCAAACTTCGTTTTTTGAAATCTCGATTTTTAATAAAATACTATTGAGTGGGATTTTTCATGTGATATTGCAAAGCATTTAAGTATCAGTTTCAAAGAAAAATAATAATAATAATAATAAATTCCACTCAATTGATACAAAAATAAGACGAAAATCGATGCATTCAATTAATTGATGTAAAAAATAATAATCTTATATGCAAATAAACAATAAACCACTGAAATTCTATTAAAAATCACTTCTTAGATTACAAATTACAAATTTTCACCAATTGTACAAAATAAAAATATAGAGGTTTAGGAAAGTGAATTTACGATGGACCATGATCCTTTGCAAAAGTAAATAAAATCCGTCGCTAAATGTTAAGTTGGTTTTTGGGCTGTATTTTGCGGCGGAATTAAATCTATCGCAAAATCTTAAGTTGCAATGGACCTAATCCGTCGCAAATTTCCGACTGACAAAATCTGTTGCAAATCTCATTTTAGCGATGTTACATCCTGCTACAACTGCCATATTAATTTCCATAAAAGGCAATAGACATTTTCCGTTAGTCCATCGTTAAAGCATGACTCTTTTTTTTTTTCGTCACAAAATCCATCGTAAATTCGGTCTATTTTCCTACTTAGGGTTAAAAGGAGTTCGGTTTGAATCACGCCACCTTAGGCTCTAGCAGAGACCCGACACGCACGCTCGGCTGATTTATAGCCAAACACATGAGGCATGGTAATTCATTGATCACAACTGTTCATTCATCACATGGTTGGCATCATTAAATGTAAGTACTTTTTAGAACCATTAAAAAAAAAATTCACATCGGACCAATTGAATGGTCATTTTAGAATGATCATCAGAACTATTTTATCTATTCAATCTTGATTATTTCTTCAGTCTATTGACTGGATTGTTAAGATCAACCAAATTCCGCCAAGGTATGAACTAATGAATAATTGAAATTGATGAATGGTCGTACCATGTGTCACTTAAAAAAGTTTGAGGACGTTGTTGATGTCCCATAAAAGTAGGGATGTTAGCATTTCCCTCAAGTACTCAGTCTGAGTTAAGTATAAAGACTTGGTTAAGTCTTCAAGTCAACTCAATCCAAGTGAAACATCAAGTTGATCACTCTGAATTTCTAAGTTACATATAAGAATAACCCTTGACCCTTTTAGCAGGTCTAAGCCTACCAAACTCCGGTCCATCATTTTGGGCTGACCAAAGTAATGCTGTCAGCGGACCGGGCCTGGGATGGCTTGAGCCAGTATTTTGAACTCCACAAGGTTGGGCCTATTCAAAATTTTGATATTGCCTGGCCTGAGCCCGGACATTGACAGCCCTACACCCAAGGGTTGTAGATTTAAGCTTTTTATTAATCTTAACAATAACAAATATCACAATGCGCTATTTTTTGTCCATTGCATTTTACTGGGCTTACGTAGAAGATCAGTGGGCCTCTTATCACACGAATTCATTTTTTTTCATGACGCAAAGGCTAAAACAATGGGTGTTCTCACAACATGATTTCCTCTATCTTCATACCAACTAAGATACCCATAATTACCTATATATTCCCTGTTTACTGCCATGTCGATTTGGACGCTCGCTGTAAATCCTTGCTTGCTGTATTTACTATCGAATTTCAGTTCCAGTGGGTCCACCACAACTATCATCCCGGTTGGAGCTTTTCACGACCGCATGATAGATGAATGGAGAATCTGCGACGTTGGTCAGGACTCGTGTGAACACCACACTGGATGAGTTGGTTTTGTTCAGGATCACCATGAACGATGGGTAATTGAGATCGAGGGTGGCCTTAGTGCAAGTGTAATTCAATCCACGGGTGATGATCTTGATTCGGTCGGTCGTGTAGTTTAGCCCGCAGAGGAAATTAATGTAATCTTGACGCTCGAGATCATACACTAGACCGGGGTCCATTGCCTTGTTCGGATTGATGTGTCCTGCACCATAATCAAAAGGTGTGGCAGCTGTTCCAGTGATCGGATCTAGGATCGGACCGTGGGTGTTATCGGTTATGTATGCAGTGGTCATAAGTGCGGACCGGATGGCAGCTGGGCTCAGAATATTGGGCCCACGTGAAGAGAAGCTGGCCACTTGAGGAGCTGGCTTGGATCCTAACACTGTAATCTGGAACTTAATATCCACTGTTGGTGGCTGGGCGGCATTCGCGATATACCTCTTTATGATCTCTCCGTCCTTGATGCTGATTGCAACGAACGGCATGAAGAAGTTACGGGGATTCAAGTACTGGGCCGAATCAGTGGCAAAGATTGCCCCTTCAGCGCCAGTCCTATTCAATTCAAATATCTGAGAATCTAAGTCCCCGAACTCACAAAAGACGATCTTGCCCGCTACATCTTTGGGATCAAGACTGTAGTAATCACAGACTTCCTTACTAGCATTGCCATATCCATAGTAAAGTGGAACACCAGAGATGTAGATATTCTCAGGATAGAATGACTTCCCTTGTACGGCAGTGATGCCATCGCCAAGAGTGATCGAAGCTGCATGGTCTCTATCAATGGTACCCGCAGCCACCGTGGTTATCCAAGGGGCACCATTGTAAATAGTGTAAGCGTGTGGCCCACTATTTCCAGCCGAACATGAGACAAAGATCCCTCTCTCCATCGCTGCAAAGGCTGTTGGCTTTACAAAGCCTTAGGAGATGATTCAAACACTTGTTCAATGAATTCGAGATGACTGATGGTGGATTGATGTCCTTCTTCTTGGGCATCGAAGTAAAACAACAAGTCGGTGGCATTTATATATCACAGATAAAGTATGCCAAGGAGTTGCTTAAAAAGTTCAAGATGGCAGACTGTATTGCCGTGAACACGCCTGTAGCAACGGACCTTAAGCTGACAAAAGAAAGAGAAGGAAGAAGCGTGGACCCGACTCTGTTCAAGAGTCTGATTGGAAGCCTAAGGTATCTCACAATCAAAAGGCCGGATATTGTCTACAGTGTTAGACTTCTAAACAGGTACATGGAAACGTCAAAAGAATCATACTGGCTAGCTGTAAAAAGAATCCTCAGGTACGTCAAAGCAACAATGGAATTTGGTCTTTTCTATCCATACGAAAATGAAGCAATACTATATGGATACTCAGACAGTGATTGAGGAGGTGACCAAGATGAAAGGAAAAGCACCACGGGATATGTTTTCTATCTTGGATCAACTATTTTCACATGGAATTCAACGAAGCAAAGTGTTGTTGCTTTGTGCACATGTGAAGCAAAGTACGTGGCAGCATCGTCTACAGTCTGTGAAGCAATATGGTTGAAGAACATGCTAAAAGAATTGAAACATCCATAGGAGGAATCCACCGTTATATATGTGGATAACAAGTCGGCAATCGAACTTGCCAAAAATCCGGTACAGTATGGAAGGAGCAAGCACATTGATACTAGGTATCACTTCTTAAGAGATCAAGTAGAAAATGGTGAAATTGGAGTACTGTCACACCAATGAACAGGTCGCGGACATATTCACCAAGGCATTACCGACTGATACAATTAGACGACTAAGATCGATGCTTGGAATGAAGCCTGTTTTGGTTTGAAGGGGAGTGTTGGAACGTCCAAACCAAATGGAAGGTTCAGATGCCCTAGCAATGTCTAGAAGCTTTCATGGCATTGGAAACGCCACATGTTGTGGTTATTGGAATTTTCACATTTTGCACGTGTTGTGGCTGGTGGATTTCCAAACGTATGAAACTGGTAGAATAAATGTAGTTAATGAGGGCATATTAGGTATTTCAAAAGGTAGCAAGTAACTATATAAACAGTTGGGTGCTGTACGTTCTATGCAAGCAAAGTGAATAGAAAATAGAAAACAAAAAAAGAAAAAGAAAAGAAAATTCAAGATTTTTTTTTGTTTTTTTTTTTTTTTTTTTTTCGTTTTTTATTCCCTTCCTGAACAAGTGTTTGAATCATCTCCTAAGGCTTTGCAGAGCCAACAAAGCCTCCCAGTGCAATAACATTTTCTTCGTATAGCAATAATCTTGGTAATCCCAATGACAATGACATCAGATCCACACAGCATGAAATTGCCTGGTCCATGCCGCCCAGGATATCGGTTGACGCTGACTTGAACGTGTCTGTGGAGAATAGGACCTTGTACATAGCAAGGCGGGCCATGGGTGCAACCCCAACAGCTGTGCCCTTAGCATAGCCGAAGTAGTCTGCTTTAGGCGTCCTGCTTCCAGCAGCCGTGGATGCTGTGTGCGTCCCATGCCCGTAGAAGTCCCTTGGTGAATCATAGTCATCGATGTTCGATATGTTCAGGCCACGTTCCTCCAGGCCCTTGCTGAAAGAGCGTGCCCCAATGAGTTTCAGGTTGCAGTTGGAAGAATTGAACTCGGTACCAGTCTCGCATGCTCCCTTCCATCTCTCCGGCACTGGCGGCATTCCTTCATCACTGAACATCTCGCTCTCCGGCCATATACCGGTGTCGATGATGCTGATGATCTATCATCGCCAAAGTTGGCCGTGGGCCACAGGCCCACATGCCTATTTAGGCCCAGAAACCCAGGGGTGTGTGTGGTATGGAGCTGGGCATATGTCTCTGGGTACGTGGCAAGGACCTGGCATTCTCTCCAGCTTATTGAGCTGGGCCGGCCACATCACGGCACTGAAGCCGTTCATCACGTGGTTGTACGTATACCAACTATCATGGGTGTCGAAGGGAGCTGGGAATAGCTGATTTGTCCATGTGGTGATGTAGGGCCGACGTTGGTCGGCCAATGATGATGTGGCCACATGAGTGAGAAGGAAGAGGAAGGAGAGGAGCATGAAAGGGGTGATGATGTGGTGGGCCATGGCTAGTGACATTGACCATGTGTTTGGGAAGAGGTTAGGATTTAGGAGGTGTGTGTGTGTATATATACATAGTCAGATCTGCTCGAGTTAAAGTGCAAGCGAAAATACCTATTGAGAAGAATTTTAAACAAGAGAAATCTTTTCTTCTTTTTTTTTTTCGTTGTTAGCTTGTTAGTACACCCACTGTCAGATCACACTTCACTGTTAGCCACCCCCACTAGAGAATCGATGCCAAGACCTCCGTGTTACGCTTCACTGTTAGCCACCCCCACTAGAGAATCGATGCCAAGACCTCCGTGTTGAAACGAGGTATTTTCACTCAATCTATCACTTGAGCAATGGATGTGGGTGTTTTTAAACAAGAGAAATCTGTTTGCGTAGTATTCACCGTTTTCGCCTCTTACAAGTCGGTCCATGGTTAGGTAATCTAGACCGTTGGTCTATTTTGTTTTAGACGGCTACAAAGAGAGATACCAAATTGACCCACATTCGGCTGAAAGAAATGGTCCCAAGATCGGTCATTGTGATCTTCCAACGAGGGTGATTTCTGGAACATGGTCCATCCAATGTTGTGTGGGCCCCACTCGCTAGACTTGAAAACCTCAATCGCTTGAGCGGTAAAAATCAAGAAAGGTGTTTGTGCGTGCTTGCATATATTTTTTCTAAGGAAAGTGTAGTGTTTTTTGTACGTGCATGACTTGAGGGTTAGGTCCACGAACAGAAACCTCGTACACGTCAAGTTCCGTACTTGTATGGTCAATGAATCTTGATCGTTTGTCCGGTGGGCCTTACTGGGGACAGCAATGTGAGAAACACCTTCTAATATAGAAAAGCGAATGTTGACTTCTAATTCTTAAACATGTTAAATATAATGTTTTTAGTGTAGATTGACTGTGAAATACTGGGAGGAGTGTATCTTCTTATTTACAAGGCATCTCATGCATGAGCAGTTTTCAAGAATTGGTTTTAGCTTTTCTTTTCTTTTTTGTTTTTTAATTCATTTGTACTGACTGGATTTTAGTGGGTGGGTTTCTTATTAGCACTGCACTCTTGAGCAGAAATGGGAAAGGCACTGATGGTAGGTTGGGTATGCAAATCCACATGTTCTTGTCATAAGTTATCTGATGCAAGGTTTTGGTTTTCTGTACTACATTATGTGCCATTTCATGTTACTATATTCTTAACTTCCTGTTTAAGTTTTCTTACTCATCAGTTGATGGTAGCATTCTCTTCCACTACATTGGCAATGTTGATGCCATTGTTCAGAAAGTAATATTTCCAATGCTGATGTCATGTTATTGTGATAGGTGTCCATGATGGTGGCAATGTTGATGTCATGTTATTGTGATAGGTGTCCATGATGGGCTTTTCAAATTGGGTTGGTGTTTTCCAATGCTAGGCCAACCAGAACTTGGGTCTGAACCCAAGTTGCAGCCCTAGACCAAGCATGCACCTGGGCCCAACACTTCTTCTTTACTTTGTAATGGGTGCCACTACTAGCTAACTGTCATAGTAATAAAAAATCTGCATATTTGCAAATTGCTTTGAAACTGAAATTCACTCTTTTGGGTCTGTGTATCTTCTTTCAATATGATTCGATCCACTTGATCTATTTAATGATATAGATATACCAATGCAGAGAAAATCTTCTTTTCTTTTTTAGTAAATTGAAATTCATTACATGCCCACTTTATCAGTTATAATATCTGGACTGCAACATTTCAGGATGCAGGGGGAACCTGGTGCAAATGCTATATTAGTTGTGGCAATTGCTACTTGTAAAGGTGGTGCTGCTGAAAAGGAGGCAAGTTTTTTTTTTTTTTTTTTTTATATATATATATATATATGGTTATTGCCAAGCTGAACTGTTTTTAAAGCCATGCCCCAGCAGATTTTTTCCTGTGTTTCAATTTTCATTTGCTTCAATGTTTCTAGTACTTTTTATACTATTGCTCTTCAAAAATTTTACTACTTTTTTTTTTTTTTTTTAATGAAATCCAACTAGGAGCAATTTCTGGCCCCTAAGCAGAATCCTCTCCCCAAAGTTAGAGCCAAACTTAATGGAAAAGGAAGTAGAGGATGAAGCGAGAGCCACCCTAAGACACCATGTGCATCCCCTGTTTTGGGTCAGTTTATATATATATATATGGCTGACCTTAGACTGTACAGGTTTTTTTTCTTTTTCCTTTTCTTTTATATATGAGCACATCTCACTTTACATATGCATGTGGCTCGTTTGATGAGTGGATTGGCTTCAGTCAGGGCACTTACACAGTGCAGCCAGCCTAGACCCAGATCTCACACCAATGTTTCTACACTCACACATGTAGTTTGTTACATAGGGATGAAAATGAAGTGAACGTTCAACCTTCAAATGATTCTAGTTTTAATTTCTACATGCCAATTTCACTTACCTGTTATCTATGCAGGGAACTGCAATAGCCTACCAACTGTGATATGCCAAAATGACAATTTGAATGCTATTTGAAATGCTTATAGATTCCTACCAACTGTCCGTGTTCTGCATCGAAGTCATTCTCTTACTATTATGATTATCAAATTCTTTTTTGTTTTTACAAACATCATGTCAGACTTCTTTTTTACTCTATTGCATTGTGACACTAGAAGGAGAGAACCTTGGCTGTTTGGGTAATATATTTATTTAGTTTAAAAGAATGTTCAAAATGGAAATTTATACTTTGCACTTATATTGCATTGTGCATATTAAATTGCTAGCCTTTGTACTGGTTCCTCATAGCCTCTTTCTTGATTTTATTTTTTTGATGTCTCTCTTAATAAAAGTTGCTGTCATATATTAAAACAAATAAACATAAATAAATCCATGGCAATATTTTTCTATCTAAGACACTAATTCTATCTCTATGGTTCCTTTTCTGTTTTTATGCATCCTGTTTTATGCTAGCTTTAATGTGTACATGTGCATTCAAATTTTAATACTTGATTCCTATTTAGACAAAGTAGAGATCTAATTCCTTCAAATTTGTATATGCACCATATAGGCTAGATGGGATGTACAAATATACCAAGGTTTGGTTGGTTCACCAAATGTAGCCAAATGCAGAAGTACAGCTATACCAGGAACGAACCTAGTAAGCAATTCATTCTAGATTAATAAACCCTCTATCTGTGGTGTAAACTGTTTACATCCTCAAATGAAGAAATGTCAGGGTTATTTGTATTTTCATACATATGTACATAGGTATGCACATCTATTCCTAAGTCTGCATGCTTGTAGTGTGTAGTGAGTGGCATAGGCTACATAGTGTGTAGGGAAACTTTTAGATTTTTAATTACAACAATAGGAAAAATAGGGCAAATACTAAAAATAAAGATACTTCAGATTGTTTCTTGTGCAAGTCCTATTCATCAATACTTCAGATTGTAATTATTCTTCACTTTGCTTTCTGCTTTTTTCCTTTTCTTTTCTTGCTTTTTCATTTTTCTTTTTCTTTTCTTTTCTAGCTTACTGTACTGATACAACCAGATATGGTTATTCATCTGGGATTTCTTTATGATGGATCTACTTACACTTGTTTACATCAAGAAAATCTTAGCTCCGGAAAACATCTATTAACATCCTTTTGGAACTTAAGACTGCAAAAGATATTCATAAGACACTGATGTGCGATGCTCTTCACACTGTGATTGATTGACCTCATTGGTGGGGCCTGGACTTCCCTTCTTATAATTCTTCTAAAAATGTCAACAGTGTCCAGATTTGGTGTTATCTACTTATAATTCTTCTAAAAATGTCAACAGTGTCCAGATTTGGTGTTATCTATTAATACCTTTAAAGTATATGGATCTCTAATAACTTCAACTTTCAAGAAGCATTTAATTTGGCAGGGTGCTATTTGGTTTAAAGTATAGGTGGATGTTGTACATTCTTGTATTGATTACTCAAGCATGACGGTTATGCGCATTCTTTCAGGTGGATGCTACATGTGGGAGGGTTGGAGCAGCGTATTTCAGATTCAAGCATCTGGTACGTCTCTTGTTAAGAATGCACATGTGTAGTTCATCAAACAATACATTATGTGATATCGTGTGCATAATATCTATGTTGTAATTTTCCTCATGTATTTTGCTTAAAATCCATGTTTATGCATGATTCTCAGGCATTGACATGGATTTGGGCAAAAAAAGATCGAAATGGAAAATTTGAGAAAATGGGGGAAATTTTCTTTTATAAAGTAAGTATTTGGGGCCAAGTGGTTATGTATTTGCTCAATTAAATTTGCTCGAAATTAATGGAGCAGACCCGGATGTGCGTCAGAGCTATTCGAATGAGCGAGGGTTCCTGGAGGTGAAGCTGTCCATTTCCTATGGACAGGATTGGAGGGGCTTGGCCATTTGGATAGGCCGTGTTTATGTATTTGCTCGAAATTAATGGAGCAGACCCGGATGTGCGTCGGAGCTATTCGGATGAGCGGGGGTCCCTGAAGGAGGGAACCGCTGTTATGACCATGATGAAGTTGTCCATTTTTTATGAACAGCATTGGAAGGGCCTGGCCATTTGTGCCGGATGGCCGTGTTTATATCTGTATTTGCAGGGACCATACCCTTAACCTAAACCAAAACCTATATCCTAAATCCTAAACCCGAGCACATTCTCAAATCCTAAAACCTATAACCTAAACCAAAACCAAAACCTATAGCTTAAACCTGAACCCATTCTCAAATCTAAAAAACCTATAGCCTAAACTTAAACCTTAACCTAAACCGTTAACCTATAACCTAAATCAAAACCTATAACCAAAACCAAAACCTATAACCTATAACTTAAACCCGAACCCATTAACAAATCTCAAAACCTATAACCTAAACCGAAACCGAAACCAAAACCTATAACCTAAACCCGAACCCATTCTCAAATCCCAAAACCCAAACCTAAACCTAAACCTAAACCTATAACCTAAACTCAAATCCTTAAACCTAGACCTAAATCTAAACCTATAGTCTAAACTCAAATCCCTAAACTTTAACCTATAACCTAACCTAAACCTATACTTATAACCTAAAACTATTCCCAAATCTCAAAACCTATAACCTAAACCTAACCTTTCCCTAAACCTATTACCTAAACTCAATTCCCTAAACCTAAACCTAGACCTAAACCTAAACGTATAGCCTAAACTCAAATTCCTAAACCTTAACCTATAACGTAACCTAAACCTATACTTATAACCTAAAACTATTCCCAAATCCCAAAACCTATAACCTAAACCTAACATTTCCCTAAACCTATAACCTAAACTTAATTCCCTAAACCTAAGCCTAGACCTAAACTTAAACCTATAGCCTAAACTCAAATCCCTAAACCTTAACCTATAACCTAATCTAAACCAATACTTATAACCTAAAACTATTCCCAAATCCCAAAACCTATAACCTAAACCTATAACCTAAACTCAATTCCTTAAAGTTAAACCTACACGTAATCCTAAACTCAATTCCCTAAAGCTAAACCTACACCCAATCCTAATCTCAACTCCCTAACCCAAACTTAAACCTCATCCCGAACCTGAACCCGATTTCCTAAACCTAAACCATAACTCATTCTCAAATCCAAAAACCTATAACCTAAACCTAAATCTGAACCCATTCTCAAATCCCAAAACCCATAACCTAAACCAAAATCAAAATCAAAACCTATAACCTAAACCCGAACCCATTCTCAAATCCCAAAACCTATAACCTAAACCTAAACCTTAACCTAAACCTATAACCTATCACCAAAACCTATAACCTAAACCTGAACCCATTCTCAAATCCCAAAACCTATAACCTAAACCTAAACCTTAACCTAAACTTATAACCTATAACCTAAATTAAAACCAAAACCAAAATCTAAAACCTAAACCTATAACCTATAACCTAAATTAAAACCTATTACTTTTCCCTAAACCTTAACTTAAACCTATAACCTATAACCTAAATCAAAACCAAAACCAAAACCTAAAACCTAAACTTATAACCTATAACCTAAATCAAAACATATAACCAAAACCAAAACCTATATCATAAACCCGAACACAATCTCAAATCCTATAACCTATAACCTAAACCAAAACCTATAACCTATAACCAAAACCAAAATCAAAACCTATAGCCTAAACCCGAACCCATTCTCAAATCCAAAAAACCTATAACCTAAACCTTAACCTAAACCGGTAACCTATAACCTAAATCAAAACCTATAACTTAAACCAAAACCAAAACCTATAACCAAAACCAAAACCAAAACCAAAACCTATAACCTAAACCCGAACCCATTCTCAAATCCCAAAACCTATAACCTAAACCTAAACCGTAACCTAATCCTATAACCTGAACTCAAATCCCTAAACCTTAAGTTATAACCTAACCTAAACCTATACTTATAACCTAAAACTATTCCCAAATCCCAAAACCTATAACCTAAACCTAACCTTTCCCTAAACCTATAACCTAAACTCAATTCCTTAAAGCTAAACCTAAACATTAACCTATAACCAAAACCTATAATCTAAACCTGAACCTATTCTCAAATCCCAAAACCTATAACCTAAATCAAAACCAAAATCAAAACCTAAAACCTAAACCTATAACCTATAACCTAAATCAAAACCTATTACTTTTCCCTAAACCTTAACCTAAACCTATAACCTATAACCTAAATCAAAACCAAAACCAAAACCTAAAACCTAAACCTATAACCTATAACCTAAATCAAAACATACAACCAAAACCAAAACCTATATCCTAAACCCGAACACAGTCTCAAGTCCTAACCTAAACCTAAAACCTATAACCTAAACCAAAACCTATATATGACCTAAACCTAAACCTAAAACCCAAACGTAAACCCGATCTCGAACTCAAACCCGATTTCCTAAACCTAAAACTTAACGTATTCTCAATTCCCTGAACCTAAACTCAATTCCCTAAACCTTAAACTATAACCTAACCTAAACCTAAACCTATAACCTTAACCTAAACATAAAAACCTAAACCTAAACCTATACTTATAACCTAAACCTATTATTATAACCTAAACCTATTCTCAAATCCTAAAACCTATAACCTAAACCTAAACCTAAACCTTAACCTAAACCTATAACCTACAACCTAAATCAAAAACCTAAACCTAAACCTAAACCTATAGCCTAAACCTAAACCTAAACCTAAACCTAAAACCCAAACGTAAACCCAATCTTGAACCCGAACCTGATTTCCTAAACCTAAACCTTAACGTATTCTCTAATCCCTAAACCTAAACCTACACCTAATCCTAATCTCAACTCCTTAACCTAAACCTAAATCTAAACTTGAAAATCCAAACCTAAACCCGATTTCCTAAGCCTAAACTTATAAACTTAACCTAAACCTATTCTCAAATCTCAAAACCTATAACCTAAACCTAAACTTATATAACCTTAACCTAAACCTAAAACATAACCTATAACTTAAACCTTAACCTTAACCTATGACCTTAACTTATAACCTAAACCTATATGCTAAACTCAATTTCCTAAACCTTAACCTATAACCTAACCTAAACCTAAACCTATAACCCGAACCCGATTTTCTAAACCTAAACCTTAACGTATTCTCAAATCCCTAAATCTAAACCCACACCTAATCCTAATCTCAACTCCCTAACCTAAACCTAAACCTAAACTTGAAAACTCAAACCTAAACCCAATCCCGAACTCAAACCCGATTTCCTAAACCTAAACTTATAACCTTAACCTAAACCTATTCTCAAATTTCAAAACCTATAACCTAAACCTATAACCTAAACTCAATTTCTTAAACCTTAACCTATAACCTAACCTAAGCCTATAACCCGAACCCGATTTCCTAAACCTAAATCTTAATGTATTCTCAAATCCCTAAACCTAAACCTACACCTAATCCTAATCTCAACTCCCTAACCTAAACCTAAACCTAAACCTAAACTTGAAAACCCAAACCTAAACCCAATCCCGAACCCAAACCCGATTTCCTAAACCTAAACTTATAACCTTAACCTAAACCTACTCTCAAATCTCAAAACCTATAACCTAAACCTATAACCTAAACTCAATTTTCTAAACCTTAACCTATAACCTAACCTAAACCTATAACCCGAACCCGATTTCCTAACCTACACCTAATCATAACCTCAACCTAAACCTAAACCTACACCTAATCTCAACCTAAACCTATACCTACACCTAATCCTAACCTCAACCTAAACCTAAACCTACACCAAAACTTGAAATCCCAAACCTAAACCCAATCCCGAACCCGAACCCGATTTCCTAAACCAAAACTTATAACCTTAACCTAAACCTATTCTCAAATCTCAAAACCTATAACCTAAACCTAAACCTATATAACCTAAACCTAAACCTAAAACTTAACCTATAACCTAAACCTTAACCTATAACCTAAACTTATAACCTAAACCTATAACCTAAACTTAGTTTCCTAAACCTCAACCTAACCTAAATGTAAACCTATAACCCGAACCCGATTTCCTAAACCTAAACCTTAACGTATTCTCAAATCCCTAAATCTAAACCTACACCTAATCCTAATCTCAATTCCCTAACCTAAACCTAAACCTGAAAACCTAAACCTAAACCTAATCCCGAACTCAAACCCGATTTCCTAAACCTAAACTTATAACCTTAACCTAAACCTATTCTCAAATTTCAAAACCTATAACCTAAACCTATAACCTAAACTCAATTTCTTAAACCTTAACCTATAACCTAACCTAAGCCTATAACCCGAACCCGATTTCCTAAACCTAAATCTTAATGTATTCTCAAATCCCTAAACCTAAACCTACACCTAATCCTAATCTCAACTCCCTAACCTAAACCTAAACCTACACCTAATCCTAATCTCAACTCCCTAACCTAAACCTAAACCTAAACCTAAACTTGAAAACCCAAACCTAAACCCAATCCCGAACCCAAACCCGATTTCCTAAACCTAAACTTATAACCTTAACCTAAACCTACTCTCAAATCTCAAAACCTATAACCTAAACCTATAACCTAAATTCAATTTTCTAAACCTTAACCTATAACCTAACCTAAACCTATAACCCGAACCCGATTTCCTAAACCTAAATCTTAATGTATTCTCAAATCCCTAAACCTAAACCTACACCTAATCTCAACCTAAACCTAAACCTACACCAAATCCTAACCTCAACTCCCTAACCTAAACCTAAACCTAAACCTAAACTTGAAAACCCAAACCTAAACCCAATCCCGAACCCAAACCCGATTTCCTAAACCTAAACTTATAACCTTAACCTAAACCTACTCTCAAATCTCAAAACCTATAACCTAAACCTAAACTTATATAACCTTAACCTAAACTTAAAACTTAACCTATAACCTAAACCTTAACCTATAACCTTAACTTACAACCTAAACCTTTAGCCTAAACTCAATTTCCTAAACCTTAACTTATAACCTAACCTAAACCTAAACCTATAACCCGAACCCGATTTCCTAAACCTAAACCTTAACATATTCTCAAATCCCTAAACCTAAACCTACACATAATCCTAATCTCAACTCCCTAACCTAAACCTAAACCTAAAATTGAAAACCCAAACCTAAACCCAATCCCGAACCCGCCCGAACCCGAACCCGATTTCCTAAACCTAAACTTATAGGTTATAGGTTGGTTTGGTTTAGGTTATAGGTTTTAAGTTTTAGGTTTAGGTTAATAAGTTTTAAGTTTTAGGTTTAGGTTAAGGTTTAGGGTATTTTTGTTTATGATGTTAAGCTTATATGTATTTATGCGTGAATGAATGTGATGTGGATAAGATTGTTTGTTTTTGAATGAATGTAGTTTATATTTGGATGGATTTACTAGTTTGGGTTTAGATGGATGTGAATGTGAATATGATGAAATATATTATATGACAGTTGTATATCAGGATGAATATGATGAAATATACTGTAACAGGCGTATACCAAGAATTTTGTGTTGAAATATTTTTTTTTAAAAAGAGATTTTTAGCGACGAAAATTTTACGAAAATTTTCGTAGCTAAAATATATGCAAATATTTTTACCGACGAAAATTTTCGTAGCTAAACGTTTTGTACAATATTTTTAGCGACGAAACTTTTCGTAGCTAAAAGTTAAGCAAAATATTTTTACCGACGAAAATTCCGTAGCTAAACGTTTAACATTCATTTTTTAACGACGAAAATTTTCGTCCTTAAAAGTTTTGCAAAAGTTTTTTCGTGAAAAAAACTTTTAGCGACGAAAATTTTCGTCGCAAAAAAGCTTCCCTTTAGCGGCAATTAAATTTAACTTTTGGGATTTCTTATAGTGTGGATTCTATACGAATCACTTTTGTATAATTCCAAAATCATTCCAAACCCTCCATCAGATGTATAAAAAGAGGACAATGAACAATCAAAGTCTCTTTCTCTCACCTGCATGACTTTTTACACGCGTACTCATGTGGACCTTTGTACATCCATGTGATGTGGCACCCCATGAAACCCTAAAAGCCCACCTTTCACACTGATCCAAAAATTCGGTGGGCTATAGCAAATAGAGGAGAAATCAAGGAAAGAAACTATTTCTTTTTCTGTACCCCAAAATATATTGAAGATTGGGCTTGTTTGGCTTGTCTTGAGATATGGGAAGCAATGACAGGGTTGGATTCTTCCAACGTGGGCCCCACAAGTGAAATACCTCAAAGATCAATATATATATATATATGAAATGCATGTAGCAGGCACTGCTGCTATCAGCGCGTAGGCCTGCTGCGCTGATGGACGGGTAGGCAGACCGACTGCCCCAACCGTGGGCCCCACCGTGACCCCATCAGTCAGATGCACCATTCTGTGATGGGCCACGGGCTTAAAATTCAAGTCAATCCATGACTTGGGTGGGCCACATCAAATACAACAGTTTTAGAGGGGCTACCCTCCTATTAAAGCATTCATAATCATTTATTGAGCCCACCGAGATGTGCTTCATAAATCCAAACCATCCATTGTGTGTCCCACTTAGATGAGGGGTGAGACCAAGTTTCAGCCACATCCAAAATTCAAGTGGGTCCCACCAACTGCCTTTATATATTTTAGGCATGTCTTCACATAGTTTTAGATGGTATGGCTCACTAGAGTTCCGCATACGGCTGATTTTTGGGATATCCCATAACCGAAAGGGGGACCCATCAAATGCACGGTGTTAATGTTCCACAAATATCACAGTGGGGCCAACACAACTCGACCTCATGGGAAGTTCCCCATCAACCTCATAGTACCATTATATATATATATATATATATATATATATATATATATATATATATATATATATATATATATATATATAGGGAAAAAGTACTATGCGCTCGACCTCACAAGACCGTCCCATGAGGTCGAGTTGTGTGGGCCCCACCATGATGCGTTTCGAACATCTACCCCATCAGTCAGATGCACCATTCCATCGTGGGCCTAGGTCTCAAAAATCAAGTCAATCCGTGACTTGTGTGGGCCACACTACGTATAGAAGTGGGGAGGGGCTGTGCACCATTAAAACATTCATAATCATTTTTTGGGCCCACCGAGATGTGGATTGCAAATCCAGCCCATCCATTATGTGTGCCCCACTTAGATGAGGTTTCAGACCAAGTTTCAGCAGCATTCAAAACTCAGGTGGGCCCCACCAAGTGCTTTTTTATGTTTTTGGCATGTCTTCACATGATTTTAGATGGTATGGCCCACCTGAGTTCCGTATACGGTTGATTTTTGGGATATCCCATAATTTAGAGGGGACCCATCAAATGCACGGTGTTGATGGTCGACACGCATCACGGTGGGGCCCACACAGCTCGACCTCATGAGAGCTTAAGGTCGAGCGCATAGTACCTTTTCCCATATATATATATATATATATATATAGCGGAATGCTCACCTGTGAACTAGTTCGCACGGACTACCTACGAACTTTTTTGAGAACTCATCGTATCTGATGATTCTCGAAAATCTGAACGGTCCACATGAAGCAAAACCTCATGAAACCGCCTGGTACCAATTTTTACTTTGAACCAAAACTTTGGTGGGCCATAAAAATGTAAACAGTTTCTTCCCTTGATTTGAATTTCTCTTTACTATGGCCCACTAGAATCTTAGATCAGGGTGAAAATTCACCCCCCTAAGGTTTCATGGGATTCCGCATCTTATGGACCGTTCGGATTCAACACCCATGACATGTGTGGAAAGGTGTGCACGTGCGTAGGAGAGCATGCCCCTCTCTCTCTCTCTCTCTCTCTATATATATATATATATATATATATATATATATATATATATAAAACATGTGGAGCCTATAGTTAGAAATAGTGTACAAGGAAAGCTTCACCCTCCAAACTATTTCCCTTGGCGTAGCCCACTTAAATCACATATAGGCTTGATTTTGGGACCCATGCTCACCATTAAGTGGGCATTTAACAGTTGGAGTTGATTGCACATATCCATTCCGATTGGTCATATAAAAATCAATATTAGATGTCTCTTTCTCAACTGTTTCCATTGATAAGGCTAGAGGTGGGCAAATCTGACCCGATCAGACCCGATTCGACCCGTTTCGAACCGAACCAACGGCCTGGATCGGTGCGGATCGAGTAGTATCATTCAGATCCAATACTGGATTTAGGCTGAGTCGAGCTTATTTTTGTAGCTTGAAAAAAATCTGACTCGAGTTCAAGTTATCTCAAGCTCAACTTGATTCGACTTAGACCAGGGCTCAAACCCAACTCAGTTCAACTTGAATTGACTCAGCTCTATAGTATAAATAAAAATTAAAAAAAAACCCTAATCCCCCACCCTTATTTTTCTATTTGTCCGAGCGCCCAAATACCTAAGCCCTAACCCCCTATCCTCTCTCATTGTCCAAGTGCCCAAGCCCTCCTTCCCCTTTCTCTCACTTTTCGAGCAGGCGAGCACGTTCGACTGTCCCAGCATCCACAAACCTTGACTGTCTGGTCGTCCCTACCTTCGAGAGCTTAGCCCGTTCCCCTTCCATTACATGTTTGTCCGTCTCTGCATTTCTTTGGTAACACTCTCCCATCTCTCTATCTAACCTCTATATTTGCTTTGGCCCCCCAGACAGGTGCTATTCATGGCAATCTGGTCGGGTTTCAACTTTCAAGACGCATATTAATATATTATTAATTTATATAATAATATGTATATATATTATATAGATATTAGATTATATATATTATTTAAATATATTTTAAAAAATATATATTATATAAATTTAAAAATATATATTAAAATTTAAATCCTTCAGTTGTAGCTCGGTTAGGCGCCGTCCATGATAGCCCGACCGGGCCTTATCCATGGCAACGAGTGGCCCGATCGGGTGTTGTGACTATCGAGTGTTGTCCATTAATATTCAAAAATATATATAATTATATATATTATATATTATGTTAAAAAGCCTAAAGGGCCTAAACCCTGAGACCTAAACAATAAATCTTAAACCGTAATGTATATTATAAATTTATATATATTATAATATATAATATCAAATATGTATATATTATATTAATGTTAGTTATATTAGTGTTAATATTAGTTTATATATATTAATATTATTATATATTAATGTTAGATTCTTATTTAATATGTCATATGTAAATATTAATGTTAGAATTTAGATCATTAATATTATTGTTATTGTTATTTATTATTAGTTATCAATTATGTGATTGTTAATGTTAATGTTAATGTTACTATTAATTTATTGTTGTTCAATTAGTTAGATTTTTTTTTTTCTATTGCAGTATAGGATCATCAATTCCCATATGAGGATTTCTATGTTACCAGGCATAAATTAAGTGTATTTTTTTAAGGCATAGAAATTCTCAAATTGTCTCATTTTTGGATATTTTAAGGTTGGATATATAAAAATGCTTTCATTTATTTTAATTAAAATGCATATGTCTATTTCGATTTGTCTCTCCTCTTCTCTCTAGATATATTCTTTGCATTTGTTTCTATCATCAAATATTCATACTTTGTGTGGATAGCTAACGTAGGAATTAAATATCCACACTTTCCGTCATCAAGAACATCTTGAAGAGTAGACGGATCCTCCTCATCTGTAATGAAAGCATATGCGAAATTTGAGTCATCCTTATATCTTGCCGGTAACCTGCGATCCCACGATGGATTCCTTCTTACAGGTGGTTGCTCCACCTGCTCATGTACCTCTTTATGCATATCTACATCAGCCTGAGTATCATATGTGTTCACATGAACGTCCAGAACCAGCTTTTCCGGTTCCTATTGTTCATCCTTATGGAATAAGGATCCTTCGTCGAATTTAACATCACGGCTAATGATGATTTTTCGTGTGACTTGGTCATACAGCTTATACCCATTTACACCACCACCATAGCCAACAAAGATGTATTTTTTGGCTCTTTGATCTATCTTATCTCTCTCAACTAATGGTACATAAGAGTAAGGTTCACAACCAAATATGCACACGCAATCCCGAGTAATCTACCTACTGACCACTCCATACTTTCTCTGAAATTTTACAATCAATGGCCGTAAAAGGGGACCGATTCACCAAGTAACAAGTCGTATTAACGGCATCAATCCATAAATTATTGCCCAACCCAGCATTACTAATCATGCATCGGGCCATCTCCAAGAGAGTTTGATTCATCCACTCAACTACATTGTTCTGCTCTGGTGTGTGGTGTACTCTGTTGTGCCTCACGATCTCTTCATCCTTACAATATTGATTAAATTCACTTGAAGTAAATTTTCCACCATTATCTGTCCTTAATACATTCATTTTTTACCCTGACTGTTTTTCCACCATCGTTTTCTATTGCTTGAAGTTGATGAAAACATCCAAGTTATTTTTCATAAAATAAACCAACACTTTCTTGGAATAGTCGTCAATAAACATGATGAACCATGATGACCATCCAAAGGAAACCACGGGCGCGAGCCCCATACATCAGAATGCATATAATTAAGAACATCCTTACATACATGTTTTTCACATTTAAAAGATAACCTTGAATGTTTATCATATATATAATGCTCGCATATACATAAATCAAAACTCTTAAAAACTGGAATTAAACAACGGTCAAAAAGTACCTTCATGCCCTGCTCGCTCATGTGGCCTAGACGTGCATGCCACATATGTGCAGATGTGGAATCCGCTACAGACGTTATAGCTCCACCCAATAAAGTACTCTCAATCAACGTGTAAAGGTTCTCGCTCCTCTGGCTTTCATGACAACGAGTGCGCCTTTTGAAACTTTAAGGACACGATCAAAACTTATGAATTTACACCAAAGCGCCTTGAGTGCACTAATTAAGAGATATTAAGCTCTTCCTCGTATTAGGAACGTGCCTCACCTCGATCAAGGTATATTCCATGCCATCAAATATCTTGATGCACACCAATCCAACACCTATCACATTACAAATATTATTATTACCCATAAATAACTGGCCACCATCGCACTCTTTATAACTGGTGAACCAACTCCGATGAGGAGTCATGTGATATGATGCCCTAGTATCCAATTTCTACTCATCCTTACAATCACGTATAAGTGTCTGACCATGGACATTGACAACACATCACTTCCACCCGTACCTGCATCGTATAAGTGTCTGAGTTCTCTTTTCTTACCTGAGGATTCTTACAATAATTCTTCATGTGCCCAGACATCCCACAGTTTCAACACTCTAACTTTCCCTTACCATTGCCCTTGGATTTGGATCTTGATTGAGAAGATCCACTGTCCCATTCAAAATTCAGCCCCCTCATAACCAATGCATCACTAGAGCCACCCACGTCACCACTTTTCTTTCTCATCACATTTCCTTGATGGGATGAGATAACGGTATCAATGCTAAGGGTTGATCTACCAGTGCACAATGAGTTCTTCAATGACTCAAAAATAGCCAAGAGAGAATTCTACAGGATACATGCTTGTTCTTCATCTTTCATTATTTCCTCCACATACAACAATTTACAAATCATCTTGTTAAAGTTGCTAATGTTGGCCTCAACATCACCTCCATCTGCCGTCTTCAGATTGAATAACTAGAGCTTCAAGTATAAGCGATTTTTAAGAGATTAATTTGCGTAGATGTCCTCTAATTTCGCCCATAAACTTACTGCAGTTTTCTCTCTAATGATATTGTAAATGACCTCATCCGTTATGCACAATTGGATAGAGGTTCTCACTTTCTTATCCATCTTCTTCCATTCATCATCTGTCATATAATTTAGTTGCTCCTCAAGGATGGCATCGTCAAATCCTTGTTGAACTACGAGGCTGATCATTTTGACCTTCTATAATTCAAAGTTATTTTTCATAGAGTATTTTGTAATATCAAACTTAAGATTAGAAGCCATTAATACTCTACTTTCATATTCAAGCTGTGTCCCAACGTTTAGCTCTGATACCACTTGTTGGGGAATCATGGAAGCACACAGAGATAAATCAAGTAAAGTATTCCAATTGCACAATCAAGCCCAATCACAAATACTTCAAATTTAATATGGAAAAACCCTTACGGGAAAAAACCATGGCGCAAAGTGACAAATATGCACTATGAAAGTTGAAAGTTACAAGAAAGAGATTACCTGATTTGAACAAGCCTCGAATCAACCCAAGCTACACCCTTGAAAACCTAGGAGCGAATTAAAAAGCCTTAAGATACCCTATATTCTCGATTACACCCATATTTATAACCTCTATGAGAATCATAATCGAAATAGGAAATAGATCTCACAAATATGCAACTTTGCATAACTCTGCGCGATAATTCGATGACACTTCGATGGCATCGAACAATCTTCGATGTCATCGAACAAAACAGTAAATTGTTCCAGCGACAAAACATGAATTTTCTGAATTTTTTCGATGGGACTTCGATGTCATTGAGTAGGGCACCAAAAGTGTCCGGCAACCAACATGCAATTTTCAGATTTTCTTGATGGCATTGAGCAGGTGTTCGATGGCATTAAACAACACTCGATGGCATCGAATGGTCTGTACATGCCATCGACAGACCCTGTTGCTAAAAGATTTGAGGCATCAACAACATATCATAATGCGCTATTTTTGATCCATTGCATTTTACTAGGCTTTTATACAAGATCAGTGGGCCCTCTTATCATGTCCAATCATTTTTTTCATGGCCCAAAGGCTGAAACAATGGGTGTTCTCACCACACGATTTCCCCCATCTTCATACCAACTAAGATACCCATAATTACCTATATAATCACTCTTTAGTATAACTTCCGCCACGTCGATCTGGACATTCACGGTAAATCCCTGCTTGCTGTATTTACTGTCGAATTTCAGTTCTGGTGGGTCCACCACAACTCTCATACCGGTTGGCGCTTTCACGACCGCGCGATAGATGGACGGAGAATCTGCGACGTTGGTCAGGACCCGTGTGAACACCACACTGGATGAGTTGGTGTTGTTCAGGATCACCATG
Organism: Magnolia sinica; assembly: GCF_029962835.1. Classification (NCBI taxonomy): domain Eukaryota; kingdom Viridiplantae; phylum Streptophyta; class Magnoliopsida; order Magnoliales; family Magnoliaceae; genus Magnolia; species Magnolia sinica. The sequence goes on along the minus strand of NC_080574.1, from coordinate 123,070,072 downwards.
AATGATGGGTAATTGAGATCGAGGGTGGCCTTAGTGCAAGTGTAATTCAATCCACGGGTGATGATCTTGATTCGGTGGGTCGTGTAGTTTAGCCCGCAGAGGAAATTAATATAATCTTGACGGTCGAGATCATACACTAGACCGGGGTCCATTGCTTTGTTCGGATCGATGTGTCCTGCGCCATAATCCAGAGGCGTGGCGGCTGTTCCGGTGGTCAGATCTAGGATCGGGCCGTGGATGTTATCGGTTACGTATGCAGTGGTCATGAGTGCGGACCGGATGGCAGCTGGGCTCCAATTGGGGTGAGCCGCACGTAGCAATGCAGCCACACCAACAACCAGGGGCGATGATATGGATGTCCCAGAAGCCAGCACATATTCTGAGACCAAGTAATCATTGCGGATTGGTTGAAATCCACGGTTGGGGACCCATGCGGCCAGGATATTGACTCCTGGGGCCACTATGTCAGGCTTCAAAATCCATGGGCTCAGAATATTGGGCCCACGTGAAGAGAAGTTGGCCACCTGAGGAGCTGGCTTGGATCCTAACACTGTAATCTGGAACTTAATATCCACTGTCGGTGGCTGGGCTGATTTCATGATATACCGCTTCATGATCTCTCCGTCCTTGATGCTGATCGCAACGAATGGCATGAAGAAGTCATCAGGATTCAGAAACTGGGCTGAATCAGTGGCAAAGATCGCCCCTTCAGCCCCGGTCCTATTCACTTCCAATATCTGAGAATGTATGTTCCCGAACGAGCAAAAGACGATCTTGCCCGCTACATCTTTGGGATCAAGGGTGTATAAATCACAGATTTCCTTACTAGCATTCCCATGTCCATAGTAAAGTGGGACATCAGAGATGTAAATGCTCTCAGGATAGATTGACTTCCCTTGTACGGTTGTGATGCCATCGCCAAGAGTGATCGAAGCTGCATAGTCTCTATCAATGGTAGCCGCAGCCACCGTGGTTATCCAAGGGGCACCATTGTAAATAGTGTAAGCTTGTGGCCCACTATTTCCAGCCGAACATGAGACAAAGATCCCTCTCTCCATCGCTGCAAAGGCTCCCAGTGCAATAACATTTTCGTCGTATGGCAATAATCCTGGTAATCCCAATGACAACGACATCAGATCCACACCATCCGCAATTGCCTGATCCATGCCGGCCAGAATATCGATCGCAAATAACTTGCGCGTGAAAGTGGAGAATAGGACCTTGTAAATTGCGAGCCGGGCCATGGGTGCAACCCCAACAGCTGTGCCTTTAGCATAGCCAAAGTAGTCTGCGTTAGGCGTCCGGCTTCCAGCAGCTGTCGATGCCGTGTATGTACCATGCCCGAAGAAGTCCCTTGGCGAATCATAGTCACCGATCTTCGATATGTTGAGGCCCCCTTCCTTCAGGCCCTTGCTGAAAGAGCGTGCCCCAATGAGTTTCCGGTTGCAGTTGGAAGAATTGAACTCGTCACCAGTCTCACATGCTCCCTTCCATCTCTCCGGCACTGGCGGCATTCCCTCATCACCGAACATCTCACTCTCCGGCCAGATACCGGTGTCGATGATGCCGATGATCGTATCATTGCCAAAGTTAGCTGTGGGCCACAGGCCCACATGCCTATTCAGGCCCAGAAACTGAGGGGTGCGTGTGGTATGGAGCTGGGCATATGTCTCTGGGTACGTGGCAAGGTGACCTGGCATTCTCTCCAGCTGATTGAGCTGGGCCTGCGACATCACGGCACTGAAGCCGTTCATCACGTGGTTGTACGTGTACAAGTGTACAGCAGCAATGCCATCGGGCGCCGAGAGGGACGAGATTGTAGACGTGTACCAACTATCATGGGTGGCGAAGGGAGCTGGAATGGCTGATTTGTCCATGTGGATGATGTAGGGCCGACGTTCATCGGCCGACGATGATGTGGTCACATAAATGAGAAGGAAGATTAAGGAGAGGAGCATGGAAGGGGTGATGATGTGGCGTGCCATGGCTAGTGACATGGACCATGTGTTGGGAAGAGAGGTTAGTATTTGGGATTTCTATATATAGACATCAGATTCGTTCAGCTAATTAGTAAAAATGCAAGCAACAGTACCGATTGAGAGGAATTTTCAACAAAGCTTTCCCCAGTACTAAAAAATCTGTTTACATGGTATACACTGGTTTTCAATTCTATGGAGTGGGGATCAATATCGTTTTTGTATTTGACTATTCCTGAGAAAGGGCAAGCCAGAGAAAATCGAAAGGCCAGCATTTTGAAACTGACGGTACGTTTAGTCACTCGTTGACTAGACTTACTGTGGGCGGCTGCAATGTCTCATCCAAAACCTCGCTTGGGCGTATTAGGTGTAGTGGGCCAGGCCTGGTCTCAAAATTCAACTCCAGTGGGTGAATAAGCCTGCTTAGGCACGTGTTTGACAACTTTTCAAGGGACCATATCAAACCACGCCCAGGCTTATCTTACCGACCTCTCAGAGGGTGTCATTAGAGCTACCGTGCGCACGACCTGACCACAAGCTCTACTTTATTTTTTAAAGCAATTTAACTTTTTAACGAATTTTACTCAGTAGATTAATCTTAGTAGTTCATATGATAAGCCTCACCACGGATGGAGACTCTGAAAAAGAATATCCCACATTGGAATATTTCAATCTTTTAATTGTTTGTGGGTTTTCCTTCAAATATGAAATATCTTCTTTAACCATTTTCTGTCGGCAGTCGAGAGCATTATTTTGGGTATCCCAATCCATGGTGAGGGCTTACAGCAGCAATAGGCCCACCAGGTTATAGAAAGAGGGCCTGTGCTCATAAATTTGGCTCCAAGGTCAGGCCCTAGCTCAAAATCTAAGCATAGTTTGCTGGCTTAGCCAAACAAGGCCAATGATGAATGCTCTTGATGTAGAGTGGGTTGCAGACCGTTTCATAGCCAAGATGGATCAGAAAAGGCCCAATCGACGACAGAAGTGATCCGGACCATCGGACCTTAGATCAGGCGTATCTCACAATCCGGAATGAGTTATCGAGCATAAAATATATGATTTTGGGGGTAGAACGAGCTACTTTAGCCAACCAACCCCGCTATGCCAGGTTGCACAAGCCGAATTTGCGAAATACCCCCGGATCGATGGTTGTTTCCCTATTTTAATTCTGTTTTTACTATAAATAGTAAGTTTTAGTTCGATTATAACTCTTCATCCGTCGGGCTTTAGGAGTTACGCCCAATGTGAAAAGAGCTTAGAATAATTAGGAGAACGGTTTGGTGAAGCCAAATAAGACACTATTTTTGGCCGAAAACCTTGCGCACTAGTAGACATCATGACCATCTATAAATAGTAAGTTGTGAATTCTAGGAGTTTTAGTTGTAGTTTGCTTCTGATTTCTCTCCCATTGCTTAGTATCCTTATTTAAAGGGCTATGAAGTCATTTATTTCATTCATCAATTAAATTTTGAATTTATTAGAATTTATTTCTATTTTCTTGCTTTCTTTCCTCGTGGATTCGAGAAGTCTCTGTGAGGAGTCTAGAGAAGCTCTGTGGATTCGGAGTAGTTATCCTTAAAGAAGACGGTGATCAACCTCATCACGTTCATCCCTGCGTCAATTGGTATCAAAGCGAGGATTCCCCTCGGACCGATGACAAACAACGAAAGTATGAGCCAAAATTCTATGGACGATAATTCAGGGATTCGTGATGTTGTAGAAAGAATGGAAGCTTTCCACCGGGAGAGTCAGTTGACCATGCAAGGGTTGCAAGCAACCCTCGACCGTCTTGCGGATGCTCTACTTCCGCCTCGAGCGCTAAGCGGTGCTCCGCCGCCTATAGTTGCTCCACCGCCCGTGATTACTATATGGCACAATCCCGATTTTCGTAAAGCACTACCAATGGCAAACCGTAGGGTTATACCAGATGATTTGAGTTCTAGCAACGAGGACCTTAATGAAGGTTTTGGCCGATGACCAATCCATGGAGGCGATCATCTAGATCGTACTGAAAGAGACTATCGAGGTAAGGCTGACTTCCTAGTTTTAATGGTCTATTACGCATAGAAGATTTTCTCTATTGGCTAGCCAAAGTAGAGAGATATTTTAATTATATGGAAGTGCCAGATCATAAAAAGGTAAAATTGGTAGTGTTTAAATTAAAATCTAGTACTTCTACATGGTGGGATCAATTACAACTCTCACAAGCCATAAGGCACCCATCTCATCATGGCCACGGATGAGATATCTTCTTCGATCACAATTTATCTCTAGTGATTATGAGCAGATATTATTCCAGCAATACCAAAATTACTGACAAGAAAATTGAACCATCATTGATTACACTGAAGAATTTCAACGGTTGGCAACACGAAACGATTTGTCAGAATCTGAGTCACAGAAGGTGACACGATTTATACGAGGGTTATGATAAAAAATTCAGGATTGAATTCAGATGCACCCAGTTGGGACCATTGATGAAGCGGTTCAGTTGGCAAGTAGGGCAGAAACGCAGCTTTCAAGAGTTTCGAATCGGCCTGATCCTTCAACTCGACCCCCCATAACGGGTCCCGCGCAGGATCTACTGCCAGTACGAGGAAAAGAACCAGTAGGAGAACCTCCTCAACCTCAGGCAAGCCCAAACTGTGATATGGGAAGTGGCTCATCTAGGCCTCAACATGTAGTACCCACAATAGCGGGCTCAAGTAGAATTCCAAGTCCTTACGTTCGGCCAAGGTCGAACAATTGTTACCGCTGTGGCCAACCGGGCCACTTATCAAACATCTGTCCTCAACGTCCGGCAGCACACTTGACCATAAATGAAGGGGGCACTGAATGTGAGGTCGTAGAAGAAGACCCTGGCTTTATTGAACATGAACAAACCATTGAGAAAATAACAGATGGTGATGAATTGATAGGCCAGGATCGAGACTAATCTCTAGTTGTGAGGCGATTACTGTATACCCCACGGAAGGAATTACATCCATAGCGACACAATATATTCCTTACGTGGTGCACTGTCAATGGAAATGTCTGTGATGTGATCATAGACCTTAGTAGTAGTGAGAACATCGTCTCAAGAATGATGGTGGACAAGTTGCAGCTACTAACGGTAAAACATCCTTTCCCGTACTCAATTGGCTGGATAAAAAAGGCGAATGAGACCATAGTAACTGAACAATACACTATCTCGTTTTCAATTAGAAAAAATTATAAAGATCAAATATTTTGCGACGTGGTCGACATGGAAGCATGCCATATGTTACTCGGTTGACCCTGACAGTCTGATCGTGATGCGACCATCGTAAGTGAGACAATGTCTATATATTCGTCAAAGATAGTCGAAAAATAATTTTTTCCCCTATGGCACCAGAGAACCACCCTGAAGCCTCTAAAGTGGAGGGGAGTTCCCTCTTGACCATTCGGGATTTCATAGAGGAATCCAAGGAAACCAGCAAGGTATATGCCATACTGGTGAAAGGCGATGAATCTGAACCCTCAAACATTCTTCCAAGTTCAAAACTATTGCTAAACGAATTCAAAGAAGTCTGGCCTAAAGATTTACCTGATGGATTGCCCCCCATGAGGGACATCCAACATCACATACACCTTGTCCCTGGGGCTAGCCTGCCCAACTGCCCTCATTATCGGATGAGTCCGAAGGAGTGTGAGATACTTCAGGGGCAAGTAGAGAAATTGATTCGTAACGGTTTGTTGAGAGAGAGCATGAGCTCATGTGTCGTACCAACATTATTAACGCAAAAAAGAAGAAGATGGAAGTTAGTGCATGTGTGTCGATAGCCGGACAATTAACAAAATTACCATTAAATATTGGTTTTCAATATCGCAGTTGGATGACATGTTCGATATACTACAAGGGGCTAAGGTATTCTCTAAAATCAACCTAAGGAGAGGATACCATTAGATTCGTATCTGTCATGCCCCAAACCCGGAAATCGGATTCACAGGAATCCCGATTGCCGAATCCGGTGGTGATAGCCTCCGTAGTATCCCATTCTCGGCTCCTAGCGTACATACGCCAAATTCCAATCTTAGGATCCTACAAGGAGGAATTTGTTTTTTTTTTGTACATTTAACTCGTAATGAGCATAACCACAAGATTACCCAATTCACAAAGGCAACATCATCATCATATATCCACTAATATAATCATTTAAGTACAATGCTGAAAGGGAAATACATAAATCGAAAATCAAGCTCCAGAAGACCGCTGCACGCTCCAAGCTCAACACTGCTGCAACTTAACCTCACCTGCACGCATCTATCGTGCATAAGCTTATAGAAAGCTTAGAAGGTGGTGTAAGTGTGTGCACAAGGTAAGTGTCAAGTATTCAGTGCAATACATAATCATAAAATACCGGGAGTACTGGTAATCCGTAAATCGTACAATGTTGGAATAAGCAGAAATACTGACAAGATCATGAATTGTCAGAGTAAACAAGAATATTGACAAGATCATAAATCACACGATAACAGAGTAAGCGGAAATACTGACAAGTGCATAAGTCATACAATATTAGAATACACAATACAAATCAGCTATGCAAATGAAGAGTCGTAGAGAGCCAAATATCAGATGCGGAGAATGCAATGCAATATACATTCCTGATAAGTAAAACAAATAGCGTTAGCCGTACCATATGCTGTGGATGTAATGCAACATGCAGTGCAAATGGAATGACCATGCTGGAGTGTGAAGTCGGGATGGTAGTACATAGTATTGCAGGCTATGGGGTCCATCACAATGGACTTCTATCCAAACTAGTCCCATACCTAAATTTGAATAGTCAGACTCGATGTGGTGAACTCCTAATCTCATGTTAGTCGCGCACCCTAACCGAAATCCTGGCCATACGAAAGTACACGTAACAAATAGTTGTGCACCACCAGCCCGAGTGGATAGTGAATGAATGAATGCGTATGCAACTCCTGCTCAATAATTCCACATATCAGTACGGTTCCTCTCTGGAAAAACACTAGGGTCTATTACACTCCAAACCAGATTGCTGCCCCATCACGCGCAAAAAGGTCAGTGGAAGAGACCCCACTATCCGCCTGCCAATATCGGGCCCGGCTCGTCCATAGCGGACCCATTCCTCGAGCTGGTCAGACTCAGCCTAGCATTGCCCCCTCCTCTCGGGCAGGTAAGGCCGTACCCCCTTCCAACTGACCATGACATAGTGGGAGACGCGGCCCAACGGTATACGGCCCTCATGCGCTCATATATCCACTCGGTCTAGACGTTGGAGCAACCTTTGGAACCAAGAGGGTTTAGGGACTTTCATCCAGGGATATCTATAGCACCCTATATAGAACAGATTTCTGGTGTCCCATCTGGCCATCCATGATACGCATGTGGAGGCTACAGCCCTGATGTTGCTAGGGCATACAGTAATCATAATGTAAGATACATGAGTCATACAATCCAGTCATGCTTCAATCTTGCGCATATCGTGCGCTCATGTGAGGTAACCTCCGCCTATCGAGGAGTCTCATAACAACATGCTCAATGACATATGTAGTGATCAATCTTATTTCATAACAAACATGCAGATGATGCGTATGGGCATGTATCATGATGCTATGATGTCACATACTTATAATCGGCATCAACAATCGATCTCAACAATGTGGACATTTAACTAGCATTGCCCTCGAGGAATGACCCACATAAAGCCTAATATATAGTAAACTCATGGCCTTATAAAAGGACTTAATATACAACACCATGAGCCTTACTCAAGGACCACATATACACAATAGGTGGGCCTGGTCATGGGCTTCAAATACTTGACATGTGGGCCCTACACATGGGTCATGAATACATCAAACACTTCATACATCATGGGCCTAATATATATCACAATGGCCTTGCCCGTAGGCCACGAATACACAACAATGGGTCTTGCCCATGGGCCATGAATACATTACAGTAGGCCACAACTATGGTTCGCATATACATCATATAGGTCTTGAAGATTGAAATCGACACTTGGAATCGGTCTCAACAATTGGGGTCGTCCTATACAATCGACCTCGACAATCGGAATCGGCTTCGATACTCGGCCTCGTCAATCGGGATTGATCGATAATCAGAATCGGTAAATTGGTCACGATAATCAACATCAATCGCTAATTAGAATCGGCAAATCGGTCACGACAATCGAATCGATCGATATTTAGAATCGGTAAATCGATCACAACAATCGGATCGATCGATAATCAGAGTCGACAAATCGATCACGATAATTGGATCAATCGATAATCAGAATCGGCAAATCGGTCACTACAATCGAATCGATCGATAATCAGAATCGATAAATTGGTCACGACAATCGGATCGATCAATAATCAGAATCGACAAATCGGTCACGACAATCGGTCACGACAATCGGATCGATCGATAATCAGAATCGGTAAATCAGTCACGACAATCGGATTGATCGATAATCAGAATCGGCAAATCGGTCACGACAATCGGATCGATCGATAATCAGAATCGGCAAATCGGTCATGACAATCAAATCGATCGATAATCAAAATCGGTAAATCGGTCACGACAATCGGATCGATCGATAATCAGAATCGACAAATCGGTCACGACAATCGGGTCGATCGATAATCAGAATCGGCAAATCGGTCACGACAATAAAATCGATCGATAATCAGAATCGGCAAATCGGTCACGACAATCAGGTCGATCGATGATCAGAATCGGCAAATCGGTCACGGCAATCAAATCGATCGATAATCAGAATCGACAAATTGATCACGATAATCGAAATTGGTAAATCGGTCACGACAATCAAATCGATCGATAATCAGAATCGGCAAATCGGTCACGACAATCGGGTCGATCGATAATCAAAATCGGTAAATTGGTCACAGCAAGCAAATCGATCGATAATTAGAATCAACAAATTGGTCACGATAATCGGAATTGGTAAATCGGTCATGACAATCGGAATCAGCCTATACAATCAGCCCTGACAAATCGAGATCGATGAGAATGGGCCTAACAAGACCCATGGGAAAGTCACAAGTAGACATTCAACCATCATTGCCCATCAATGTGGACATTTAACTAACACTGCTCTCAAGGAGTGGCCCACATAGGGCCAAACATACAGTGGGTCCACGGCCTGACACAGGGACTTAATATACATCACAATGGGCCTCACTCAAAGGCCACATGCAACTACCATGAGCCGTATCAATAGGTCACACCAACGGGCATCTTATACACAACAGGTGGGCCTTGCTCATGGGCCATAAATACATTATATGGGCCTCACTAAATGGGCCATATATACATCATATTGGGCCTCACCCATGGGCCTCGAATACATCACAATGGACCACAACCCATGGGCTTCAAATACACAATAGATGGGCCCTGCACCTGGGCCTCATACATATCAAGTGGGCTACATCCACGAGCCGCACTAAAGGGCCTCAAATATATCCGGGTGGGCCTCATGGATGAGCCGTAAATACATCAAGGTAGGGCCCACCATAACGTTTATTTTCTATTCAATCTATTCATACGGTCACAAAGACCTAAATTCAAGAGGAAAACGGATATTATATTGATCTAAAACTCCTGTGACCCAAAAAGGATTCCAATGGTAGCCGTTCAATCTTCACGGTTTTCTATAGTGTGGTTCACCTGGTAGATCGACGGTGTGGATCTCACGTATTCTACCAAGGTAGATCTCACCGTCCAGCATTATGGACGGTGCAGATATAACAGATACATTAAGTTGGGGTCCACAGATGTGACCCACCAGCAAAAGGATGGACGGTGTGTATACAACACACACGTCAGAGTGGGAGATGTCCCACCGTTCCGGGGTAGATGGACAGACACTGGATATAAAACACGTACGCCAAGGTGGGTCTCATACAATCTGGATGGCCCAGATAAAATACATAAATCATGGTGGGTCCCACAGACCTTCCACTGAACGGTGGTGGATCAAAGCACATGTCAGGTGGCCCTGCAGCTGCTGGACATCACTCCAGCAGCATGCACAAATAGATGGTCGTTGATGAAACATACATCAGTGGTGGGCCTGTTGTCTATTGACCTGCATGCTGGCCGTTGGTCCCGACCCTAAAATGATTTGGAAACTGGATGGGCAGTGTGGATGCATCCCACAATGGTGTGGGGCCCATGCTAGTGGACCGGATGGCATGAATAAAACACTTACATAATGGTGGGTCCCACGTCCATACAATGGACGGCGAGGACAGCACAGATGCATCAGGGTAGGTCCCTGAAATACATAAATCATGGTGGGTCCACGTGGAAGTGGCCCACTTAAATATATATTATATTATATATATATATATATATATATTACATATATAATATTTATAATATATTATATATATAATATTTATAATCTAATGCTACACCATCCAGTCCAGCGTCCAGATTTTTTTGGACGTACTGGACTGACTGTGGATGCAAGGCACGTACATTCAAGATGGGTCCCAAGTATGTGCTGGCCACACGTGCAATTAAGGTTGGAGCCACGTATGTGTGGACCATGCATACCATCAAGGCCAGCCCACAGCTGCTGACGGTGTAGATTTAAAACACATACTTCGTACATCATGTGGGCCACATCCACATAAATCGCTGACGTCGCTGTAATGGGCCCACAGTCCTGAAATCTGATGGACGGTAGAGATGAAATGCATATATCATGGTGGCCTCCACCTCCACACGTGTCACACGTGTGGAGTGGGTCCCACGGTCCAACAAAGGTGAGAATGATATACATGAGGTGGTCCCACGTGATGGCCACCCTTCCCAATAAAGTAATAATATAATATTACATATTATATATATATATATATATATATATATATATATATATATATATATATATATATATATTTTGCTTTCTTTTGTTGCAGGTGGCTAGTACACCCCCACTGTCAGTTCACACTTCATTGCTGGCCACGTCCAGCGTCCAAGACGGTGTGGATATGTACGCATCAAGGTGGGTCCCACCATTTTACTGTGTGGACGGTGAAAATGAAACACAAACATCAAGTGGCCCACCCCTTTCACACGTGCATCAAGGTGGTCCCGCAAAAACCACGTGGACCCACACTGTTGGGAAGCAAGCTGATATTTATGTCTCCCTCTCAACTAGTCCTGTCCAGACGGACGGGCAGCTGGCCTGCTTACTGGACAGGCTGCAAAGGTGGCCGCCACGTGTGAGCGGTGGAGATAAACCCATACATCACAGTGGGGTCTACGTATGTGGGTCACTCGACCAGGATCAAGCCGATATTTGAGTTTTTTTTTTTTTCATCCGGGCAAGTCCAAATGGACAGCAAGGTAGGCCCCGTACATGGCAGCAAGGTGGACCCACTTGGACAGCAGTGTAGTCCACGTAGTGGACGGCATGGATAATAACAAAAAATACATCATGGTGGGCCACAAAATGGAAAAGAGAGATAGAGAGGGAGAGAAAAGCACTCACCTTCCTTATTTCTCCCTAATGCTCCGAAGCTCCAATGGGGCTCCTTCAACGGTGGAGATAAGATTTTGATGGCAGGATAAGGGGGATCTATGGTGAGAAAGGGCTGGGAATCTTGAAGAGCTTGGTACGTCCAAGGTCTTGTTACAATGGTGGAAATGGAGGATGAAAAGGGGAAGAGAGATGAAGGGGAGAGAGTAATGATGATAGCTCTCTCTCACTCTTAGCTAGGTAATAAGTGTTTTGGGGAAAAGGGAGTAATTACGGGCTATGGTCATTATTGCTTTGACTAGTAATTATGGATGGCTTAGGGTGATGTCATCCTAGCCTTGGAAAAAGTGTCATTGTGATAGATGGGTCCCACCAAAACACAATCAATGGTCCAAATAGAGTGAAACCTATATCTTTTGATGTACAACTCGGATTGCCGCATGAGACGCGGCGTTGGAATCGCAGCGACGATATGGTCGCAATGACATAGGTCTTAGGTCAAGCTAACTCGAAAATTACAGGATGACACTCAAGGTCGCGCGCAAATGCTATATACATGTCGTAGGTCGCCGGAATTCGACCGGAAGGACCGTGGGAGCCTATAGAACGTTACGGGCTAGGATACGGGTCTCACAGTATCTGACCCAATTATGAGTGAAAAATGACATTCAAGACCAAGGGTTGTATGAGTGGCTGGTTATGCCCTTCGGCCTATCGAACCCACTAAGTACTTTTATGCGTTTGATGAATCAAGTTCTAAAACCGTTCACTAGTCGCTTTGTGGTAGTATATTTTGATGACATATTGATATATAGCTAGGATGAGATGGAGCATAAGAAATATTTTAAGAAGATGCTATAGGTCCTACAAATTAACAAGTTGTACCTCAACTTGAAGAAGTGTAGTTTTTTAATGGACAACCTATTTTTTATAGGATTTGTTGTAATGTCCACAGGCATCCGTGTGGATGATGAAAAGCTACAAGCTATTAGGGAATGACTGATCCCGACAAACATTCATGAGGTGAGGAGTTTTCACGTGTTGACGACCTTCTATCGTCGATTTGTGCAAAATTTTAGCACAATAGTCATGCCTATTATAGATTGCATGAAATAAGGACCGTTTCAGTGGACTGATGAAGCTGACAAGAGATTTCATGAGATCAAGCATCATTTGTCCACAACACTGGTCTTGGTGCTTCTTAATTTTGACAAGTTGTTTGAAGTTGTCTATGACACTTCATACGTCGAAATTGGAGGAGTATAATCACAGGAAGGTAGGCCGGTAGCCTTCTACAGTAAGAAGCTCAGCGAAGCTCAAAAGAAGTGGTCGACTTATGAGCTTGAGTTGTACGCAATTGTTCAGGCGCTGCGACATTGGAGGCATTACCTGATTCCAAAAGAGTTTGTTCTTTACACTGACCATCAAGCATTAAAGTTTATTAATAGTCAAACTAACATGAATCATATGCATGCTAGATGGGTTGCGTTTTTATAAGAATTCACGTTTGTTCTGAAGCACAAGTCAGGGAAGCAGAACAAGGTAGCTGATGCACTTAGCCATCGTGCATCATTACTTGTTACAATGAGAAATGAGGTGGTCGGCTTCGACTGTCTCAAGGAGCTGTATGATGAGGATGAGGACCTCAAAGATTCTTGGATGAAGTTCCAAGAAGGTCACCCTAGTGACCTTTACATACAGGACGGTTTCCTCTTCAAAGGGAATTGATTGTGCATCCCCTAAAGTTCACTAAGAGAGTAGATTATTCAAGAGATTATTCAAGAGCTACATGGACGTGGCCTCGGTGGACACCTTGCGTGAGATAAGTCGTAAGCACTTATGAGAGAGCGGTATTACTGGCCGCAATTGGTACGTGATGTGGGAAAAGTCATACAACGTTGTCATGTTTGTCAGACCTCCAAGGGATAATCTCAGAATATAGGCCTCTACACTCCGTTACTTGTGTCTAATTGTCCTTGAGAGGATTTATCTATAAACTTCATACTTGGTCTCCCATGAACACAATGCGGCAGGGATTCAGTATTCATGGTGGTAAACCGTTTCTCCAAAATGACGTACTTTATCCCATACAAGAAGACCCTCGATGCAACAAACGTGGTGAATATATTCTTCAGGGAGGTCGTACAGCTACACGGGGTCCCCAAGACCATTACTTCTAATCGTGACATGAAGTTCATTAGTCGCTTTTGGTGGACTTTGTGGACTTGAAATGATACACGACTTCAATTCTGTAGTGCCTACCACTCACATATTGAAGGGCAGACCAAGGTTGTGAATCTCACGTAAGGAAACCTCATTCGCTGTATTTCAGGAAAAAAATCGAAGCAGTGGGATTTGGCCTTGTTTCAAGTAGATTTTGCGTTCAACAACATTGTGAACCGTTCGATAGGGAAAATCACCATTCCAAATTATCTACAGACGAGTGCCTCGACACACGCTTGACTTGGTCCCTCTACCTAAGCACCCAGGCACGAGTATGTAGTAGAACATATGGCAGGCAAGATCATGGGCATCCATGCAGAAGTGTAGACCAAGCTACATGCTTCGAACGAGAAGTACAAGGAACAAACGGACAAGCATCGGCGACAAAAAGTGTTCGAGGTAAGAGACAGTGTTATGGTCCATCTGCGTAAAGGTAGATTTTCAAATGGGATATACAACAAGTTGAAGAATAAAAAGATTGGACCCGTCCCAATCATCTGAAAGATTAATGACAACGCTTATATTGTTGATCTTCCAGATGACATAGCGATCTCACGGACTTTTAACATCGCAGACCTGACTGAGTATCATGAACCAGAGCATGACCAGAACTCTAGGACAGTTTCATGGGAAAGATGGATCAAAAAGGGCCCAGTCGATGACAAAAGTGATTTGGACCATCGGACCTTAGATCGGGTGTATCTTACAATTCGGAATGAGTTATTAGGCGTAAAATATATGATTTTCAGGTAGAACGAGATACTTTAGCAAAAAAACCCCTCTATGCCAGGTTGCTCAAGATGGATTTGTGAAATACCCCTGGATCGACGGTCATTTCCCTATTTTAATTCCGTTTTTACTATAAATAGTAAGCTTTAGTTCGATTATAACTCTTCATCCGTCAGGCTTTAGGAGTTGCGCCTAACGTGAAAAGAGCTTAGAATAATTAAGAGAACGGTTTGGTGAAGCCAAATAGGACAGTTACTATTTTTGGCCGAAAACCTTGCGCACTAGTAGACATCACGACCGTCTATATAAATAGTAAGTTTACTATTTATAGTTAGTTGCAAATTCTAGGAGTTTTAGTTGTAATTTGCTTCTAATTTCTCTCCCATTGCTTGGTATCCCTATTTAAAGGGTTGTGAACTCATTTATTTTATTCATCAATTAAATTTCAAATTTATTAGAATTTATTTCTATTTTTTTGCTTTCTTTCCTCGTGGATTCGAGAAGTCTCTGTGAGGAGTCCAGAGAAGCTCCGCGGATTCGGAGTAGTTATCCTTGAGGAAGACGGTGATCGACCTCATCATGTTCATCCCTGTGTCAGCTCTAGTGGTAACGGCATAATATTGTATGATTAATCCCTATTTTATAGTATTTTTCATACAAATTTATCATAATGTGGTCTAATTAAATGTATTTTTTATGTACCGAAAAGAATGGAAAGTCTAAAATTATTTTGAGCTAATAAAGGTTAATTAGAGCTCAAAAAAGATGATGATCAAGTATATTGAAGTTTTAAAGTAATCAATTTGAAAGATCAAAAGATATTAAAAGTTGAATATGTGCTGAAGAATTGAAGAAAATCAAGTCAAAGTAATTTGGTCGACCTTAGAAAGGTTCAGTCGACCGTGACTTGCTGGACAACCAAGCTATGCTAGACAGACATGTATGGTCGATTGAGCACTAGTCCGGTTGACTAAAGACATAGTATGGTTGACCGATCAAGTGTGAAAGTTATTGTGTAAGTACGTATTTTTCAAGGTTGGTGGGAGTAAAACCTATATAAGAAGATCTTTAAATAAGAATTAGATCCATCTTAGGGTTTGACAAGAGAGAATGTCACGCCCCGCACTTCAAATATAGAGTGTGCATCCTCAAAACTGAGTTACGGTCCATGACTCATACACTAAGTGTACATAAATCCGCCCATTACACAATTATTAAAAGGCACAATTTACATGTATTATAGATCGTAACCATATTAACATTCATGCCTCTAACTGCTTTTACTTTATTTATTAAAACTTCATTTATAACATTTATATTCATAAAATAAATTATCAAACCGGTCGAAGTCCACCCATTTGGGACTTTATTCAACTAAAATAATCAATTATCGTCATCTAACAAGGTTATGGCTATAAACATATTTCAAATTTAATCAAATCAGCAATAATTAAAATGAATGAAAACTATTTTTTTTTTAAAAAAAAACTCCTATAATCAATCGCATAATCAATTTAGTTGTCTAATGCATCGAGCTCATCTTCCAACAAATACGGCCATTGGTTTTGAGTTTCATCCACCAACCCAGCCTCATTTTTACGTATTTAATTCGATTGTCTTGCATCATCCATCGCTGTATGGTAATCTACAATGTTAGATGGTTAGGCTAGTGAGTGAACCCAACATGGTTCATACATAGCACAATATAACATAGCATAATATAATTGAAATAGTGTGCATGTAATATGAGCATGAATGCAAAAATGTCATGAGGCCTCTTTGGTTGGATGTGTAAAATAAAAAATTGTACCCTTCAGACATCCACTGTAGGTAGGCATGGGCAATCTGTACTCGTTAGACATCCACCTAAGTAGGCATCGGTAATCATACATCTACTCTATGAGGAGGCTTATACTATCGTGGGCATCTAGTAACGAATCTAGCAAGCTTAACCATGCAGGGAGATCTCCTAGAAACACAAGCACAAGATGTGCATGCGGTCATAATGGATGCATGTAATGCATGTTCAATGTCAATACATCAACATGTGCAGGTCAATAAATACATCTCTCTCTGAGATGAAATAACAAATTCCAGAATATCAATGATTTGCATGTTTTCATGTTTAAATCATAAATCTTATTGCAAGAATCATACTAGCATAAGTAATATAACATGCCAATCATATTAATTCAAACAATCACAACCATCATTTCATCTATCTTAATTGTACAGATATGAGACACATTGGGATTCAGTGACATATTTGTGGTAGGGACAAATCTTTGAATAATCAAATGCTTTAGAATCTGTACTTCAAATCCCTATTAAAATGATTTACCATGATGCAATTCAATCATATTATTCTAATATATGGGGTCCACCTTTGATTCAAGCAAGATGACCTAACATTAATTCTTTAATTTAAATTTGAAAAGCAACAAGGACTATTGATCAATGTAGTTAATCAATCGAGACAACTCGAGGGCCCTCGATCGTTCTTCCGATCAATCAACCACGGATCGATAAAATTCAAATTTAGTTCCTTAAGTATTTGGATACTTTCGGCCAACTTCGATCGATCGAACCTTACTCGTTGATCGATCGAGCTTAGTTGAATTAAATCAGTTTGATTGCTGGACAAATTTAGTCATTCTCAATTGGTATCATTGATCGATCGAGACCACTCGAGGATACTCTCGATTAATCGAACGGTCATATCAATCAATAAAAACTCAATATGATTTTTTGACTTTAGTCGTTGGACAAAAAACGACCCCTTTAATCGATCGACCAAAGTCGGATAAGTTCTGTTAGGTGATTTAATTTTGTAAAATTTTTAGAGTTTCTTCCTTTCTTCCTTGTTTTTATGAAAACTATGGATTCTTAGATTGGGTCCAACCCATCTAATGGATTTTCTCCTTGTCAAATTCGGAATGACCAAATGATCGTTTGGTTTTAAAATTTCTGAAATCCATAACTAGAAATTGAAAACTATTTTTCGGCATAAACCATCTTCATCCATACTATTTGCGGATCACTGTGGGAAATCCCTCAGTCAAATCACTCTAGGGTTCAAAGTCCTAATATGACTTGACTTTGGAATTCTCCAATTTAAATATCATAAACTAATACGACTAGATTTCTTAAACCCGATCTTCCAATATATAGAATTTGTGTAGAAATTACCTTCTTGTGTACAAAACTCCTCCATGGATTCAAGCAATGGGCGTAGGGCTAATCCTCCATGCTTATTGGTTAAATTTAGGGTTTTGAGATAGAAATTTATGAAAAAATAGAGGAATTAAAAATATAACACTTACGATGTGAGGAATTGATCCATTAACATATCCCTCTACTGAGAGTGCTGCTACTAACTAGGATAAGTGTTTGGTTTTGTTAATAAAGAAAAAAAATCAAATTATTAATTTATTTAGTTAATGTCTCACGTGAGTCACAAAAAATAAAGGTCGTTATAGAGAAAACTAGGGAGGAGCTTTGTTGGCGCCTTCCTTCTTCGATTTCTTTTGTTAATTTTAGTTGGTTTCTTTTTTTCTTTTTTTTTTTTTTTTTTTTTTTTTTTTTGAGATACCTATGCTTAGCTAATCTCTTCGCTAAGGCTAAGGGGTGGACCTTTTAATGGATTCTTAATATAATTAATTCATTTTTAATTTAATAACGATGGTTTGATTAATGAATTGAGATTGTTTTGATTGAATTCTTAGTATTGGTGAAAGTTTTAATATGTAAAATCCCTTGATCTATTATTAACTCCGACTATAATAGATACTTAGAATTTCTTGCAATCAATTAGTTAGCTTTTCATGAAAAATCATTCAATTGAGATTCATATCTTATTAGGATGTTTTATATTGGTTTAACTGTTCTATATTCCAATTGGAATGAATCATTATTCGATTTTAATTGAGTTATTGATTGAATTGTTGAATTGGCATTAAGGGTGGATTAATTAGGGATCCATGGATCTTTAGTTATCATTTATTATTATTTTAATATTATTACTTTGCTGGAAACCCTAATTATATATTTAATTTAGTCCTAGTAGTTTTTTTTCCAAATTAGTCCCTATGGATCGACCTCGATCTTATTGAGTATATACTATTTCGCAACCCTACACTCGAGGTAGCTAAGATCAAGTTTTTGCATTGTTGTCAAAGATAAACGGTTGAAAACACTATAGGATAAGTTTAGTTCTATTTTAGGTTAGAGTTTTATTTATGACTTAGTTTGTTTAGTTCATTTTAGAATTTTTTTTAGAATTTCTGCATTTATAATAGTTTTGTTTGATTAGTTTAGCACTAACATCCTTATGTTTTTGCTTTGGGATTATTTTTTAGTACTCGAGTGTTGTCACCTCATATAACATCCTTCTCTCACCCCTTTTTCATTACTTTCTAGATTATTATTTTGTTGCAGTTAGTAGTTTTCCTTTAGGATTTTATTTACTGTTAAGTTTAAAACTTTTAGGGTTTGTGTGTCTATGTGTTCATGCCCAAGTTAACACGTGATAACACACTTTGACTTCTAAGTGAATGAGGTTTGGTTGAAGGACTATCCATACACCATCATTTAGAAAATATATTGGTACTTGTGAATTAACCAGAAATATGGTTGAGAACAAACCAGACCAAGATGAAAATGAAGTGCATAATGTGTCACCGGTTAGTACGTTGCGTGATTATTTACAACCTGCGAGAACAACCACACCCTCTTGTATGGCTTTTTGTGAAAGCTGATAATATTGATTTCAAACTAGGTGTGATTCAATTACTTCCTAAATTCTGTGGACTTGATTCTGATAGTCCATATTTGCATCTAAAAAAATTGACCAGATCATTACAATTTTGCATTGCAATGTCTCTGAAGACATGATTAGATTAAAATTATTTTTCTTCTCCTTAGAGGAGAGAGCCAAGTCATGGCTACACTCTTTAAGGCCCAGATGCATCAGGACATGGGCTGAGATGACCAGGAAGTTCATTTAAAAGTTTTTCCTTGTCTAGAATATTATGAAACCTGATGTGCATCCACAGAATAAGTTTTGGAGCTTACCACTTTTCTTCAAGTTGACAGTCACTAATGGCAGTGATGGTGGACATGTCATAAAAAACTGAACTATCTACTGTACTGAATAAAACGTAATAACACATAACCTGAGTATTTTTATCTCCCACTAATTGAATGCATCTTTAATGCTAACCAATCCCATGTCATTCACGAATTCGTTAAGTGCATTGCAAGGCAAGCCCTTAGTGGGTTTGCAATCATCAGCTTCATGCTAATATGTTTTATAGTCACTAGACAGTATTGAATTCTATTCTTCGAAAGCAAAACTTTAAGTCTGTATGTTTCAACTTAAATAAACTTTTATTGTTGTTGGAGAAAAATAAGTGTCCTGGTTTGTCAATTAGCGTGAGCATTGAGTCAGCTAGACAGAGGAGCCCATAGGAAGATTGATCAAGCGACTGTTTCAACAGGATGTGTGCCCAAACTCACCACAAGTAAATTTTAGCCTTACATCCCATGTCCCAAAACACCAGGTAACTAAAATCCTTAAATTTTGAAAGAACATCATAGGGCTTTTGGTTAGAAAACTTTTTCAAAACTTCAGGAAAATCTTTAAGTTTTCTACCTTTGTCAATTTATCGATATATGGTTTGATAAAATCAAACCTTGTTATCGATGTCCTCGAAGCTCACTCGATATTATCGAATTGAGGATATAAGTCGTCCAACAACCACAAAGATCTCTAGACGGAATTATCGGCGTATCGATATACAGTTTGATATCATCGAAATTTGAATCTCGAGTCCATCGAAGTAGACTCGATAAAATCAACATCAGGTCTGTTGTGTCCAAAGTTCTGCTAAGGTAAATCATGTAATCTTCGATATATCAAAGAGCTCCTTGATATCCTCGGAATTCATATTTCAATGATATCGGAAGCCCTTCGATGATATCGGATTGGACACATTTTTCCAGCAAAGTTTTTCAGGTTGTCTTTCTCGGATCGAGGGTCACTCAATAAAATCGATATTCAAATATTGATCATATCGAGGCATGGTCGATGTCATCGAATGTGGACACAAAACTATCCAGCAAGCTTATAGAAAAATTTCTTAAAATTATTGATGAATTGACACTTCCCTCGATAACATCGATATTCAAATTCCGATGATATCGAGTGATGCTCGATCATATCTTTTACTTAAAAATCTTCCAAGGCAAGTCTCTCACATTTTCAAATGTCGAGGAATCGAACCTTGTGTCGATGAAGTCGGAGTTCGAAATCCAATGACATCAACGCACGTTCGATTTCCTCGACCAACTGGTAAAAGGTTTCAAAAGCGTTTGACATTTGAGTTCGTGTCATCGAGTGGCCAGTCGATGCTATCAAGAGTATACGCTCGATGATATCGACCCTGCTTGATGATTTCGAACTCTGTCAAAAATGTGACTGTTTTATATCCGTAAGAACCTTTTGCCTATTTAATGAGAGCTTGCCCTTGGTTGTTGGATAGAGAAAATAGAGAGTGCTTTTGAGTGTTTAACCTTACGTCATATACTCCAAGTCTTTTCTCTCATGGAAGTTCATCCTCCAATCCACTCTTATCATTGACATTTAATAGAGTTGATTGGGGAATGAACTTCCACATTCAAGGATCCTGTAATTACCACCTTAATGGCAGATATTAAGCTAGGATGCCTTGAATGCATACATAATTGGAGTCATCTATTTTCCTTATAGGGAAACATTTAATACAGTAGGATTCTATTATAACCTTGACCTAACCCTTCGCCATGTATTGGTACATCTTCTGAGTTACAGTTCAAGGAAGCGAAAGATTCTTCGTCAACAAAGGAGGAGATCTTTGACAATGCGCTGAATGAGCTCATATACTTATCTGTAAGTCATTAGAGTCCAGAGGACCCTTGTTATCATTTCTTCTTAGGATTGGGTCTAAGGTATTTCTCACCCCTTGCAAGTCCTCATAGGAGGCCTCTGGCGGGAGTGTACGTGGGGGTGCTTTGTGTTGACCCTCGCTCTGTGGAGAGCATAACTGGTTAGAGGTGAACTTGTTTAAAGCCTCCGGTTAGAGGTGAACCTATTGTGAAACCTCTGTTAGGTTCCTTGTGTGGATCCTTAGCCAATGAGGCTTAAAAGTCGGGTGCTTTCTGGAAGACCAGTATCCTAGACCATATTGTTCCATACGCTTCTGCGGTCTTTTCGGTCAAATTCTGGCAACCTTCGACCTTTATTCGATGTTTGCGCATGATCTTGAGCTGAGTCCTACGAACCAGAGTTCACTCAACCCAAGACTTGTACCTTAGCGACCGCGCCGCCGCCGCGGTTCTGATGGCGCGTCTCTCACACCGAGATACTCGGGCTAGGAGATGTGGGCCCACGTTCAATTCGAGGAAAACGTTGCGCGTTGCAAAACCCAAGAGAATCTCTACAACATGTCATGTCAATCAATCAATCAATCTCATCAAGGGTCAAGTACACATCACCTCACACCTATCCCCAAGCAACCTCATAAGTCAACAAACCCTTACACAACCCATACCCTTCTTACACAAATTTTCTTAAAAGTCAACAAAGTTCTTACACACCCATCCCTCTCTCCCATCCATCACTCCATCCCATCTCCTCTCTCTCTTATTTCTCTCTTCTTTTCCAAGCAACCCAAAACACCAAAATACCACACATCTAAGCTCTCCCAAACCTCCATGAGGGAGTTTTGTATGTGGTCCACTTCCTACCCTCTCATCTCCTATCTCAACTATCAAAACTCCATCATCTTCCTTTGCGATCGAAGCTAAGGAGCAAAGGAAGCCAAGGGAGCAAGAAGAAGACGGTGGGTGATCTTAGATTTTTGTCTTTCACTTTTTTTTAAAATTTAAGAGTCCATATATGTGGGACCCACCTTGATGTACGCTTTGTAACAAGAGAGGCCCATAGTGGCGGGGCCCCCCCATCACCACCGATACCTCCCTCTTTCTCTCTCTCTCTCTATGATCATGGCCCACCTATGATGTGTGTATTTTACCCATGCCATCCAACTAGGTGGGACCACCATGATGTAGGTGCATCATCTAACACCATCCAGTTTGCTGGACGGTGGGCTGGACACTAGATGTATATGATATAAATATATATATATATGGTACATATATTGTTATAATATTATATTATATTATAATATGATGTAATATTATATTACATATATATAAATATGGTATGTGTGTGTGTGTGTGTGTGTGTGTGTGTATATATATGTGTGTATATATATATATATATATTATAGTACGTGTGGGCCCCATATGGGACCCACCTGTTTGAAAGGAACGGATTGGCTGGTGTAATGCTGGTCAGCAGCCAGCTAGGTAGCTGTTGTACACAGCAACCTCTGGTGGGCCACACCACGTGGACCTCACCAGGATGTGTGTGTTTCATCTGCACCGTCCATCTGAACAGTGCCATGCATAGCCCAATGCCCCACCCTGGCGTGTGTATTATATCCAAACAGTCTATCCATTTACAGATCCAGGCTGTTCAAAGGGTGGGACGCACTGGCTTCTCAACGTCAGCAAGCTCCATGGGTCCCATGTGATAACCAGACCATTCAACTGGTGGGACCCATAGTTCATGTCAGTAAGGTCTGTGGGTACCCACTGTGAAGTATGTTTTGTATCCAACTGTCCAGCATCTGCTAGATATAGGT